>NC_141700.1:111991988-113191988 GCF_964263255.1 Lissotriton vulgaris | reverse complement strand
ACATGGCACAAAAACGTTGTCATGACTTGATGTTTTTTCTCATCCCCTTGGTATATATTATAGGTCAAGATACCTTCTTTTTTAAAAATCTTTCACCCCCTTGTTTTATTAATGGAGGAAATGTGCTGTGTTCTTGCTTATGTTTTTTGATAACTATACAGTTTTTACCTAATATTATTTTGCTCTCTCCTTTCCTTCTCTTCACCTTCCCCCTTCCGATTTTGTCCATACGCCCTTACTTGGTGGTATCAACTATATGTGTACCAACTCATGTTAGATGATCCTGCGGACCAGCTCAGTGATGACTACTGCGAATAAACCTTTCAACACTTCATAAGGTGTAAGGTGTAAGGTGTACTTCATAGCTGTAAAACTTACTTTGTGTATTTCAACTGAGGAACAAAAGGGAAGTAGCATTCCTATTGGTTTGTTAAAGCAGCAGCTGAAACCAGTAGTAACCAATAACCAACCTAGGGTGCCAATGAAATCAACTGGAATTTTTCAGTAGCAGTTCACTTATAGCTAAACATCTGCACGGATACCACTGGATCAATTAGAAGACCCCTCTAACTGGAATTTCAATCAGGGCAGTTCACAATGTCTTATGCAAAATAATATAGACATATGTGGAAGCCTGCAAGAGAAGGGATCATTTCATAGCAAAACCACTCATTCAGATGAACGGATATCTCTGGTTTTATCTAACAGTATTATATTTTATACTGCCGAACACCGCCCGTGAAATATTTACTTTCATTCTGTATGCAGTGCACCACAATCTGGTTTTATGGTGCCGACAATTATGAGGCTTCGTGACAAATAGTGCTTTGGATCAAACGTTTAGAAATATGGGACAAACAGGCAAAATCCTTCTAAAGTGAAGAACATTGGAAGGGAGACCAAGAAAAGGAGGAGGGAAGTTCTGCTACATAGGTGACAGATAGAAAAGCCTGCCTTTGTACGGCTGGTACTAGTGAGAGCACTGAACTCGATAAGTGGATTGCATGGGCCGGACAATACCTCAGCCTCTCCCTTGCCAGAAAATCAGGAGACATTCTAAAGTCGGTGCGATGTACTATGCACAGAGATTTAGGCATAGTTAGTACGACTATAGGAAGCCAGTGCAACTGTTTCAAAAAAGGACTTGCTGGAGCAAATTTGTGACCGCGAATCAGGAGTCTGACTTTTAGTTCTGGGCTGCCTGAAAGTTACAGAGGTCACCTTTGTTGAGACGTAACTATAGGGAATAACCATAATCTATTGGAGTGGTCACTAATGCACTCTCCACTATTGTCCGTCCTTGTGGGGTCAGATATGGAAGTATCTTCCTGAGGATTCTCGGCTAGGAGAACCTGGCCGATGTTTAGGCCGATCGATTCATGTGGTGACAGGCCGAATCAAACTTGTATCTCAGGTTCTGAAGCTCAATCAACTCCACCCGCTAGTGAGATTCATTCCAAAGATCTCCATGTGACTGCCTACCATCACTTCTATCTTATTTGATTTAAATTTGAACCACTGGCTACCCAATTAATACTGACATTTTAAATGCCGTCTCCGACTTGTCCGCTGTTCCAAAATCCCATCCACCAAGTAGATTATCTGGGTATCATCCGCTAACATGTAAATAAGGAAGCCAAAGACTCAAAATAAACATTGAACGACTTGAGCGATAAAGAAAAGCACTGAGAGATAATAAAGATCAGTCACTTCAGCTGATGTGAAAGATGAAACTCGAATTTCCTGGAACCTGCTCATAAGAAAGGGTTTCACCCATTTGAGAACTGTGCTATTGACCACTGTAGCCTGGAAAGGATTTTGTAAAATCAATTGGTCAGCGGTGTTTCATGCTGTCAAGAGATCCAATATCACCAAGGCACATATACTGATGCCATTGATAACCCCATATAAGTCATCTTTTACTGCTACCTGAAACTTATTTTATGCGCCTAATTGGCCCTAAACTCAGTTCATAGGAATCTTAGGTATTACCGTCTTCAAGGTAAGATCTAATCTACATCTATGCTACATGGGATTCTAAAATTTAGTAGCTGCTGGATGCAGAGATTGCTCAGAAATTTGCTGAAACTATCAGGTCTGCTGAGGATTTTTTTCAATAGCGAAGTCTGACCCATGTTTAAGTGTCTCGGAATTCTACATGAATGTATAGTTACATTCAAAAAAGGAAACTAATCAGGAATATTAAGTCCACCCCTCCGTTTGCTGTACCATGAAAGGACAAGGATGCAAGAGTGATCCACATCCTACTGACTGACCGCTATGCAAAGTCGAGAGCATCATCTTTAGCTTCCTTGTCTAGACCATTACAGAAGGCGACAATCCTTTTCAAGTCATGTCCGTGCTCAAAAACGTATGGTGTACAGGCAAAACTACTAGTCCGACTCTACTGGGCTTACTTCTACTTTTGGTTCAATGTTACAACTGATTCACATATTCATATGTCACCACTTAGCTAATCTGAGGAATTATCAGGGATACGATTTGTTCAAGCATTTCAGGCCTTGACTTTTTTTTTCTGCTGTTTGAGTCAAGCTCAGTGCTCCAGCCCAAAGTGAATAATCAGAGGATCCCAAAAACATTCCTGATGCTGATTCTCTTCTCATTTAGTGGAGACCATGGTGGCAGCGATCAGAATGCTACTCAGAGGAATTAATGCAAATAGTATGTGTATCACTTTTTTGCCTCATGGCCAGAGGCCAGACTTCTCTGCTGTAGCCATTCGGGCCTTACATCACCAATGTGGGCCCTCGGAGGCGAAACATGTCAGACAGGCTTGTTCGTCAGCGTGCTTCGAGGATATGTAGTTTAGATGGACCGTCCTTTCAGGAGGGCCAACCCTACTTTGCATATTGTCGGTCTCTGTCTAGCACAGCAGATATCAGTGAGAGAGCGATGGAGTGGGCTGCTACCAAAGGAATTTGGTTCATGTCTGATTTAAATAAAAAACGTGCAGAATTCTGACACTAACTAAAAATGTTTGGTTGCATTATACGATCAGTGGCATGGAAATAAACCAGCCATGGGGTGTTTTTACCAGTTGTGCATTAGATCAGGGACGTGGGTATTAACAGCCGTCTTGCCCATATAGGTGTTAACTGTTGTTAATTGCACTTCGTGTCATTATTCGCCTCAAGGTCAAGCCTGTATTTGTGGAGTGAGAAATTAAGGCCAGTTAGGCCCCTCTGTAGAGGACACTCAATGCTGTCAATTGCTGACACCACATTTCTGCTCAGATAACTACTATTAACGCCTCGAACAGAGGGCAATAACGCCTGTTCACTACGAACAATTCGTCAGTTTTTGATGTACAATAGCTTCTTTAGAGAAGACAAAATTACAAAGTTCAGACACACACTTATAAAATAAAATCAAACGCCTTTTTCTTGATAATTTTTAGCACCAGGTCATTTTTTTGACAGTTTTACCAAGTTTTGAGGTTTTTTTTGTCTGTAGGACGCTTTGATCCTGCTTGAACTTCAGATATTAAATCAAACGTTTCGCCTTTGCCTGAATACTTGCCCCACTCGCTCGCCGGGCCTCGGGGTGAGAGCAGCCCCTCTGCCCCGCCGAGGAGTTGCTGCAATAAGCGGACTGCCAGCTGTCGGCACTAAGGCCCAGATGCTACAGCTGAGGAGAAGCTACCACGGGTAATGTGCCCTCCAAAAACGTGCCTCCGAAGGCAGAAAAACCAGTTTATAATGAGTCCCGCAGATGCTCTGACTACCACAGCTGTCAGCGGCGGAAGCCGGGAGCGTCCAAAACAGAGCAGGCACCGGTGGGTTCTGGTAGAAACCAAAACACGACGACGAGGGGGGAGCAGGCTCCGCTGACAGCCGAGGAGAGATGGGGACATACCTGGACCGCAGCGAGGAGACCCCGCGTCAGAGGTGAGCTCCCCGCGCGCGCGCACGCACACTGGGGAACAATGGCTGGGTGTGTACGCACACTCATGGGACACCTTTGCAAAATAAACTTGCTACAAGTTAAAAGTTTTATTACAAGTTTAAAAGTTTTGTTACAAGTTAAAACGTTTTGAGAACTAGTGAAGCTACCTGTTAACTGAAGTATAAGGTGTCTCATATCAGATGGAAAGGTTCATCTCCTGCACAGACTGGAACATAAACAGGATTTCATGTTTTCGACTCGGACTCTCATTCTGATCATTTGAGTAGCCGTGAGTTGTGACCGTATGTGTTCTGTTACATCCATGGAGCGCGATAATAAAAATAAGTTGTTGGCATTTTTTATTTACAGGGAGAACGTGTATTTTGACACACTGGTTGGACTCCAAATCAAATCTCCTTGTGTTTGCTTCAGATCTTTTTATTCGTCATGGCGGTTTACAATTACCCACACAAACCACTGCAGACAGTAAATGCTGTCTGTGCAGAGAGTTTTCCGGGAAATTACCTGCTGGGATTCACCTTGGCATATTAAATTCAAAGGGGGGAGTGTTTTTAGGATATTTTTTTTTATAAATATTTTTTTATTAAACATACTCGACACAGAGGTACAGTTCCACATTGTTTTTAGGATTTAATTGCAATGCATTAACTGTTATTGTTCTTAGTCGGTACGTACATAGCGCACAATCTGCCATTAGTCTGGCATCGCAGCGCTTTCGGTAGCTCGTGGTGATAGAACTCTTGCGAGGAGTGCGTATTACGGATTGCATGACGTACACAGATGACAAACGCAGCCAAAGACCGGTGCAAACTCTTCTAGGGTGCAGAATGTGGCAAGCGATGACGTCACACATTTTTCCCACTGCTTTGACAGAACAAACCCTGACTGATCTGCCTGGATTTCCCCCATCACCTGTATGGTGCCAATGCGATGCTTGCTTCACTTCATTCCAGTCTCATATTGTGACCTTGACTTCCATTTGACCAAAATAAAAGGTTTCGGAATTTGCATACCTCTCATAACACCTCTCTTTCCTCCAGGGTCCTATATCACATTTTTGACCCTTAACCAAGCATCTAATATGTCTCCCAACTTTGGAATGTTTCCAGTCTAAATTTCTGGAGCAGTGGCCTCTAAAATGACACACAGCCTCTGCAGTGGTTACAATTGTACAGATGTAGGCTCTGGTCGTTTCCTTTCAATACTATGCACAAAGCCACTGATGTGACCTCCAGGCCTGTACACAACTGAACTGACGTGGATTACCAGAATTAGATGCAGTGCTGTAGACATGGCCTCCAGAGCGGGACACTACTACCAGATGTGGCCACCAGAGCTGAGAGCCGCCTTACAGATGGCCTCCAAAACTTAACACCATTCCACACATTTGGTTTACGAAGGGTACAATTATACTATACTTGTGAGCCCACCACCACGCGGACTGGCTTTCATATATTGGCTAAACCTCCTTCCGAAAGGCAGTCTGACAGAGAAATTGGCGAGCTGGGAAACCTGATTTCCAGCTTTGTAAATTTTCTATATCCATCTCCAAAAGATAATTGTTTTTGTAGAAGATAGGGTTTAAAGACGCACCCTTCGAAGTTGACCTATAGCTGGCTGACTTAAAAATTCATTCTGCTTGGCCAACATGGCCATCAAATGCACTCTTTGCGCCTTCCCACAGAAGTAGATTCTTTTAAGTTTATCAGCTGGTAACAAGTCACCCGAGCTCACAAGGGCCTTTATTATAACATTGCAGGCTGACCGAGCACAAAGAGTGCACTACAACAGTGAAGAGAAGCAATGTTGGCTTAGATGAAAGTTTAAATTTTTTGTAAAAATTATTTTCTCTCTCTCTCGCACTCTCTCGTTCTTTCTCTCTCTGTCTCTCTTCCGTAGCTTAATTTTGTTTGGCGTGCACATTTGTAAGTACATCATGAGCACCACTATATTTGTCAAATCATGTAGCTTTGGGACAAGATAATATTGAGTGCATACTGAATACACAGATGACTTCTACCACTGAAAAGTCACCCCTGGGTTTTGGCAGTAGCATCAGGTGGAATCTGCAGTGTAGATCCATTTGGGTCTTGGTGGTGGCATTAGGTGGGAACCGCAGTATAGACCAACCTAGGAATTAGAGGTATCATCATTTGGTAGCAACGGCGTAGACCACCAAGGGTCTTGGCTGTGGCATCAGGTGGTAGCAGGAGGACAGACTGGCTTGTGATTTGGCAGTGGAGTCGAGTGATAGCAGCAACTTCAGTCTTGCCAGAGGTGTGAGGTGTTAGCAGCAGCTGAGACCAACTTGGGTTTTAGGGTGTGTGGTAGTTGGGGAGATGTGTAAAGGTTGGTTATATGTGTTGTGTGAGTCTCTGAGACATTTGCATCTGCGTTTCACATGCAACACAAGAGGATATGCCAGTATTTAGGGGGATTGGGAGTGTTTAGGGCAGATTGGATCATAAAGGAAATGGGAGAAAATGTATTTTACAAGGATACAAGTTAAAAGATTATGCCCAATTTATTTTCCAATAACCCGGGCCAGAGTAAAAGCGTTCAAAGATATGGCCACCCCATATCTTTCCCTCTTGATGTGGAACCTGGCCATTAAACGGCCCACCACATAATTGTCCTCTAAAAGTGATCTGTGCAGTAACTTTGCAAACGTAGGCTGTAATTGATGGGGGCAACAACCAACCTTACATAGTCAATATTACAATTATAATGTTATCACTTTAGTTGGATCGGAGCAGTAACTAGGGGAGAAAAAATTAATTCTAATTCAGTGTCAATGTAGTGTTACTGCAAGAATGTATAGAGCAGAATTTGTTGTGTCGATTACCTACTAACAGTCCATTTATAACAGGAATGCTTAAATTGATGCGCATAAATTTAGCTCTAGATTTTCGTAAGGTTAATTATCAATTGATATCCAAATTAGCAACTGCAATGTAATTTGAATTCCTCCAAGGGTGTGACAGTAAGTTCCTATATTAAGGGATCGCTTGGAAAAATGAAATCACTGGTCCTTGGCTAAAAAGAGCTTGAGGAAGAACCTTCTATGTACAACCGTAAAATTACGCAACTTCCAAGTACCAACAAGCTATTGCCATTCAGAAAACAAAATTAAAACTACTCCTTTCTATATACTGACAGTAATGCTTGATGGTCTGTGACCGAAATAAAGCATTATACTACTACTGGCAATAAATGACATCCAAACACACTTGGACGCCTAAGAGCTTCATTGCTGTAGAGATGTTCCAAAATAAAAAAATAAAAATAATTGCTGGACTGCTCATCCTTTTTCAATACATCTGCCACATTCAGTTCGATCTATAACAATACAACAACATTATTGATTATTTAGTAAGTCGTATAAAAGACAGAAAATACTTTTTTTGGCTTCTCTGGTAATTGGTACCACATAATGTACAGGTGTGCAAAACGTAAATTTTACCCAGAAAGATATTGGTAAGTTTCATAAATCAAAAGTTGCTGATGAAAAATCATGCTAAATACGTTTTTGCATAATAATTTTACTGTGCTAGAATTCTTGTGCTAAAAGTGTGGTTTTGCATAGATAAATTCATACTACTTTTATAGGACATTTTTCAAGAAATAAAAACTCACAACCTTTCAAAAACACAAAGGATGCAACGTTGAAAAAAACTTGCAAAGTTTGTAAAGAGATTAGTTTCTTTTCAACATTCACACACTCCATAAGATACCTGCAAAACGAATGAACAATTATTGCAGAAAAATAAAAATGTAATAATTCCCAAAGTTTTAACGATATTTTGTGACATAAAAACCACAGTCTAATACAGGAACTACAATTGTATGTATAAATTAGCAAAACAACAAGATATATTTAAGTTAAAGTTATAGATTAGACTTTTGGCTTAAAACCTAATGAGTTTTGGAACAAATTTTCAGGTTAAGGCAGGATCTGCCTGCCAGAAAATGTGTTTCTGTTTTTCACCTGCCTGATACTGTTCTAGACATTTGTAGCACAGAAAAATGGGAAATTTGAAAGAATCAAAGATGTAAGTATTTTGAATGAACAAAGCAACTAAATGGAAAACATTATAGCACATATATAACCTTGAAATAATGTTTTACTTGCTCCTTTCATATTTCCTGGGATAGATGTGTTGAAAATATTAACAACATTCTAATTAATGAAATCCTTTATATGTCGTGCTGTTTTCAGATCCAAATCTAGTATTCATGCACTACTGTCTTTCACTGCAATCATGGCACATTAAAAAATGTAGGTTACTGATTAAGTCCCTTCCAACTCCCAGCCACTTTCTATGCGACAGAATGTTTCTTTGAGTTTTAGGCATGGATGTGTCATCATTCTCCTCAAACTAAACCCAAATAAAATGGAGATCTTGTGGATACGCAAGGATAAAGATCGCTTTGCAGAACTTTATCTGGCAATTCCGAGTGCCCCCCGCAACTGCAAGTAGCCACAAACTTTGCAGGTACTCATAAATATGGAGCTTGCTCTGAAAGTGCAAAATCAATGCAGTTTTCATCCTCCTGTTTTCAAGTGTTAAGACACTTGGGAAAAAGTCTACCTTTCCAGTCCAGGGAGCTTCAGGTCAAAGTAGTCTCGAATTGTGTTCTTCCAGAATTAACTGTTGTAACATCAAGGAGCACTATCAGGAAACAGCGCCACACCAGAAGCCAAAGCATCACGTGACTGAAAACAAAATTCCACAAGAAAAATAAAGTATGCAATCTATGTCTATACTCCCAGGACATGGACCAGCATCCTCACCGTGAGAGTTGCTAGAACCCTCCTGCAATTCAAAAAAGCTGAAAACTCGTCTCTTCAGAGAACACAATCCCTCCCACACATTAGGCGGAGTGAAGAAGGTTGGAAGAATGATGGCTTGTCTGACTTGAAAAGGCATCACCATCTTCAGCAGGAACACAGCTCGAGTCCTTAACACCTGTTTGTCCAGAAAAAAATGGTGGTTTAAGGAGGCTGGACCTTGAAGGCCTGAAGCTTACTCACATGGCGTTCTGATGTTATCACAACCAGAAAGTCCGTTTTTAATGTTAAGGATAACCAATGAACAACTGTGCATTGATTAAAAAGGAATACACATGAGGAAAAATAACCAAATTTAAGTACCAAAGTGACATCACCGATGGCTTTTGGTGGAAACGCTTTGCAAATCTTTAAGGAAACACATTTATGGTTTAAACAAGGGCAGCTGGTCTGGCAAACGTAAAAAAGGCTGAGAGGTCCAACAAATAACCTTTGACGGTGGCAACATCAAGTCCTTACTAAGCCAAATACAAAACAAACATCAATATATGCAAAGGTTTTGCCTGCAACAGGCCCACCTGATTGGGAACAGATGCTCAGCTCAAACACTGGGCCTGGTTATTTCTCATCTTCTCCAGACCTTTGGCAAGGAGATGCATCAACGTGAACATGTACAGTAGTTCTGTGCTTCATTCCATGCAGAATGCATCTCTGAGGGACATCCAGGGAGCAAGAGTACTGATATTGAGCATTCTCTGCAGGGGGTGAAAGATCAAGCCAGGGTACTCCTCAATGCTGAAAGATGCCCTGTGCCACTTCCTGGTGTTACTACAGTTTGTGATCCGCTAGGCTTCGTCAACTGAGTTTATCTGCCCTGGTGTTTAAAGATCATATCATGTGGTGTACAATTAGGGAAATGGCCTGCCAACTGAGCCAATTCCAGAGGCGTAGAGTCTTCTTGCACAGGACTAAGGACACCACAGAGTTCTGCGTTTTGCACTACCACAAGGCAGTGGTGTTGTCCATGAGAATTTGCACCAACCGCCTGTTGATGGTGGGCGGGAAAGCTTTCTCCGGCAAAAGAATTACCTGCAGCTCTTGAAAATTGATGTGAAAGTGGAACTCTGCCGAAGACCAGCGTCCTCTTATCGCAACCTCTCTCAGATGACCTCCCAAACTTAGTAGTGACGCCTCTGTCACAACAGTCAACTCTGCGTGGGCTAGAGAGCGGGGTCAGCAATGGTCCAACTGCGGTTGAGCAGCCACCCCTGCAGATCTTTTGCAGTCCACTCCGACACCTGGGTGGAATCTGACATGTTCTTCTGTTGCTAGGCCCACTGAGACCTTAGATCCTACTGGAAGACTCGTGTCATCTGGCATTGTCTGTGAGCATGATTCAGGAGGCTAACACAGCAAGAAGTCTCGGAACCGTCCTTACCGAGACCCAGTACAGAGGCTGAAACATCAGGATCTTAACGCGAATGACCATGACTCGTTGGTTAAGAGAAAAGAACCAAAAGAGCACCATATCCAGGATGGCTCCAATCAAAAGGGAGCTTCCGCAAAGGCATTCGGTGGGACTTCAGTAGGTTTATTGAGAACCCCAACGATGTCAAGAGGTTCACTTTCTTCTGGAGTGGGTCCGCGCCTGACAAGTGAGCCAGCCTTAAACACCAGTCATCAAGATAGTGGAGACAGGCTCCACTGAGCTCTAAAAATGGACAGCGACCATGGTCATCATGTTTGTGAACAAACGAGGGGCACTAGTGATCCCCAAGGAGAGCACAGAAAACTGAAAGTGCTCATGGCCCACCTTGAATTGCAGGTAGTGCCCACGGGCCTGCAGGACAGGGATGTGAAAATAGAGGTCCTGCAGGTTTAATTAATATGGAAAGCTTTGAGCAGGAGGAGATCCAAAATAGGACACACAAGAAAGTAGTGGGACTAACATCCAATCCCCACTTCTGAGGCCAGTATCCTCTCTAAGGCTCATTTAGCCAAAAGATGGTCCTCCAAAAGCTCCACTGATGTAAGTGTCAAGTGTGGTGGGACGAAGAGTAATGGCGCATGTAGTCCTTTGGACAATTTAAAGAACTCACCTGTAGGATGTAATGTACTACTCCTGCAGGGAGTGGCTGGCCTTGCCTCCTACCAGATGGCTGCCCGTAATGTCCTGGTTTTTGTCTGTACAGCCCTCAGCCACAACCTTGAAAGAGTTGGGAGGCCTGTTGTGCAGGTGGTGGGGCCTGATGCTGTGGGTACACCAAGCCGCTTGCTTATCACCGAAAAAGATAAAATGTTTGGGGGGATTGCCGAAGTGGTGCTGAAAGGTCCAGAGAGTGTGCCATGACTCTGCTTTCTTTAAAAAGCTCCAGAGCTGAGTTTGCCTTTATCAAACAAATGGGAACCGCCAAAGGGCATGACTTAAGGATGCCAGGATGTCCCCAGAGAAGCCTGGAGGATCTTATCCATGCATGGCGCTGGAGAACCACACTTGTTCCTGTAGACCTTCCTTGACAATCAAGAGGTGTCTAGACCTGAGCGGATGTTGTACTTTGACAAATCACACCCATCCTAAATAGTTTGGGCCAAGGAAGTCCGTAAGTCTTTTGGGACTGCAGGTAAATTCTCACCAATCATGTCCCAGAGTGGGAGGGTGCAATATTCAAGCAGCAGCCGGCAATGGCTGACTGACCTCAAGGCAAGGCTGGTCGACAGGAACATTCTTTTGCCAAACGCTTCCATAGATTTGGACTCTCCGTCCAGAGGAGTAGTCGGAAAGGCTTTAGGGTTCACTCTACTGGTTGATGCCAGCACCTCCAAACTCTCAGGAGTTGGATTATGGCTTAAAAAGGTCCAGGTCGCTAGGTGCTGGTCTATGGTAGCATGAGACCTGCGATTGACTGTAGGGCCAGAACTTGGTTTAGCCCAAGTGCCCAATAATGTGTCGGAGAGGACCTCGTTGAAGGGCAGGAGAGTTTTGTTCAGTGACTGGCCAAGCATGAAGAACATCAATAAGTACATTTGATTTTACTTCCATTGTGAGGAGGTGGAGGCCAAGGACTTATAATAACAGTTGCTGTTCTGTGTGAGAACCAACACAGTATTGTGTGGTGTATCCAATCCACTGACATCTTTTCGAACCATACCAGTTGTCCTGATCATAAAGTGAGGCAAACTCTTTCCCATCCCCTCCACTGTCCCCTCTGTATGGCTGGCCCTATTCTCTATCTGAGCAAAAAAAGTTGGTGTAGTGTTTCAGACCAACTGCACTGAAATTAAATACTGTCTGAATCTTATGGTTTGAATGTTGACGGCATCACATCAGTATCTGGGCACGGCATTGGTTGGGGTCAAGACAAATTCTGCTTTGTGTCGGATTCCACAATGGGTTGTAGCTCCTCCTCTGGTGCCTGAGGCAGAGGCTGGTGTCAAAGTGCAAGTGATTGGCGCAAATTTCACCTCCTGACCCAAAGTTGGCACCAACGCCATTATGAAGCTCGAAGCAGATTCAAGTGGTACAGAAGGTGCCACGGATGGCTCCGCTGGCGGTAACCAGATTAGAGACCCCTGCAGATTGTTTTACTTTGAACACGTGCCAGAGGGAGACTGAAGGGTGCCAGGGATGTGCAGCTTCGCCACATGAAATGCTTCTACCTACTGCAACATCCCCAATGGATCTGGGAGTGCGGGGTTCGTTAGGCCCAAAGTTGGAAATGGCTCCTCGGTGGAAAGTAAATCAGACCTGGAAGCGTGGTGATGACCTTGCACCTTCTCTGGAGAACAAGTGTGGCAGTAAGTGGCTGAGTCATGCTTGGACCTGTTATGTTTCTTTACCTGAAGACTTAAACCATCTAGAAAATCCGCAGCTGAAACGAGTGCAGGAGTGAGTGCCCAATCTTGACTTTGATCTGGAGTGAGACCTATGTGCGGTCCTACATTGTTTTGGCACGTAGCTTTGTGTTCTCGATTGAGTTTCATATTCATCTGGGCACAGTATCTTGCACCAAACTCCAACTCCTTGTGGGGATCTGTCACAGACATCTGACTGTGACATGCCTACAAAGTTTGACCTCTGTAGTCTTGGGTGTGACAAGTTCACTTGGACAGTGGAAGAATTTAGAAGAAAAAAATCACTTCAGAGTAAAGAAAATGAAGTATGGATTTCCGGTTCCACGCCCGAAGTTGCAGAAAGACAGGAACTCATGTCAGCATGCATGGGTTGGGTGAATATGCTGCTCTGTTCGTCAATTCAGAAGCGCAACTGAGTCGATGTGAATTGACAAGACGTCACCTACTGGTGCCCAGGTGGAATGCTTTTTGAGTTTCTGGATCCACTTTGGTGCCTACAGATATTCACAAAGTGAGGAATCTGCAGTTGGAAGTATCCATCAGACATCAGATACCTACACACTATGACCGCTTCTTTATAAATCACAATAACATTCAGACATGGAATGAGTGTAACAAAACCCATTCCTTCAAAATTTCTATCTCCAGCTATACCTTCTCAGGAATAAAAAACTAAAAACAAAATATCAGATTGAAAAACCCAGTGCAGTAAACAGCAAAGTAGAATATTTATTGGTTTCTTATCCGTGTGACACACATTGTGACGCAAAACTGGACTTGTGTCCTTGTGACTCAAAATCAGCACAGAGCACTTTACATTTTATGTTTTTTTGCGGGCTCTATACTATTCCTAGACACGCTTTTTTAAAAACACTGTTAAGATTTTTAAATATTAGAAAGTGCAGGGCTGCGTTACAGTATTTGTTCCTCTTGAAAGATGAGTTTATTTTTTTAATGATTTATAAATACATTTCCACAGTGGTTCGGCTTCGGAACACGGTTGGTAAATGATTTTATATTGCTCAACAAGATATTTTTTGACATAAACTTAATTGTTTTAAATTGTATGAAATGTTTTTATTATGTAATCTTTTATGGTTGATTTGCAGCAGAATAAAGATTGATTGATGATCTTTGGTAATACCATAAAGGGGTCTGCAAAGCTGCTTAAAGCTACCAGCCTGATGAATACCACAAACTGCATGTCTCTCATACCTCTTTATCCACCACACTGCTAAGCTCTGCGTCCCATAACACAGTCACTGTATTCTGGTGGTCATTACGCACGACATGGAAGCACTTCCCACATAGGATCAAAAAACAAATACAACATCCTTACACCACACATAGTTTGCTCCCCATGTAGACGGGAGCTACAATGCCCCATTTTGTGAAGTTAGAACAAGATACATACTGCAATACAATGCAACCACTTATAAAAGTTAACATGTGCTGGATTAGAAGGTAAAACTAAACGTATCTCTAGATTTCTTATAAAAGAATCTTTAAAATGGATCCCAATGTTGAAATAACTACATTTACTGGAGGTGCAAAAGGACTCAGCCCCCAACCTATGGTGGGCTTCAGTTTTGGTGTTTCATGCATTCTGTTCTCTTTTTTTAGAGGCATTTGTCTCACATAAATACAAATTTGGGCCACTGCATTGGCTTTTACTGAAGTGTTCTGAGGGGTGTGGGGACAAAAAAAATCACCTTCTCTATAATCCAGGAATTGCTTATCTCTTAAACTTTGATATTGAAGTCGCTGATCAATCTTGCATCATTTATGTATGTATTTGGGCCTCCATATAGAAAGAACATGTCCAAAGTTCTTAGAAAAAGGACAAACTGTAGAATATTTTCAATATAATTGCTCAGTCTGCGAACAAGGGCAGGGGTTCTGAACTAACGCAAACTATACAATATATGCATACATTAGAGAATATCAATGTAGACAAATGTCAGACATTCATAAAGTTTAAAATGAAAGACACATTGGTTCAGGAGTAGTTTAATTTATTAGGAGAGCAGAATAAATCAATTACATTTGGAAGAAAGTCAGAAGAAGTGAAATAAATGTGAGGAAGGAATAATTATACGGGTATACACATAAGTATTTAAAATGAGATGAGAAACCAAAAGAGAGAACCATGATTTCTAATAACAGGACAGTCAAACTAGAGTTTAAAAAAGTATGTGAAGATACTAGAGAGGACAAGATTGAAAGTGTTTTCTTAAAAGATAAGTGAGAAATAGTACTGAAGAGAGGGGTGAAGTGAATTAGAAATGTATGTAGTGTAATCAAAGGATGATTAAGTCATGGAACGTTTTTAAAAGAATGGGAGAAATGTGTGTGACAGATTCGTTCATTCAACTAAAAAAGGTAAATTCCCCTCAAATATCTACCTTCTGCACACGCAGCGCACGGTTAAGGGGTTTTGGTTTGACCCCTAGATCACTGCATAAGCAAAAGGTGAGGGGTCTGGGGATTTAGTATGAAGGCTGTCTACTACACTGAATTTGTCCTTGGTGTGGCAAAAATGGTCTTGGAAGCTGCTGGTCTGATTCGTTAAAAGATTTGCATTTATGTTATAAGCATTGATATAGCTCTTTCCAGTCACTTGTAGGATATTGTAGTCCTTCTAGAACTCGGGCAGTCTTGGTTCTTGGATTTGTGTTTGACTGATCTTGTGGTGGAGCAGAGACATTTTTGTCACCACAATGATGATCAGATTGTTTGATTTTCCTTAGTATTGCTCACTGTTGATCTACTATACGAATAGGCGCATGTGTCGTGGGGACGCTCCTGTTTAATCCGTGTGGTTGTCAAATAGCGAGCTAGAACTGATAAAGTTGCTGAAAAGCATTATTGTTATGGTCTTTATAGCTTGCATTGCTACATCTGGTGGTGAGTCATGAGTGGGCTGATGCATTGCCTGTTGTCATGAGTTAATCCCTGCGCCTTTTGCCACCTCAATGTGCGAACATGTCTTCTGTTTGGAGCAAGAAGCCGCCAAAAGGATCTCATACCGTTCATTTCTCCAGACATGCAGCAAGCTCCAGCACAGTGCATGCCCCCGGCTCCAGAGAACTCACCAAAAATCCACTTGCAAAACACAAGTAGGCCAAACAACAGAGGGCGAGGCTCCAGTAGGGCAAGCCTGAGCATTGTCGATGACTTCTGCAGAATGCACACCCTTGCAAACTGCCTGTAGGGTAATCATTTTAGAACATTCTCATTTCTTATTCCGCATTTCTCATCCATCACTCCTCATTCGTCAGTCCTTAGCATTCATTATTACTTATTATTTTGAGTTTTATATAGCGCTATCAAGACCCGAAGGTATTAGACCACTTCACATGTCATGTGATGATCTTTACAAGACATTCCTCCTTGGTTACTACTTACACTCCCTCATCTTCTCTCATCCAGTTCTTATCAACTCTCACTCCTCATCCATCATTCCTCACCTCCACAGCTCGTCTCACTTCTCACCCCCTAGCCATCCCTCACTTCTCGTGCTTTTTCTCAATCCTCATTTGCCATCCCTCAGTTCCCGATCCTCGTCCCTCACTCATCTTCCCTCACCCCCACTTCTCATTCTTCACTCCTCATCCCTAATGCATGACCCCTGAGCCATCCTTCATTCTGCTCTCCTCATCCCTCAACCCTCACCCCACATCCTTCATTTTTCACTTCTCATCCCTCGATCCTCACGCCTTACACATCATCCCGACCCTCACTCCTTATGCTTCAACTCCACCCCTCCCCCATCCGTTATCGCTCCTTGCCCCTCACATCCCCTTCCTCACCCTTCACTCATCTTTCATTTTCAGCCCTCATTCTTCAACTCACTGATCAACTGACTCACCCGACAACTGTTACGATTAATATGGATAAGCGATAATGTTATAAAATACACACAACACTGTAAATTGTCGCCCACGCTCATCTCAGATGCCCCTGATCTCATCACTTACCTGCCAATCTTTGTTCTCACACCTCCTGCTATCAACGCTCACAAATCCCTAGTCATTGCCACACAGTTCTAGTAACTTGGAGCTGGACATTTTTTTCCCCTTTATTAGTTCCTACCCTGCCAACGAGTGAAGCCCTCTGATACCCATCTGGGCCATGTTTGTGCTATACAACACTTTATAAATAAATAAACAAAATTAATAAATGGACATCTGTGACACGATTAGTAGACCCAATGGCTCACAATTTGAAGTTGCTGCTACTAATTATTTATTATACATGTGGTTGACATTCAATGCCACCGACCTGAAAAAAATCCTCTTCAGCTGGGACATAAAGTATCTATTACTTAGGCCAAGAGGTTTTAGCTGAATATGAGGCTGGAGCTATGATATTTTTTTTTTTACAATTTTATTTTGCATTTTCAGATAAAGGAAATGCATTGCATGTAAACATCGTACACAATACATCAAGCCCACATCCAATGAGGAGAGCAAGTCACACATAGTAGTATACAATAGAAAGAAAGTGACAAATATCGTCCCAAATTCACACACAATATTCACATTTCAATAAAGTTGGCATCCGAAGCAGAAGGAGACATAACATGAATATCAGACGCTCGTAGTATTTGCGACATTGCCATGTGGAGACCTCCAGTTCGTTGTGATCGCTTAACATAAATAGTTTGTCAAATTTAGCCATCCCGTCCTGAAGAAGAGCAGTCAACTTTTCCATGGCATACAGAGCCCAAACCTTCTCCTGCCACATTGCTACCAAAGGAGAGCGTGGTTGTTTCTAGAATTGCGCCACACAGAGCCATGCTGCAAGAAGTAGTTGAGATAGAAGACGGCCCTGAAGGGTCGACGAGGGAAAAATGCGATCTGCCCCAGGTTCGCCCAATAAAAACTGTTGAGGGTCAAGTGGGAGGTGGATGTTGGTAATCACTTGAATGATACTCTATCTCTTCCCAGAAAGGTTGGATCCTAGGACATGCCCACCAGGTATGTATAGAGAGGTACCCCTCTCACCACATCCCTTCCAACATAAATCAGAGCCACCAAACATCCTGGCCAGACGAACAGGCGTTAGGTACTAGTGGATAAATATCTCATAGGCATTTTCTTTGTAGCGAATACAAATTGATGATCGCGTAGCCCTCTGGCAGATCGCCCCCCCTAAGTGTCGTTCGATAGCTCAGTGGCCAAATCCTTCTCCCACTGTAATACATATGCGCATTTTTTTTAGGGGGAGACAGCTGCAGCAGAGAGGGGTGAAGCCACGAAATGCCTTTGCAGTGCACATTATTCAGGTAAAGAGGCTCTATAGATATGACGTTGCGTTGACATGCCAGACGTGCTGGGGTTTACTGGCCCAATGAAATGCCTGTGTCAAGTGGAAATCATGACGGCGGGTAAAGGGGAACCCGGCCACCAAGTACTCCCTCGACCGTAATTCTCCATCCTCAAAGAAATCCCACAGGATAAGGGGCCATCCCTGATTACAGGTAGTCAAAATAGGTAAGCCGGGAATGCCAGATGCTGATGCACCTCTCCTCAATAGGACAAGAGCAGCGCTATCAAGGGCAACAGGGGCGGGGATTGTAGCAATAAGGACGTGGGGAGCCACAACAACCCCGCCAATGGAGAAGGAGAACAAGCCTGCTCCACCTAGATCCAGGGTTTTCTGTCGGAGTTGTGGTTCCAGTCCAAGAAGGGGTGCAGTTGTGCCGCCAACATATAAGCAGAGACATCCAGGAACCCCAAACCACCGTCCGAGACTTGCCTACCCAAAGTCGCTCCTGACACCCTCAGGGACCTACCCACCACACAAAAGCCAACATTTTCGCCTGATATGCTTCTGCACTGAAGGTGGGAAAGCAAGTGGGAGGGTTTGAAGAATATATAGCAATCTCGGCATGAAATTCATTTTCAAGCTATTAAGTCGTCCCCAGCCATGAGATTTGCAACTTCCCCCAGTGATATAAGTCCTTAAAAGTGCTGTGAGAAGGGGTATATTGCAAACATATAAGTCCTTTGTTTGAGATGGCAAAAAGATCCCTAGATAAGGGATAGCTGACGACTCCCACTGAAAGCCCGCCTGACCAATGGGATCCTCAATGCTATGATGGGGATCGGCAACTTCCAGGCCCCGTGATTTAGTAAAATTAACTTTGAAGCCTGACATCTGTGACAAACCCAACTCCTCCATTAGAGCAGGGACCGTGGCAATGGGATTCGTGATAAAGCAGAGAATGTCATTGGTGAACAGGGCAAGCTTGTGCTCAACCCCAACCACCGTCAAACTTGATAACTGGGGACTGGCCTGTATCTTTGCTACGAATAGTTCCCTCATGAAGGCAAATATGGATGGGGAAAGCGAGTATCCCTGACAGGTGCCTTGCATGAACCAAATCGAATGCGAGAGGGAAACATTGATTTTGAGTTTGGCAGTAGGCTTTTGAAAATTGGTCAGGATTAACTTTTTCATTTTGGGGCCTATCTGGACCCTATTCAGAACTTTAGTGAGCTAGCTCCAATCCACTTGGTTGAATGCTTTCTCGACGTTGAGAAACAGAAGAGCCATAGGGTGGTGTAATCGCTCTGCTGACTCCACACGGGCCACTGCCAACTGAGTGTTATTGTTTGTTTGTCTTTTGTGAATGAAGCCCGATTGTGACGGAGCAACTACAGTCGGCCACACATGGCGCAAGCAAGCAACCAAAATGGAAGCAAAAAACTTCACATCACAATTGAAGAGCACAATAGGGCGATCAGAAGGGCATTGCGTGGCAGGTTTGTCAGGTTTCAACAGGAGGGTTATATGCGATTCCAACATTGTATCATTGACTTCTCATGATCTTAGGAGCGAGTTACAAATGCACACTAGAGGCTCAGTTAGGAAGGAGGCATAAGCTATATAGAAAGTGGCAGTGTAGCCATCAGGGCAAGGAGCCTTACGCGAAGAGAGGCTGCTGCCCGAACCTCATCTGCGGTGATGTCCTCCTTCAAAAGGAGTAACTCTTCTGTTCTAACCGGAGGATGATAAGTGCTTAAATAATCAACCTGTTGCTGATCAACAAGCTGTTGAACTTGGTAAAGAGCTGAATAATAATTGCTAAAAACTGCTATGATCTCCTCCGTCTCATGGCGAAGGAACCCCTCTTCATCCACTACTTCTCGGATGCAGCCGTGGTCCATGCTGGTAACAGCGTTGGGGTGGTGCGGCCATGTAAGGGGGAATTTCAAGGGGGAATTTCAAGGGACGATGCTGAGGGAAAATTAATTTTTTATTACATTTTCCCTCAGCATCATCCCTCGAAATCTTCCCTTACCTGGCCCCACCGCTGTGACCTGCAAGGAAGGCGGCTGCTCGGATGTGATTACGAGTGGCATGAATGCGCAATGTATACACCAAAAGCCTATCTGCTTTATCCCCTTTTCATATGATTAATTAATATAAAGCAGTTTTTTGGCTGCCAACTTCATCAAGGTATTCCAGCTCGCAACGTAGATGGCGCTAGTCCTGTGGCGTACTTCCTCCTGGTGTATCTGAGTCTCCAATTTGTGCTGAGTTTATTTGCCCGTTCGAAAGTCGCAGTGTGTGAGGTGAGCTCTCCCCGAAAGACCGCTTTTGCCGTGTCTCAAAGGGTCGCCGGTGCCACTTCTCCTGTATCATTTTCGGGGAAGTGGGATTCAATGGTATCCCTGATACGATCACGAAGGACCGGGTCCCTAAGTACAATTTCATTGAAGATCCATGGCCGAGGAAACGTACGCTGTGGGTGTGCCAAACTAAGAGTCAGTTATATTGGGGCCTAATCAGATATAGCGCCGACATCAATTTTAGTGTCCAAAAGACCGGGCAGTAAAGCCTGTGATATCAAGAAGTAGGCTGGAGTTATTTATTTAATCAAAATACCATCAAACAAATTCTTAGAAAGTTTGAGTTATAACACTGGCTGCCAATGAAGGGAGCAAGAACACCAATACTATTCAGAAAAAGAGTAGCATGTGACTAGCCACCTTTTTTTTTTAGATATATTGGTCATTATGAACTAATTGACATGGTTTATATAGTTACAGGTACGAAGTGATCTTTGAAGTTCGGCTCGGATGAGGATAACTTGGTACCTCTAAATGTGGAAGTAATTCGTCAAAGCCTTACAGTGTCCAATTAAATATCCTTAGAAAATGTTTCACTGCTCTTCTCATGAGCCTCTCTGTGTAACTTTCATTATCATAATTATTATTTCTTGCCCTTTGCGATCCTTCCATACATTCACAGATTTGATCACGGTATTCTTAGGTTGTGATGTTGCTCTACTTCTTCCATTCTCATGTGATGACTGAGCTGCCAAATGGTTGATACCAAGCCTTTGCGGATGGTAAGCAGCTACTCCAAATGGGGGTGCCATCCGCTTTGGTAAACGCATTCAGCATCTTCTTGTAATTTCTGTCTCGTCTGGCTCTGTTGCTGGTTAGGGTCAAGAGCTGGATTATTCGGTAGCAGTCTGTGAGTCCAATTTTCACAGAAAAGCGAAAAGGTGCTCTTCAGAAATTTCCTGTTTCAAGTCAGCATGAAAGTTTTACGTACATTTGCGGGATCTGAGCTATGTGTATTAGATCTGTTGGGAGAAATGAAAACGTGGGTGATATTAAGAACATCATACATAGGTTTATTGGTATATTTAAAGATCCTAAATCGAGAAATGTTTCTTCTATTAAATGCTGTCCATATAACACTGAAAGATTGTAATTTGGATAATATCCTGTTGTCCCTTGTCAATTTCGCGGTCATGCTTGTGCGATCTAGGGAGTGTGACATGGGTCCGTCTTCTGGTGTTGAATGGAAGGTGTATCGCCCATAATCAAGATCTTTCTTTTGCAGCAAGTACATCATGAAATGTGTATTTATTGTGGCATATGTATGGATGTAAATGTTTTATCCACCTGCTTACGAAGAATCCAAATTGCTGGATGTTGTGATGCGATTACCTAGTACACTGGTTTCCAACAACACACAATTTGTATCAGAGGCCTGTTCCGGTTTTTAGGTTTCGCCTAAGTGAAAGCAGCGCAAGCAGCTTTTCACGCAGGTGAAAACCTAATGAGAACAGTAGAGTGGCTTGGGAATACGCCCCTCTGTTCCATTGGCTAGCTCCATAAATGGAGGCTAGCCATTGGAACAGAGATCTGTCCGTCATGACCGGACCAGATTCGTGGGCGTTCCCGCAATTTCTTCCCTCCGCATCGTCATCGCGGTCGTGGGCGGGGTTTATTTTTTGTTGTTGTCCAGGTTTGTTTTGGCCATTCCACGGCCGACCGCCAATGGAGGAAGCCTTCCCGACCCCCCTCCCGCTGTCCGTTCCCGCCCCCCCCCCCCCTGTCCGTGTGCTTCATGTTTTTCCTGCGGCCAGGACCCGCGTGGTACCCCGACTCGAGCCCTCGAGACTCACTCTAAAGGGCCAGAATGTATAAGAATACTTCATTCACCTTTCAACTGAAAGTCGGGAACACTCCAGCACAGGTCAGCCTCCGAGAGGGGAAAGGCAACGGGACATCTGCTGAAAGCCCGTCTGCCCCATATGCAGTCCTTGCACCCATCCACCGCCCTGGTGAGAAGCTGAGTCCGGCAGTCCTTGCACCCGTCCTCCGCCGTGGTGAGATGCGGAGACCGGCAGTCCTTGCACCCGTCCCCTGCCGTGGTGAGATGCGGAGACCGGCAGTCCTTGCACCCGTCCCCCGCCGTGGTGAGATGCGGAGACCAGCAGTCCTTGCACCCGTCCCTCGCCCTGGTGAGATGCGTAGTCCGGCAGTCCTTGCACCAGTCCCCTGCTCTGGTGAGATGCGGAGTCCGGCAGTCCTTGCACCAGTCCTACGTCCTGGTGAGATGCGGAGTTCAGCAGTCCTTCCACCCGTCTGCGTCAGAGGTTCCAGGGAGCAGCTTTCACTTAAGAGCATGGCCGAAAACAGGGAACCAATAGGCACATATGCCAACGTTTCAGAGGAGGTAAGGGGAAGATAAAAAACAAAAAACAGAATCGTGAGAATGCATCAGTCTACTGACTTCTGTTATGCGGAGACCGGCAGTCCTTGCACCAGTCCCCTGCTCTGGTGAGATGCGGAGTCCGGCAGTCCTTGCACCAGTCCCCTGCTCTGGTGAGATGCGGACTCCGGCAGTCCTTGCACCAGTCCTACGTCCTGGTGAGATGCGGAGTCCGTAAGTCCTTCCACCCGTCTGCGTCAGAGGTTCCAGGAGCAGCTTTCACTTAAGAGCATGGCCGAAAACAGGGAACCAATGGGCACACATGTCAACATTTCAGAGGAGGTAAGGGGAAGATAAAAAACAAAAAACAGAATCGTGAGACTGCATCAGTCTATTGACTTCTGTTAAAGCAGAGGTAATTTCTGGCAGTAGACAGTCACAATTAGTCACTTTTCTGCTTTAGAAATCTGGAGTTTCCCACCTGAATGAGGTCTGTTGACAAATATGGACGGTAAGACTTGGGTAAACATGTCCGAGTTTTTGTTTCTTTACCATGAACCCAGTGTTTTAAGTGGGCCGGGTCCTGCTGGTACTCAGCACCGGCAGATCTAAAAAGCAGCTGCTGAGACGAGTTCCTATCGGGCTCTCTGTTTTTGCCCTCACCCTCGGGGTGAAAAAAATAAATGTTAACTGCAGCAGTGCCGCCCTTCACTGTGTATGATATACCGTCAAAGAGACTCGCTGTGGTTCTCTCACAGTCTCATCATTTCAAAACTGAAGCATGTTCAATGTTCTATACAATGAAGACAAAGTTATTTCTTATTTATCTTACACAACTTACAATCAATGACAAAGCCAATAGTCCTGGCTTGTTGTAGGTGTAATGTTACTTATTGCATTCTATATCTGGAGGCAATGACGGAAGCAGCAAAATACCAGCTGGGCAGGGGGGCTCTATGCGCGTATATTTTTAAGCCACGCCCCTATTTGCATCTGTCCCAGTTGTTTCATTCCATGTAAAGCTCTGCTGGCTCCCCCAGATGCGCCTCTAATTCAGATATTTCCGCTGAAGTACACTGCTCTCCTCATTCAGGCAGCACTGTAGTGTCACATGCAAGAGCATGAGGGGAGTTTGGAAGGAATCTGAAATAGTAGGGACTGCTGTCATTAGTAACTGAAAAGGAATGTTATTTTTGGTGTCCCTTTTGCGGTAGTCAGACTACAACAAACACTGGGCCTCTCTTTCCATTAAGTCTGCTGCTGCTGTAAAATGCTGTTTTCAGCCCCTTGGAGCTCTAACACTACTTCCTGCCAGAGCCTCTGATTGGCCAGTTTTGTTGTAGAACATTATGCTGTTGTCTTAAATGTGAACACTCAGGGAGTTTGGAATTAACTCTTTCTCCCAGCCTCGCAGACGGAAACATGTATGTGTCTGTGTGTGCGTGCCTGGGCTTGTGTGCGCATCTGTGTATGGGTGCATGCCTGTGTGTGGTTGTCTGTGCATGTGAATGCATCTCTGTGTGTGCACATCTGTGTATGTGTGCGTGCCTATGTGTGTGTGCCTGTGTATGTGTGTGCATCTGTGTGTGTGTGCCTGTGTTCGCTCTTCCTTTCTATCCTATCCTTCCCACTCTCTCCTCTCCCTTCCCTCTTGAAAACCCATAAAATGCTGCAGTTTACTTTGTTTGGGTTACTGCAGTGCAATGTCTTTTCTTTACTTATTATGGTGATGTGTGTCTGTGATATGGTCATGGTGGTGACTTATGCATGTGGTAGTTACGTGCCAGTGTGACGTGTTTGTGATGATATTTGTGGCAATATTTTGTATGGGTTATGCTATGTTCTGCTGTGACTTGTGCATGTAATGATGTACATCTTGGTCAAGTGCATTTTAAAGTATGCATTTAGTTGTATGTAATTGAGTATGTGGCTCCTGACTGTGAATTATGTATTTGGTGATGTATGTGGTACTAGTGTGTGTATATGATGACGTACATTGAAGGAGGCAAGAGTCAACATAGCATTTCTGCTCAGCACTTATTATTCTAAGCACAAGCCTTTAATGGCATACAATACTTTATTTGTTAACAAGGGTTTTCCATTTCCGGACTCAATATTTGGTGTATATTTATGGTTTCAGTACATTGAAATCTAGCCCACTACTAACCACATACTTCCAATACCCCAGCTGTCCGGCTGGTTTGCACTGCTCACCAGATATTGGCCTCGATCATAATATTATAATGTGGCCTGTGTATTAACTAATTAAACATTTTACTTAAACACTTCTGCATTTAGTCTGCGGTTACATAAACAATGTCAGCCTGTCATTTATTTTATGGGTTCTGATGTTTTCCTTACTTTGCAAATTTGGTTGCAGTGCTTCTTACTCTCCTGTTTGTGAATTGGGTATTCCCTCCATGATCACGCCCATCGTTGCCAGATCTCTGATTTATTCTTATCAAGTAGAGCTGCTTCCCTGCCCCCTCGGTTTTGTGTGTGCCTCTGTTGCCTGCTTGCGACCCGGTTTTGTGTGTGCCTCTGTTCCCTTCTTGTGATCCAGTTGTGTGTGTGTGTGTGGGTGCAAATGCAATAGATGTCGCATTTGCGAGAGATTAGGCTATTGGCTTTGTAAATGACAATGCCATTTATTTAGGTTTTCAAAGCCAACACATAAATAAAAATGTTGTCATTTACAATGCCAATAGCTTTAACTTTTCCAAAGGCGAAACCGTTGCATTGTAAATGCTTGTTTAATTTGTTTGCTGTCAAACAAGAAAAAACACGTAAAAAAAGTGTAAACCATAACCAGAGCAGAAGGGGTTAATTCCATTGAGTGAGAAACAAATCACAATAACCTAGACATTGGGTGGTTTTCTTCTAGTAAGTGTTTCTAGAATGAACAAGGCAATGGCATTAAGCTTTAAGCAGTGTTTTCACAAGTAAATTTACTGTTGCAATAACACCAATGTACTTTATTAATAAACGTGTTCGCTGGAACACTACTTCAATAGAATGTGTTATTCGCCTATCTTTATTTTCATCAGCATGAATCTTGTATGCCATTCAGTGATGCTAATAACACGTTATATTGAACACGTGTTCTAATAAAAGCAGATTCAAACGTTTATCACTGCAGGCCAAAATGCAAACCCGTGTTTATTACTGCAGCACAACTTAAGTGGCTTTGGGATACAACGCGTAATGCCTCGAAGTTTCTGTTACAGAATCACTTAACAAAACAAAATATCGGCGATTTTACATCGCAGCAGAGATTTAACCACTTGTGCTCTGGTTGTGGTTAAATAACTGGGTTTATATCTAACGCACATAAAAACACAACAAGGTGCAAACCATATATGCAGAGATACAGAGCGCAATGCGTATCACTACCACTGTAGAGGGAGGGCAGGGGATTTATCATGACCAGACCCACCCACGGAAGGCCTCTCGTGAGTGAGTCACGGCCCCTCCTCATAAGTAGTATTTTCAAGGAGTGCCTCACATCCTCTCCAAGCTTCTAGTGAACGCCGACCTCATACCCACCCTGTTCGGCACCGTTCATATAGAGACATGCAGCCTCACCGGCCCCAGCAGCGCCGGGTCCCCGTGACCCCTGACCCTGCCCTTTCTTCCACCGGAATGGCCGGGCCGCGCGCGCCCCGCTCCGTGCAGCCCGGCGCGCGCGGGCCTCGCGTGCGTCCTGTTATCGGAGTGTAAACACGGCCAGCCTTCCGCCTCATTGTCGAGTTCCTAGGGAAACTCGAATGTTAGGGTGTGCCTCCCGACCGCGGCCCTGCCCCTCTGCCGCCCGCCGAGGCCCTACCCTGCCTCCCGGGCACGGAGGTGTCGTCAGGAGGGCCTCGGCGCCGCCGCTGCTGCTGCTAAAGATTCCCCGAACGGGTGCAGTGGTTCTACCAGTCGAGCAATACAAAATAACACAAACTCAGGTAAAGTTTGACTTTTTACCGGGCTCTTGGGCAGATGCTGTTTTTCACCCTGGCTGTTAGTTCTGCTGTTTGCATTGGGCTAGCTAGGTGCAAGGTTGTAGAAGGTGAAAACACCTTCGTTCGCTGCCAAAGGAAACTGTTGCATGTGCAGGGTTTCATGGGCCCTAAAGCAACGGAGGGAAATGTGCCCCACTCTCCTGTTTTAGTTGTAAAATCAGCTATAATCGGGGTCCGACCTCAAATCACTGCACTGTTGACAGGTAAGACCCGTTCCCTCTATAAGGAGGTTTCGATTTCAAAAGGCAGTCGAGAGGATGAGTGAAAGAAAAAGCCCAGCCCAAATATCCTCCACTGATAGCTGCGCTTATCTGAAATTCCCCCAGCTGGTGTAAAGGGGGCATATATGGCCTGTGAAGAGTAATAAACGCGATTAAATAATAACAAATATTGTTGCAGATTCTGGCCGCACCTTGCTGTTTTCGCATCTTCCGAATCAGGCAGCAGCTCGTAAAAGGACCAAAAATCTTGTCTGTACAAGTGCTTGCAGTGTGATGCCAACAGTGTCTCTATTTACATTCCTTTTTGTTATCCAAGCACCCAGTAATTTTTTTAATAAACAGTGCTTGCCCTCTTATGTCCTTCACGTGGCGACCATTTTTGACCACAGTGTCCTTTAGCTGTACTAGTGCCCATCAGCTTCCATTTTCAATACCTGAGGTTGCACCTGGACCACGAACTGCTGGTACCAAACCTTTGCCACTAGTAAACAGCCACATGCATAAGGTTTCCAGGTATGTTCAGGTCAACATGACACCGGGTTCCAGTTCTGGGCTTTGCTTTCACCAATCACTGTCTTCAGGTGTGCTAGGACAATCCAGATTCAAGTTGAAATGCACACTGCCCAGAATGCATAGGTTGTTAAAGAAAGCCCAGTTCTAGAAAATGGTATCTCCGATAACAGTCACTTGATAATCCTATAAATCTAGATGCCATCTACAATGTGTGCTTCAGCCTACAGTTCAAGGTCTTTTGTTATTCTGTACACAAGGAAGGGCGATCGTCAACTGCACACAGTAACAAGCATTTGCAATGCAATAGGCCTCGCATTAGGAAAGTTTGAGCTATTGGTATTGTAAATTACAAATTTTTTATTTATGTGTTGGTTTTGAAAATAGCGAAATTAATAGCTTTGTCATTTACAATGCCAATAGTTTTAACTTTTGCAAATGTGACACCTATAGCATTTGTAATGCAATATGTGTTGTATTTACGTGACATAGATGTATTGATATTACAAATAACAATGGCTTTTCATTTTTTTAAATAATTAATACTTAAAAGTTATTGTAATTTATAATGGCAATAGCTTAAACGTTTGTAAATAACTTTTGTAAAGATTATGTTCAGTGTATTTTATTGTGACGAAAATCCAAGAACAGAAGTGAAATATTAACATCTTTTTGTGACATTTGTAATAAAGCTTGAAACATTGAGAGGACATATTTGAACCAGTTGTTGTTGAATGGTTGCACAGATTGATGCTGTGGTGGCGCTGAGTGATGTTGTGGTGGCAACGAGTGGATGGCTGACGCTTGTGGATGGCTGACGCTTGTGGATGGCTGACGCTTGTGGATGGCTGACGCTTGTGGATGGCTGACGCTTGTGGATGGCTGATGCTTGTGGATGGCTGATGCTTGTGGATGGCTGACGCTTGTGGATGGCTGACGCTTGTGAATGCCTGATGCTTGTGCATGCCAGACACTTTTTGGATGCCTGACGCTTGTGGATGTCTGATGGGTGATGCTTGTCTGATGCTTGTGGTTGTCTGATGCTTGTGGTTGTCTGATGCTTGTGGATGTCTGATGCTTGTGGATGTCTGATGCTTGTGGATGTCTGATATTTCTGGATGTCTGATGCTTGCGGATGTCTGATGCTTGCGGATGTCTGTTGCTTGTGGATGTCTGACGCTTGTGGATGTCTGACGCTTGTGGATGCCTGATGCTTGTGGATGCCTGATGCTTGTGGATGCCTGATGCTTGTGGATGCCTGATGCTTGTGGACGCATGATGCTCGTGGACGCATGATGCTCGTGGACGTCTGATGCTCGTGGTTGTCTGATGCTCGTGGTTGTCTGATGCTCGTGGTTGTCTGATGCTCGTGGTTGTCTGATGCTCGTGGTTGTCTGATGCTCGTGGTTGTCTGATGTCTGATGCTTGTGGATGTCTGATGCTTGTGGACGTCTGATGCTTGTGGACGTCTGATGCTTGTGGATGTTTGTGGTTGTCTGATGCTTGTGGATGTCTGTTGCTTGTGGATGTCTGTTGCTTGTGGATGTCTGTTGCTTGTGGATGTCTGTTGCTTGTGGATGTCTGTTGCTTGTGGATGCCTGACGCTTGTGGATGCCTGACGCCTGAGGATGCCTGACGCTTGAGGATGCCTGACGCTTGAGGATGCCTGACGCTTGAGGATGCCTGACGCTTGAGGATGCCTGATGCCTTTGGATGTCTGATGCTTGTGGAAGCCTGACGTTTGTGGATGTCTGATGCCTGACGCTTGTGGATGTCTGATGCTTGTGGATGCCTGACGTTTGTGGATTTCTGATGCCTGACATTAGTGGATGCCTGACGCTTGTGGATGTCTGATGCCTGACATTAGTGGATGCCTGACGCTTGTGGATGTCTGATGCCTGACATTAGTGGATGCCTGACGCTTGTGGATGTCTGATGCCTGACGCTTGTGGATGTCTGATGGGTGATGCTTGTCTGATGCTTGTGGATGTCTGATGTTTGTGGATGTCTGATGTTTGTGGATGTCTGATGTTTGTGGATGTCTGATGCTTGTGGATGTCTGATATAGAACTGGTGGGTGGTGGGGGGGCAGATGGGGTTTGCAGTTGGTGAGGGTGGCAGAGGTGGTGGTGCCTATGTGGTGACAGTGGTGTTCGTGGAGTTTGTAGTGGGAGAACATGTTGGGTGTTGTAGCGTTGGTGGGATCGCGGTGGTGGGGCTGGCTGTGTTTTTAGTTGGAAAGCATGGTGATGACTGTAGTGTTTGTGGGTGGTGAATTGGCGGTGATGCACTTGTGGGACTAGTGTTTACAGCGAGAGGCTCTGATGGTGGTTGTATTGCTGGTGGGGGTCGTAGAGGTGGTACCTGACCCACCTCCCTGGGTGTCCCTTCCATCCCTTCATACTCGCTAATCAGTGGGGGTTTCGGCTCAGTACAGTTGCTGTTGCACCCACCAGCACACCTTCTAGGTAATAGCTACGTGTTATTCTTGCCCAAAATATAATAAATAACAAATAAACAAGTAGGATCCCTTCGAGCCGAAGACCCTGCTCATTGAGTAGCTACTCTGCGTATATATAATGCTTTATTTAATCAAGGCTTGTTTGTCGTGGACTGACCTTGGCCCGCCGTGGGTGACTGGTTAAACCTTGTTTTTGGCTGCACGTGTGACCTTGGTCACGCCTTGACGCCCTGCAGACACATGCAAGTGCCTCCTTTCGCTCGAGGCCACTCTAGTAGCCTTCTCAGAGTGATGCGATTATCCCATATCCGGGGAGATGGGGACAGCTTTATCCCATGAAAGCCTCTTTACACAAGCAGGCCAATAACGGCGAAAGAGCGGGGGTGTGGGCCGGAGAGAGATCGTGGTGAGCCAGGAGAGAGCGTGAGAGTGAACAGAGATGGATAGTGATGGCTAGGGATGGAAGAAAGAAGGGAGGGATAAAGTAAGGAGAGAGGGTGGATGGAGAGGGATAGGGGCAGAACGGGGGAGGGGCACAACGTATGGGGAGGGGAGAGGGTGAGAGACACGCAGAGTGAGCTGTGAATGGATGGGGAGGGAGTGAGAGCAAGGGGGAAGATGGGCAGAAAGTTTAGATAAAAGAGAGGTGCATATTTCGGGAGAGAGGGGAGGGGAGCAGAAAAGCACGAGGGAAGAAGAAAAGCGCGAGAGGAAGAGAGCCCAGGAAAGAGGAGCGCAGCGAGGCACAAAGGTGTGTAAGGAGAGAGACGCGGGGGAGCAAGAAGGAGAAAGAAGTGGAAGCAGTGAGACGAGAAGAAGAAAGAAGTGGAGGCAGTGAGATAAAAAGATTGCAAAGAAGAGGGGCGCAAAATGTGAAAAGAGCAATAGATAAGGAGAAGGGGAGGGAAAGAAGGTGGTAGATGGGGGTGCGACGAGAGAGAAAACTAGGGAGGCAGGGGAGCGGATCCCTTTGAAGCACGGCCTCGCGGCCGTGAAAGTGAAACAGCAGGGATGTAATTAGGGGGGAAGAAAAGTGAGGCCGAGCACGCGCCGGGGTGAATGCCTGAGGCCGAGCGCACTCTGGGGAAGCTTCAGATGCCTGTGGGAGGGAGGCTGATGGGTTTGATGTGGACGCGCGTTCCACATGAGTGCACCACATGAACTGGACGAAATCCGCGATGGTTTCAGAGCTTGGTTTGCCCTCTATACTCTCGTCTATTGATCCCTTACGTCATAGAATAGTCAAGACCTAAAAAAGCACAGGCTCTGCTCCCCAGTATCATACCCTTGCTGCAAAAGTCAGAATTTTTTGGTCTTTAAGATCCGTGGAGTCACATCTCCAAATGACCTTGAACATCATCACCTTAAAGGGCTTGGGGGTACTCCCAGCTCAAAACTGACCTTTCTGATTACAGATTTATGGGCCATTTAATACAAATTTGGATCCGGCTGGTGGGCGACTTCCAAGATCTAACTCTCGAACAAGCTGTAAAATTTGTCTACCTGTGGGGAGGCATGCGTGGCCCAGAGTTGGCCGCAGGACTGAGATTGGATCTGATAATTAGTGTAGGGGGTACACATCCTATGAGACAGGAACTGCTCGGACCTCTCTGTAGTCAGCTTCAATTCCTCGTACTCACTCAACAAAACTACTGAAAGGTACACAATCTTATTTTGTTTGGACCCCAAATGAGTTATCATTACCACGCATGGTTTTGAGAAATCTGGATCACCTTAAGGGAGGGCAACTTATCTTGAAAAACATTTAACAAGCAACTTGGTCACAGTTTTGTTGGTTGGTTGATAACCCCTCCTGCTGTCTCATTCAGGTATTTTCAACCTACGGCGGTATTATCAGTGTTTTCATTTCTCAGTTTATTGTATACATGTCAAATAGTATTCCCTTCACATCTTTGTCTGCACTACTAGAGCTAAGGAAGCATAATTTGCTTCCGAGGGATTTCCACATTTAAGTAAACAGTAAGCAGCCACTTGACCATCCACACATGATTTCTATAAACACTGCTCTTTAAATATAAAATTCTACATCAGTTTGGACCGACGTTCCTCAGAAAAGTTTTCAAAGAGTGCTTATATTGTCTTAGAACTTGCCTCTTTCCCCTGGCGGGCGGAGCCAGAAGGGACTATGAGGGAAAAGTTATTCACATTTGTAGAAATGCCGGGATTCACAATCCAAATTGTTCTCTCTTGGTAACAATCCACATTTGCTCCCTTAATGTCCAGTTCACTGCAGTAACTACTGGTGGATGGAGGTAGAGGAAAGTAGGAGGGCAGACCATGGGCCTGACAGGTGGAACCTTCATGTCCCCTGTTGTCTTACACTGTCATGGTAGCCACATGTACTTTCCACTTCTTATAAACTTATGGGAGTTTTCTTATTTTGAAGGTAGAACAGCAGACGGCTTAACAGCTGTTGCTCTCAAAATCCAGAAATCAAGGAGTCTGAAGATGTGTTAGACTATCCTCTTTAACTGAGCACAAGTGTTGCATGATTAAGTGTGATACTGGTTAAGAGAACTAGAAAGACCTACTGTTAATGCAAAATGTACTGCATGCTTAGATATTTTTCAGTTTTACATGAGCAAAGACCAGGATTCAAGCTTAGTTTCCTCGTTCCGAAGTTGACAATTTTAGCCGCAATGCAACATTTCCTCCCCAAATAAATTTTTAAGTGTTTTTCTTCTGTTTTCGAAAGAGCATTTGAAATGGTAGTTAATTTTGATATTCATTTGAAATAGATAAGATATACAAAGACTGGTTGATGCCCGGGCTGATGTCATTTGTTTGTTAAAAGATGCCTGTTAAAATTTGGCTGTTGTGAAAGTAATATCTGAAGGTCCAAAAGCAAGGCAAAGCAACAGTTAAAGTGTTTGGTTGGGTTAATTACAGAATACCCGCCTGTAGTATGTTGGCTCTCTATATAGTGGAACCAAACGAGGTACACTGTGTAGAGAGTCCAGGCAACCCTTAATGGTTTACAGAGGCAAAAATGATAAACTAAATGCTCCCTTTGTGGTAGAGTGGGCGAGGAGTTTAGTCTTATCAGAGGGTAGTGCTAAGCATTTGTTGTACTCACAGAGGCAATAAATGAGACACACATTCGAATGAGAAATCTGAGATCAATTTAGAAAAAATAACTCCGATTTTATATAAATTTGATACCAAGAAATTTGTAAGCAAGTAAGTACTTTTTAAAATATCAACTTTCACAGGTAAGTAAAATGTTCACTCAAATGCGTATTTACGCGTATTGCTTTCCTATGGGAGAGAAAGACATATACGGTATACAGGTACTTGCAGTAGGTTTCTGGGGTCCCCTTCAGGAGTTAAGGTGGTAAGGGGGGGGGGAAAGGTCCAAAGTATTCACAGCAGTTAAGAGTTTTCCTTCCCTGTGGTGTCCGGGTGCAGAGGTGCTGGTCGGGTTGGTAGCTGCACGCACTACACCAAAGGAGAGAGGGCGACCACCTACAAACCCGGTGGCGAGAGGCTCCCAATGGGACGCTTGGTTCAAAAGGGTTTTGAGAGCAGGGCAGCACTGTCAGTTCTCGAGGAACCCGGGCCAGGGCGCTCGATTGAAGAATGGCTAGGTCTACTGGGCAAATGCGTTGCAGGACCTTGCGGTTGTCGGTCTTGCTGGTTGAGGGTGCAGAAATCAGGACAGCTGGGCCATTCTAGAAATGGGTCTTTGCTGTGCTGACGTCCCTCAATGGCTTATCGGTTTCAGTGGAGTCCGGATTGGACTCAACCAGGTTTTGGTTGATGCAAGGTGTCCAGTACTATAGGTATAGGTGTTGTGCGGCTCCAGTCGGTCCTGGTGTTTTCTCACTTGATGGGGAGACGGATCTGACCTTCTAGAGCATGGTGACCTCTCCCTGGGCGGCTGCTGCGTCAGTACAGCCAGGGAGTGGCAGCACAGTAAACCACACTCTGCTGTTCTTGTGCCTGCAGACTGCAGGGAGAAGCTCCTCTAATCCAAGGAAGATTGCTGGCAATTTGCGAAGGGCTTGCAGTCTACAGGGATTCTTGGTTGAGTTTGAACTGCAGGACGAGTCGGTTTCTTCACAATTGTCGAGACTGGTGCAGGCAGGCAAAAAGTCCACAGCAAGTCTTTAGTTTTTTTTGTTTTAGCAGCTCTTCTTTGTCCTCGTCGTCTGGGTTTGTCTAATCAGAGTTCCTGGTATCAGGGTTGCCACACAAAAACTCAATTTAGGGACGTTAAGGGGAGTGACACGTGGTAGGCAATGGGCTACTCACCTTTAGGATGACTACGACTATGCCTCCTATATGACCACTTCCTGTGGGAAGTAGACACAATCCTGACTGAATGAACCCGATTCCACAAAAAACGAAGATGGTGGAATTCTAGTTTTTGTATTCACATCAGGTAGTCAACCTTAGGAATGAAACTGGCCTGATAGTGAACACATCTGCTTCCAAGCTAATTTTCCCGCCTGTCCTGGTGCCAAATGGGCCTGGGGTAGCGGGTAGCATTTCCTCTTGTCTGGGAGAAGCCTGGGTCATATATCAAAGACCACAGAGGCCTTTGAAGGCTCCTGCCTTGATATGCTGATTATTAGCCGCCCTGCTTGGAGGAGGTGCCAACAGCTCTGTTCGGAGCAGGCATTATTTCTGCCCTCAGAGATTGTGGGCTCTCACCTGCAGGGGGTTGAAAACCTATCTGTGGTGGCAGGACGGTCTACACCTGTCAGCCAGCACATAAGAGGGTGGTTGGTTTTCAGGGGGTACCTCTAAGGAAACCTCTTGGTGAATTTATTAATAAATACATTACTGGAATCAGTGTGGGTTTATTCATACAAGTTGTCTGATTCCAAACACCTTTGGTTTCAGTGAAGCAGTCATGTAGCTGGGGAATTCATAATCACCAATGCCCAGTACATATACTCAAGATGGCTTCCCTGTGCACTGGCAATGTCCAAGAATCGACATGGATATCATAGTGGCATATCTGCTCATGCAGATATGTCCTCACATGTAATATAATGCACCCTGTCTTAGGGCTGCAAGGCCTGCTTGAGGGTGACTAACATATATTACATGCAGAGTTTGAAGGTCTGGCACACAGGAGGTGTGGCATATTGTGTCTTCACTTTTGTCTGCACCATGTCACACAGCTTGCAATGGCAGTTTGCATGAGTGTGGTGAGGGGTCCCTTAAGGTGGCACAATACATGCTGCAGTTCTTAGGGACCCTCTTTAGTCTCCATGTCCTAGGTATCAGGGACTTACGGGGGTGATGAAGGTATTGCCAATTAGGGTAACATTTGTATAGTTTAGGACAGAGATCTAGCACTGAGGGCCTGGCTAGAAGGAACCTAGTGTGCTTCTGTCAAAACTGCACCATTTACCAGGCAAAAAGGGGCGGGGTGACCATGTCAAAAAGGGGCACTTTCCTACACCGCCCACAAGTTTCCCGAGTTTTAGGATTGAGCAAATGACCCAATCCTTTATTTTTTTTACTTCACCCTTTCTTTAGAATATACATTAATGTAGAGAGTTTATTTGTTTAATGCAAAATTTCAAATTGAGGTACTTTTTAGTGAAAACAATGACTTTAAAATTTAGTTAGGTCAGCGTGGTCACACTTTTACCTCCGTAGCCATGTATCACACCTACACAATCAAGATGTTTTTCTTGTTGTACCAACACTATCAACTAGAGTTTCACTGTTACTGCACGTTAAATGAGAACTTGAAAAGTAAAAAAGGTTTACATTTTGGTAACAAATGTTTTTAATGTGATATAGTGTTTCTCCAAAAAACAGAAGTACAGTTTGCTATCTCCAGCCACTGGCCCTCCATCCTTTTCTATTTCCACACAAGTCCTCTGCTGCATACATTTTTTTTTTAAAAGGCCTCTGATAGAGACATCTAGCCACAGGCTCCTTACCTTTGAACTTCCAGGCATCAGGCTGGATCCGGAAGATTTTTCTTAGCAGTACCCCTGCGCGCCGGGAGGGGAAGTTGGTCGACTCCACGTGACATCGTCGGCATCGTGTTCGTTGTCGTGATGTACCCGTCGTCAATGTAACCGCCACTCCGCTGGGCTGACGTCAGTACTTTTCACGACTTTCCATGCCAGAAGCACAGAGCCATGAAGTGACTGACCATGGTGTGTTAAAAATAAGCTAGGGCTCTGAAAGGGATCAGCCTTGACACTAAAAACAATTCCGCAGTGAGGGGAGGATGGGTGGGTCAGAAAGAAATTTGCGGCTAGATCATGTCTCTACCAGATAAGGCGTTACAGAAGGTAAGTAACTTGTCCATCTGATAGAGACATCTAGCTGCAGATTCCTTACCTTTGACCAGATACCCAAGCAATACCATTCCCGTAGGAGGGACTGCAGAAAGGTTTAGACCACAAAATCCTGTAAAACAGAGCGACCAAACAGGCCTTCTCTGCGAACCTGGGAATCCAGGCAGTAGTGTCTGGTAAACGTGTGAGCGATGCCCACGTGGCTGCTTGGCAGATATCGGAAAAGGGGACACCACACTAGAGTGCCGTGGTGGCTGCTTTTGTCCTGGTGGGCTGGGCCCTAAGCCCTTTAGAGTGATCTTTATTCGCTAAGGTGTAGCAAACTTTGATACAGATGATAACCCAGCAAGATATAGCTCTCTTTTGGACAACACAGCCTTTCTTTGCACCCACATACCCTATAAAAAGTTCGTCATGCCCCCGGAACTCCTTCGGTCAATCGAGATAGAACGTTAATGCTCTTTTTGGGTCCAGGCGACGGAGACGCTCCTCTTCCTTGGAAGGGTGCGGTGGTGCATAGAAGGTGGGAAGAATAACAGTCTGTCCCATGTGGAAGGGTGTCACCAACCTAGGGTGAAAAGATGCCCTTGTGAGGAGCACACTTTATCCGGGAAGACTGTCGGGTAGGGAGGCCGTGATGACAGTGCCTGCAGTTCGCTCACCATCCTGGGAGATGTTTTTGCCACTAAGAAGGCTGTTTTGATGGTGAGCAACCATAGAAGGCAGTTGTGTAGCAGCTCAAATGGTGTGCACATCAGGAAAGTGAGAATCAAATTAAGGTCCCATAGTGGCATATTAAAGGGTGAAGGGGAACACAAGTGCTTTAACCCCTTCAAGAATCTCTGCACCAGATGTTGTTTGAAAAGAGAAAGCCGATCAGCCAGCTGAAGAAAAGAAGAAAGGGTCCAAAGATAGCCCTTCAACGTGCCCTGAGCAGCGCTCTGCCGGGCCAAGGAAAGTATAAACAGGAGGACTTCAGTTAACCCCTTCGCCTCGGCGGCTATTCCCCGCAGTGCTAAGGGGGAGGCGGGGCCGCGCGGAGCTCCCGTGCTCGTGACGGAACCGCTCCGTCACGGCCCGCGGGTGAGCTGTGCTTGTGACGGAACGGTTCCGTCACGGCCCTGCCCGCTCTTTAGAACGTCAGCGCAGGCGCGGAATTCGCGCCTCGCAGGCGCGGCTAACGGGCCGTGACGGAACCGTTCCGTCACCAGCACAGCCCACTGAGGCTAGTGACGGAATGGTTCCGTCACGAGCATGGGAGGGGTTAAAGCTGCAGATAGAGGGTCAATAGCCCAGTCTGTGCAATATTTAAAAAATGTGTTCCATTGGCAGGCGTATACCAATTTTTTGAAGGGACGCCTGGCTGTCAAAATAATCTCACAGACTTTGGGAAAGAGGTCGAAAGCTGTGAACTGTCGCTACTCAATCTCCACGCAAGAAGGAGGAGAGTGGACAGGTTTGGGTGGAGGACCCTCCCCTGCTGCTACGACAGAAGACCCTCCCAAAGGGGTAACCTGATCGGAGGATCGATGCTCATGTCTAGAAGCTCGGGAAACCAAACTCTCCGTGCTCAGTCTGGAGCCACAAGAATAACTTGTGCTCGCTCATTCCTGATCTTCTTGGGCAGGAATGGTACAGGCAGAAAGGCATATAAAAGAGACCTTGTGCCACCTCCGAATGGAGAGGCCATTTGTGATCCGCAAGGCACCTTCAGCTGAGCTCGTCCACCCTGGCTTTTAGAGAACCGGCCAGGTGTTGAGCCACCAGGGAAGTGCCCTGTAGTTCCAGCCAAGTCCAGAGATGCAGGGCCTCTCGACAAAGAGTCCACGACCCCACTCCGCACGGTTTGTTGCAGTACCACATGGCGGTAGGGTTGTCCATGAACACCTGTAGGAGGCTTCCCTTTATCGATGGCTTTCAGTGCCAGTCGGATCACCTGAAGCTCCAACAGATTGATATGGAGCTTGACTTCCGCTGGAGACCAGAGTCCTCCTCCTCCCCCAGTTGGCCACCTCATCCTAGAAGGGACGTATCCATCACCACTTTGAGATCTGGGTGTGGAAGGGAGAGGAGTCTGCCCGTGAACCAATTGTGGTCTGTTAGCCACCACTGCAGGTCTCTTGCAGTGCCCTCTGAAATCCGAACAAGGTTGGTGAGATTTCCTCAATGCTGCGCCCATTAGAACCTCAGGTCCCACTGCAGAGCCCGCATGTGCCACCATGCATGGTTCACTAGCACGATACAGGAGGCCATGAGGCACAACAGCCTCAGTCATTCTCACCAAAATCCATGATAGAGGCCGAAACATCGGTATCATAGCCTGAATATCCTGGACTCGCTGTTCTGGAGGATGGGCCTGAAATGGCACTGTGTCCAGAACCGCTCCAAAGAAAGGGGCGTCTAAGAGGGGGTCAGGTGTGACTTCAGCACGTTGATAGTGAACCACAGCGAATGTAGGAGGCTCGCCGTAGTCCGAAGGTGGGAGACAACTGTTTGGGACAAGCCCTCTTCAATAACCAGTCGTCGAGATGGGGGAAGACTGTAACCCCTGATCTCCGCAGATGAGATGCGACCACCGCCATCATCTTTGTGAACACCTGAGGGGCGCTGGTGAGGCCAAAGGGGAGCACTGCAAATTGAAAGTGCTCATGGCCCACCGTACACCACAGGTAGCAACGATGGACAGGCATGACAGGAATATGAAAATAGGCATCCTGCAAGTCCAGCGCTACCATCCAGTCCCTCAGGTCCAGAGCAGGCAGGACCTGAGCTAGGGTGAGCATCTTGAACTTCTCCTTTTTGAGTAAGTAGTTAAGGGCTCTGAGGTCTAGGATAGAAGCAAGACATCTGTCCTTCTTTGGGACCAGAAATAAGCGGGAATAACAAGCACAGACTATTTCTGGCCCGGGAACCCTCTGTAGCTCCCTTGGCCAAGAGTGTCTTGACTTCCTCACGGAGTAGGACAATGTGATCCTATATCAGCCGATCGTATACTGGAGGCATGGATGGAGGGGTAGTCTTGAAGTGAAGGGAGTAACCCCTTCATGCTATTTTCAACACCCACCTGTCCAACGTGATGTCCTGCTAGTGGTGGAGATGATGGCGTACTCTGCCACCACTGGCTGTAAATGATCCTGGAGGATCAGACTAAAAAGGTTTTGCGGTGGAGGGGAGATTGTGGCCTGGCTCGACTTCTGGCCTCTCAACCACCGAGGTCAGTGTGTACCACGTCCACGGCGCTGCAGAGGCTGCTGAGCTTACAGGACCCTCTGGCTGGAATAGGGTTGGCGGAGTTGGTAGCCCCTTCCATAGCTACGAAAGGAGCAAAAAGCAGATGCCGGCCACGAAGTTGTGGTGAGGCCCAAGGACTTGGCCGTGGCCCGCGAGTCCTTGAAGTGATCAAGGGTGGCATCTGCATTGTCCCCAAAGAGACGTAAGCCATCGAAGGGCATGTCCATGAGGTTAGTTTGGATATCCCCTGACAAGCCATACGTTCTCAGCTGGGCGTGTCGACAGACTGCCACCGTCGTGGAAATCGCTCTGCCCAGCGAGTCTGTCGTGATGATGAACTTTGCTGAGTCTCTCCCATCGGAAATAGCTGGGGAGAGTAGAGGTCAGTCCTCCTCGAGACCCTGGGCAGCACTTGCGCAACCATGTCCCATATAGAATAGGAATAACGGCCCAAAAGGCATGCAGTGTTCACGGACCGCAATGCAAGACTTGTGGAAGAAAACATTTTCTTTCCAAAATTCTCCAGTCTCTTGGATTACGTGTCCGGAGGTGTGAAAGGAAATGCACCACGGGAAGTGGAAGCTTGGACCACCAAGCTTTGTGGGGTGGGGTGGTGTAATGGCTGGATTTTCTGATTAGATGGGATCAGCCCCTAGGGGCCCCTCCAACCCAGCCAGAACGTAATCACATCCCTCCTCAGGACCATCTATCCAGGCACCTGGGTACCTACCTGAGGATGGGGAACTCGCAATATACAAGCTCATATTATTAAAAACACCACTAAATCTATAGGGATACTAAGAATACTCACTGATAACTAAGGATATCCATACCCTACACCACACTTATATTCACATCAGTTGGTCTCGCGGCCACCCCGACCCAGACCGGTCTACCCTAGGGCAGATATGACACACAATCCGGTGCGTCTACACATGGGCCTGCAGAACCCAATGCTCTCCTTTCCAAACGATCCACAATCCGGTAGATCTACACGCCAGTATCCTTCTTGACGCTCTCACTTATGCAAGCCACAATCCTGTGGGTATCCGCGTTGGTAATCCCCCCCAACGTTCTCACTAACGCCGCATATCAACGACGACCACATTCCTATGAACACCTTCAGTTATATGTTGGGAAGTCTCTCTCCCTATTCACTAAGGGCTTGCTACTACAATATTAGGAGTTAGCCAATTAATATAATGTACCTCTTATTCTTGGCATCATAGGTCCACTCGCTCCCTATTTATGTGATCACCACTTACCTGATTGGGGTTACTCATCCATTCATGAGAAATAATAACCACCTAGGAGATACATTTACCTGGATTGAACAAGAATATAAGGCACTTTACAGTTTGCTACAAACTGGGGGTTTTATTAGAACAATATAAACACTTACACAGATCTGTAACTGACAAAGACTATAGATAGAACACACCGCTGAAAGAGAAAAGATTAGCAATACAATAGCTTAGGGAATAAGAACAAGATTAAAGTGTAAGTGTAACTAGTTCAGACTACCTCACCTATTAGAAGGAAGATTTATCTCTCTCTGCCTCTGGTGGGATCAGGGCTCTCTCTGCCTCTGGTGGGATTAGGGCTCTCTCTGTCTCTCCCTCCTTCACCACATCACCACGCCTCTGGTTCAGTTGCTCCAGCTGACAGCCTTCTTTGATGCCCTCTGCACTGCTCTCTCTCTCCTCATCTTCAGCAATCGTCTGCCTTCTTTCTCCATTCAAGAACTGCACTCTATTCTGCAGCTCCAGCAGATATACTCTCTCTCTCTCTCCAAGCTGTTCTGAGCTCCAAGCTGAACTGAGCTCCCAGCTGTTCTGAGCTCCAAGCTGTTCTGAGCTCCAGGCTGAACTACACACAAGCTGGAATGAACACCACGCTGAACTGACCTCCAAGCTGAACTGACCACTCCTCCTCTCCTGTAGCTCACTAATATGGAAGCTTGTCCTTTCATGGAAAGTTACGGCCAGTAACCTGCCGCCCACCAAATTCTTGTACCTCCCGGTACCAAGGACACGTTCCCAGCTGGCCAGCCTGAAGTTGTGTCTTCGGAGTGGAGAAAAATACATTCCTTCGATAAGGGCCAGCCTGAGCCGGTTCTCTCCAAGCGAACAACAGCCTTAACTATAAACTTTACCTTTGCCCTGAAAAGCCTCTCAGCTTCATCAAGATGGAGTCCCTCTAGCTCTAGGCCTGTAGGCCTGAAAGGGATGAAATGCCCCTTAGCTCTGCCAGAATACCTACATAAACCATACCAATGTGTCTAGTATGTCAAAGCCAATAGGCAATAGACAGGTTAAAGTCAAGAATAAAGGATCTATCATCATATTAAGCAGCTATCCTCTTCTAGGTCTGGAAGAAAGGGCTTAAAAGGGCCAACACAGGCTAAGAATACCTATCCTAGATGTGAGCAAGACTAAGATCTATATCACTGCTAAATAGAGCCAAAAACTCTGCCATAACAGGTGGGTGGTGAGAAAAAGTGGGTCACCCGGTTCAGGGCAATGGCGGCGGGCAATCGTCCTATTCACAGGAGCCCATGTGTTTGGTTTGGACCAGGTACCCAGGAGGACGTCCGTTAAGGCCTCATTGAAAGGCAGCAAGGGTTCCGAGCTGGAGACCCCAGGCTGCAGGACCTCTTCAAGATTTTAGTCTAGACTGCCACCATAGGGAGATGCAGGTCCAGGACCTCCGCAGCCCTACACATCACCATGGCACATGATGCCCCCTACTCCATAGCCAGGGTAGGTGGAGACAGCATTCCAGAGTCTGGGGAGGTATCCAAATCTATGGCATCACTCAGTTCCTCACTCCAGTCCATCTCTTGTGAATGCTGGATTTCTAAGGGATCCTGCTCCCCCTCCCAATCCTCCTCATCAATCCCTAACCCTTCAGAATGGGGCCGGTTGAATTACATGGTGCCATACGACTCCGTCTGCCCCGCTCTCGCCGTCAGGGGACGTCCGACCGGCTTCATGTCGTCGGATATGAGGATTGGAGAGGCGCCACCAGTGAGCATCGGTGACTCTGAGAACCTCGGCGATGGACGTGGCACAGAGGAAGGTTACTGTGGAGGTGCGACCAGTGCCGGTCCGGACCTGGGCCCAATCAAAGGCTGTGGCACTGGGGCTGGAGCTGCAGGCGCAGAACACACGCGGACTCCTCCATTTCCTGAGCTTGAGGGGCTCGATGGCACACCATCAGGGTTCAGAATGCCCAAATACGGCTTACATAAAGTCATAAAACTCTTCAAACTGGGCAGGGGTCGCTCCTGGACTCAGAAAGGCTGGGAAAAGGGGAGCCGACCCAGGCATCCGATCTGCGGAGCGGGTCCTCGAAAACCCAGGTTCCTCTGCCACATTGTGAGACGGGCGGGGTGAAGTCGAAGCACAATTTGATTTCTTGTGGTGCCTCTTACCTGATTTCAACGACTTCGATGAAGAGGACTTCAATTCACCGGAACAGTGCTTGGACCTTCTTTTCAAGCGAGACCTGGACTGGGATCGAGACCGACGAGGCGAACTCCGCAGTGCCAGTTGCTGGTCCAAGAACTGCTCTAGGGACCGCTCCTTCAAAGCCTTTGGCGCCATGGCCCGGCAGTCGGTGCGCGACTTCGAGTTGTGGTCACACTCCAGGCACCAGAGACACACTAAGTGGGGGTCCGTGACCGACATTGCACGGTGAAAGGCGCCATACGCTTGAACCCCGACATCTTTTTACTCAACATGTTTCCTACACACCCAAAGGAGCCAACAGATGTTTTTAAAAAAAGTCTGTCAAACAATGACAAGGGGTAGCTTTCATTAATTCATTAATGGATCGGCATTGGCTGGCGCGTAAAGAAAATAACTCACGTCAGTGCGCCAGAGTGGCGTTATATTAAAAACGCGGACGTCACAATGACGATGAAGAAGACACTGACGACGTCACGTGGAATCGACTGATGCCACCTACCTGCGCGCAGGGGTACTGCTAAGAAAAATCTTTCAGATCCAGCCTGACGCTTGGAAGTTCAAAGGTAAGGAATCTGTGGCTAGATGTCTCTATCAGAGGCCTTTTAAAAAAAAAATGTATGCAGCAGAGGACTTGTGTGGAAATAGAAAAGGATGGAGGGCCAGTGGCTGGAGATAGCAAACCAGGAGGGAGAGCAGGCTGGAGGTGAAAGCAACATAAACCAAAGCAGCACAGCGTGCTGGCGCGGCAGCAACACAGAGAGTTGGATTTGGGAATCAAACAAGGGAAAACATCGTGGATGAGAGATGGCAATGTGAAGAGCAGGTGTGGGAAAAGAATAGGTGCAAGAGCAACAGGGAAAATGGGTGGGAGTGAAAAAGCGCATGGGTGAAAGAAGAACACCATCGCCGGGGGGAAATAAGTAGATACTGCAAAATCAAGCACAGGGCGGGATGGAGCATATGGATGAGAGTGCAATAAAGAGAGTGTGAGATGTGGTGAGAAGCACAGGAGGGAGCCAGTTGGAAAACACATGCACTCTCCTGGAGTTCATAAGCTAAATAAAAAAAAAGTAGTTCACTAACATCATCAGTGGAATGAAAAAAAAAACAATCAGGGAGATGGTAAAAAGGCTGTGCTTTAAGGAAGAGACAAACACTAGCAACATGGAAAGCCATCGAATAAGAAGCAAACAAATGACAATAAAGCCAACCAATGGTAAGCAAGTACTGATTTAAGCCCTGGTAAGCTCTCAATATACCCACAATAGGTCTTGCAACCAGATAGCTGTTCTGTCTAGTAGATTCGCCTAAAGAAAAGAGAGGTGGTAATCAGAGACAGCATAGTAATGTATATGCCAACATTTGCAAGGCAGCGATGCTGTCAAATTAGTTCAATCATGCTAAATGAGGAAGAATGGGAGTGGGTGATTTGAGCAGCACGTATGCACCCTTTTAACTGCCAGGATACTGCCTCCCTTAGTAATAACGCCCTGGGAAATACCGATGCCACATCGTTCCAGTATTTCCCCCATTGGTATTACCAGTTGATTCCAAGTTAGGGAAGGTCAGAACGAAGAACAGCATGCTCTTTGGGCGCCTGCACACACAAATGCAGCATGTTTTGCCTCTTTTGGACTTCTTCTCCCAATGCAAACTAGACTAGGGTATTCCTATAAGTAATATTTGCATTACTTGCAATTTTGTTTTGGAATCACGCTCTCCACACCTTCGAATGAGGCTTGGGGAAATCCTTTTAAATGGCTCAGAATTAATGTGCGTCAATGTTCCGCCCAGCAAAATCCATTGCTGAACCTTGAAGATTTCCCCAAAGGCAAAATTACTGCACCACCCCAGGTTCCCGCTTGGAATGAGTGTGAGTTATCACATTCGATCTCTGCCTCTCTTCCAACCAGCTTTTCGTATGTACATTTCACTCAGAAGTTACCTGGTGAAATGTACATAGAGAAATAGCAGGTGTGCAAAAGTATGTCTTAAAACTGAATAACGGGATGGAATGGAAAAAATACTTGCACCCAATCCCGGTGCTGCCCCTTTATGTTGGAATGAAGGGCAGTTATATCTATTAATGTGCTAGTACGGCATTAAGAATGGGTCGATTTTCAAAAGGGCAGTAATTTGGGACGGGTGGCTACAGATCCTAGTTCCATACGTTTTAATGTAGACCTATCAGGCAAGCATTAGTATTGTTCTGTATTGGCTTAGAATAGTGGTGTGGCTCACTGGTTAGAGGCGGCAGACCCGGGAGCAGAGGACGGCCTGGGACCAGGGTTCAATTCCCGACGCGGCAGGGTCGTGGACCAGGGTCAGCGGACTCGATAATTCTCACCTCGGTGCCTACTCTAACCAGGGATCACACTCGGCAACTCTGGGCATTAGCTTGCCTCATCTCCACAACGGCCCCCCACATACGCCGGGGATGCCTAGTTTCACCTTGGAGATACCCAGTAGGGACCATCTCACAGGGAAAGCCAGGACGGGTTCCCCAGCGGTCTACTGCGCAGAGATACTCCTTCGGGAGTCGATTCTAGCGCATTAGAAACCCACAATCAATCAATCAATCAATCAATCAATTGTATTTTGGGCTCCTGCTTCTGTGGTATTAATATTTTTAACATTTCCATCTGTATTAATCCATATGTATTTTTGGCAATCTTATTTGTATTTATCCATATTTATTTTGATTTTGAGAGTAACCAGAGTCGTAAAATGGTACAGTTCCACATTTATTTAACTGATGAATATGCACTCGTACTTGGATGCCTGTTGCGTTTTAGCAAATGAAGCCATGAAAAAAACAAAACATTACACCCACAGGTAAATATTACCATTGTACTTCATATATACGTTAACATATGCTTGTATATAAAGAAATCTCATCCTGTTTTTTAACACCCCATGCTGTCTATCTGCTCAGCTATTGGCCTGGAATTCATGAAAGACAGAATGCGTGTAACTCGCAAGAAGCACCATTTTCAGTATTTTTCTGCTTTTAAAGATAGATACAAACAGGAAACACATTGGTTTCTGTCTGTATTTATCTGTGAAAATCAGTAAAAACAGAAAACTGGTAACCTTAATTGTATTCCAGCATTTTTATAGCATTTACCACCCCTACATGGGGCACTTAAGTGCTACCTACATGTGTAGCAAGCTGTGCCATGTAGGGTGTGTAGTTAGAAGGGTATTGTCTATGTTTTGTGATCCTGTATGGTAAGTGATTCAATTTTGTGATAGAAGACCTCCCCCGTGCCATTATGATGATACGGAATGCAGCACGTTGCAGTGTGGTGGATAATGAGGTGTGAGAGACAGATACAGTTTTATGTTTTTTGGTGTGCTTGCAGCTTTTTAATTTTTTTTACAGAGTTTAATATAGCGTGAACTTGACCCGAATCTGGTATCAGAGCGCTTTACATAGCACCAGGGAGAGAGAGAGAGAGAGAGAGAGAGAGAGAGAGAGAGAGAACTGACTGACTGACTGCCTCTGTTCCGTTCCTCCTTTGGGGCAGAGGAGCGTCGTCCCGACTGCTCCGACTTCCTAGAGCTGTTTAGCTCTATTGCTTTTTTGGGAGAGGGTGTTGGGGACTCTGGAGACTGTGATGGGTTGAAGGATCCCCAGAGAGCCGAAACTGATTTTACTGCACATTGTGGAAGATGTGGGGGCCAACAGATGTAAAAGGGCGCTGCTCTGGCTGGGAATTCTAATAGCCAAACAAGATATTGAAAAGCGTGCACACGCTGTGAGGCACCTTCCCTAGATGGTTGGGCAAAGGGCGTTGACTATTAAATGGGCCTGAAGCACCTGGTGCACCAGGCAAGGGGGTGCCCACAAAACCCATGTCAGTCCAGGCCATGGTCCAAGGACAGTTGGAAACGCTCCTGCTTAAGTTTATTCTGTAAAACCAAAGGGAATGATGAACGGAGTGTTGAACATTGCAAGCACTCAGCCCCAGTCAAGAAACAAGCACTGGCGTTGCCAATAGGTCTCGCAGTAGGAAAGTTGGAGCTATTGGTTTTTGTAAATGACATTTTATATTTATGTTTAGTGATTTACAATGCCAATACTTTTAACTTTAGCAAATGTGACACTTATAGCATTTGTAATGCCACATGTTTTGTATTTACGTGACTTAGATGTATATATCTTAGTGTGAAAGGGTGTGTGAGGTGAGAGGGTGTGTCAGGGGGTGTGATGGTGAGTGAGGGTGTGTGAGGGGGTGTGATGGTGAGTGAGGGTGTGAGGGGTGAGGGTTGTTAGGGTGGTGCAGGTGTGTGAGGATGAGGTGTTGAGGGTGTGAGGGTGTGAGGGTGAGGGGGTGTGAATGTGGGTGAGGGGCTGTGAGGGTGTGTGAGGGGTGAAGGTGAGTGAGGGCGGGTAAGGGTGTGAGAGGGTGAGGGTGTGAGAGGGTGAGGGTGTGAGGATGTGTGAGGGTGAGTGAGGGTGGGTGAGGGGGTGAGTGAGGGTGGGTGAAGGTGTGTGGGGGTGAGGGTGTGTGAGGGGTGAAGGTGAGTGAGGGTGTGTGAGGGGTGGAGGTGAGTGAGGGTGTGTGAGGGGTGAATGTGAGTGAGGGTGTGAGGGTGAGTGAGGGTGTGTGAGGGCGTGAGAGGGTTTGAGGGTGTGTGAGGGTGAGGAGGTGTGAGGGTACCAAGTAAATAGTGGCAGGCAGACATCGTAAGATAGAGAAACACAAATGTTAAGATAACAGTGCTCGAAGGGGTTGTGAGAAGGTGCATGCTGAAGTCAGACAATGAATCCTATACATGGAACCCATTTCTAGAAACCACAGATGCGGCCTTTGCTATGTTAGAGGGGGCACGGGTTCCTGCTAAGCCTGACGTCCTTGTGAAGACTTAACCCAACATGAAAATAAAAAATACGAGACCTATTGCATTGCAAAATTCAGAAGAAATTAAATGTGAATACATTAGAAAAAAACAACATTTATATGTAAACCGTGATCAAAATGTTTTGTTTTAGATTTTAGCATTGTCTCGAACAGAAAACGTGGTGCAGTGTATACATATGTACATTGTTAAACGTAAAAGGAAATAATGATAAAACTAGAGAATAAGAAGGGCCTACACACGTTAGCATATTAAAAAGCCACATAGACTGACATAGACCGACAAGCTCTCAATTGAGCACGTATTATAAGTGCTTTTTTTTTAACCCTTGATGCAGTTGAACAAAATAATAACCCACCTGATGATTACATCAGGGTCAAATTGCATTATAAAAGCTTTGCTTCTAAGGGCCTGCATTCTTTTTATAATAATATCCTGCATTACAGGCAAAGCAAACGTCACAACATGAGCAGCAAACACTGCAATTTCTAGAATAGTGCTTCAGTTGCCAACGTGTCTAAGAAGCACATTTTTAAAAAACAACTAATCTCAAGTTAACGCATGATGATTCCAAGATAAAACAAGATACATGTTGTGTGTGGAGACCTACCAAACACTACATAATTCTGCTTGCCAGACGCGGCTGGTGATAAACGCCCGATTCAAAGGGCATTGTTGCCGTTATTTCCTAACCACAGCCCACATAATTAGCAATAGCGGAGCTTACAGTGTGTGATTTAGCCAGTCCTATTTCTTCAGATGTCCTTTTGGGGTCTTTCAAGCCTCATTCTCAAGGTCAGCGAAATGAGCTGCCGAATGAAGGAACCGAGCTAAGTAGCGCCACAGAGAAGTATTCACAATGTTGTTAACTTACCTACACCTCAGACAAGTGTGCCAACATTAACAAACACGAGTCCTGGGGTCATTCATTAACAATAGTTTCCCCTAAGGTGCTGCCACCAGGACCAGTGAAATTCCCTATTTCATTTATCCCCATGTAGCATATATGCAAATATGCAAATCGGAGAAGGGACAATAGACCGAGATTTATAATCTCGCCCATTTTATGATCTTGCCCATTATGAGCTCCTGAATTCGGCGGAGATGTGCAGGCTTTAACTTTTTTAATAGCCGGCTGAGAAACAATCATTTCTGCATCAGAAATACAGAGCTCGGCTGCCTACAACTGCAAATGGTTTCTTCCCTATTTCAAGGCAGAAGGTGAAAATGCGGGCAGTGCCAGTTGTCACTTAGCAACAGGAGTCTTTCAAGGGTGAATGCGGGCAGAGGTAAGGATGGTGACCGTTAAGGAACATATCAAACAAGTAACAAGAGTGAGGCTCACCCCAAACACAGACACACACGTGTGCACACAGTCTCTCACACACGCGTGTACACAGTCTCTCACACACGCAAACCAATAAGCATCAGACACAGACACGCACAACCAAAGACACTATACAGAAATGCAAGTGAACTGATTAAAAAAGTGTGATTAATTAACAATATGTGAACTTACAAAGTGAAGGCGGATTTGTGCCATGGCGGAGCGGGGAGAACTCTGGGGGTGGAGGGAGGAGGTCGGGCAGAGCAGCAAATGCTGCGGAGGAGGAGTGAGTATTGAAAAGGCATTGCCGCCTCATTAAGGGAAAGGTTGTGTTAGCGACGAGTGGGGAGGGGGGAAGGCTCTTAATGCAAAGCAAGAGAGGAAAAGCAAACAACTTTAACAAGGGATTCAAAGTGACAACGCTGCTGTGTGCGTCCATGCTGTGTTGGAGGTGTGAGGGTTGTTGTTAATGATGAAAGTGGGCGCCGTGGCACCCATGCATATTAAATATATACGCATAGCGACCAATGAAGTGGGCAACGTGGCATTTAGAAAAAAAAAGCCAAATTAGTGCCAAAACGAAAATGACAAAGCCCTACAGCGCTATAAAACAGTAGTTTCTGAAAGCACATTGTAGCACACCCTTCGTAGTCACAATACATTCTAACAAGCATTGGCAATTCAAGAATAGGTTGGAAATACACACGTGTCTCTGCCGGGCTACTGTAGTCATGACATACGGACAGCAGCATTTCTCAGATGTTTAACAATACTGATCCTATGGGTAAGTTGAGGACGAGAGAGGAGGAGCATGGGTCAACGGAGAGGAGTGAATGCGGGAGTCGGCTTGATAGAGGGCAGAAAGGGACTGAAGAGGATGAGAGGAAAACATGGGCAGAATGCAGGAAAAAGCGAGGTGTAGCAAGAGAGTGAGTTTGTTTATGGGAAAAAAGGAAATAGGTTTGGCAGGACAGAGGAGAGTAAGGCATTAAAAAAAACAAGGCAGAGAAGGGGAGGGGAGAGGAGAAATCCGACACGGCGGGCATGGGAGGGGGCCAAGCGGCAATGAGGGTGTGAAGCAGCAGGGGCCTGGGGGAAGCTGGCTGGGGAGGGGGAGTAGAAATGAACAGAGGTGTGGGAGGAGTGCCTGATGCCGGATGGGGGCGGGAGAGCCTGGGAATGCGAGAGGCTGGGCTTGCATGCGATGCGCGTGCATGTTTGCTCACGTGATACACGCGAACTGCAAGAAAACCGCAGGGCTGAAAGCCCTTGGTTTGACTTGTGTTTTGCCGACATGAATTCTCGCTCCGCTCGATGCGCTTGCGCGCATCGATAGGTCGCGAGACCTAAAAATGATGGATTTAGGCCCAGATCTCTGTACTGGGGTGAATGTATGACATTGTTCTGCATTCTGTCCATCAACTGTTGAACCCTGAAACCGGTCCTAGGATGCTTCTTTCCAGTCCAGGGAGGACCTGGCTTGGCAGTTCAGGCTGGACTGTTACCATGAGGCACAGGGTCAAGACTGATTTGCATATGGCTGGGTTCAAACTGGAATGGCATGGTGAGCAAAAAATATGACGGATTTAGGCCCAGAAATCTGTACTGGGGTGAATGTATGACATTGTTCTGCATTCTGTCCATCAACTGTTTTTGCAGTTTATTCTGTGGCATGCCTGTGAGGCACACTGTGTGACATTGTATTGTGACTGTCTACTCAGCTGTATTGCACTGACCTTTCTGTACCAAGCTTGGCTTGTATTAACAATAAAGTCTCTACCCCTCCCCTTCCACCCACCCCAAAAAGTTATTTACCTTCGGCAATGCCTTATCTGGTATAGGCTCTATCTAGCCACAGATTACTTACCTTATAATTATCCCCAGACTAGATCTGGAAACTTTTCTGAGCAGTACTCCTGCGCACCAGTGGGGGGATTCATTCAGCTCCGCTCGGCGTTGTAATCCACGGCGGTAGTGACGTGCGGGGCGCTTACCTAAGCGCCACCCCAGCCCGGTAACATCAATTTCTTTTCATGACTTTTCAAGTCAGGAACGCGGAGCCACAAAGAGCACTGACCACTGGTGTGGAAAACTAGGGCCCTAAAAGGGGGACAGCCCTGTCTCTAGAAATTAGTTCAGAGAGCAGGGAAGATGGATGGGTCATTGATGAATCTGCAGCTAGACCGATTCTCTACCAGATAAGGCATTGCCAAAGTTAAGTAACTTGTTTATCTGATAGAGACTTAAAGCTGCAGATTCCTTACCTTAGAAAGGAACCCAAGCAATACCCTCCCGAGATGGGTCTGCAAAATTGATTGATACTAGAAAGTCCTGCAGGCCCGAATGAGCAAAGTGCCTCTTCCGACGGACCTGACTGCCCAGGCAGTAGTGCTTTGTGAATGTGTTCAGGGAAGCTCACGTTGCTGGCTGGCAGATATCCAAGACCGTTACTTTGCGTGCTAATGCAGTGGTCGCAGTCAGCCAATGCATAGCAGATCTTAATGCAGAGCACGATCCTTTGGCAGATGGTCCACTTCTGCACGGCATTTCCCTTCTTTGCTTCAACATTCCCCATGAAGAGTTGGCCGTCCACCTGGAACTCTTGTGTTCGGTCAAGGTAGAACAACAACACTCTTTTTTTGGTCCAGTCGGGGGAGTCGTTCCTCATCCTTAAAAGGATTTAACAGAGCATAAAAAGTAGACAGGGTGATAGACTGGCCACCATGAAAAGGAGTAAAACATTTCAGCAGAAAGGAAACTAGTGCAAAGACCCAACTTGTCTTGGTAAATGATTAGGTATAGAGGCTTAGATGACAAAGCCTGAAACTCACTGACCCTCTGGGCAGATGTTATTGCCACCTGGAAGGCTGTCTTGATGGTAAGGAGCTTGAGAGGACAGTTGTGCAAGGGCTAAAAAGGAGTGCACATCAAGAATGTCAGGACTAGATTAAGATCCCACTGAGGCATGATGACTGGGGAAGGAGGAAACAGATGTTGCAAACCTTTCAAGAGCCTAAGTATAATAGGGGATTGGAAGAGGGATGTCTGGTTGGGCACCCGCAGAAAGGTTGAGATAGCCAAAAGAAAGCCCATTAATTTGCTTAGAGCAGAGCCCTTCTGGGCAAGGGAATGGACAAAGAGAAGGACCTGAGAGAGAGGAGCGGAAAGAGGGTCAAGCTTGTTCCTCGGCTCACCATGTCACAAACTTGCCCCAAAAGGCAGACATATACCGCCTTGGTGGAGGGAAGCCTGGCTGCCAAATAACATTGTAGACTTCGGGCGGAAGGTCGAAAGCTGTCAACTATCACAGCTCAATCCCTATGCAAGAAGGTGGAGCACTGACAGGTTTGGGTGGAGAACCCTCCCATGCTGCTGTGACAGAAGATCCTCACGAAGGTTCAGCCTGATTGGAAGACTGATGGCCGTGCTCAACAGCTCGGGAGACCAAGCTCTCTGAGCCCAGTCCGGAGCCACAAGTATGACTTGGCCCGGTCAATCCTGATCTTCTTAAGAGTTCTGGGCTGAAGTGGTATGGGAGTGGAAAGGCGTACAGGAGGGCTGAGCTCCACTCGAGATGAAGAGTCTCTGAGTGAGAGCCCCATGGAAAATCTAGCATGCAGAACTGCTGACTTTGTACATGCTCTGCAGTGGCAAGCAGAACTAACGAAGGCTCTCCCAATGGCTGCAAGAGACGTTACACCACCTCTGGATGGAGGCTCCATCTGTGACCCGCTAGGCACCTTCGTCTGAGTTTGTCTGCCCTGGCATTCAGAGAGCCAGCCAGGTTTTGAACCACCAGAGAAATGCTGTGGTGTGGAAGGCATTTCCAGAAACACAGGGCCTCTTGACAAAGGGTATATAAACCCATCCGCCCTGCTTGTTTCAGTACCAAATGGCGGTGGTGTTGTCAGTGAACACTTGTACTACCCTTCCATTGATGGAGGCTAGAAAGGCTTTTAACGCCAGCCGGATTGCTCAGAGCTCCAGAAGGTTGATGGGGAGTCCGGGTTCTGCCTGAGACTTTAGACACTGCACTCCCCCTCTCTCAGATGGCTACTCCATCCCAGCAGTGACGCATCTGTCACCACTGGGAGATCTAGTTGAGGAAAGGAGGGGAGTCTGCCGCTGACCCAATCGTAGTTCGTTATCCATCACTGCAGGTCCTTTGCAGTTCTCGCCAAAATCTGGGCCATGTCAGAGAGATTCCCCTGATTCTGCGCCCACTGGAACTTCAGGTCTCACTGCAGACCCCGCATGTGCCAGCGGGCATGTGTCACAAGCAGAATGCACGAGGCCATGAGTCCCAACAACCTCAGGTCAGTTTCATAGAAATCCAGGATAGAGGCTGAAACATCGGTATCATAGCCTGAATATCCTAGGCTCGCTGTTTGGGAGGATAGGCCCGAAACTGCACCTTGTCCAGAACAGCTCTGATAAAAGGGAGCGTCTGAGAGGGAATAAGGTGACTTCAGCACATTGGTAGTGAACCCCAGTAAATGCAAGAGTGCCACCATAGTCTGGAGGTGGGAAACAACAGCCTGGGGTGAGCCCACCTTTAACAGCCAGTCATCAAGATAGATAATGGCTGGCACCCCAGATCTCTGCAGATGAGCTGCAACCACCACCTTCACCTTGGTGAACACCAGAGCGGCACTAGGAAGGTCAAAAGCATGCACTGCAAACTAAGCGCTCGTGGCCCAACCTGAACCACAGGTAACACCTATGTGCATGCAGGATGGGAATGTGGAAGTATTTGTCCTGCAAGCCCAAAGCTACCATCCAGTCTCCTGGATCCAGGGCAGACAATACTTGAGCGAGCGTGAGTATTTTGAACTTCTCCTTCTTGAGGAAGACCTGGATAAGGCGCAGATGCAGGATAGGACAAAGGCCTCCATCATTCTTCGGCACCAGAAAGTAGGGAGAATAGCAACCACAACCTACGTCTAGCATCAGACCCTCTCTGTGGCTCTGTTAGCCAAGAGAGCCGGCACTTCCTAGCAAAGCAAGGTAAGATGGTCCTCTGTCAGTCTGTCACAAGGAGGTGGCATAGGTGAAGGGGTAGTCATGAAGGGGAAGAAGTAGCCACTTTTGAAAACTTGAAGAACCCATCGGTGGGGTAGGCGATGGCATATACTACCTCCCACTGGGTGCCCATGATAGTGAGGGGGAAAACTATAAAGGTTTGGAGATTGCTGCTGCCGGGAGGGAGGGGGTGGTGGACTAGCCTGACCTGTGGCTGCCTGACCCACAAGGTCTGTGTGTACGGCGTCCTCTGCCATGCAGATGTGGGGAAGGTTGCACGCTGTGATGGCTGCGAGGGTATAGACGTGGCTGGAAGACCCTTCCACGGCCATGAAAGGAGTAGAAGGTGGCTGGGGTTGGTGACGGTCCATGGAAAGGTGCAAGGACCTGGCCATAGCCCTACTGTCCTTGAAGCACTCTAGTGCTGAGTCCACCTTGTCTCCGAAGAGACTGGAGCCATCAAAGTGCATGTCCATAAGTGATGCTTGGACATCCCATGAAAAGTTATTTGTTCTCAGCCAGGCATGGTGCCATATGGACACCAACAAGGAAACCATTATGCTTAGAGAGCCGGTGGTATCCAGTCCACATCTGATTGTGAACTTAGCTGCATCTCATCCGTCATCAACAGATTGGGAAAATATGGTTCAGGACTTCTCCGGAAATATGGGCAGCACCTGCACAACAGGATCCCATAGAGCACGGGAGCAATGGCATCAAAGGTATGTGGTGTTCACGGACCATAGTGCCAGGCTGGTGAAAGAAAATATCTTCTTGCTTAAGGTGTTCAGCCTCTTGGATTCCCTATCCGGTGGGGTGGTAGGGAATGCACCAGGATTCACACAGGAAGTGGAGTCTAAAACTACCAAGCTGTCCGGGATAGGTTGTAGTGTAAGGAAATTGGGGTCCCCTGAGATGGGATGGTGACAGTGAGCATTTATCCTGTTCACAGGAGCCCCTGTGCTGAGGTTGGACCAAGTCCCAAGCAGGACGTCTGTAAGGGCTTCATTAAATAGGAGAAGCAGTTCTGAGGGGGGTCACTCCTGACTGAAGTACTTCTGTCAAGACATTCGTCTTTACTGCCAGTGAGGGTAGTCTAAGGTCCAGGACCCCAGCTGCCCTTCTCACCACCATTGCAAATGACGCTCCCTCCTGTACCCATAGTAGGGGGAGAAAGCCTGTCAGTATCTGGAGAAGTGTCCAGTTCACTGGCCTCCGCTAAGTCCTCACACCAGTCTACGTTGGTATCTACTGGCTGGTATTCTTCAGGGTCCAGCGGCCCCTCTCAATCCTCCCCGAGTTCTAGCCTATAGGAATAGGGCTTTGGCTTTGGCCTGGCTCCAGTCTGCGTGGGAGTTGGCGTTAGATACCGCCCCTCTGGCTCAGTGTCGGAGTCGGGGATCAGAGTGGGGATGGCTTCGCCAGTGCCTGGAGCATCGGCCTCGTACAGGTGCCAGGGAAGGTCGAGATGGTTCGACTAGCACTGGTCCAGATCATCTGTGGATCTAAGGGGCCCCACAAGTGACCAGGGGCAGAGCCACCAGAGTGGAACCAGTAGGGGCCCCTCCCGAACCCACCTGGTCCGAATGCACACCAACAGGAATGGGACACACAAATATGAGGCAAATGGCCTCACAAAATACTTAAAGTTTAGCGGGGGTTGCTCCGGTTCCCGGAAACTGGGGGAGGCACGAAGGTGGCCCAGGCTCAACCGTGGAGACTGCCTTCGAATGACAATGCTCCCTCATCTCGTCTGAAGACCACGACAGGGGGGGCAAAGTTGAAGACCACTTCGACTTCTTGTTTTTCTTCTTTTTTGTGGGACTTAACCCGAGTGGCCCGATGACTTCGAGTGAGAAAAGAATCTTGACCTCTGCAACCGATCCCAGGACCTTCCTCTTGACCGGGATCAAGACGTCGCAGCTTCACATGTCTGGTGTCAAGGAGCTTGAGGGACCGCCCCCTTAAGACTTTAGGGTACATGGTGCAGCAATCAGTGCAGGTCTGTGTGTCGTGGCAGCGCTCTAGGAACCAGAGGCAAACAAGATGCGGGTCTGTCACTGACAATTGTCTATTACAGGTGCTGCAGGCCTTGAAGCTGGCCTTCCTAGTGGCCCGCCCTGCCACACCAGGTGAAGGTCTCTCCAAAATGACTTCGACAAAATTTGAAAAAAGCTCAGTCAAAAATAAACTGGGGGTAGCATGCTCTAGAATGGCGCTTTCTGTTGCGGAAAGAAAAGAACTGACGTCAGCGTGCTCGGATGGCACCTTTATTGGCACCGCGCATGTCACTTCCAGTGCGGGTGATGCTACACGAAACCAAACAATACTACCGACTGGTGTGCAGGGGTCCTGCTCACGAAAAATTTCCGGATCCAGTCTGACCCTGTGGATAATTCTGTGGTAAGGAATCTGCGGATATGCAGCCTAATTCATGAAGCTGAATTCGGCTCGCAAAGGGCCAGATTCTGAGAATCTGGCCCTTTGCGAGTGAGATTTTTGCATTTGGGATTCATCATCCCAAATGCAAAAATCGGTAATTGCGTTTTCGCAAATTTGCGATGGATTACATTTAAGGAATCTCTATTTGAGATTCCTTAAATGCAATTCATCATCCATTTAAAAATTGTGAAATCGCAATTTCGGGCCGCTATTTACCGCAAGGTCAAACCTCGTGGTAAATAGCGATCTCAGAAAAATGCTTTTAAAAGCATTTTTCTGAGTTGCATGTTGCACACACACGTGTGTGCGCAACCCCTGTTCATATTGGCATTTAAGGGGTGCTACAGGGTGTCCTTTGGACACCCCTGGCACCCTTTCAATCGCTATCTTATTTGCGATTAGCTAATTGCTAATCGCAAATAAGGAATACTCCCCATTCATTCCTATGGGCCTTTTGGCCCATAGGAATGAATGGGGAGTTATTCCTTATTTGCGATTAGCAATTTGCTAATCGCAAATAAGGAATTAGTAGGAATCGCATTTTTTTTGCATATTCCTACATGAATCCCGTTTTGCGAGTCCTTAATAGCGATTCGCTATGAATCGCTATTAGGGGCTCGCAAAACGGGAGTATGATGAATCAGGCTGAGAATTCCTTATCAGATTGAAAGTCCATAACTATATAATGCCCCGGAGAACCAAAGGTCAGCCATTCTTAGCTCACATGCACATGGAAAACAGTTTGCTGGTTGTCTTGTTTCCAATCTGTGGGTTGTAAGCGGAAGGTTGCGTTTAAGGGTGCTACTGTCTTTCTGGGCTTTGTTGCCGGCATATGGGGTGGTGTAGTTGGGAATAGCTATGTTTTCAACTGTTTTCTGAGGTGTATATTCTTTTGGATGCTTATGATACTGCCCACTGGTAGTCGGTTCCAGAGCTTGGCAACTTGTACTGAAAAAGCAGAGCCTCCTATGGATTTTTTATAGTAAGGTGGTATGATAAGTGGCACAACCTCAGAGCTCAGTGTACTGTTTTGGTTGTATTACTTGAATTTAACTTGTAGGTACAGTGTTCCTTTCCCTTGGGTGGCTCTGCGGACAATGTAGAGTGCCTTGCACATTGCCCTTGTAGCTATAGGCAGACAGTGGTGCGATTGCAGGACTATAGTCATGTGTTCTGTTAGGTGAAAGTGGAGAACAAGCCCTGTAGCAGCATTTAGGACAAGTAATTTGCATACTAAGAATGCGGGTGTGCCAAGGTATAGTCTGTTGGCATAGTCAGTGTTGGTATCCAAGGTATGGGAAGATGCAACGTAGTGCTCTCATTGTGTGTAAGGCAATCTGTGTGACATTATTAACTTGCAGTATCAAGGGCCGCTCAGAATCTATGGTTACTCCTAGGTTTCTAACTTCTCTTGATGTTGCAGGAAGGACCTCAAGTGTTTCAGGTCGCATGGCGGTAGGCTGGTTTTTTTGACATTTTTCTGCTGGTCAGGATCTCTATCTTTGTTGTATTGAGCTTTTTGTGGTTACTTATCATCCATGTATTAATGGATGGCACAAAGGCAGTCATCAAGTTTTGAACTGTAGAGGTCTTCTGGTCTAGCCAGACTCTACAGTGTTCTGTGTGAAGAGCTGATGTGAAAGGTGGTAGGTAAACTACCCGTTTTATCTGTGAGAAAAGAAGCAAACTATTTTAGAGCAATTTCAAGACCTCCAAGACCCTGGAGTCTTTGCTGTAGATTGTGGTGGTGTACAGGGTCAAATGCAGCTGATAAATCATATATTGAATGGTATGAGCTTTGTGGTTCCGGGTGTTTATGATAAACATTGGTTGTGTTTTCTGAGTAGTTTATATTTACTTGTATTTATTTTTAACTTCAGTTCATTCAAAAGGTAAAAAACCGGTACTGCACATCCAGCACCCCACACCAATTGAAAATAACAGATAATGACTGGTGGTTTATGCCAACCATCCACATACATTGCTTAGTTTAAAAAAAAAAGCTACCATTTTAATCTTCAGAGAGTACTCATTCTACTGACTCTCTCCACTCTGTGGTTCACCTGGCTATTTATGTACCATTGAACAACAGTACATATTCTGCTTACGTATTGGTCTCTTTATGAGACTGAAGTTAAACTTTCCAAAGCCTACCCTCATTGTATTAAATAATTTGATTGTGGCACCCCCAAAATGATAGATAGTCTCACAATTAAGTTAAACGTGAAACATTGTGAGCATGTCAAACAGCGGAGTGGCACCAGGAGTATTTTCTGTAAATGTAGGCCAAGTCTGATACCGATTGGTTCTTATCATTATATGAGAGTAAATATATTTTGTTTAAAGCACTGCATGCATGCCATATATTTTAAAGTGAGATGGGAAAAGGATATACTATAGTAAAAGTTGAAAAAACTTCCTATTTTTAGGTCGAGCCTCGGCAGCGCATGCCCTTCTCTGCAAGGCATGCTGTATTGTGATACTGCATAGAAGCTCTGCTCATCTTTTCAATTGGCTTCTGTTACTTTCCTTGCAAAATAGTTTATTGTCATTTGTGAATAGACTTAGTAGTCCCTCCTTAGTACCGCCTTGTCTGCATTTGTAACCTCCCATTACGACTGGACTTTTTACTTGTATTGTTACACAGTCTGCTTTATAAGTTGGTGAGCACTATTTTCTTCAATGATCTTCCCCTATTCCACCCACGACATCGCAGCAGACCACCTGCTTTTATTTTATTTGTTTTTAAATTATAGCGCGGCCTGCTTTAACTATAGTGGCTGATCTTATTTAAATAGCAGGGCGGGCTGCTTTCACCTTAGGGGGCACGCTTATTCATTTACTTATTTCACAGTGTGGCAGCTTTTACTTTAGTAGCCGAGCTACAGAAGCTTTTAAATATATATATATATATATATATATATATAATTTTTTTTTTTTCACTTTGGGTGAACGTGCAACTTAGGCGCTTTCACTTTAATGTTGGCCACGCCCCCTTCTTTAGCCACTGCTCGCTATAACCTGCATACGGCGAGCAGCCTCAAAAGAAAGGGGCTCGGCCACCATTAGAGTGGTCTCACATTTGTGAGAATTTGAGCTGTCAGCATTAAAAATGTGTTGCTTTAAAAAACACATAAATAAAAGGCATTGCCATTTACATTGCCAATAGCTTAAACGTTCGCAGATGCAACACCTATTGCATTGATAATGCTTGTTGGTTATGTGTTGCCTTATACTGCCATGATTAACATTTCAAACATTACAATGAAGCTCAGGTATCCCCCTGCAAAAGACATTTTGTCTAGTCCATTCGAAAAATGCTGCTGGAGACAATTGGTAAGACTGACAACGCTTCAGCCATCTTGTCACAGGTTTACAGTCCTGTTCTGTATCCCTTTGACACTCACCCAGGGAGTTCTGTCCAGAGTTTCATGGTGAGGCTCTACTCAAAGAGACAGACTATCTGAGGTGAAACTGGAAACCACCTTGACAGATTACTGCCTGGCGCTGACCTAAGACTTCTTTCTAGCCAAGTCTGTCTCTGCTCATTAATTCTGCGTCCTTCACTGTGAGCATTCCTGTCATTTAAAATTCTCCTCCATAACTGGATCACAATGGATCATTCAGGCCTGTTAACACACTGTTTGCTTACTTTGCCACTGAATTCAAGCTAGCCTGGCTGATGAGGGGTATTACCCCGAAACCGGTCCCAGGATGCTTGTTTCCGGTCCAAGTAAGACCTGGCTTGGCAGTTTGGGCTGGACTATTCACATGAGGCACAGGGTCAAGACTGATTTGCATATGGCTGGGTCTGAACTGGGGTGACTTAGTGAGCTAAAGATCGATGATGGATTCAACCCAGATCTGTGACTGAGGGTGGGTGTCTGAAAAGTTTCAACGCTTCGTCCATCATCTCTTTGTGTTTGCTCTGTTAACACAGTGCACAAATGTGTGAAATATAAACCTCATTAATTTTACACAGCATAGGACATACAAAAGCTATGTAGTTTTCAAGGTTAAAATGCATGAGCCTTTCTCACGCCTCTATTTGCATCTTGGAATTCCAGGAATCTGAAGATCTTCGAAGTGCAAGATCCCCTTGATCCCGGAGCGGACCGATTCCAGGTCCATGACATGGAGCTGAAGGAAGAGTGGCAGGATGAGGAGTTTCCCAGGTAAAGTCAGAGGTTCATAGTAGAAAGCTGAGGATCTGTAACACATTAAAGTTGTGCCTTTTGACCATTCAAACAAGGCACTGTGAACAAAGCCTATACAACATTAGCAATTGTGGAGAAAAAGTAACATTTAGGAGCCAATTAGTAATTCTTCAGATCAATGGCATACAATTAGAATTTAAAACAAAGAAAATAACTAATTATTGATTTCACAGACCTCTTCCAGAAGCTACAACAGAAGAAGCCGACGAAGACATCACCGGAGACAACAGGTCAGGTGAGAAGAGGCCTGGGTCTGGCATAAGAAAATAAATGTACTTCAAGGGCTGTAACCTAGCCATTGCCTGATGCAACCTCAGAAAAACACAGCATATTAAGAAATAGCTTACCATTTATTGAAAGTATATGAGCCACAAAAAATATAGTTTAAAACATGCACAGGATTGTGCTCCTACCCTGAGTCATGGATATCATTAGATAATTGGCAACAACAGTGCCGTGCTACATGCCAAAGGTACTTTAACCCCTCCCACGCTCATGACGAGCTCAGCTCGTCATGAGCCACGGTTCTCGTGTGCTCATGATGAGCTGAGCTTGTTATGAACGTTAGAACGCTCGCACGCTGGGCAAATTCCCCTGCTGTGCGAGCGTTCTAATGAAACGGGTGTGGTCATGACGAGCTGAGCTCGTCATGAGCACACGATCACCGTGGCTCATGACGAGCTGAGCTCGTCATGAGCACCAGGGCGCTGTGCACGTCCCCCTCCCCCCAGCACGGCGGGGGAATGACCCCAGCAGCCAAGGGGCTAAGTCTGACAAATCTATTTATATGTGGTTGTAAAGGAAGTATGAATTTCTTCAGAGATCTTGGTTTAGAGAGGCTGTCAATTGACAAGCGGTCCGAGTAGGGTTAGCGGAAATCCTTTCAATACTTCCACGATGTCAACAGAAAAATACTCGGACACCGTTGCAAGCTGCAAAATACGTTTTAATGGCTCCAAACAGCCATTAAAACGTATTTTTCAGCTTGCAAGGGTGTCAGAGTATTTTTCTGCTGACATTGTGGAAGTATTGAAAGGATATATATATATATATATTCTTTATTTCAAAATCATGCCTCACTGTAACAAAATACGTAATGCCATGGCCAATGGGGCATGACAAGCCCTTAAAAATTAAAAGGTTTATTTTGTAGCAACTCCGGGCTTCATTTAAGGTTTTGCAGATGGGTTACTCCATCACAAACATGAAGGCTATCCTGTCCACCTTATTACAAATGTCATAGGATAGAAGGCCCTTGTATTTCGGTTGATGAAATATCCATCACATTTGTGACAGAATATCCTGTCATCCAAACTCTAAATAAAGTCCTCACTGTCAGCCATTAAGGGGAATTAGCAAGCCAGCAACAGCCCTGTTTTTGTAGTCGTGTCCGTCATGTCTACTAGTGTTCAAACAAAACGAAATGTGCTATCTGTGCAACGTGATATTTCTGGAGGTGTACATTATTTACAGGAAGGTGTTACAGCACTCTGAGCTTCAACAGCAGTGTCAAATTAACTGGCCCAAGATGAGAAATTCCCCTAATAGGCCAGTCTGTAGGTGCCAAGGGCACATATTGATAGTAATTACCATTATTTGTATTATAGGAATTATGTTTTAACGTGATTTTTATTCTTTTAACAATTTTGTCGTAATATAAGTACATTTAACTTATAATAATAATGGAAATTGATATATCTGTAGAATACTTTTTATACCATCATTATGTTGGCGAAATAAAGTTATTTTTGACTGACTGCTAGTAATATATTTTAGAAACGTACCTAGAATGCCCGGCAAGTGAAAGTATTTAGGCATTTTCTTAACACCATATTTGTACACGTGCACTGAAAAGCATTGTAATCTTACTCCTTTACAACAAATAATTTGGCTATATATTCTTGAATATCTAAAGACCTATCTGTGTTTTGTGTGTTTGCATAACATATGAGGTATGTCACTTTACAAGTGCAGGAGTTTGAATCTGATTAGTTCGAGATTTTGCAATATGATTGGATTGATTGGACAGTGAGGAGTAAAGCAATGTGGATTTATTTTACAAATATTTGTGGTTGAATCACTATAACTTTGATTAATTCAAGTCAAAATTGGTGGTAATGTAGACATTAAATGTTTTACAGTTTTAATGAATAATTATGTACATATAATTGACCATCGATCAGTATCAGCTAAGCATGGTATACTCAAAAGTATATACATATGTGGTCATACACACAAAAAAGACAGATGTATAATCAGTATACATATCAGCATCATATAGTAAGGGGGGGCGTGGCTTGCACGCTGAGGGTGATGGCGGCGTGAGCCCAGAGCTCCGCGCCTATTCCCCGTACTTATCCTGCCTGCTGCCGCGAGGAGCCCGGCGCCGTGCCTGGAAATTATCGGGCCGAGCGTGGGAGCTGCTGGAGTGAAAGCGGCGCGATCAAGGGGCCGCGGAGAGGACCGGACTGCGCCGCGCTGCTGAGCCGCCGGAGCCGAGCCGAAGGGAAGCCCAAAATGGCGGCCGCAGCGACGGACTCGAGACGCCCGGCTCTCTGACCTGTGGGCCGACGCTCGGGGACACGGCCGAGACCCGCCGAGGACCATTACCGGTGAGGGGACGCCCTTTCCCCCCCCTCGGGGGCCCTGAGGAGCTCTCTCCCGGTGAAACCGGGGAGCGGCGGAGCGGCCGTGCACGAGCGACCCGGGAGGACTGTGGGGAGAGTGCTGCGCACTGAGGACGCCCTGAGGCCCGACGGACTCGGCTGGGGCCCGGCGCACCGGTGAAATCCTGACCGCTCCCCCCCCCCCCCCCCCCTGCACAAGGCGGTGAGCCACAGAGCAGAACGACACGCAGGGGGGGCTGTGGAAGGCACGGGCGGGGGAGAGTGCCCAACGAACAGGAGCACCCTGCACTGACCGCGAGGGAAGTGAGCACGCCAGGGGGCGATTGGGACTGCCTGCTGGAGGGCCTCGAGGGCTGGTAGGCCTTGACCCCGGATAGGGGCGGACGGCTGCGGGGAGTAATCCTATCCCTGGCGGCGCTGCGACATCGGAGCCCCACCGCTCACGGCCTGAGGCCCCACGCACGTGCCCCCCTGGGGTCTGCCCCCTGCCCGGCGACACTGACTGCCAACGCTGGCTGCCTGAACAAGGAGGGTGGCCTAGCTCTGTGAGTGCTCGCGCCACGCTGACGGAGCAGTAAGACGAGAGGGTGCTGCACCGAGCCCCGTGACCACGCGCAGGCCATAATGGGGAAGCCAAAAGGCAAGCAAGAGGAGGCGACGGCTTCGGGAGCGGCGGATGGAGATGTGGGGGAGTCCCCGGACCTGAAGAGGCTGCAGGATCGTATCCTGGAGGCCATCACGGCAACGAGAGAAGCGCTGCACAACGATATTGCGCAGGTGGCGTCGGGGCTCGGCCTGCTCCGAGCCGACCACGACAAACTGAAAGACAGGGTGACGGAGACTGAGGGGGCCCTGAAAGTCCTGGCTCCGGCCCACAAAACTCTTGAGGGAAGACTCACGGAGGCGCTAGACCGGATTCAAGTATTGGAGCGTCGAGCAGAGGATGCGGAAAACAGAAGCCGTCGCAGTAACGTGCGAATCGTAGGTGTGCCGGAGAGCGAAGGGGGGACGGACCTACTGGCCTACTGCGACAACTGGCTGAGAACTGTGGTGGCACCTGAGGGCTTGTCGCCCTTCTTCACACTGGAGAGAGCCCATCGGGTCCCGTCTGGCCCACCCAAACCAGGCCTGCCACCGAGGCCTATCGTGGCTAAACTGCTGCACTACAGGGACAGGGACCTGCTGCTACAAAGGGCCCGAGACGATGGCCCGTACCAAATCGTGAACAGCAGGGTTACGCTGTTCCCGGACTTCACGTTCGAAACGCAAAAGCAGCGGGCCTCCTTCCTGTCGATCAAGAAAGAGCTGCGCACAGAGGGCATCCACTACTCATTGCTGTTCCCTGCCAGACTCCGAATAGTGGTGGACGACAAAACAATGTTTTTCAACCTGGCCGCAGACGCTTGGGACTGGTGGGAATCCTACAAAGCGGGCACGGATGGCGCCAAGGTCCGGGAGGAGAAGGAAAGGGAACGGGAGAGAGCGCCGGCGGGACCGCGCCAATCGCAGAGGCTGCGCAAGCGACGTCGCGGAGCTGGGAAACCGACTGCTTCGCAAACGGAGGCCGAGCGCAAGGCTGCGCTGCAAGCAGTGATCACCATTGGGGAAGGAGGTGGCTCTCAATCCACGCGAGGCACGGACACAGAGACGATCATATCGGCCTCGGGCTCGGAGTCGGACCTGTCGGGGGTCCATGATGCCAAGGATCCGGTGGTAACGCCGCAGACAGCAGAAGAAATCCTGAACATTTGATTTGGACCTGTTGGGTAAGGGGGATGGGCTTTGAGGGGGGTCCACCCGATTAACGGGAGAGTTATCTCCAGGCATGTGCGCTGGGGGACTGGCTATGCGCGGTTCTCCGTAGTGGGGGGGATAGCGGCGGGCCTGGGTCATGCAGCCCCCTCTTGGGCGAGGCCCCGCTCCGTACGCCCTTAAGGCGATTGCAGCTCCGGCTGTGAATTAAACACCGGGGGGTTCTGTGTTAAGGGAGTTTGGATGGGGTCTGGTATCTTGGTATTGGGGCCTGTTCTGGGGGGAGGGAGAACACCACAGTTGGGGTTTGGTGATGGGGGGACTTTGCAAACGCTGCTTTTGGCCTTCTTAGGGGTTGACCAGTTGGGAGGTTCTGTTTGGGGACGGGGGGGGTCCATCATCCGCGGGAATGTGAACAGGGAGGAGGAGAAGAACCGAGACTTATGGGACAATGGCTAACTCGAATGTTTTGAAATGCATGACCTGGAACGTGAGAGGACTACACACAATGCAGCGCAGGCATAAAGTGCACGCCTACCTACAGAGGAGAGGGGTACATATAGCGCTCTTACAGGAGACACACATCACGAAGCAGGAAGGGGTGGCACTGCAGAGGAGATGGCGGGGGCAGGTTTTCCACACCTCTTACTCGGCCTACGCAAGGGGCGCTCTGATCTGGGTGAGGGCGGGGACGCCTTTTCAAATGACTAGACAGCTGATAGATCCAGAGGGGAGATTTGTAGTAGTGGAGGGCAGGTTACGGGGTAAGGCTATAGTCCTATGCAGTGTGTATGCCCCGAATATAGACCAATTGACCTTTTATGCGAGCTTATCGGGGACACTGGCGCATTACCTGGTGGGTCCAATACTCATGGGAGGGGACTTTAACTCCGTGGCGGATGTACAACTGGATAGGTCCCACCCGCCCCTGAGAGATTCCCCAGTGTACCGCATAGCTAAGGGTAGGCAAGAATGGCAAGAGAGCTGGGGGTTAACTGATGTATGGAGGGCGCAGCACTCAGCAGACCGAGACTACTCATTTTACTCCGGGGTACACGAACTCCACGTTAGGCTGGATGCGATGTTGTGCACACGAGACGTGCTGACGCAGGTGGCCTGGTCGGAGTACCTGACGAGAACGGTGTCGGACCACAATCCGCTCTTAATCCACCTAGACTGGATGACGGAAAAGCCTAGGGTGCCAACCTGGAGGCTCCGGCCGGAGACTTTAGAGGACCCGATATTCGGGGCGGCCCTGGAGGAGGGGCTGACACAATACTTCGCTGATAACGAGGGCTCCACGGGCTCTAGAGCAGTGGAATGGGACGCCTTCAAAGTGGTAGTGAGAGGGCAGTGCATCACACAGTTTGTAGGTACGAGGCGGGTGCTGCTGACCGACCTGGAGAGGGCAGACACCAAACTGAGGGCAGCGGAGAGGGATCGACCAGGCAGGCCGGAGCTGCAGAGCATGGTTAGCTCGGCCAGGGAGGCGGTGGCGGCTGAAGTGGAAAGACTACGGGCTTTCGACTACCGAGCATACACGCTGAGATCTCACGTAGAGGGCGACCGATCGAGCACTTTGTTGGCGTGGCTCTCCAACCCCACGAAACGCTGCACCCCTATATTGCAACTTGCCGGTGAGGGGGGTAACCTGTCCTACACCCAGTCGGCCATAGTGGACGGCTTTCAGGGATACTACAAGACACTCTATAGTAGCACCCCGGGCGACCGGGAAATGAAAGCGGAGGCATTCCTGGATGACCTCACCCTACCGCGCCTAGAAGACGAGCGGGCGACGGAATTGGGAAGGGACATCGACTTAGGGGAAATCCGGACGGCTATTACATCCATGGCCCGTAATAAGACGCCGGGTATAGATGGCCTGCCCATCGAATTTTATGGCAAATACGTCGACGCCTTAGCGCCGCGGCTTCTGGCTGTGTACAAAGAGGCGAAGACCCTAGGTCGCCTCCCCCCGTCGATGCGGGAAGCGATAGTCATCCCGCTACTGAAACCTGGCAGAGAAGGTAGTAGTCCGGCCTCTTATAGGCCGCTCTCGATGCTCACGGCCGACTATAAAATCTTGAGCTCCATACTAGCATCGAGACTCCTACCGCACATGACTACCCTGGTCCACGAGGACCAGAACGGCTTTATCCCTACCCGCAACACGACATTAAACATTAGGCGGCTTATCCGACTCATGGAGGAACTGCGGGAGGGGAACGGAACACCACTTGCCCTCTCGGTCGATATAGAAAAAGCGTTCGATAGCCTAGAGTGGGATTATCTATATGCAGCCATGGCACGTTTCGGGCTGGGCGCAGGCTATATCCGATGGACACAAGTGCTCTACACGGCGGCCGTGGCGAGGGTGCGAGTTGGTTCCCTGGTGTCCCATCAGTACCCAGTGGAGAGGGGCACCCGGCAGGGCTGCTCCCTGTCCCCGCTACTGTTCGCGTTGGCGATCGAGCCGCTGGCTGTGGAAGCCCGCAGAGGGCGATACTTCGCAGGCGTGCAAACTAATGACGGGCGACAGTTTATCTCGCTGTACGCCGATGATCTCCTGCTGTTCCTGGACAACGACGCGGCTGAGCTCGAGGGGGCGGAGGAGTTGCTGGGACGATTTGGAGACCTTTCGGGCCTAAGAGTTAACTGGGCGAAGACGTGCCTCTATCCACTAAAGGAAAATGCGGCTCGCCCGGAACACAGGCCGTTGCTTCATTGGGAACCGACTTGTCTCCACTACCTCGGAGTGTACGTCTACCACACGGCGACGGCTTTGTTCGAGGGCAATGTGGAGAGATGCATCAGAGGGCTGAAGGGTAGCATGGCATTCTGGGCCACGCTCCCGCTGTCCATAGCTGGTAGGATAGCGCTACTAAAAATGGTGGCCCTCCCGAGGCTGCTATATTTCTTCCGAACGCTTCCGATCTGGATCCCCAGCTCCTTTTTCCGCCGACTTCGCTCCCAGCTCACTTCCTTCCTATGGGGGACGGGCAGATGCAGAGTGGCGCTGACGACACTCACCCGCCCGAAAGATGAGGGCGGCTTGGCATTCCCGGACTACGAGCTCTATTATCTCGCGGCCCAGTTGCAGATCTTCACGCAAGAGGTGGCTCGGGTTTACCGAGGCCCGGAAGATAGACGTTTGCGGGGTACGCCACGACACATACTAGCCTACATCGCGCTGGGACAAAAACTCGCTGCCCGGGATCTATCCCTTGAACAGGATACATTTCGGCGTTGCTGGAACAGGGCACAGAGGCGAGCAGGGATTCAGCACCCCTATGCCCCGGAGATGCCACTGGGCATGTTGACAGCGTTGCCCCATGGAGGCGATTGGTCCCATCTGATGCAGTGGGAGGAGGTAGGAATACAGGTGGTAGGGGACCTTTTCGAAAACGGGGAGCTCCTCCCATACTCGGCCCTCCAGGAACGCTTTGACCTCCCACGCGGGGGCTATCTCCTTCATGCAGCTGTGACGAGAGCAATGCAGAAACACTGGGGACTGGCGGAGCCGGAGACGGCCATGGCGTGCCAATACACCATGATGGCGGCAGGAACGGTGAAAGCGGTATCTTGCTTATACAATAGAATGCTCCACGAGCATCTGCCGCCCCTCGATGCACTGAAACTCAAGTGGGAAGCTGACCTGGGTAAGCCCATCCCGGACACGACATGGGCCCAGCTGGTACGGAGGGCGCGTAACAGCACAAGGAATGCTCGATTTCAAGTTATCCACTATTACATATTGCACAGGGCATACATGACCCCTGGGAGAATCCTGAGGTACTTCGGCGCGACTGATGCGAGGTGCCCCCGCTGCGCGGCAGATGGAGCCGAGCTGGTGCATATGCTCTGGTCATGCCCGGCCCTATCTGACTATTGGCGAGCCGTGGGTGAATCCATGAATGAGGTGACGGACCGGACTGTTGACTTTGATGCGGCGGCGTGCATCCTGCATTGGTTTCCACATACCCCCAAAAACAAGCTCTCGAGCAAGTTCATAGATATGGGTTTAATGGTAGCCAAGCGTGAGATAACCAGAAACTGGAAAGCGAGAGCGAGCCCGACATATAGGAGGTGGTACTACGAATTCCTGAAGTGGGCGGCCTGCGATAGCACGCATAGGTATCAGATGGTGCGCAGAACAGCTAATGAGAGAGCGCTAGAACAAGCAACGGCCTGGGAAGTAATGGTGCAAGGCCTCAGGGATAGTGGAATAGAGGACGACGGGGAAGACCTAGACGCGACAGGGATCAGCACTGTACAATAATTTGGTGATAAGAGAACCGATGGAGATAAGAGCCTACAGCCGAGGTTGGAGGTACACAACGGGAGGCTCCCGTGCGGATGATGGAGGGGGGGGGAATAGGGGGGGGGGGGGACAAGGGGGACCTGGGACGGGGGGGTAAGTTGGGGGGGTGGTTAGGGTCTTGTTAGGCGAGGACGGAAAAGTAGGCACACACACGAATCTGAGTCCATACTCCTGAGGAAGAGAAACCAGGCATGAGAGTGCGAAATTACTGCCGCCGCCCGGCCCCCGGGATGTGGGCCTGCAGGCTGTGTAAACGAGTAGCAGCTAAATCTGACTGTAGCACTATGAATGATGCTGATTATGTGCCACTATTGGCCTGTGTAAAGTGTCTCTACAATAAAAATTACTTTAAAAAAAAAAAAAAAAAAAAATCAGCATCATATAGTAACATTAATATTATGTACATATAAAATAGAACAATAAGCTTGTAATACAATGCGTAATAAATCGCATTCAGTGTTATTTGCTACTCTGCACTGTCATGTGTTCACATTCAGATCTTAACATAACTTACATTTTCCTGAACTGGGTTCGCCCTTTATCCTTAAGGAACACAAACAGTTCAACGGTTTTGACTCTGTTACAGAGAAGGATTGAAAGAGAGGGCATATTTTTTTAATTGAGAAAAATAAAAAATAAAAATAGTTGATTGGTTGTTTTTGATCCATTTGGGAATTAAGTAAATGATTCGTATGGATACAAATCAATTTGGTTTAAGGAAAGTTCAGAATCATATATCACTAATTCTAAAGTTCTTGCCAGAACCCCTTAAAATATTTGAATAAAACAAGGAACGCCTGGATTTCATGAAGCATTTTGCTGCTTCTTACAAAATTAGGGCGCATTTCAATGATTACTTAAATGAGAACTTGGTCTGAAATACGAAGTTTCACATTTTTAGGCAAAAAAAGGTTTAGATTTGAGTTTAGGGAATAGAAAAGAACAAAAGCGGTCATAAAGACCTTGAAAACAGAAAAGACAAGCTGGCTGAGAATGGGCAATCGGGTAAAAAGCAGAACTCAAAAATCCAAGTTTTTCACTGTTTGACCGCATTATCATTAAAAAGAAAAACAAGGCGCAAAGACAGTGGACTAGTGCTCCATTACTCATGTACTAGATAAGGCGGCGGCCGGGGTGCTAATTGTACTGCTGGCAAAGCAGTGTGTGTAACGCAGTAAGTCTTACTCCTAGATGGACAAAAAACTATACCTTAGCACTTGAAACTACCTCTCTTTCACCCCATCAACCAAGCGCAGATTTTTGCTTTCATGTATGAATTTTTGAAAATGTTTATACTTTCCATAAAAAAAACTAAGATGCATATGAAACATTTTACAGTAAGTAAAATGTCCAAATGAACAACTGAGGCCTTAAATTATTTATTCACCTCCAAAGCTTGGTGCTGCCGGGATCGGCTGCTCACAAGTTATTTTAGGGCATGAAAAGCCCATTTAACTTTTTTAAGACACCCGTTGTCATTTTGATCGAGCTGCATTAAATCTCATACGGAGTGAAGTAAACTGATGAATAACAGTCAAGTGCAACTTATGTAACTTTTATTCTAAAAGGGAATTATGGGCCATATCTACTAAACTGGGCCCTAAAAGTGACGTCGCTGACTTTCTGCAATCAGAAATAAATTAATGTGTTGCATTGCGAAAACTCCAGGCGCAAGACGATCTAATGAAAATGAAGGAGGCATATTACTACCTACAACCCACCTTCACTGGATTTACGTTCTTAAATGGGAAACATGTTATTATTATTTTTTATAGCCTTCTGTGTGCTTTGTAGGGACCAGCGGTCCTTTAAAAAAACAAAACTAAATTTTTAGATTGGGAGAACATTGGGGGAGCAGGCAGTGATCCCATTGCCTCCTGCACCCGAGGCTGCCAACCTAAATCACAACAAGCATTTGCAATGCAATAGGTCTCGCATTTGCTAGAGTTTAAGCTATTGGCATTGTAATTGACTATCCCTTTTATTGATCTGTTTTGATAATTAACCTATAAATAAAAGGCATTGTCATTTACAATGCCAGTAGCTCAAACTCGTGTAAATGAAGACCTATTTCATTTCAAAGAAGTAGCCGCCATCATCCTAGACTGCTTGGAAAGTGAAAGTGCGCATGGCGCACTGAATGTTGCAGAAAAAGCATGTTGTGCTTGCAGTAGGAGAAAATCTTTAAATGAAATAGTGCTTACAGACTAAATAAGACATACTGTGTAACAACAGAAATAAAAGGGCCAGTCCTCATGGGAGGTTACAAATTAAGACAAGGCGGTACTAAGGAGGGACTAACAAGCCTATTAACGAATCAGAAGCCAGCATGCACCAAGGACAATGACATAAGCCAATGAAAAATATGAGCAGAGCTTCAAGGCCATGCTTGAATACAGTATGCCTCACAGAGCAGCACATGCGCTTCCCAAGCTCAACCGAAATAGGAAGGTGGCCAGAGGGACATCTTCGCCTTTGTGAATCAGTTACCACCTCAACTCGAGGGCAGTGACTCATCAATGGTTTATAACTACAAAAACAGTCACAAAACACAGATACATTCCTCTCTGATTTCGAAACAGGAAGGACACTCCCCCTTAAACTCCCACTTCCAACTACTGACTCGTACACGGGCTTTTGTGCTTTAAGAAAAGCCTTTTTGCATTGTAAAACATGTGATTTTGTGAGTTGAATGGATTGCACCACAGAAGGGATAGGAAATCTGCCCTTATATTTAATACTTGTCAGCATATTCTGAATAACGTATTCATTGACAATAATTTCAAGGACAGCCAGTGTAATAAGTTACTTAAACCTCTCTGCTTGTGAAAGACTACGTTTAAGAACAACGTATATTTATAAAGGTAAACCTTTCCTAATCTCTGTTGTGGTTGAACAGCTCAACCGTAAGTGTTTGACCAATAAGGCTACAAAAAGTCGTATCGGCCAGGCAATGCCAGTTACTTCCTCCCTCCCAGGTGAACAAGTAGACTGCATTCACGCTAGTGATATCCGCTGGAGACATTTAGAACCAGTCTCCCTACACGCTTTCCCGCTGGTACCTTATGATACAGCCTGCTAGTTCCTAAATCTGTAAGTGAAGAGTTGATGTCCATCTGTCCCAGAATTACCAGAACTGTTCTTGCCGTCCTTCCTATTCCAGTTCCTCCGAACACCCTGGAACTCTGCGGCAATCGCCACATGAGGAAGCGCCTCCTAGCCCCAGCCCTGAGCTTGAATCTGGACCACAGCGAGGGGTCACTGCGATCCGGAGAAGGGTCTCTGCGCTCAATTGGGGGGTCCACACGCTCTGGAGACATCGCAGACCAGACGCTGGATGATGATTTAGACTTCAACATCGATGACTTGGAAACGCCATCAGGCAGCGAACAGTTTGACATTCCAGAGAGCGGGCCAGAGTTTGATTGGGAAGGTATGAGAATTTAAAACTGACATGCATGGTTATATTTCAGGTTTCAATATAAGGCTTCAACATTGGATACCTGGTAATAATACACTGTAAAAATCTGATGAATATTGTGAACTTTCTTACTAGGTTTATACCTATGATCTTCATTTTACACAGTGGTGCTTTGCAAACTGCATATTGATTTACCGATTAAACCACGAGTCCTTGCTATAAAGATGTAAGTAAAATAAATGTGCCAAGGTCTGTGTATGAAGTTTTAAATAAAAGTACTAGGATAAATGTGCCTGCAAAATGGGACTTTATTGTGTAATGGGTAGAGTTTCAAGTCCAGTTTGAGCTTGAAGCAAAGGAGGCATCCAGGGAGCTGCAAATTAATGAAGTGTCTGGATGCATAGTTAATGCAGGTGATTGCGGACTTGGTGGGCGGTGGAGCTGAGGGCAGTATACTGGAGTCACAATGGTTTCAAAGATGGAAAAGGACTTTGAAGCTGCGGGTGTTTGCCTAAAAGTCTCTGAGGGCCTCAGAGTAGGGGCGAATCCCAGTAAGAGGGCATGTTGGCCAGCAGCGCTGCTTTTCAGGGCTGTGTGACAGGCCCTAACAGTCAGTAGAGGAGATCTCTAGGTGTCTTGTGTGGGACTGTGGGTCTACAAAGGAGAACTTGAGTGTTTTGAGGGCCAGTTCAAGGTTGGTTGGGTGAGGGAATGTGAGAAGCATCTTGGTAAAGGTCTCTCATGGCCCTGTAAAGGTTTCCAGTCCCTTTTTGTGACCAGCAGATGGTTGCAAATAGTGAACTAAAGATAATTTGTATTGTCAGTCAGAAAGTGGAGGCCCACTAAAGTTGCCTGAAAGATTCAGAGCAGCAACAGGGTAGGTCTGAACGCTGACACAGTGGGTATGAAAGCCTAATGCAGATGACTGACAGCCAGTGGACATCCGAGTACCAGCTAAGGGTTTCCTGATGGTCAATAAAGCACTGCATGAGTGCTGGTTGAGGTTATCCCTGGACAGACAGAGTATCTGAAGGCGGGCATGTATTTTCCAATTGCTGGCGGAGGTACAACATTTAAATTATTAGGTTTGTTAAGGCTTCTTCGACGGTTGGATCAGCATCTATGTCAGTCAGTAAATAAGAAAGGGCACACCATATAACAGAAAAATAGGGATGTAAAAAATGTATTTAAAAGTGTAGGTGCTCTCTATATTAATATCAAGACAATTATTTCAAAATTTAAAACTGCCACAATACTTGTGCCCAAGGATGGGCTCTGGCATAAAAGAAAAAATTAGCAAATGTTTAACATAAAAACACTTAGGCGGTGTTTAAGATGTCTGGTGGAATTGCTTCCGCCTGACACCGTCTCGAAAACGGAACCAACCAACCTCAAGTCGGCGGGCCCGATCACCTATTTTGGATGCGATTGAAAACTGTTCGGTCGCATTCTACATTTCCCTATGGGAGCATGCGTTATGGCCATAAGCTGGCCGTAGAACATGCTCCCCTAGGGAAATGGGAGGTGCTGTTAATCCCTGCACCCCGTGGCAGGCACCTCAAGGTTAACAGGGAGCACGGCCCCCTACCGGAGGCCACACACACAAGGGGTCGCTTTTGGGGGCCCGCAAACACACTTTCCGACATGGGTTTCTATGTCGGACAGGCCTGCATGGAAACCCTGCCAGAAACCGTGCATCGTAATCCCAAAGGTGAAAAGACCACTCTTTGGGATTACGGGCCGGCCTCCGACTGGCCGACGGGCTCCATCAGAAGCCAGCTGTAATGACCGTCCGCTTTAAATTCTGACCAGCGGAATCCTAATCAGCTGGTCGGAATTGAAACAGACGATGGAGGTCTGAGGCTTTTCGACCGCCATTGTAATAAGCCCCTTAGTGTGCTTTATTCTAAATAATTCTTATCAAATTGATAGCCCCTGACCCATAAATAAATTGCATGCAACATATACGAAATATGACATGTAGACTGGGTCTAAGGGATGACAGAGGATCTTGTGTGATCAGAAAAGTGCAGGGCTGCAACCCAGCATTCAAAGCAGTCCCCTTCCCTACACTCCTTCCTCCATACACTGTTAAAGGAGGAAGCATATACATCTATTTATTTGTTAAGTTTTATATAGCGCGGACATGACCCGTGAGGGTATCGGAGCCCTTTTCAAATGATTGGAAGGAAGAAATTGGAAGAGTAAACAATAACATAATCAACAGAGTATGTAGTAGCTCACAAATGGAGGAAAGGTACCTCCACAGGACAAAGCTGACAAGACATTAGACAAGAGCCAACATTCTAATAATAATCATGGGTATAGACACTGAGTCATATTGTGTGAACTAGAGCACACATTTGTTCACAAGGAGTACTTTAACTTCTTTTTTGAATGATGCAGTTGAGTGGAAGGGATTTTCTTTAATAAAAAAATTTAACTCAATAATTTCTTTTTTTAATTTTTTATATATATATATATATATATATATATATATATATATATATATAATGCATGCACTGTAGGAGACACTGATGATTTACTGCTCAGTCCAGTGCATCTGCGTACCAACTAATAGCATTACAGCCTTCAAAAATGACGATTAGGGCTGCGCCTATACTTAACAGCTGTAGAATGCCCTTTTTCAGCTGTAAGCTCCCAAATCGGTTAGGTTCCATAAGTGCTTTGAACATATACATTACAAGTGGTCGACCGGCAGGGAGGTTTTATTAGCTTTCTTTCTACATTTGTATACAGTTGCATTCTGGATATTGACATTTAACTTTTACACTTGGACTTCAGCCTTTTACACCCAGAATTAAAGTGCCTAAAGACATGGGGTTCATTCTTTACAGAGTTCATAAATGAGAATATTTTTTATTTTATACCTTAGTTTTTTTAAATATTTCAATTGCAAGCCATGGAATATTGCTACAGTCTGTGACTGATGGTTAACAAAACTTTTGAACTTAAAGCACATCATGTGTTTATTTCAAGCCCAGTTAGCTGCAAGGACTGTCTGTAAATCACATATTTTAAGCAAAATTAGTACAATATCCATAGTGCAATGGGACTCATATTGGGATGAAACTAACAAATATAGCTTACTGGATAATGTGTCTGCAATTCACTTTCACAAAGGTCTCAGGAGGCTCATACCTGCAAAAGGTGGATTCGCTGCTGATGAGAATGAAATAGGATTAATTTTTATTTAGTGTCATTCTCTGGGTATTTGAGAGCACATCTCTTGGCTATGCTCGTATGACAGAGTTCTGTAGATTTTAGGAAAACGTTCAGCCCTGGCATGTACAGCAGCACCTGACGTAAAACAATGCTATTCATTTAGTTTTACTATTAATTTAAAGGAAACCAACTCCTCTTCCCTTGTCTTAATTTGATGTATTAATACAAAATTATATAGTTATCAGTGCTAATCCACATACCCAACACAAAAACATAGGTGGGTCCCACCCTGTTGTTTTGCAGTCTAAATTATTTTCATGTATACACCCATGAGTTCCCAGGCTCTAGGTATCAACGCACCTCGTAATATCTCTGTTCACAATCTTTACCCGCTTTCATTCAGCCAAGATCCTATTGTGCTGATTGTAAAGAGTGCCTTTTTACGTTATTAATTATTAATGGCCGATTTTACACAAAAGGCAGGAGGAAGATTCGAGCAATCTTACCTCTGTTGCGCTTGGTTTCAGTTTTCTTGGGCCTCAGACAAGCAGAAAGAAGAAAAACACATCATGTTTTAAATTATTTACACTTAAATGCTCCTTGCTTCCCAGATGACCTACCACGGGTTCGGGGAGCGGACGGTGGAGCTGCAACAGACAAGCTCGGCGAGGGCATCGTGACGGACATGGAGGACCAGGATGGGCGCAAGTGGCGGGTATTCCTGATGAGTGGACAAGAGCACAAGGTGGACATGACAGCCATTGAGCCATACAAGAGGGTGATCTCCCATGGAGGTAAACAAGAAGATGTCTTCATTTATATTTGCAGGGCGAAGATTTGTGATGAACAATTAAACTGAAGTACATATTGATTTCTGAGTGAACTTCTGCTGAATTTGCCCAAAGTTTTTTTCTCAGTAGAGCTTGTGAAAGAAATCTTTTTTTTATAGATGTTTCCTAGAAAGGTATAATGCATATCAATGTTTACATTTGCATAGCAAGGCTACTCATGTATTTATGGTAACTGTTTATGTTTCCTTCAATGTTCAAGGCTATATGAGTGTGCTCAGTGGCCTAACCAGAAATCAGACAAATGAGGCGACCAAACGATAGAGGTGCGATATAGATTTAGATTTTTATCACTCTTCAGAATCCTGTGTAATGCTCAATTGTGATCAGATGAAGAGCAAAGGCCTTTGCACACAACTTCAAAATGGACAGAAACCTTCACCTCTTAAACTGATGTTTCCTAAAGTAAAGAATGCCATGTCAATTTTTGGTAAAGGCCCATGAGGCAGGTAGATGGTGTCTGGTAAGTCATCTCTCAGGACAATCTGAAGGGTTTCTTGTACCACTGCCTCGACCGTAGCATCTACCAACCTAATCCAAATCTTTATTTCGATCACATGATCATAAAAGATGTACAAAATTATCACATCAGTTAAAAATCCGGAATATCATTATCATTAATATAAAATACATTGAAAATTAAAAAAAGAATCATAATGAAAAATGGGTGCCAATGAATCAAGGGGTGAAAGTTTATCAAGAGTCTCCTACCCTCTTTATCAATCGGGTTCGGACATACCACATTGCAGTTAGGAATTTTGCCAAAGCAAACACAATTGGCGGGGATAAATCAGTCTTTAAAACTCTGTATGCGGGTATCATTTGTAATGCTCATGTGTAATGCTCAATTGTGATCAGATGAAGAGCAAAGGCCTTTGCACACAACTTCACAATGAACAGAAACCTCCACCTCTTAAACTGATGTTTACTAAAGAAAGGAATACCATGCCAATTTTTGGTAACGGACCATGAGGCAGGTAGATGGTGTCTGGTAAGTCATCGCTCAGGACAATCTGGAGGGTTTCTTGTACCACTGCCACAATCGTAGCATCTACCTTCAGTAGCCTGGTTCATTAGCACAGTGCTTGAAGTGCCATTGTAATATGATCCGATGGTCTCAATTGCAGGATTGTAGTAGTGGCTCTGTTCTGATTAACTACGAATTCACCACGAAATTCTCAGTATTTCGATATACTGAGAGATAAGCTTGTCTACTTGGGAGATTAACAATGTTCTTGTGAAAAGTCATCTATGTTAGTTATACCATCTGATGTCGTTTTTGTTGATCTTCGCGGTCAGTGGTCCTCAATGAATGCCTCAATTCTCTGGCTCGTTACCAGGTTGGAATAAAAAATAACCTCAAGGTTCTCACCTGTCAGGTCCCATCTAATCTACCAATTACCTGTCTTCTGTAGGTGTGGTCATTAGTCATCAGGCCTTGTTATTGGTTCGGCCTGTATGTTTAAAAAAAGGTTTCGTTGAGTTTTCTTAGTGAGCCATGTGGCCCTATTCCAGTATCAATTTACAGTATATTGAGGTTTTGGATGAATGTGACTGCTACTGTAGGAGTCACATTACGAAAACAATTTAAACATTGAGGCCTGATCATAAGTTGGCTGTAAACATAGTTGTGTGTTATCTGCCAGTATTAATGAATGTACTAGTTATCTCCTAACAAGTTTATGACCATTATGAGTTTTAGTTCTGACAATGAGGAACAGCCTTCTAAACCATGAGCCACGGGAGGGAAAAACACATTTCCTGGATTCAGTGGGACTAAGTTGCACAGATTCATCCATGCTCAAAGGGACATTAAATATAAGCAGGGGGCAACAGCCAGTTGGGGAGGAGGGTCTCCAGGGCTCCCGAAGGAGCCACGCTTGATCCCTCGAACTCTGGGGCTGGGGGATACGTTTATACTTTAGAAAGTCTTGGCAGGCCAGAATTGTATGTTGTCAATCAAGTATTTTATTTCATTTATTTTTTTAATCTGTTTATTAATAATAGGGCAGATTAAAAAATAACTAGAAATTGCACCCACTTGTTTGACACACAGTCCATTTACATATGCACCTCATCAATACATTTAGTACAGTAAACGGGAAATGCAGTGGTACAAGTCATTTGATTTCACCACCACCCCCTTCACTCGAAACTGTCATATTTGATTTCATTTTAAGGATGTTTGAACATAACGGCATAGTTTACATATATTTAGACATATTTAAATATTTACAATTTAATTTATAGAATAGAATATTGTGAAAAAACATGTTCATTCTGGGGGGCCCGTTTTTTTTTTTTTTACATGGGGGGGGGCGGCATTAAAAGGTTTGAAGACCACTGGGCTAAGAATTAAATCTATGCCCTATTTTCAATATACCCACACAGAAAGCAGATTGACGGTGGATTAACTGTATATAAATATATCTTTTGTGGGCATTTTGTAATTCTGTCAGGGATCTTAGGCTCCAGGACATGGATCAAAATTATAAATAGAAATTTGCTTCAGCAATGATTTAGGTTCTAACTGGCTACAGCTATACCTGAAAAAAAACCTAGGCAAGAGTCTAAGACCGGTTCTTTATCTGATCCATGTGCTGAACATATGGTAGACCCGCAGTTTAAAGACATGACTAGCAGCCCGCATAACTTATTTATAACAAGAGCTTCTGCTAAGTTCTCATATGAATATATTAGCCCCTGACATGAGGGTTAGATATACTTGGAGAAACAATATGAACAGCAGATATCTGCAAAGATCTTGTTCGCGCTATATAAAACTTTGAAAAAAAAAAAGAAAAAAAAACAGGAATCGAGAACCAACCTTAGGGCAGCTATGCAAAGTTAGCAGGCATTTGAATATGAATAGTAATCAGAGCTTTTAGTTGTACTAATTTTATTTTCGAAAAAGGAGAGGCGCGTTCATGACACCCTTAGCTACTATGAACTTTAATTAGAACACGAGAATGTTGGTAGCTGCACTGAAGACTATGGAGAAGAAGCAGCTTAAGAGCATTGATGGCTGTTGTGGGCTTTCTACTGCAACATGTCAATGTTTTTCTGTTTCTCCCATTTTTTAATTTAGGACATTCTAAGCTTAGTATGTGGAATATTCTACTATAATTGTGGTGGTTCTATCTCTGACTATTTCAGCTATTAAAGGCCCTCTCCCTTGTTATAGGACCTTGACTACGACTCCGGTTCGGGTATTTAACAACAGTCTAGTCCTCAGCAGCAGGATATAATGCTTAATTAAAACACTGTAATGTTGGGAGCTCCACTGAAGACAATGGCTAAGGGGCAATAATGGCTGGCATAGGCCTTCTGCTTCAACCTTCCAATGTTTCTTTTTCTGCCTTTTTAATTACTAACATTAGACCCTCAATAGCATTATAGCACATAAGCATCAGGCTACACTAGTTGTTAAGCTCCCTTTACCTCGATACAGGCCCATGCCTGACACTTGGACCTGTAGCTGGGATTCAGGGTCCTTTAATAACTGAAGCCGCCTTCAACAGAAATCATTACATACTGAAAGTTATTCTTGGGGATCCTTTTTGTCTTTTTTTTATATATGTAAACCAAATAACAATGGAGATGTTTGGGTTGAGGTGGATTTTTGGATAGTGCTGCACTGAGAGACTAAGCTATAGACACAAATGGAGAGTAGGTGAGGGCAGAAACAAAGGAGGGAGCTACCTCATGAGGTGGTCTTTAGGAAGGCCTCAGCATGCAGACACCGCTCCTCAGAAGCATAACACTCTGCCCACATGGAATTTGAGTCTCAATTTGGAGGCAGATAGGGTATTCGGTATCCATAGTCCCAAGTTATTCAACTTGACTACTTGGTCAAGAAGGCATGCGCAAAATTTTAATTGGACTTGAAAAATCTACCAAATTTCTTGAAATTTTTCACTACACGATTTGGCGTAAAGAAATAGTTGCTCACTGGAGGCTGGTTAAAATATGAAATGTGGAAATGTCAAGAAAGATTTTCCACCAAAACCACTCTCATGCCAGTATCTCTAGCATGGCTCTTTTTAAATGGAGGTACCCTCTAGCATAGAATTTCCATGCATCATACCCGCAAACGCATTTCATATTGTATGTGTGATTTCACAATATTTCACCCACGAAAATGACCCCGTTTTGCACAGATTCTTTACTGTCATTTTAGAATTTACAGGTGTAAAATTTCCCCTCAAAGTATTCCAAGGATATGAAATGTAAGTGTTTGGTTAAACCTCCACACTAAGAGTAGGGTGCTTCCAGCCAAATGAAAACGAAAGACCTAAGAAGAATTGCGTTCATTTCAGCGTGCAAAGAAAAAAGCTTGACAATATTACACTGTGTGCTCCATGATATAACAGCGTATGCAACTATATTCTCTTTTTTATTTCATGTCTGTCGTTTCATTCTGAATGATGCAACTCTGACACAAGCTGATAAAACACAAACCCCTTATAAAAACTTAAATAAAACTTCAACACAACACTCGTGGGCTGAGCTACACAAGTCCTGGAGGTTTCAACGAGGCCACTGCATCCACAAGGCAGGTGGGACTGGGAAAGTTTTCATCATGTCAGGTCACATTGCCCATTTCGAGGTGCGACAGCGGCTGTTTGTGATTTCTGACATATTAGTCCAAGCGTGTGTAAATTGTGGTAAATTTCACTAATTGCACCAAAATTACATTTCAGTTTTCCAGAGGGTGGTGATAGTGGGATGAAAGGCAGCCAGCAATGCTAGGGTTTAACTCTTTTCACCTCTTCTTCAGGTTACTACGGGGATGGCCTTAATGCGGTTATCATGTTTGCGTCCTGCTACCTCCCTACCAGCAGCATCCGCGACTACCAGTACGTCATGGACAACCTCTTCAGGTAAGTCTAGTGGACTTCATATACCGCATCAGTATTTTCACTCTTTGAGAGATATCCGAAAGCTTTGATGGTTGAATGACTGCTGTAGAGATTGGAGTGCAATTTTCAATATAACAAATTGAAGTTTGTGCAGGGTCACCCCGGTCATGTGTGCTTCCCAAGTAGATAAAAGATGTTCCATTGTGTTGGACTATTAAGCACGTGTTATTTAATGTACTCTGAAGCTGCCAGCCTGCGGCAGTAAGCACCATACTGTTTTAACTGAAGCTGTAGACACTGTGTCCCTGTTCTAAGATGCACCGCTGGACATGGGAGAGACCTGTGCTGTGGGTCCATCCTTCTTCAGGACTACCACAAACCGTACAAATATGGGCAGGGCTACATGCAACTTCGAACTCCACTCCCACTGGATTCAGGCTTCTTTTTCTACAAACCCTTACATAACTAACGGCACCCAGGATAGCCCACCTAGTTGTCCACTGCAAAGGGCAAGACGGAACGGTGGTGCCTCTTGGTTTCTCCTATGTACCCCCAGGTAGCGCAGTTGGATGTGCGTCCCACCCCTTCCCTGTCCTGTCCTATAAGCACTCCACAAACCTGCCCCACTTCTTCACACCTAACCTCCCGGACTGATGGACAAAAACAAACTCCAAACTCTAGTTAGCCCTCTCCCCTATTTATTTATTTTTTTAAACCATTTTTATTATTTTTCAGTGTAACAAACATACACGTTGACATTCAATACGACAATAGCACTGTAGAGATGAAAATAGACAGTCATGTACACCCGAAATTTCTTATTACAGTATCATCCGCGATATATCACTATTCATGTTGCTTACCCCTCTCCCCTATTTGACAAATTTGTTTTTGATGGCCACAGGTTAGGGTGAGGAATGATATACCCATTAGAATCCCTCATGGCTACTCCACTTTCTTACTGAAAAACCCTCTTGACTCCACTCTCTCTCCTGCCAACACCTTCATCCTCCTCCATGGACCCTTCTAACACTTACAGTAATAGTGATAACATCACCAAATTTCTCGCCAGACTCGGCCCTACCAACATAACCCTTAAGGAGCTCAGTCCAACTGGTGGCAGCATGAGCATGGAAAAATTCCCTAGAGCCTAGGCGATCTCTCAGCCTCGTTATCTACATTACAGAGCCCACGTTCACTTTCCAATCTTACTACAATCCTACCTCTGGATTGTGCAGTCCTCCAGGTTATGCCCCTCCACATTAAATCTCAAAACAAGCTCATGCCGGCAACAAAAACAGACAACATATATGTGAGACCCTTCAATAACTTCTCCATTGAACTGCTCTAATAAGCAATCTTGGTTCTCCCATGGTCTGTACCACAGAATCCTGATGCGGTGATAGACTTCCTCAACAAAGAACTTATTGAATGTGCTAGCTTGTACCTACCTAAGCATTTTCATAACGTCACCACTAGCTTTCTGTGTCTGATATTCTAAGGACCTAATTATGGGTCTAGCAGTGAGAAATTCCATTATATGATTCCAGTTTGCCCAGTCACGTTTGGCTGGTGTTTTCACACCCGGTTTTCCTGGGTATGGGAATGACCAACCTTCATTTGCCATCTGGAAAAATTATCAGTAAATTCATTTAGTCTTTCCTGCAACAGTAGCAAGGCCTAGTACACCTGCCCCTCCCAGCCTCCTCTTCTGGTAAGGGGAGGATACTTCCACCCCCTCCACCCTAAATCCTCCCCTCCCACCTTCTCTGTGCCAAACAGAAACCCATACACCCCTTTACCACTTGCTCAAAACAGATGGTAAACTGGAGTATTAAAACGCTCAGAATTAGGAATTCTTTGATGGTTTACACTCGAAAAAATCAGGTCTGCAGAGTTATTCTCCCTTCCCTACTCCATGGGGTTTAAGTCATGGACACACAAATTGCAGAGTGCCACTCAAACTAAGATTTGTAGCGACTTGCAACACTTTGTGATACCCAAATATGTCGCAAGGGACCTGCCTCATTAGTATTCATGAGGCAGGTCACAATTTGCGATCCATTAGGAATGGCTGGCACTCACAGGGATGGTGGCCTGCTGGGGTCAGCAGACCACCATTCCAGTGACTGCTTTTGAAATAATTATCAGAAACAGTGGTTCCTGTGGAATAGTAAAACTGTATATTAATAATGGGGTGCACAATCGCAATGGGGAGGGTTCAGGTAATGTCCGAGAGAGAAAAAACCGCATACACCTAGGTATTAGTTTAACATGAATGTGATTTATAATTCACAGGAAAAATATATACAATGAGAAAAAGAACAGTTGTACGTAGTGTCCCCAGTGAAAACAGGAACCTAGAGTGTTGGTGACATATTTGTGACAGTTTTTTTTTTTTGGAAAACCTTTATTTGTAGTTCAAAGTACACCGCTATTCAGCCGTACCTCCCGGAGGCTAGGCAGCATTATCAAAGCAACATAGAGGTGTGCACAAAACAGTAAAAGGAGCAGTCAGGTTTAATTTGATATATTATAGAAGTGAACCTAAGGAACAAGGTGAGATCCGAAAAGGGACAAGAGTAAAGAAGGGAAAGGGGGAAAGAGGAGGGAGAAAGGGAGAAAGATGGCAAGGCAGAGGAGCATAGAAGAGCGGTAAGGCACATATCCAGGGGGAGAGGCGGGAACTTCCGCATCATGGAATAATCATAGCAGAAAAGCATACATGTGTGGGGGGAGCAAGAAACAGGATTACATCACGTGAAAACTTGGGTGGAGGGAATAACTACGGTGAGAGACGAACCTCCAGTCGGACCACCTCCGGGGGCACACAAATATCACCTCTATACGCATTCCAGGCCCCCCAGACCATCCCCCACACCCTGGGCTTGCCCCGAGCTAAGTAGACAGTCTTCTCCCGGAGCATGCACCAATCCATGTTGGTTTTCCAAAGACTCACGGTGGGGGGGGCTGGGGCACCCCATCTCTGGGCAATGTCCCTCTTGGCCACCATGTTCCCCAGTGTGACCCATCGGGTTTGAGCGTTATTGTAATCAGTCGGACCCCACACATTCAGCAAGCAGCGTCTAGCTTCCGCAGGCAAATCCACACCAGTCACAACACGCATAACCGCATGCACTCGTTCCCAGTAAGAGGCTATGTAATGGCACTCCCAAATGGTATGCATAAAGGTGGCCAGCATACCACATCCCCTCCTACAAAGGCCGTCCTGGGAAAGCCCCATATGAATCAACCTGGGGCCAGTGATATACACCCTGTGAAGTACTTTCAGCTGGACCAAGCGCAGTCTGGCCGAAATTGCTACCTCCTTAGGGGAGGATACCGCAGACTGCCAGTCCTCATCATCCATCTCAATCCCATCATTCATCCAGTGGTCTCGTATTTTCACCAGTAGGTCCGTCCGAACATTGATTAGTTTTTTGTAAGTCAGGGAGATGGCGCTGTCCGGCATATGGCCGTCCAGCACCCTGTCTTCCAGCGGGGATGACTCGGGAACTTTTTCACCTACAGGCAGGGTGGACGTAAGGGGGTGCCTCAACTGCGCATATCTAAAGTATTCCGTGGCCCCCAGTTGAAATTCAGCCTGTAGAGCGGCAAACGATTTGATTTCCCCTCTGGCCATCACATCCGCCACTTTGGAAATGCCGATGAGATCCCACTGATCAAACCCTTTCGAGTGCTACAATCTCCCCAGCAAGTCAGAGTCGTAAAGGGGAGTAGCCATGGTGAGCCTACCCTTCCACCCCAGTGCCTTTGTAACAGCCCTCCATAAATGCACCGCGGTCCTGGTGGGACCAGTCAGTTTCCGGTCCAGAGATCTAGAATACAGCGCTCTGTAATACATCCCGTCGTTCATGAGCCAGCGATCCATGGCGTACCCTGGATTAATCGCCGGTCCGTAAAAGCCATGATTGAGAGCCGCCAATTGAGAAGCCCAGTAATACCGGCGTACATCGGGCAGGGTAATGCCACCGTCGTACCACGGAATGGTCAGCTTGACCACGGCGATGCGCAGGGGCGTAACACAGGCCCCCGCAGACCCCGCATTGCGGGGGGGCCTCGGCCCCAAATCCCCACCCAGGGGCCCCCGGGGGGCCCCCAGCCTCTTAATAAATTAAATGGTGACGTACACAGCACGCAGGCGCAGTCTTTGCCTCGGCCAGGCCTCAGAGGTTCGTTCTTCATTAATTAAATGGCGCGCAACTGCTGCGCAAGCGCGTCCCCGACCAGGCCTCTCTGGAGCCGGGACTGCTACACCAGAGAGCTCTTCCGATTCCAGGAAGTGGGCTGAGGGGTCAAGGGATAACTGTCTGAGGACCCCTGTTCTGAGGACGGGTGTGAACTGTGAGCTGTAATCACCAGATTGGACTCGGACCCTTCGGACCCTCAGAGTCGAGGGATGCTCTGTGCAGGCCTCTGAGGGTCTCACTCTGCGGACATCACCAGCTACCGAGCTACCGAGCCGAGCCCCAGAGAAGGCGAGTGAGATGTGAGAGTTGCCCTCACTCCTGGGCCTCAAGGCACCAGAGGAGACGGTGAGTGCGCTGTGAGGGGCCCCTTGCCCTCCCCCTCGTTCCCCGGGTCACTCACTCTTCATCCTCTGTCCTCCCCAACCCAAACTTCATTCTCTGCTCGCCCCTTCCTCCACCCCACGACGACTCTTCCACCTCCTCTCCCTCACACCACTTATTTCAAAGTTGCTGTTTTGTTTTGAGATGTTTTGCACTGTTAGTGTGTAAGTGAAGCATATGGTTCGAGGCATGTGGGCTGCTGAATTCATATCTGTGCATAGTCCGCCACCTAGTGTTGGGTCCGGATGATTGCACATTGTTGTCCTGGAAGAGTCTTCGAAGTATCACGAGATAGGTGGCTCCTCCCCTGGACTACAGTGCGCATGGGCATCGCCTCCATCCCCAGATTGTTTTTTTCCGCCATAGGGTTCGGATGTGTTTTCGGTTCCCTCCTTCGGAACCGATAGTTGTTCGATTTCACTTGAGACCAAAAGGTCTTTAGGCTGGGCGTCGGTATAGTTGCGTTCGGGTTCTCTTACTGACTCTCAGCTCCTATCTCCTACTGCCCTTCCACGTGCTTCGACGCGGACGGGCCTACACTACCGCATTTGCGATGGAGCGGACTCCATTCAAGAAGTGTCCGCTATGTCACTCGAAATATTCGCACCTCGACGTGCACCCTGTGTGCAACACATGCTTGTCACCGGATCACCGTGAAGACACCTGCATGGCGTGTTCAAAGTTTAGGAGTAAGAAAACTTTGAGGATTCGCCGGGCTAATCGACTCCAGGCGCAGTTGTCGGCTTCGGCACCCCCACCTGATGACATCTTTCAGGAATCCATCGAGGAGGAGGCCGACGTGCAAGAGTCGGACTCTGCCCCCGCGTCCGAGGAAGAGGCCTACGACGCGGACGAGGAGGCCTGCGACGAAGTCTCCGGTGAGGTAGGGGACGACGAACTGATTTGTGCAGCGATGGGAGATAGCTCAGAGGAGGAGCATCCCCAGACGGACTCCGGGGTTTCCCCCCGTTATACGGCCCAGGTCGAGGGATCGCCTTCGGGCCTTACCCGAGATCTTACTATAAGTCCTACGTCCCCGCCTCCGGGCCCGGTCACGGACATTTCTGGCAAGAAAACGAAAGTGAAGGCAACCGGTTCCGCACCCTCGGATGCGAAAACGAAACCGAAACTGGCGTTGGTGAAGAAGGTTCTGGAGGCGTCAACTTCCACGAAACCCAAAATGGCCGACTCGAAGAGCCACGCCAAGATGGCCGACCACAAGAGCCGCGCCAAAATGGCCGAGCCGAAGTCGTCTGGGTCGGCGCCGAAGGTGAAGACTTCCGACGCGGCTGCGTCGGCGCCGAGAGGGGTTGCGGACCCGAAGACGACTTCGAAGAAGCGTCAAGCTGACGGTGCGACAGGCCAGGGGGCGTCGGCACCGAAGAAGAGGCCTGACGACGACCGGGCTCTTGGAGGCGAAGAGTCGCTCGAGACTGTTCAGCCCTCGGCATCCCTTACTAAGAAGGTGGGAGAGTCCTTGAAGCGGATCCGACAGTCCACTGTGGTTCCCAGCCAGGACACTATCGTGCCTAGGCCCACGCCAAAGCCTGCTAAGGAACAAACGGCCATCCGTTTTACCCTTCCTCCCAAGTCGGCGCCGAAGGCCTTCGCGCCTAAGCAGAGCGGACATTCTCAGGACGTATTGACGCCGAAGCAAGCCTTGCTGGTATCGAAGCTTCGGCTCCAGCCCCTCGCGGTGGAGGAACGTCGAGAGGTGACGATCGACGCCAACACTGGAAAATTGTCGCTCCTCAAACGGAAGATTACGTCGGAGCCGCCATTGGAACCTTTTAGGATTCCACTTAAGAGCAAGAAGTACTCTGCGGACTCTTCGGCTCTGATCGAACCTCTGTCTCCACAAAACATAGAACGCTCGCCGGCCCATTCCCCAGTGCCTGATGTGGACGAGGAGAATGACGAGTACAACTATCCTGCGTACTCGGATCCGGACGAGGTGCAGGTGCCCTGGACGGCAGGAGGCGACGCCGACGACCTGCAGTCAGGTCAGGACACTCATCTTTTCGCCGCGAAGACGTCCCCGACGGAGGACTCGGCGGCGTTTAATGCATTAATAGAGAGAGCCGCAGCGAACCATGACGTCGAACTGCACTCAGACCCTGTGGATGCGGACTTCTTGGTCGACACCTTCTCGGTAGCCGAAAAGCAGGTCAAGACGCTACCTATGCTCAATGGGGTGCTGAAGCATGCACAGGAGGTATTCAAGGAGCCCACCCGGGCGCGGGTGGTCAATCCTCGCATCGACAGGAAGTATAAGGCGGCGCCCACGGATCCCACGTATATTAAGGGACATTTGCCATTGGACTCCCTGGTGGTGTCCAACGCTCGGAAGAGGGCGAATTCGCAGTCTACTGGTGATGCTCCTCCCCCAGACAAAGAGTCGAAGATCTTTGAGGCATCAGGCAAACGCATTGCTGCACAGGCAGCAAACATCTGGAGGATCTCTAACACTCAAGCCCTGCTTGCCCGTTATGATAGGGCCCATTATGACACGTTAGAGGCCATCCTACAACATTTGCCTGACCAATACAAGGAGGCGGGGGAGATGCTCATTCAGGAGGGTAAACTCATTACTAATGCATCCATTAAATGTGCCCTAGATGTAGCAGACACTGCCTCCAGGGCTATCAATACAAGCGTACTACTCAGACGCCATGCCTGGCTTCGAATTTCTGGGTTCAAGCCCGACATACAAACCACATTACTGGGTCAGGCTGTGAATCCGGACCATCTGTTCGGCCCTGAGGTGGATGCCTCACTAGAAAAAATGAAGAAAGATACCGAAACAGCCAAATCTATGGGGGCTTTACAAAGTCAGCAGTTTCGGGGTGGTTCTTTTCGCCGCTCCAATTCAAGAGGCACCTCAAGAGGCCAGGCACCCCAGACCACGCAGTACTACAAGGGGAACACCCAGTCCTCGTATAACAACAACAAGGGCAGGGGTGGCTACAGAGGCAATAACATCAAGGGCAGAGGACGTGGAAACAACGCCTCCAGGTCCACCGCCTCCAACAAGCAGTGACGTCTTGTCACTTCCCCCCGATCACACAACACCTGTCGGGGGGAGAATACAGCAGTTCCTGTCGGAGTGGAGATCCATCACCACGGACAGGTGGGTGAGGTCTCTTATCCAGTACGGGTACTGTCTAGAACTTACGTCCACTCCACCGGACATACCACCAAGAGGCCGTGCTATGTCCGACGAGCACTTGACCTTGTTGCAGCAAGAAGTACTAATCATGCTGCAAAAAGGGGCGATAGAGCTCGTTCCGTTGCAAGAACGGGGAACAGGGGTCTACTCCCTGTATTTTCTAATCCCCAAAAAGGACGGATCACTCAGGCCGATCCTGGACCTCAGGCCCCTGAACAGGTACATCAACTCAGAGCACTTCCATATGCTCACATTGCAGCAGGTGCTCCCCCTGCTTCAACAGGGGGACTTCCTAGCAACGCTGGATCTGAAGGATGCATATTTCCATATTCCCCTGCATCCTTCCCACAGGAAGTATCTCAGATTCAAGATCTTAGACCAGCATTACCAGTTCAGAGTCCTGCCGTTCGGGGTCACCACGGCACCAAGAGTTTTCACCAAATGCCTAGCGACTGTAGCAGCGCATCTCCGTCGCCAGCACGTCCATGTCTTCCCATATCTAGACGACTGGCTTATTCAGGCAAAGACGGAACAACAGTGCGTAGACCACGTGTCACGCACCATTCACCTCCTGCACGATCTGGGATTCTCTCTGAACTACCCAAAGTCCCATCTCCAGCCCGCCCACGTGCGACAGTATCTGGGCGCAACGATCAATACTCTGGCGGCCACTGCGCAGCCGAGTTCAGTGAGAATCGCCGGTATCCAGGCGCTGATCCAACGATTCAGACCCCAGACCTCGCTTCCGGCGAGGGTGTTCATGCAGTTGATAGGCATGATGGCCTCATGCATCTCCATTGTCCCGCACGCGAGACTACATATGCGTCCGCTTCAGGAGTGCCTGGCACGTCAGTGGACTCAGGCTCATGGGCAACTGACAGACCTAGTGTTGGTGAGCGGTCGGGCGTACAACTCTCTGCATTGGTGGAACCCACAAAACCTTTGCAAGGGCCGACCATTCCAAGAGCCTGTCCCACAGATCATCCTGACAACGGACGCCTCTCTCCAGGGATGGGGAGCGCATGTACTCCATTACACGGTGCAGGGACTGTGGACACTTCAGCAGAGGAAGATGCGCATCAATGTGTTAGAACTGATGGCAATCTTCATGGCCTTAAAGGCGTTCAAAGTACATCTGTGCAACAAGGTCGTGTTGATCCGGACGGACAACATGACGGCCCTGTACTACATCCAGAAGCAAGGGGGGACACACTCTCCACAGCTGTCTCATCTGGCTCAGAGCATGTGGAAGTGGGCCATTCAGAGGAACATCTCCCTCATGGCAGAACATCTCCCAGGCAAGGACAACCAGATGGCGGATCTGCTCAGCAGGCACAGCCATCAGATGCACGAGTGGGAGTTACATCCATCAGTACTCCAACCGTACTTCCAAAGGTGGGGTCATCCAGAGATAGACCTGTTCGCCACAAAGGAGAACGCAAAATGCCAAAGCTTCGCCGCCAGGTTCCCACACCCCCAATCACAGGGCAATGCGATGTGGATGAACTGGTCAGGCAGATTTGCGTACGCTTTTCCCCCAGCGCCTCTGATACCGCTGGTGGCACGCAAGCTCAGGCAACACTCGATGACGCTCATCCTGGTTGCTCCAACGTGGGCTCGCCAACCATGGTACACCACGTTTCTGGAACTCTCCGTGGTACCGCATCAACGGCTTCATCTCACTCCCAGCCTTTTGACGCAGAGCCATGGCGACATTCAGCACCCAGATCCGCAACAGCTCAACCTGGCGATCTGGCTCCTGAGGTCCTAGAGTTCGGCTATCTCAATCTTCCTCCCGACTGCATGGACATCATTCGGGAGGCGAGAAAGCCCACCACGAGAGCTTGCTATGCGGCTAAATGGAAGAGGTTTGTCGTCTACTGCGTGGAGCACAGCATTGACCCGCTAGACGCTTCCATTCACAACATCATATGCTACCTTTTTCACCTGTATCGGTGTAATCTAGCGTACTCTTCCATCCGCATTCACCTGTCGGCTATGGCAGCATACCTCCAAAATAGACAACACCTGTCACTCTTTAAGGTCCCTGCTATCAAGGCTTTTCTGGAAGGGCTCAAAAGAGTCATTCCACCAAGGACTCCACCAGCTCCAGAATGGAACCTCAATGTGGTTCTTACAAGATTGATGGGTCCTCCCTTTGAGCCACTACACTCTTGCGAGCTGCAGTTTTTGACCTGGAAGGTGGCGTTCTTGGTAGCAATCACATCGCTACGGAGAGTGAGCGAGCTGCAGGCGCTCACCATCCAAGAACCTTTCTTCCAGGTACATGCCAACAGGGTGGTGCTCCGCACTAACCCTAAGTTCTTACCCAAAGTGGTCTCGCAGTTTCACATAAATCAAACAATTGAATTGCCGGTGTTCTTCCAAAACCCAGAGACGCTGGCGGAGCGGATGCTCCACACACTTGACGTAAAAAGAGCCTTGATGTATTATGTGGACAGGACAAAAGATTTCCGCAAAACCAAACAACTCTTTGTTGCTTTTGCCACACAACACAAGGGAAATGCAATCTCCAAAGCAGGAATAGCTAGATGGATAGTAAAGTGCATTCAGATATGCTACGCTAAAGCTAAGCGCACTCTCACTATCCCACCGAGGGCCCACTCCACTAGGAAGCTGGGGGCCTCTATGGCGTTCTTAGGTAACATTCCCTTAGAAGACATCTGTAGAGCAGCCACATGGTCTACCACTCATACTTTCACCAAGCACTACTGCGTAGATGTGCACTCAAAACAACAGGCAGCTGTTGGTCAGGCTGTTCTAAAAACTCTTTTTCAGACTGCTGCAGCTGGCACGGGCGGCCGCCGCTAATGGAGGGACTGCTATGTATTCTATGCACAGATATGAATTCAGCAGCCCACATGCCTCGAACTGCAAATGCTACTTACCAGTATGCATCTGTTCTTGGCATGTAGGGCTGCTGACATTCATATCGCCCACCCTCCTCCCCGGCGCCTGTAGCAGCTGCAGTATGTATTCATATACACACATATGCTCATAGCATGGTCATCACTCACTTCTTCACTCCATCTCTGCCTATGGCTAAAAACAATCTGGGGATGGAGGCGATGCCCATGCGCACTGTAGTCCAGGGGAGGAGCCACCTATCTCGTGATACTTCGAAGACTCTTCCAGGACAACAATGTGCAATCATCCGGACCCAACACTAGGTGGCGGACTATGCACAGATATGAATGTCAGCAGCCCTACATGCCAAGAACAGATGCATACTGGTAAGTAGCATTTGCATTTCCATGCACGTGTGTGCTGCAAAACACCCTTAATCCTCTCCTCCTGTGCACCAGCAAGAGCTTCACTGGCGTTACTAGCGTCACTGGGGTCAAGTCACAAGATGCCTTCCCCTGGAGTCATCAAAAGTAAACAGGGTTTAAGTAATTATTATACACTGCTGGTCAGAAGAAGCAAAGGACACCAGACGATTTGCCGTTCCTATTCCTAAAGCCCCCCCCCCCCCCCCTGCAGACAAGCAGCCAAAGGCCTCTGTTGGTCCTTTTTACAGTTTCTTCTTCACAGAGCCCTGGTCCCAGCCCCTGAAGTCACAATGCAGAATGACGCCCCCCCCCCGCCCCTCCTGAATGTGATAAGGGACTCGGGTCACCAATGTCTCACAAACACACATCGGCTTTGAGCTGAATGGGGCCCTTGAAGGCACCCCCTCTCTGCACCGAAGGAGTTACAGGGACTTGTGTGAACCCTCTGGTCTACCAACCACTCTGCACACCGCCATCCACCCTTTCCCTTCTCCTCCACTATCCTTGAAAGCATCAACCCTCCGCTGCACAATATTTGGGACATTTGACAGTGTTGGTTCATCCCTGGGTGTTTGACAACGTCTGTTTGTTTACTGGTACTTGATAGTAACAGGCCATCTCTGGGTGTCTGACCGTTTCTGTCTATGGGTATTTGGTACTGAAGGTTTATCTCTGGATGGCTGACAGTGTCTGTTTGTCCATGGGTAGTTATTAGTGATGGTTTATCTCTGGGTGTCTGACAGTGTTTGTTTGTCTATGACGATTTGATATTGACTGGTTATCTCTGGGTGTCACAGTGTCTGTCTATGTGAATTTTTATAGTGACGGTTCATCTCTGTGTCTGACAGTGTCTATTTGTCTATGTGTATTAGATAGTGATGGTTTATCTCTGGAGTAATTTACAGTGTCTGTCTATGGTTAGTTGACAGTGTTGGTTCGTCTCTGGGTGTCTGACAGTGTCTGTTTGTCTATGGTTAGTTGACAGTGTTGGTTCGTCTCTGGGTGTCTGACTGTGTCTGTTTGTCTATGGTTAGTTGACAGTGTTGGTTCGTCTCTGGGTGTCTGACAGTGTCTGTTTGTCTATGGTTAGTTGACAGTGTTGGTTCATCTCTGTGTCTGACAGTGTCTATTTGTCTATGTGTATTAGATAGTGATGGTTTATCTCTGAGTAATTTACAGTGTCTATCTATGGTTAGTTGACAGTGTTGCTTCGTCTCTTGGTGCCTGACAGTGTCTGTCTGTCTATGGTTAGTTGAGAGTGTTGCTTCGTATCTTGGTGTCTGACAGTGTCTGTTTGTCTATGGTTAGTTGACAGTGTTGGTTCGTCTCTGGGTGTCTGACAGTGTCTGTTTGTCTATGGTTAGTTGACAGTGTTAGTTCGTCTCTGGGTGTCTGACGGTGTCTGTTTTCCAATGGGTGTTTGTTAGTGATGGTTTATCTCTGAGTAATTTACAGTGTCTGTCTATGGTTAGTTGACCGTGTTGCTTCGTCTCTTGGTGTCTTACAGTGTCTGTCTGTCTATGGTTAGTTGACAGTGTTGGTTCGTCTCTTGGTGTCTGAAAGTGTCTGTTTGTCTATGGTTAGTTGACAGTGTTGGTTCGTCTCTGGGTGTCTGACAGTGTCTGTTTGTCTATGGTTAGTTGACAGTGTTGGTTCGTCTCTGGATGTCTGACTGTGTCTGTTTGTCTATGGTTATTTGACAGTGTTGCTTCGTCTCTTGGTGTCTTACAGTGTCTGTCTGTCTATGGTTAGTTGACAGTGTTGCTTCGTCTCTTGGTGTCTTACAGTGTCTGATTGTCTATGGATAGTTGACAGTGTTGCTTCGTCTCTTGGTGTCTGACAGTGTCTGATTGTCTATGGTTAGTTGACAGTGTTGCTTCGTCTCTTGGTGTCTGACAGTGTCTGATTGTCTATGGTTAGTTGACAGTGTTGGTTCGTTATTGGGTGTCTGACAGTGTCTGTTTGTCTATGGTTAGTTGACAGTGTTGCTTCGTCTCTTGGTGTCTGACAGTGTCTGATTGTCTATGGTTAGTTGACAGTGTTGCTTCGTCATTGGGTGTCTGACAGTGTCTGTTTGTCTATGGTTAGTTGACAGTGTTGGTTCGTCTCTGGGTGTCTGACAGTGTCTGTTTGTCTGTAGTTAGTTGACAGTGTTGGTTCTTCTCTGGGTGTCTCTGACAGTGTCTGTTTGTCTATGGTTAGTTGACAGTGTTGGTTCATCTCTGTGTCTGACAGTGTCTATTTGTCTATGTGTATTAGATAGTGATGGTTTATCTCAGTAATTTACAGTGTCTGTCTATGGTTAGTTGACAGTGTTGCTTCGTCTCTTGGTGTCTGACAGTGTCTGTCTGTCTATGGTTAGTTGACAGTGTTGCTTCGTCTCTTGGTGTCTGACAGTGTCTGTTTGTCTATGGTTAGTTGACAGTGTTGGTTCGTCTCTGGGTGTCTGACAGTGTCTGTTTGTCTATGGTTAGTTGACAGTGTTGGTTCGTCTCTGGGTGTCTGACAGTGTCTGTTTGTCTATGGTTAGTTGACAGTGTTGGTTCGTCTCTGGATGTCTGACTGTGTCTGTCTGTCTATGGTTAGTTGACAGTGTTGCTTCGTCTCTTGGTGTCTTACAGTGTCTGTCTATGGATAGTTGACAGTGTTGCTTCGTCTCTTGGTGTCTGACAGTGTCTGATTGTCTATGGTTAGTTGACAGTGTTGCTTCGTCTCTTGGTGTCTGACAGTGTCTGATTGTCTATGGTTAGTTGACAGTGTTGGTTCGTCATTGGGTGTCTGACAGTGTCTGTTTGTCTATGGTTAGTTGACAGTGTTGCTTCGTCTCTTGGTGTCTGATTGTCTATGGTTAGTTGACAGTGTTGGTTCGTCATTGGGTGTCTGACAGTGTCTGATTGTCTATGGTTAGTTGACAGTGTTGGTTCGTCTCTGGGTGTCTGACAGTGTCTGTTTGTCTGTAGTTAGTTGACAGTGTTGGTTCTTCTCTGGGTGTCTCTGACAGTGTCTGTTTGTCTATGGTTAGTTGACAGTGTTGGTTCATCTCTGTGTCTGACAGTGTCTATTTGTCTATGTGTATTAGATAGTGATGGTTTATCTCTGAGTAATTTACAGTGTCTGTCTATGGTTAGTTGACAGTGTTGCTTCGTCTCTTGGTGTCTGTCTGTCTATGGTTAGTTGACAGTGTTGCTTCGTATCTTGGTGTCTGACAGTGTCTGTTTGTCTATGGTTAGTTGACAGTGTTGGTTCGTCTCTGGGTGTCTGACAGTGTCTGTTTGTCTATGGTTAGTTGACAGTGTTGGTTCGTCTCTGGATGTCTGACTGTGTCTGTTTGTCTGTGGCTAGTTGACAGTGTTGCTTTGTCTCTGGGTGTCTGACAGCGTCTGTTTGTCTATGGTTAGTTGACAGTGTTGGTTTGTCTCTGGATGTCTGACAGTGTCTGTTTGTCTATGGTTAGTTGACAGTGTTGGTTCGTCTCTGGGTGTCTGACTGTGTCTGTTTGTCTATGGTTAGTTGACAGTGTTGGCTCTTCTCTGGGCGTCTCTGACAGTGTCTGTTTGTCTATGGTTAGTTGACAGTGTTGGTTCGTCTCTGGGTGTCTGACATTGTCTGTTTGTCTATGGTTAGTTGACAGTGTTGGTTCGTCTCTGGGTGTCTGACTGTGTCTGTTTGTCTATGGTTAGTTGACAGTGTTGGCTCTTCTCTGGGTGTCTGATAGTGTCTGTTTGTCTATGGTTAGTTGACACTGTTAGTTCGTCTCTGGGTGTCTGACAGTGTCTGTTTTCCAATGGGTGTTTGTTAGTGATGGTTTATCTCTGAGTAATTTACAGTGTCTGTCTATGGTTAGTTGACAGTGTTGCTTCGTCTCTTGGTGTCTGTCAGTGTCTGTCTGTCTATGGATAGTTGACAGTGTTGCTTCGTCTCTTGGTGTCTGACAGTGTCTGTTTGTCTATGGTTAGTTGACAGTGTTGGTTCATCTCTGGGTGTCTGACAGTGTCTGTTTGTCTATGGTTAGTTGACCGTGTTGGTTCGTCTCTGGGTGTCTAACAGTGACTGTTTGTCTATGGTTAGTTGACAGTGTTGGTTCGTCTCTGGGTTTCTGACAGTGTCTGTTTGTCTGTGGTTAGTTGACAGTGTTGGTTCGTCTCTGGGTTTCTGACAGTGTCTGTTTTCCAATGGGTGTTTGTTAGTGTTGATTCGTCTCTGGGTAACTGAGAGCGTGCGTTGTTTTCAGAGTGTCTGATGGTGTGTTTGGGTCTCTTTGAACTTGATTGTGTCTGCTAGGTCCTTGCTGCCTGAGTGCTGTGTTTTTCAGTCTGTGTGTTTGGTTGACACCAATGGTGGCTCAATGCTTCTCTTTTGACTTTCTTTCATGAAACTTAACCCTCGACTGTGATAGTTTCTAGTGGTCTGTGTCTAATTTGATCTTTGTCTAAATATATCTATTATTCTTTGTATTGTCTAATACTGTTTGTTGATCTGCTTGTTGATCTGTTTTTACTCTAGAGTCTGTGTCTTAGTCATCCATTTTCTGATAGTATCTAGTGGTGTTTATGCGTCTGGTGGTAGGCATTGAGTTGGCTTGTTTGTGTTCGATAGTCTGTCATGTCTAGGTGTATGACAGTGTATTATTATTGGCTCAGTGCCTTGTAGAACACATTGCAATTTGGATGTCTGACATTACTGCTGATTTCTAATATCAATGGCTAAACTCTTGATGTCATTGTGCTTTAGTGTTTATTGAACTCAGGGTAGATGTTAGCGTATATTCCTTTTTGGTGTTTGATGGTAGATTTAGTCATTCTGTGATAGTGTTTGTTGGTCTCTGAGTCGCTTGTAGCCTATATTACCTTTGGGTGTTTGATGGTGGGTTTAGTCATTGTGGGATAGTGTTTGTCGGTTTCTGGGTAGCTGGTAGCATATATTACTGTGATAGTGTTTGTTGGTCTCTGGGTGTGTTTGACGGTAGGGTTTGGTAATTGTGAGACAGTGTTTGTTGGTCTCTGGGTAGCTGGTAGCATAGATTACCTTTGGGTGTTTGATGGTGGGTTTAGTCATTGTGGGATAGTGTTTGTCGGTTTCTGGGTAGCTGGTAGCATATATTACTGTGATAGTGTTTGTTGGTCTCTGGGTGTGTTTGACGGTAGGGTTTAGTAATTGTGTGATAGTGTTTGTTGGTCTCTGGGGATGTTTGCGATAGTGTTTGTTGGTCTCTGGGGATGTTTGCAGTGGGGTAACACAGGCCCCGTAACACCCAAGCTCCAGGGAGCCCCCACAGCACAGTAGTCTGTCAGAAGAGCTCCCGATTGAGTCTGGAGGGGGCCCCTCCACATACTTTGCAGGGGGGCCCCCTCAAGTTTCGTTACGCCACTGGCGATGCGCGGCCTTCCTTCCCACAAAAGGGTACGCTGCAAACCTTCAATCTCCCTGAAGTATTTGGAAGGGACTGGGTCCTGCGTGTTTTGAAGCGCATACAAAAATCTCGGCAGGGACATCATCTTGAACAATGCCGCTCGGCCCAACAAGGACAGCGGCAATTTTTTCCAACCCTCCACGTCACGCCGAAGGCGCGCTAGAGGAGGGAGCAAGTTGTTGGCGTAACGTGCCCTGGCTTCCGTTGAAATATAGATGCCCAGGTACTTGAAGCCCTGCTGCGAGACCTGTATTGCACAGCCCCTAGGGAGACGTGGAGTGTCTCCGCGAAGCACATAGAGGTAGGACTTGGACCAGTTAATAACCAGGCCCGAGTATCCACCAAATGTACCCAGTACGTCAAACACCACAATCAAAGACAGACAGGGGGAGGTAAGGTAAAGCAGAATCTCGTCCGCGTATAGCGAAACGCGATCTTCGAATCCTGGGGACCACTTGATCCCACTAATGTCAGGGTGGGTGCGGATCCAAGCAGCAAGCGGCTCCAGTGCAAGGGCAAAAAGGAGCGGTGATAACGGACAGCCCTGTCTAGTACCCCTGCGCAAGGCAAAGGAAGCAGACACGCGGCCATTGACCGTTATGTTGGCCAACGGGGAGGAGTAGAGAAGCCGGACCCAACTAATGAAGTCAGGGCCGAACCCAAACTTGGACAGTACCGCCCAGAGGTAGTTCCATTCGAGTGAATCAAACGCCATCGTCACGTCCAGTGAGGCCAGGACAGTTGGCTCGCGGAGCATGTGTGCCCGCGCCATGACAGCGTGAAGTCTTCTAAGATTAAGGGCAGTGTTGCTGTGAGGTATGAAACCGGATTGGTCTGGATGGACCAAGTCCGCGATCCCACCCATGAGCCGATTGGCCAGCAACTTAGCCAGGATTTTGGGCTCGGCATTAAGCAATGAAATAGGGCGATATGACCTACAAAGGTCTCTAGGCTTCCCCTCCTTATGGATGACCACAATGGTGGCCAGGCGTTGATCCAGTGGAAGTTCACCAGCCTCTCGGGCTTCCAAGAACATACTCCTCAGGGGTACCGCAATAGTGTCTGCTTTGATCTTCTACAGCTCCACGGGGAGACCATTGGGACCTGGAGCTTTTCCGGAGCGCAAGGACCGTATTGCCAACGCCACCTCGTCCGCCGTAATGCCCCGGTCCATATCATCACGCTCGGTATCCGACAGGCAAGGGAGCTCAACCCCCTCCAAAAAAGAGGCCGAGTCCGATTCAGTCATGGCGGAGACTGATGTATAAACCGTCTCAAAGTAGTCGGCGAAAGCCGAGGCGATAGCGTTGGGGTCAGTAACAACCAGACCGTCATCGCCCAAAATCTCAGGTACCACACGGGAAGCCAACTCTTTCTTGTCTAGCCAGGCAAGGAGCTTGCCCGCCTTGTCTTCGGCATCATAAATCCTCCCTTGCTGTTCCCTGCCCATCGCCTTGGCAGCGTCAGTGGCTCTATATTCCAACTGCTTCAGGGAGAGAGCATGTAACAGTTCGGGTGTCGGTCCCAGCGCCAACTGGGAGTTCAGTCCTGCAATATCCGACTCCAACCGTACCATGTCTTCATCCCTCCGTCTGCGCACCCCGGCTATCAAGGAGAAAGCCTCTCCTCTAAGGACAGTCTTAAAGGCCTCCCAGAGGGAAAGGGCCGACGTTACCGTACCTGTGTTCTCAGTGAAGTACTGATCGATAGCTTTAGCAAGGAGGTCTCGAGTCCTGGGGTTGCGGAAGTACCAGGGATTGACCGGCGCCACCCTGGTTGCCGCCGCAATGCCAAAGTCAAAGGATACCCAAACTGGAGAGTGATCCGATATACCCCTGGCCATAAGGCGAGCCCCAGAGACAGTCAATGCCTGAACCGCCGGCGTCAAAATGTAATCAATTCTAGAAAGACTGCCGTGAGCCCCCGAGTGGAAAGTGTACTGTCGTTGAGCGGGATGTAAAAGCCGCCAACAATCAATAAGGCCCATAGTGTTCATGAAGTCCAGGAGCCATGCTTGTGCGCTGCGCAGATCTCTGGACGGAAAACGATCTAGGGTGCCCGAAACCACAGAGTTAAAATCCCCACCTAGTATTAACAACCCCTCCGGGAGGCCCAAAATGGCGCCTCCGAGATCTTGAAAGGTAGCCATTTGCAAACCCGGGGGGACATAAACAGAAACCAAAACCAGGGTACGTCCCTCCCATCTGCTCACCACAGCAACATATCGGCCCCTATCATCAACCACCATGGACTCCACCTCCAGGGGAAGAGACATGCGCACCATTATCCCCACCCCCCGGGATCCCGAGGAGAACCCGGAATGGGCCACCATTTTGAACCCCTTTCTGTTCAGAGCCCGGCAAGTATTGCCAACGAGATGAGTTTCTTGCAGGAGGATAACATCTGGAACACAACATTTAAACATTTGAAATACAACACCACATTTAATACGATCCGCCAACCCATTCACGTTCCAACTAAGCACATTCAAAGCCTTACCCCCCATCATCGAAGATGTCCCGTCCCAACCACCCCCCAAAAAGCAGCCACCGCGACAGTGTACTCAAAACAGTATTAGCCTCGCCATTAGAAAGGTAAGAGAGGAAAAGCAAAAGAAGAACACACAAACCAACCACCCCCCACCCTGCACCCCTGCATTAGACTAAAAGCCCCCCCAACTAGCAGTGTGCCTGTCGCCCCGTATAAACTAACCTACAAAAAGCCCCCAGAGGAGAAAGGAGACTTCCTATCACCCCCCGTTACCCTCCAGAGTGGAGAAAACAGGAGAAATAAAAAAGAAACAAAAGTCAGTGAACGATGACATCCGCAGGGCCCTCCGCAGAAAGAAGACCAACATGGTAAAGTTTATTCCTGGGAACCTGGACCGCCCGACGCCTCCTCCGACAGATCCTCAGGATTAGTCCGACGCTGAGGCAAAGTGTCCAGCCAGTCTCCAGCAGCATCCAGCAAATCAAAGAACAGGGTCCGAGCACCATGTTCTATTCGAAGTTTCGCTGGATAGAGCATGGAGTATCTCAGCCCCATCTCCCTCAGTCTCCGTTTAACTCCCATGAAACTTTGTCGGCGTTTCTGTACTGCCTGAGTGAAGTCGGGGAAGAAATTCACGTCAGCATTCTGGAATCTCAGCGGACCGCCACTTCTCGACGCTTGTAGGATCGCGTCTCGGTCTCTGTAATTAAACAGTCTGGCAATGATGGGGCGCGGGGACGCACCCGACTTCGGTTGGCCACCAGGCAGTCTATGAGCTCTCTCGACCGAGAAGAACTTACTCAGGCCTCCGGGCGCCAAGTGCTTAACCACCAGTTCCTCCACAAACAAATCGGCAGCGTCCTCCTCCGCACCCTCCGGCACACCTGTAATGCGGACGTTCTGGCGCCGTGCCCGTCCCTCAAAATCATCAAGCCGGCGAGCAAGCATCAAATTAGCGGCCTTCAAGTCCCGAACCTCGGTCTGCACGTCAGACATATCAGTAGTCAGACTCGACGTCTTGATGTCGAGTGACTTGACCCTATCATTCGTCTTCCCGAGGTCGGCTCTGATGAGGTTGAGCTCGATCGTGAGGGTATCGACCTTGTTGGACAGCACCTCATGCTGTTTGTGCATTTCGGCCTTTACGCCAGCAATGGCTCCCATCACGTCCCGGAGGGTGGGTTCAGTATCTTCAGGGGACACGTCCCGTTGCGGGTCTTTGGTACGGCCCGATGCACCTGGCGAACCTTTGGGGAGAGAAAATCGTTCAGGGATGGTGGACTGCGAGTGGGAGGGTTTCCTGCTGACCCTCGGAGGCTTCCCTTTGTCTGGGTCCCCTCTGCCCGCCATGTTGGGCGACGGGGATCGAACGATCCAAGAGGGGGTCAAGCCAATAACACCACCCCCACTCGGTCGAAGTCAACAAGCACCTCCACCGTCCCCAGTGGACGTCGTGCCTCCAGTAAGAGCAGGATAGTCGCCGGACTTTAGCAAAGCAGTTCGTCCCCACTCGAAATGCCACCGCTCAGGAGCTCCGTCGCCGCCCCAACAATGCCAGGCAGCTATGGCGTCGTCGTCACCAGGCTTCCCGACGGTGTAACTCGGTACAGGAAGCTCGGATCTTCAATCTGGGAACGGGCGCCGCATCAGCATCAGCACCGCAACTGATTCCCACCGCCGTGGGACAGGATCAATACGGAGGATCGGAGGGTCTTCGGAGCTCCGAGCTTACCCGGCCATCTTGGTTGCCCGCGAAGCTCCTCCCACTATTAGTGACAGTTTTACAAGGTTTCCAAATTATTATAAACGTCGACCATTAACATTTGTACATAGAATGAACCGCAACTATATACAGTGATATGCGCTGGTCTAATGGTTCGCTTTCTTTTTATGTCGACGACGTTTCGACCCTTTGTACGGTGTAGGGTCTCCTCAGGACCTAAGGATATTGGGACATCCCGTGAGGGTGAGGAAGGGCTGGAAATCCAAGGGTAGCACAGTGCTTGAATTAGCATGATGACACACAATAGGGTGTGTGAACTGGTAACGTATCAGGAACTCGGAAGAAAATGGTACAGAATACGCAATTACTGATGCAAAACACAGGGGGTGCAAGCCCGCCGACCTGTATCACATAACAATGCCACCGGTTTAGTCAAGGTGGCCGTTTGATGATCAGTGACCTGACTGAAGAGATTCTTGAGCGTGTGTAAAATCAGCACGCATTACAACTGGCAGCTTAAGTCTGTCCGCATTATTCTTCAGGAGAAGGAGTCCTGATGGGCCGTGGTAGTTCCTAAAGAGCGTGCCGGTCCACGCGAAAGCAGCACAGCAGAAAATGTCTGTCTGCTGGAGGACCAGATGACGTAGAGTCCCCTTGGTTTTTATGTCTTGTGGCCTCTCTCTCCATGACCAGGCAAGTCAACGCCGTCTCCTCGGCGTGCTTCAACATCCTACGCATGCTACGGAAGATCTTCTGGTGGATCCCCACCGAGACCAGGAAGACCGTCACCCAGGCCCTCGTCACCAGCCGACTGGACTACGGCAACGCCCTCTACGCCGGTACCACCGCCAAGCTCCATAAGAGACTCCAGCGGATCCAGAACGCCTCAGCCAGACTCATCCTCGACATCCCACGAAACAGCCACATCTCCGGACACCTGAGAGACCTGCATTGGCTCCCCGTCAACAAAAGAATCACCTTCCGTCTCCTCACCCACGCACACAAAGCCCTTCACGACCAAGGCCCGAGCTACCTCAACAACCGAATCAACTTCTACGCTCTCAAACGCCACCTCCGATCAGCCAGCCACGCCCTCGCTGCCATCCCCCGCATCCGAAGAGCGACGACAGGAGGAAGATCCTTCTCCTACCTGGCCGCCAAGACCTGGAACTCCCTCCCGACCGACCTGCGCCTGACCCAAGACCACCTCTCCTTCAGGAAGAAGCTGAAGACCTGGCTGTTCGAGCAGTAACGCCCCCCCCCCCCCAAGCGCCTTGAGACCCTACGGGTAAGTAGTGCGCTCTACAAATGTCTTTGATTGATTGATTGGCGTTAACCGCGCGTAAGCGCGGTCTCGCCAGAGACCTATAGTCAGCGACACAGCTTTCCAGAAGACAGCACCTGGCCGCGCGCATTTCCTCTGCCAGAAGGCGATTTGTGCGAGCCACGTGCACCAAAACGCGCTCGCTGTGGCCAGCTCCTGCCTCCTGGAAAGCCGTAACACACAGCCACACCTCCCCCTGCACGCATGCGCACACACAGACAAGCGCACCCCGCCCCTCATTCACAGGAACTGACCCCGCTATCTGCAATACACAGGGGCTGCTGCTGTCGGAGGTGCGGGACGCCTTCAACCTGGCTCTCTGACCGGGCCTCCCTAGTCTCCTCCCCTGGATGAACATCCGACCTCTCTAGGACACCCCACTCGGACATCACCCAGACATGAGAAAAACACTACGGCTTGGGACTGTAATGGATCATGAGTCGGCCCCAACGTACACGTACCTGCCGCAAGCCAGAAAAGCCAATGGAACAGCGGCGGCGTGCGGAGTGGGCCAGGGCGTCGGTCAGTGCCGGGCGGGGGGGGGCAGGGGGCGGCCGCTCTCCCCATGCCCGTCCATTCAGGGCTTGGCGGGCCTGGAGTATGACAGCAGGGGGACGCGGGCTTCCGTCCTCTTCGGTCCAGGTCATGCGGTACTGCGACCGGAGCCCGAATACGGAGCGCGCGCAGGAGCGTTACAGCTTCAGCGAATGTAACAGTAACTGTGCCTCACGCTCACTGCCCCAACCGCCATCGATCAATCTCAGCCTTGCACTCAAACTCCGCCCTTTGACCGTGAATTGGCTGTCCCCACCTCAAGCTCGCAACTGATTGGCTGAGGGCGTTGTAGTTCTTCTTAGAAGGGGAACGGCTGTCAACTACTACACATCCCTGTGTACAGAAACTCTAACAGCCACTTCGGAGACGGGAAAGGTAATTTCGACGACCAATTGCAAGTCGCCGTAGGCCACTCTCCATGGCAGCCATTGGTTGCCGGTGTAGAAGCCCGCAGCGGAACCTGACACCTTCTGCTCTAGTGCCTACTGCACTGGGCCGGTTTGTTAGATGAAGCCTGCGAATTGCTCACCCTCCCCCTTATCTTGCGTGGCTTACTGCCAAGGCATATCCTCAGGGAGGTCTAGTTGTGGAGAAGGCAGCGCAGCTCAGTTGTTGACCGAGGCACATGCTTTTCCCCTCATGAAGAGCATAGGAGCAGCCTGCGCTCCGCCTAAGTCACAGATCCACTGATGTGAATGTCCCCAGTCCTTCCAGACAGCTGTCTTCATTTTTAGGTCTCGTGGCGTTAACCGCGCGTAAGCGCGGTCTCGCCAGAGACCTATAGTCAGCGACACAGCTTTCCAGGAGACAGCACCTGGCCGTGCGCATTTCCTCTGCCAGGAGGCGATTTGTGCGGCCACGCGCACGAGAACGCGCTCGCTGTGGTCATCTCCTGTCTCCTGGAAAGCCGTAACACACAGCCACACCTCCCCCTGCACGCATGCGCACACACAGAGACACACACACGAGCGCACCTGCACGCACGCACGCACACACACATACAGAGACCCCCCCCACCGCCTCACACATACACACACATGGGCACACACACATACAGAGACCCCCTCCCCCCGCACATACACACACACACGCGCACGCACAAGCGCACCCCCCCCCCTACAACTAAGCCCCACTTACCGCCACTCTGGACTCCTGCAGCCTCCGCGGGGCTCTCCCTCGGGCATGGGAGCCCCGCGTCACCAGCACTGCTTCTCTGGCCATACCGAAGACGGTTTTGTTCACGTCTTGTGATGGTATTTGGAAACTGAAGTAAGGTACAGAAATTGCATTTCTAAAGACAGTTCATCACCAGACAGGAAGAAGAAGTCCCCCGATGGGTGGGTTGGTAGAAGGTCAGGAAACCCCCGTACTTTGTGAGTGTTCGCATGTTTGCTTTTAATGCTGGGCGAGGTATGGTGGTCCCTAAAACTCTGCTAATTACTACTTTACCTTTCATTGTGAAATGCGGACCGTTGCATGTCTTTCATTTAGCCGAATGGAAGAATCCAAACTGTTCTCCTCTGTGTCTTCTAGTTTAGCTTACACTTCTCCAGTGTTTGGACAATGGTTGCTCTGTCCACGCAAAAAATAAGAACCATGTGTTTGTTGTAATATAGAACTCGTGAAAATGTTAGCATGTATAGATAGGATGTTTTTAACATACACCATGTGGGCTTAAATTACAAATCAGTATTTAAGACTGTAACGGTGTTTGCGTGTTAGTATACATTTCCTTGCTTCTCCGGAAACTCCTTTTCACTGCAAAGTTATTTACATGCATCATGAAAGCGACTGAATGAGATGCTTGCACTTTTCTTTCAAGTGGACCAAGGAAATGCTATTTAAAAGCTCAGTGAGGGGAATGAGTGTATGATATAGATTTCTATGCGAACCTACTTTAGTAACCAACATCACGCAAAGTGGAAACAATGAAAAAGCCAGGAAAGAAATGCGCTTATCGTATCGAACATGTTACTAATAATGGGTGTGTTCCTGGCCGATTTAATATATGCTCTACTATGTTAATTCCTCGGAAGAAGCTTACCCCCCCCCTACAAGGTGTAAACTGTGTCTATACAAGTAGATTAGTCATAATGTTGAAACTGTAGCTGCTTTAATTCTGTTGTCATTTTTAATACTACTAATAATTGCTGTTTCAGGTATTTTGCTAAAAATTATATAAATATTGGAACAAGGCACCAGCGGGCACCTGCCCACTATTTTCACAGTGGACTGGGCCCTGCCCTTTCCAGCGCAAGAAGTTGGCCCACCATGGAAAATGGGAATTTTTCATTATGTACTTTTCCCACACCGGGACACTTTCAGCAGTGCCTGCACGTTGTAAGCTTTCCGTTCTGAGCAACAACGTGAAGACAGTGAGGTAGCTTTGTTATTGCTTCTCAAGCTGGGCCAAAGACACATGTCTGATTTAAATGGCCATCAGCCTTCGTTTTGTTCGAGTGGCATCCTGGCTGGGAGCTACTGCAAGACTATCACCCAGATGTGAGAGAGACAGGCACACAATTTATCACCTCACAAGTACTTAAGGTTTTGACTATGTTCAAACCTATGTAAAAGAGACTTGAATGCATTGGGATGCCAGGTGTATCTGTCTGTACGAGTATTTGCAAGAATAACTATTTGAGTGCAACAATTCTTTTGATTGTAATGCTTTTAGAGAGCTGGTCCGTCCAATATAGCGTGTCAGAGCGCTTTACTTCACATGCACACAAATATATATTGACAAAAATGATACAAGTGTGTAAATCAATGTAGAGGATGTGCTGCATAAAACAGTGATGGTAGGGCCACTAGAAATATGCGTCGGGCGGACCAAATTATGCAGCAGGTACACTAAATTATTCAGCAAGAAAAAGCAGATTAATCATCGTAATGCAGCACATTTAGGGCTAAAATTACCTCATTATTTTGTAATTTGTACGCATTTTAACACTATCTGGGCAAAGGTTTCTCCTCATTAGTTCCGCTTTGACTCTCAAATACAGACATAAGCAACAGAAAGGTCACCAATGAACCCTTGCAAAACGCCTTCCATTGAGTGACCGCACATCACTGCAGTTTTAGTAATTTTTTATCTGCTTGAGCTAGAAATAATTTGTTGTTGAAATCTGCACATTATACAGCATATGATTGATTATGTAGCAAATGTGAGAAATGTATAATTATGCAGAAAATGCAGCAGCTGCAAAATCGCATAATTCCAGTGGCCGTGAATGAAGGTTACATGGTTTAAAAGTCACCCATAGTGCTACATAACTCACTGTGCTAGATTATAAGGATTGTAGTTTAGGAATTGCAAGTAATAAAAGGATCTCTTTGTTAAAAGCAGTAGCCAATTTACCTATCTACATAAAATAGGAACCTGTCTTTTGCATGCTGCATTATGTGCTTTGCAGAAGATACCTTAACCGTCTATGCTACTTAGGGGCCAGATGTAGGTAATCCCCGATTACCGATTCTTAAATACCGAATCATACCGATTCGGTATTTAAGAACTGGCAATCGGGGTGTAGGTATATTTACCGAATCAATTACCGAATCTGTATTTACCGATTCGGTAATTGCCATTGATTCCTATGGGCCTTGAGGCTCATAGGAATCAATGTAAATTACCGAATCGGTAAATACGGATTCGGTAAAATTACTGAACTTACATGGGGGACAGGGTGTCACTTTGACACCCTGTTGCACCCCTGATTCTGGCTTTTGTGCAATGTGACACACATACATGCCCTTGGGGCATGTATGTGTGCCACATGGCACAGGTGTACATGCACAGATGTGCATGTACACAGGAATTCGTTATTTACCATGAGATAGTATGTCATGGTAAATAACGAATTCTTAAGGGCCTATGGCACTATTTTAAGTGCCACCTACATCTGGAATTACTGATTCGGTAAATATACCGAGTCGGTATTTTACCGAATCGGTAAATTTACTGAATCAGTAAATTTACAGATTCGGTAAAATTCGGGCTCCCTACATCTCAAAAACCAATTACCGGTCGGTAACGGCCGAAATCGGCCGTTACCGACCGGTAATTGGTGACCTACATCTGGCCCTTAAAATCAAAACTGTGTTTAGAAAAAAAGCATATACATTAATCACCATAATTATCTTAATGTTATTATTGCCTGAGATTTAGTGGGCACACTAAGATCTATTCAGCAGGTGCCTTGAACCCATAAGTATTAAAAAAAAATCAACCTCTGCAACCGTTTAAGCAGTGACACATTTATTGTCACGTTTCTCCTTGTTGCCAATTTTCTGTGGCAGACTTTTTTTTTAGAAAAATAAATCTATAAGTTGACTTTCAGACTGCTTTCCACAACTCTCCTATGACCCCACCCCATTTCAGGAAAATGTTTCAGACTCCAAAAGTTGGACCTAAGCGTCCTATTACAATTGCCCTCGCCCCTCCCGGCCAGCCTTGGGTATAGATCCTAGCTTCTTTAGAAATAGCCAACCTAATAAATTGATATTGTACAGCCCATAAATGTTTACCCTTGACGTTTTTCAACAATCTCCACTCACCCACTGGATTACTATACATAGATGCACATCCATTATTTTATGGATTAGGGAAAAGCAAAGAGTTAAAACAAACCGTAAACAAAAAACCTCAATGTATTGGAATTTTACCAAAATCAATGTCCACTTTTTATGTGACCTATTTAAGTAGAAAGTTATCTCTGCAAGTAGATTTTTTAAAAGTGCCTCTTGTAGTTGGTGTATGTATGTTACAAGGAACATATGGACTACGATTTCAAACTTTCATCAAGAGGATCATCAAAATCTCTTTTCTGTGGGTTCCTTATTTGGAATCCATGACGATGATGACATTCAGAAATTGAGGCAGATTGTTCTGTTGCTGTCACAGATGAAAGACCGTAACAGTTAAAAAAAATACACTGTTTCCAGCAAGCACATCACTTTCTCGCGAGCGAAAATCATGCAATGAAGACTAGGGAGACTTATAAATATCAGAAAATACAGCCATTTGAGCAACAAGAAACTCCAATAACTTCTTGAAACTGCTGCAGAGCACCAGACATGGAAGGAAACTAGTGGCAAAACACGCACCGGCACCCGTAGTTTAAAGATAATACCTCTGCCTCAAGTGAAGTACTCTGGTACCCAAGGATGACTAGCAAACAATATTATTCACAACGTTGCTTACTATTCAGCAACATTTGACAGTTTGCAAATCATCTTTATACACCAATTCAGAGTTTGCTAACAAATTAATGCAACACATTGTCATATACAATGCCAATAGCTCAAACTTTAATGCTGCAAGACCTATTGCATTGTAAATGCTTGTTTTCTATGCTTTTGAAATAAAGCAGTTTTTTAAAATGTAGTCCGCTTTTCGATGCATTTCAGAAATAAAAATAGAAAGTTCTCCTTTTTAAAATATTTTTTTTTTTTTAGTGTGGGCAGTGGTCCGTGAGTCCACTACCTGCTCTGAAAAAATGTTGCCGCCCCCATTTTCAATGGGAAAGGGGTTCCTGTGAATGGCTTACCACCAATTTGAAATTAGTGGTAATCTGCCAATGTTTTGCTACCGCATTCCTGGCCACAAAACATTTAAACATTCCAGTGCGACTCGCTATTAGGAATGGACACCCTGTGCAGGCCCCTTCCCAATAGCAACACGCAGACCCTATTTTGTGAGTCGGTAATGGGGTTGATACATAGGAAAATGCATTTTACCGGTCGCAAATGGACGGCCTGATGGGGCGTTTGCAACAGGTAAAATGTGTCGTACATGTGGCCATTTAGGTCTAAGAAGCAGAGACCGAAATCATAAAATATTAAGTACTATCTCGTACTCCCACAATAAGCTCCACATTGCAGAATCAAAAACAGAATTCCCTCTGTAATTATTCTGAATATGTGCGAATTGAAAGCTGTTACCTAATCGTGCACCGTTGTTCTAATCCCCTACTGCCCACTCCAATTCCACATTCCATTGAAAAAGCAACCACAACCAATTCAGTTTTAATAAACAAAATTAACACGATCAGTGAAAACGTCAAAGTGAGCAAACACTTCCACCATCCCTCCCAAAAACATAGCCAAATGGCTTTCCCTTCAACTCAGGACCTCAGAAAACATTCATTCTGTTCTTTAAATGCACCTCTTATACGGATGCTATTACCTCCTACTACAGAATGTATGACGTTACTACGCATACATTTACAACGCAGTACTTTACATCGCGTTTGTTACAACACAAGTCGTTACAACGACTTGCGCTGGACTTAGGAATAGTATGATTTACTATTCCAACTCCAGTCTACATACAGTAGGTAAGGTGTTGGAATAGTAAATCATACTATTTGTTAGGCTAGAGCGCCATCCAGCACTTGCGTTGTAATGCCCGCGATGTAAAGGCATTGTGATGCAATGCCTGTGTTGTGAAGGATGTTTCCCCTCTACATTGTGAAGTCTCTCCCCAGGGCGGCACTACCTTCTCAGACAGAGTCCCATTCTCTCCCTCACTGGAACAGGCAAAATACTTCCCCTCTAAAAAAGCCACAACTGGACCAGGATGGTCTGGATCACCCCCTGCCAATCATCGATTTCTCCTTTCCACTCAGTTTTTGAAAGAGTAGGAGCGCTTCTGCTTCAAGCCACATTAACCAACTCCATGCCCTCCGCGGCCTCAGATTAAGTGTGGATAAGGTAGCAAAGGCCCAAGGATTTCAAGGCTTTAGACAACACTTAAATAAGTGTGGTTAGTTGGTGGATGGAGACACACTCGAAGCTCTGGACCTCTTGGGCTTCAGGTTTGGGGAAACAGATTCGAGAAGTTGTAAGTGTGATCTCCACATAAGATTGGTTTAGTTTGCCAGGATTAATATCCGTTTCTTTCAGCTCGTAATATGAGGGACAGAGACAATTCTGTTTGCAGCAAGGTTTCTTTATTTTTATTCAAACGACAAGGACAGCCGACACGTGTTTCGCCCCCTCTTGGCGATTTGCGCCGGGGCTTTCTAAAGGCTAAATGGGTTAAGTCACATCCAAAGTTCCTGTTTCATGATTTGTACATTGTCCATATAAAAATATAGTTCTTCAATAAAAAAACATTTCCATTCCTGGCACATAGAATGTGTTTCTTCTCTAGAGCTCGAGAATGTTTTAACTTTCCTTGAAATAATCCTTTTCGTTGTGTTTCACTAAATTTAAACCTTCTTTTTTCTGTTCATGCTTCTGTCACCTGACAGTTATATTATATTTTGTTCTTCCGAGGGTGGCAGCCACGCTGCACTGCCTGGTCATCCCAGAATATCTCCCCTCGAAACTGCCTCTGCTCTCCTCTGAAACTCAGGAACAGATCCACTTCCGGGTGACCGGAGGCCTCAGATTAAGTGTCTATCGTGGATACTTTCTGAAATTATATCAATCCAGGTCACTGAGAATCGATGACCCCCTAGAGATCCTTCACAAAAGATTCTGATTCTCTCAGCTGAGTTTGACACTATCAATCTCTACCGCACCCTGCTCAGTTATTTAAGTGGCTGGTAAGGAAAACATATGGGTAAATACCCCAGTTTTGTCTCTTAAAGTCCTCCTCCAGCGAATCTTGTGTTACATGGACCAAACTCCTTCAAGGCTGAAAGCCTGAAAAAATTTCAGGCAAGCAGGCCTTCTATGATGCTAGGTCTCCTGCTGACACTGTCAGGAACCAAGGAAGTGATGTCAGATCCTCTGAATGTGTCCCCAGTTTTTCTCTCAAGCTTTATTGCTGAGACCGCAGTGAAACAAAATCTTCAGAGGGAAACCACAAGTTAAACAAAAGGAGGTGTGTTACAAAAAAATGCACACGACTTCTCAGTGATTTCTCGGGGTTCCCAAAGGACTTTAAGGTACTGGTCCAGGAACTGCAAAGAGCAACAATAAAGATATTATGATGTAGGTCCACATAAGTGTCACTAAAGTATGCACAGAATAAGGGTATAGTACATCAAGAATACATTAATATACAGAAACAGAGTAAATTCACAAATAGGATACAATTCTTACTAGCTTTCCAGCCCAAAAATATGGAGTAGATTAAGGGTAAATATGACAACAGGCAGGCCTCAGAAAGCGCCTGGAATGAATTTGAAGGAGGGAAGGAGCCTTAAGGAAATGTTCGAAATAAGTAAGAAAGGATAAATAACAGGAATCCAGGAACACCGTACCAAGAGGGAGTGTTGGAAAGACTAAACAAGATGAAACAAGAAAGGTGGCTCAATAAGGAGTAAAGGAGGCCGGGTTCCTGAAATATTGAGACTGCCCTATGAGACCAGAAAAAACTGATCCAGGCCAACTCAGCGAGCATGTACCATCCTGTCCCTCCTTCCGAACACTCTCGTTCTATATGCTGAACCTATGTATCCTTCAGTGCCCGACTACTTCTACTGAGGATTTGGGCGCAGGCACTCAGATGCATTGAAATGACCATTTTCTTGACTCCCTGTTGGAAGAGACTGCCACAGGGGTACCCAGCAATACATTTTCACAGGTATTCCAAGACTGGGCATAGAATAGTATATTTTATATTATCCTGTTGTCAAATATCTGCTGATTTTTTTTTATGTCTCTCCTCCAAGGGAGGCGTCAAAATATGACTACTTCTATAGTGGGATGGTGAAAGGATGAAACACCAGAAATCTCTCATCCGGTGGTCTGCCTGTCATCCCATTTCCCTTTCATAGGACCCATTCACCTGTTAGGGCGGGGTCAGGGAAGCAGTCTTGTGGTGAGTAAGAGCTCCGTAAAACGTGTATGCTACTCCTGGTTGTGTACTAATCCCTCCACTATCCTTTTTCAATCCAAATAACAAACTCACATGTCCACCGCTCAAACTAATTTCATAACTCCTTATATTAATTCACCACTAATCCTTTTTGGGTTCCAGAGTAGAGTGCTACTTGCCGAAAAAGCACTTAAACACCTCGTCAGGGGTAATAAGCTCTATATAAATTCAATTACAATTACTATGCTGTTCTGCTTTAATTATATTCCTGTGAAAGACAGCCTTGTGTGCCATTGGAACAAACTAAGCTGTTTCGTGTTGCTAATTCCGAGCAACAAACTTGCCCAGAAGCCCCGAACACTGCTAGACACTTTCTCAGCCAATAACTACTCATGCAAAGGCTTCCAGAAAGGAAGATGGTGTATACATCTCAGATAAAGCCAATGAGCGTGTCACGTTAAATTCTGTTATAAAATGAGCAAAATGAAAAAGCCACTGCTATTTCTGTGGGTCCAGAATTTTAGTTTTGAGTATTCTGCCCTCTAGTGGCAGATCTCCGAACTGTTTCGTGGATCCCACCCTCACAAGATCCATGAGCCAATCAGGTGGCGCTTGTTCTTGACAACTGGTGCTTAGATTCATTGGAGCTGAATTTGCTCCATTCTCTAACACCAATCGTGTTCAGCTGTTTTCCGATTCTTGTCCTTTTCAGTTTCAAATACTGATGCAAACGTTGTGCTCCCAGTTCTACCAGCTATGGAAAACCTGTATGGTGGAGGGTTGGATGGCGCTTGCCAAAGGACTGACTATGCCCTTCCTGCCTCTTTGTCTGTGTTAACTCTACTTTGCAACACTACAGGCAGCAGCAATGGTACTCATCCTTTCTAACAGAAGCTGAGTTGGAGACTGCATTGAGCAGCAGGTACCTGCATTGTAAGATAAGGAAAGCCTTCAGCTCAGTTCACTTGCAGTGACTCTGATCCTTTTATACTGGACCATAGAAAATATGTGCTTGGCCATCAGAGGAGTTTTCTGCAGTTATATATTTACTGCGCTTACTGTTTAGTCCAACATGCACTGCATGATTTACCAATTTCAGCAAAAGCATGTTTTTAGTTTAAACCATGGGTTCTCACAAACATTTTCTCGGAGGTCAAAAGGACAGTCTGGTTTGTGGCCGACGGCCGCACCGATGGGCCTGCGATTGGAGGAGGAGTGGAATAGGGTGGGACGGAGCTACTAGAGGGGGAAAACCATCACCACCTTTTTAAAACATTATTAGACTGCTGTATTACAGCGCCAGGACACCGTACGGTAACAGTGCGCTTTACAAATGTCAAAAATAAATATTTCAAAAGCAGATGTAACTACAGAGCTACAAGGAGGAGCTTTTCAAACAACTGAATGACTTTTCAGAGATATGCATTAAAAAACACATTCTATTGACATTTTGATAATACATTTTTATTAGCAGGCTATAGCAATCTTAAGAGGCATTCCATGGTAATCCTTATTAATCAGATATTCAGCACATGCCTAATGCCTTAGGCCTGAACTGCACAGTTCTCAGCTGTGCCCTGTTATAAAAACTAGTGCATAACCTGAACGCACACAGATATGAAGGCGGCACTTTTCACAGTACAGCACACAAATGTAATATATTGCATGACGTTACCTACAGAAAGACAACATCCTAGAAAAAATGAAACACAGGGAATTACAGAGTGAACAAAATGTGAAGAAAGAACAACAATAAAATGGCTGTTCACAGGCTGGGGGGGGCAATGTCTTTTTTATAATTTTTTTATTGATTTCAGCAGGTGGTGAGGCAGGGAGTGGTGGTCAAGGAAATTACTGCAAGTGCTCCACAAGGATGCCCCCTCCACAGAATGACACTACTAGTTTTAAGGCTCTGCAGAGGCCCAAGCACTGTTATTAAGTCACCCTCAATATAATAAGCAATCCTTTTTTATTTTCAGCATTAGACTGGGACAGAAAATAGACCGGACACCAAAATAAAAGTGGCCCACATTTGTGAACTACATAAGTAAAAAATAAAAATAAAAAAGAAGTTGGCCATGTGTGCAATTTACAAGCCAGAGCTGCACTAACACCGAAGTAACTCTTTAACATCATATATATAAACCATTTACTTACCTTTGGTAAAGTACTCTGATAGAGGTTTATGTGCAATGACAGATGAGTACTGTTCACCTATAACACACATGCAGTTGTAGGTGAGCCAGCATTCACCTGTAAACAGACACACAGAAACATGAGGAATGCTGCTCACCTGTGAACAGAGTCAGGGAGGCCTATTTTACCCTAAAAAAAAAAAGACGTGCAATGACATGATGGGCGTGCACTGAAATGATGGGCGTGAGGGACAGGATCAAACTGGGACACACAATAGGACCCAGTACCAACATAAAAGTGTCCCCCTTTTTGTAAACTAGTAAACTAAAAACTTGGCCCATGTCACCAAATTAGGACAGTTTTTATTTTGTAAAGACATGCTGTATACGTTTTTTGCAAAGGTATGGAAGACTGTATCGATTTGAGCTTGCTGCACGCAATGTTACTTTTAATACCAGGAAAATAAACAGTAAAATCTGGCCGAGCAGACTATAAGTCTGGTCCACAAAAAGTAAACAAGCTCTTGGCATTGCTGTGGGGAGGGGGGTTAAGTAACATTGAAAAGCGAGGAAACTGGAAGACGTATGCTGTGAGGAGGACCGCGAATAAGCAATCAAAAACACGGAATAAAGATAGGGAAGAATACAAAATACACAAGATCTTGGCATTGCTGTGGGGAGGGGGGTTAAGTAACACTGAAAATCGAGGAAACTGGAAGATGTATGCTGTGAGGAGGACCGCGAATAAGCAATCAAAAAGACGGAATAAAGATAGGGAAGAATACAAAATACACAAGCTCTTGGCATTGCTGTGGGGAGGGGGGAAGAAATGCGACACGGCCTGACGGCCATGAAAAGTGCGAAATGAAAGCCTTTGATGCAGCAGGGGGCGGAGCGGATCCCTTTCAAGTGAAGCTGCTGGCGGCAGATGGCTGGCTTTCATGTGCACGTGCTTTAGGTCAATGCGCTTGCGCATTGAGCTTGCTTTTCACGGGCACAGCATCAAATCGGCCGATCGTTAAGCTTTCGTTAAGCCCCTATATTCTCGCAAGCTCAATGCGCAAGCGCATTGACAGGCGAGACCTAAAAAACAGTCCACACACTGACCTGAAAGGCCACCTGCAGGCAGATTTTACAGCTAGACAGGCAGGCTTCCTGATGAGGAAGGCAGACTGGCTGGTGGCATGCAAAGAAGTGAAACAAGCTGGTCAGGCATAAGGGGAGTAGGCTGGCCGGATCCACGGGAGGCCCCCTGCTGTGTGTTCAGTCCTTTTAGAGAGTAAGCTGCAGGCGGCATGGTCAATGCAGGCTGCGGGCAGTGACATCCTTGGCAAAGGTAAAAGGAAGCTTGCTAAAAGGGTCCTTAATAGTTAGCAGTGACTGCGTTAAACAGCTGACTTTTAAGGGCCATTGCTTCCCGCCAGTGCTTGGCGCGTGTCGTCACTGAGGCTTTCAGTGCACACAATATACCGCCACTGGAGCCTGCGCAGTAAAGTTGCTATTGCGATGCTCGAGCAGCCCTCTTTTGGATTTACTGAAAGCTGTGGGTGATCCTGCTGCGCAGCAGCTGTGTTGGGCGTACCCCAGCAAGATCAGGCCTATAAAAAAGGTCGGCGGGCCGCCAAGCAAGGTCTGCCGGGCTGTAATCTAAGTACCACAGGTTTAAACGGATTAAAAGTTACTTAAGAGTAACACCACAAGGGATTGCTATGCAGTGACTGATCCAAGGTAAAGGTAAACCTGGCATCTTTCAGTTTCGGATTTCTATATTCAGGTCTTAAGCTGGGTACTTATAAGGGCATCTTCTGTCCAAACAGTATTTAAATTGTGCACTTAATGTCACACAAAAGTGAAATATACTATCATAGAATGTCTGAAATCGGTATTCATTGGCAAGATCCTGCACAGTTATTCTGGTTTGTGCAGTAATGCAAGGTGACCCCACTTCATTCACACTGTCCAAACATCACAAAATACACAATTGAACATGTACCACAAATGTTTTGGTTACAAGTAGGATTTCTGTCTTTTCTGATTTTAAGTTAATAAAGTTCTTGTCCAGCTGTTCCTTTATGGCTAGCGCATATTGTGGACACCATATACCTTCAACAAGCACTGGCGTTGCCAATAGGTCTCGCAGTAGGAAAGTTGGAGCTATTACAATTGCAAATAACAATGCCTTTTATTTTTATTTTGCATGTTAAAAACATAAAGGGCTTTGTCATTTACAAAACCAATATCTCCAACTTTCCTACTGCGAGACCTATTGTGCACTGCACAGTGTGTGTGAAAGTGGCACTGCGTGGGTGTGAGTGGCTTTGAGTGAGTGTCGTTGCGTGGGTGAGTGGCGTTGCATGTGTGAGTGTTGTTGCATGGGTGAGTGGCGTTGCGTGTGTGAGTGGCGTTGCGTGTGTGTTGCGTTGCGTGTGTGATTGGCATTGCATGGGTGAGTGTGGCGTTGCGTGTGTGAGAGTGGGCTTGCGTGGGTGTGAGTGGCGTTGTGTGTCTGAAAGTGGTGCTGTGTGGGTAAAAGTGGCACTGCGCGGGTGTGAGTGGTGTTGCGTGTGTGTGGTGTTGCGTGTGTGAGTGGTGTTGCGTGTGTGAGTGGCGTTGCATGAGTGGCATTGCGTGTGTGAGTGGCGTTGCGTGTGTGAGTGGCGTTGCGTGTGTGAGTGGCGTTGCATGTGTGAGTGGCGTTGCGTGGTTGAGTGGCGTTGCGTGGTTGAGTGGCGTTGCATGTGTGAGTGGCGTTGCGTGTGTGAGTGGCGTTGCGTGTGTGAGTGGCGTTGCGTGTGTGAGTGGCGTTGCGTGGTTGAGTGGCGTTGCGTGGTTGAGTGGCGTTGCATGGTTGAGTGGCGTTGCATGGTTGAGTGGCGTTGCATGTGTGAGTGGCGTTGCATGTGTGAGTGGCGTTGCATGTGTGAGTGGCGTTGCATGTGTGAGTGGCGTTGCGTGGTTACGTGCCAGATGAGTGTAATGTGTAAAGCGTCTTGTGGAGCAACCATGTCACATAAGCAGATCGTGGAGTCTGAGGACTTATGCCATCCCGCTAAGAGTTGTGGCAACAAATGAAATAAATAAATAAAACGCATACACCATGAAGCAGACACAGGGACGTGGACACCGCGCTAAGCCAAGAAGATAAAGAATGGCAGCCGAAGCAAATACAAACAAGCAGCAATTGGCCACGGCCTGCCTGCGAGGCTCAAAGTGTTAGAAGGCAGGTCTTGGGCAGAGGCAGAGTACTGACTTAGGAATGACTGTGAGGCGCATTGGTGTGAAGCACATCAAAGGGCTTCTCCTCCCCTAATTAGGTGAGGAGAAGCCGTTTCGGGAAACTGAAAGTACGGCCGGCCTGTGGCCGGCCATGAATAATTAGGGGAGGAGAAGCCCTTTGATGTGCTGGGCTGGCCCTGAATGCGCGTGCATGTTTAATCACGTGGTTCACGTGAACTGCATGAAAACCGCGGGGCTGAAAGCCCTTTGGTTTGACGATGTTTTCGCCACTTGAATTCTCGCTCCGCTCGATGCGCTTGCGCACATCGATAGGTCGCGAGACCTAAAAATCATTATTTTAAGGTTTAATGTGGAATGCATAATTAAAGAATGACATGTCGAAACATGCAATTATACTAGTTAGAGGGAGAGATGGAAAATTGCATGGGTGAAGACAGAGAAGACCCGTGAGGGACATCAAAATTGAAACTACTCTTGGGTGAGCTTACCGGAAAAACCTACCACAGCACGCTTCACTGCTTTCCTGATTGGGAGAGAAACAGTAATGCAGATTTTCTGGTCAACAATGTCAAATGTAGCTGAAATAACTAAAATACAAATCACTGCCAAAACAGCACCTGCGCTATCGATCATTCTTATTCCAGGAATGCAACGAGAATCAATATCATGTCTCGGGCCAGAATCTATAATGGTAACTGAACCCAGAATGACGAGAACCTCATAATTTATCTGACCAACCATACTCTTATTTGAGCATTCGCTGCCTTACCCCACAATTCAGAAGAAAAGGTCGATCTCAAAAGTAGTAAAAAGTAAGGCTTCCTAAGAAGAAATGCTATGGCATCAATTTTAAGCCTAGGTAAAATGTTTGCTGAAGCCACCTTAGGGACCACAAACTTTTCTTTACTCGTTCTGAAAGGTCCTCTAGTTAGCCCAAATGTTTACTATTTTTAATAAGCGCTGCTGTTTCTTGAATTGATCAAGCATTTTAAATCTGAAATTATGGATACAAATGCCACATGATTATCATATGAAATGTCTATACAGGGCAGAACCGTGATGCCCAACTTCTTAGACTATCTTTGTGAATGCCCATTATTCTGTTGCACAACTTATTTTTTTTTTCTAATGAAGAATAATTTAATCACATACAACTTATTTTTTTTTTCTAATGAAGAATAATTTAATCACATGCACCGAGACAACCCCAAATCAGCAAGGGGCTGGACCAAATGCCTTCACTGCTAACACTTGACCAAAAAATTAGCTCTTTGTTACTCTTTTCAGAACTTTACTGTCGGGTGTCAACTTTAGCAAATCCAAACAAGTTCATTTGCTCCAGCTCTGCCACCTCTCAGCATGCCATCTTAAGCTCATTGATTGGGTCTTTGGCCTCGCATATACTTGAATTGAGGTTTCAGGAAACACAATTTTCCACCCTACAGCTCCTTCTTTCTAGAAGATAGCTCAGTCAATTAATCATTCTGTGTTGATATCTGGTGCAATTTTTAGATCATAACTTTCTTTCCCGACCAGGCCAACTTAGCCTTTCTTCCATCTGATGTTTATTAAGGGACGAATTTTAAGAATTGACACGTTCATAATAATATCACTAGTAACTGCTGTCCTGTGGTCTCCTGACAATTCTATGGCTGTCAAGTCTTAAGTCTACACACATTCTCTTTAACCCTCTTTGAGTGATTTTGTCTCACCTCCTATGCATTTGCTTCTCTGAGGAGAAAGACCATTTGTGTCTATTTTTAGCCCTACTGGGCTTTACCACATAATTATTTTCAAGAACTCTTTAAAGAGCGAGTATCAGAGCTCTCTCAAAAGCCGCTTGTGGACACCAAGAGTTGTGCTCTTTCAAAATGCAGCCCACATGAAAGAGCTCAGAAATGGATCTTGCCAAAGATATAGGAGAAAAAGCCCATCTATCGTCCCTGGATTAAATAATTGCAAGGGTGGGTGCCACAGTCATAGTGATCCGTCATGAAGCAGTGATCACAGTAGATGTGCTGAGGCATCCCCCCCCCCACACACACACACTGATAATGGTCTTCCATTTGTCCTAGGGCACTCTGACAGACGTCATTCCTAGAACCCCAGCCTTGCCTTCTCTTGTAGAAATGTTAAAGGTGCTATCCTGTGGATGATGTCACAACAGATCTAAAAACCCAACCAGGCATCATCAAACAAACACATTCTGTAATGTCAATTGTTGCTGACAGAGATACAGGAGTGGGTAAACATTACTTTATTTTCCTCTAATCTGGATGGCACCTTCCCGAGCAATGAGGAAATGGAAAACGTGTTTTATTCCTTTGTCTATTTCACTTGAAATCATATGATATATGATTATATACATTATTGTTGCCTCTTTTAAGCTCACCCTGCTTGCACTCATATTTAAAGGCCATCCATTTACGTGGATTGTGATTTTTTTTGCGGTGAGATTATTTTTGTCCAGTTAACCCATTTTGATGGCACATCTGGAATCTCCATTATTTATTTATATATATATAAAGTTTTATATAGCGCGAGCATGACCTGTGAGGGTATCCAAGCGCTTTACAAATGATCGGAGGTTCTTTGGAGTTCCTATTTCATATTTGACATCACTAGTGTGGTACGTTCAAGTGGAGTTTCATTGTAGTGTCTTCTTCCCACAATGGTTTGTTCCACTTAGGGTTGTGGTTTGGACTTGTGTACCTTAATGCACTCCATCATCTCATCAGCAGGAGGAGGGTCATTCCCAAGTTATTCCTAAGGCAGGCTTGTGCACTGCATCTGTTGGGTTGGATGGCCCTTCCTATTACATTTGAGGGGGGTGAGATTAAGGACTTCAGAATCTTTCCTCGCAATGGTTTTCTTGTTCCCCTCCTCTTTTCCACATTGACATAGCAATTACTATCTATTTGCTTGTATGTAGTAGGTAGCCAAGATGTTCTCACTGGTGGACTACATCCATCTCATGATCTGCTAAAGGCACATATTTTCTTTCTCAGAGACCTGCTCTTACCCACACACTATTCAGGTAGATGCTTTGCCGTTCTCAGCCTTCTATCAACTTTGGCACTTTGCAACTGTGCTTTATCTGTAAGTACAAGGTATTTACTGACCTTATCTTAGAAGTTCTACTTCTGCCTAACCCAGATGAACAGCCTTCAACCTCGCCTGCTAGTGGGGCGGCTGGGTGAGAGAAATGACGGAGTATTGAAAAATGTGTCCCTTTTAAACATATTTGAACTGGACAAAAAATATCTTCGACAGCCTTGCCATCCTCCGAACACAGAGAAGAGATGCTTAGAGCTAAAAGTAGAAAGCCCACAATGTTGAAAAACTTGTACTTATTCTGCAGCTGCCAAGCACCAACATCCACTCTCCCAAAACGCACTTTAAAGATTATCTGAGATACGACAAAGCTAGAGACTGCAGTGTGCTCGTGTATTTACTTCACCCTGGTTATTCATTAGAGAATCATGGCCAATTACTGCATATATGTGTCTCTTATGATTAAAGGTTTTTTATGCCTTGGAAGGCAAAGGTTCTGAAAGTATCAGTTATGGTAAACCTTTCTAAGAAAATGATTGCAGTTTTGTAATTATTAAAATACTTTATATTTATATAAAAATCAGAATCGTGTTAAATTATACTACAGTTTCTGCTTAGAGCACTGTTACTTATTCCTCTGCAATCTTACGACATAACTTTAGAGCATTATTTTTTCTATGGTTTAATAATTTAACCTCAAGTTGTTGAGCTACTCTAATGGAGTGTTGCAAGTACTCCTACCTATTGGAGGTTGTCCAGGGGTCAGTATTGCGACTTCCGCTGAACACTGGTAGGAATGAGACTGGCTATTGTTGAAGGAAGGTGGGCAGGTCTATGCTAATTTGTCATCCTGTTTAGTGTTTTACATGTGCTCTCATCAGCGGTGCTCCTAAGTTGATGATGTGCCTTGCAGTAGTGTGTAGTGTGCATGACGTCATCTGGGTCGTGCAGTGAATGTGTTTGTTGCCATATTCCAATGTACAATGTTGTGCAGTGTGACGTGATGCTATTTCGGCTGCGTTTGAGTTGTTTTGGACTCTGCCACATGTTGATGTAGAGAGGGGCTGAGGAGCATATTTTGATGTGTCAAGAATAAATGTGGCAAGAGGTAGTGGTGTATGATGTTGTCAGTAGTGCTGAGTATGATGTGGTGTGAGGTTGTAGATATGTTTTGAGAACTCAGCACATCCAATGCCTTGTATCGCCTGCATAAAGGATCTCACATCACTTGCGGGTCTGACATGCACATTTTGTTGTACACTTACCAGATTTTCAGAGGCGCCACCTCCTGGCAAATCTTTCAGTTTTCCTAAAAATGTATATGCATCTTGTGCTGTGACAATAATTAGTTTTGCTACTTTGTCTGATTTATTTTTACACATATCTGTGCATCCAGGTATATCATAGGAACACTTGAAGTGATGGTGGCAGAAAACTACATGCTGGTGTACCTGAATGGGGCCACCCCGCGCAGCAAAATTCCAACCATGGGATGGCTCAAACAGTGTTATCAGACCATTGACAGGCGGTAAGGAACCAGCTTATTGTTGAATAAAAGCTTTATGACTTTAATGTTTCCTTCAATCTAAAGGAAATGGACTTGATGTATCACCTGAGAATTCTGCCACCTACCGAGCAGGATCTAAGAAGCATGGTGAGTGGGCTTGATCCCAGGTGTCTGAGAAGAATGGAACCCTCACCATTTAAACCAGTGATGTCCAATGTAGGGGCCGAATCTTTGATGTAGTTTCAGGATAAGGAATTGTTTCTTACCTGTAACTCCAGTTCTCCCAGGGAAATGTTCATCATAGCCCAAAGCACTGAATAGTTCCACCCATGTGCGGGGGACCCCAGAGCACTTTTCCATGATCTATCTTCTTAAGTGTAGATGTTCGCTTTTCCTGAGGAAGGCCTGCAGTCACTTAAGAAAGAAAAAGATTATGCAGCCTATAGGAATAGGCTACCATGACCCAAGTCTTCACCTTGTACTTTAAAAGGGGGCAAGGAGAATTACATATGGGTTTAATTTCATGATGTTTCAATATAACCGCATAAATCTATCTCACAAACCCCTTTTTGAGATGAAGGAGAGCAGGACACTGTAGCCCTGTAGGCTGTCATTATATGAGTTAAAAACAGGGCCGGACTGGAAACCACAACCGGCCCTGGCAAAGTGCTGGCCACCCAACCCTCCCCACTCGGGGTGGGGGTGTTGGAGGTGCCGCCGAGCTCTTTGCCGGGGCCGGTTTTCGGACGATTTTGGTACAAGGCGATTTTGCAGCTATGCTGCAAAAACGGCCCTGTAACAAAAACGGCCCCCAGGGGCCCTAAACCGCCCCCCACCCGTGCGGTGCACCTGGGGATTGCCCGGTGCCCGCTATGGCCAATCCGGCCCTGGTTAAAAATAGAGGCTGTGCCTTTAAGAACCCAGGGACCTCCAGTATCCCATCATGCTGAGCAGGTAGCGGGTGGAAGTTGCTTCAGTTTTTGTGAAAATGCATGATAATATTTAGGTCCCAAGGTTACCTCTGTCCACTCCACCGGGGAGGAGGGAGGGTTGCCTATGACTATAATGGAAATTCCCCTAACAGAGAACTGGAGTTACAGGTAAAAAACGATTCCTTCTCTCATAGGGGATTTCCATTTATAGTCATAAGCACTAAATAGAGTAGCAAGCCCATCCCTGCTAAGAGTGGTGGAGAAGACAGAGAGTTAACTAAGGTAGCCAGTTAAGCAAATAGATTTCGGAGGGAGGCTTGTCCCACTTGAGCGTCTGATCTAGCATCAGAGTCTAGGCAGTAACGCTTGGTAAATGTATAAACAGATCTCCACGTGGTTGCTTTGCAAATATCCGGTGTAGGGAAATTCCTCAATAAAGCAGCAGTTGCCGCTTTACCTTTAGTGGAGTGCGCTTTTGGTTTAGCTGATAGTGTCTTGTTATCTTTTTGATAGCAGAATACAATACAGGAAACTATCCATCGGGAAATGGATTGCTTAGAAGTGTCTAATCCCGTACGGAATAGACCATAGTTGATAAACAATTGGTTCGATCTGTGGATGCCACGTCTTATGAAAATAAAACGTCAAGACTCTGCTCACATCTAGAGAATGAAGAGATCTTTTAGCTGGAGAACAGGGATTCTGAAAAAATGTTGGTAATGACATGATCTGATTACATGGAAATCCGAAATAACCTTAGCAAGAAATTTCAGGTGCATTCTCATAACCACTTTATAAGAGTGATAAACAGTGTATGGTTCATGAGAGCATAATCCTGGCACTCGCTGCGGGCTGATGTGATTGGCACAACAAAAGCGGTTTTCCCAGGGGCGGCTCTTTCGCTAAGACGGAGGACATCACCCCACTGCCTTTCAGCACCGCAAAAAAAAAAAAAGGAAATGATAATAACGCAATGTTGTTATCATTTATTTTTCCGCGCTGAGGCAGTTTTGTGGAGCGGGGCTAACCTGGGCAGCGGAGTACAGGAAGGTGGAGTGGTGGCACCCTCCTAAATGTGCATGAATATTTAGCCGGCCCTCTGGGGCCAGCCAAACATTTATGCACACTTGCATGTTCCCCACCCAGGCTGCATTACAGCGTGGGTATAGAACATGAGCAGGTTCAGATTCCCCATCTGATCGCCGAAACACGGCGCTCAGACCATTCACAATGCTGTATTGCAGCGTTGTGTTTGGTTTAGGGGAGCTTGGGTGTTTCCTGTTTGAACAGAAGCCGGGAAGAGGACGGAGCGGACGTAAGAGAGGCAGCCAGCAGGTAAGAACTTTTTTTATTTTTTTCTCTCCCACCCCACTACTGCTATGCGGGAGCAGCCACAACAGGGTTTTCCATGGCAGCTGTTGTAGAGATACCTTGTGTATGGGCTCGAAAGGGTCCTGCATGAGCTGTGCAAGGACTACATTGAGTTCCCAAGGAGGTGAAGGACGTTTAATGGGAGGGAAAACCTTCTTTAACACTTCTAGAAAATCCTTGATGATGGGGATTTTGAGATAAGAGGTTTGTGAAGGACATTTCCTACAGGCAGTAAGAGCTGCCAGGTGAACTTTGTAAAAGAGAATTACAAGCCAGATTTTGCCAGATGGAGTAAGTATGGAAGAATTACATTTTCCTGGCAAGTTATAGGGCCCACGTCCTTCTAGGAACACCATATGCAAAATCTCTTCCATTTGAAGGCAGATGCGGGACCTGTTGAAGGCCGCTTAGCCTCTTTGAGGATGTCTATGCAGGCTTGTGGTAGATTCGAGTATCGATACTGCACTAGTTCAGGAGCCACGCCGCCAAATTCAAAGAGGAGATTTTGGGGTGTATGGCAGCTTGAGATGTGAACAATCTGATCAGTGAAGAAGGTCCATGAACCACCATTAACGCGGCCACTTAGGAGCTTTAAGGATCATCTTGGCTCTCAAGTGTGACAGCTTGATGAGGACTAATGGGATCAGTGGAATCAGCGGAAAGAAATTTGTGAGAACATTTGATCCATAGGGCACTTCCCAGTGTTCCTGGCTGGAAGTACCTCATGGTGAAGCTTTGGCATTTTTTGTTTTCTGCGGTGGTGAACAAGTCGATGGCTGGAGTGCCCCACAGTTTGAAGATGGTTTCTACGACATTGTCCTGTAAAACCCACTCGTGGTTTTCTTGTAGAAGTCTGCTGAGCGAGTCTGCCTGAGCATTTTGGACACAAGAAAGGCCATTTCCAGATTGTTTGTGCCTCATGTGACAAGGGCCTGGACCCCATCCCTCCCTGCTTGTAGAGGTAGTACATGGCAATTGTATTGTCCATCTGAACAAGCAGGCATTAGGATCTGAACGATGGGTGAAACGCCTTCAGCGCTAAATGAACTGCATGTAGTTTGAGGAGATTGATATGATATGTCATCTCTCTGTGACCACTTGCCTTAAACTTGGAGGTGATCCATGTGGGCTCCCCATCCCAGTAGTGAGGCATCCGTCACAATTGTTTGAGGAGGAAACTACTGATAAAATGCCATACCTCGAAGCAGGTTGGCTAGAGAGCACTACCATTTCATGGATAGCTTTGCATGAAGTGATAGTTCTATCCTGTCTTCCCAATTGCCTGTTAGTTGGTCCCACTGGTCCACAAGACATTCCTGCAGAGGTCACATGTAGGGACGGGCATTCAGTGTGGGGAAGATGCATGAGACCATCAGGCTGAGAAGAGAGGATACTGTTCTCACTGTTGGATGGGGGGCATTCATGAGAGAATGACACTTCCGAAGGATCGATTAACGTTCCTCTTTGAAAGGACACACTCTTGCCTGTACTGTGTCGATGGAGGCTTCAGATAACGTATGGTTTGAACTGGGACAGACATTGACTTGTTGAGGTTGATATGAACGCCAAATCTTTGGATGACATTGCAAGTCCAGTTGTAGTGAAGCTGAGCTTCCTGAGTGTTGACGACTTGATTAGCCAATCATCTAGGTATGGGTAGACAAATAAGCAACCACTGCCATGCACTTGGAGAAAGTTCTGGGTGCTGACTTCAGGCCAAATGGAAGTACTTGGTACTGGTCCTATCCCACTGTGAACCTCAAGAACTTTCTAAGCTTTCTGGCGATTGGTATATAAAAGTATGCGCCTTGAAGGTCGATTGAACAGTCAATCCCCTTGGTGTAATTGGGATAGATTTGATGTAATGCTAGCATCCGGAAATTTTCTCTCCAAATCCACTAGTTTGCTGGTTGGAGGTCGAGTATGGGTCTGCATTGGTTCTCGTCTTTTTTTCTCACCAGAAAGTACCTGGAGTAAATGCCCACCACTCATTGTTTGTGACGAACGGGCTCCACTCCCTGCTTTTGTAGTAGGATGTTGAGCTCCGATTGTAACAACAGGAGTTGGAACCTGAGACAATATCCATTTGCACAATACTCAGAACCGAGGCATCTTGTGTTATGTTTTGCCACTCTGCCAGGTAATGAGATCTGCTTCCCCTCACCCGAGTGGGTAACAGAAGAGGGGGAAGTAATAATTCAGGGTTTTGATCCTGATGGTTGTTTGCCTCCTTGAGCAGGCTGGTGGATGGATCTCCCTCTGCTTCCGTTAGTATGGATGATAAGGTCATTGGTGCTATTGCTGTCCACCGCCTTGCTGGCGCCCCTTGATACCACTGAGGTGTTTGAACCCTCTGCGAACAGAAACAGCGTTGGTAGGGCTGGAAATATTTTCTCTGCTTTTCGGGTCTCTCTAAGCTGGCTGCCTTCTGAGTCTCCATTCCCGCTTTCATCTATGCCAGCTCATCATCTGCGTGACTTCCGAAGAGGGTAGTATCTGAGAATGGGAGGTTTAAGAACCTCTGTTGAGACTCTGGCTTTAGAAAAGTAAGGCATAGCCAAGAGTGTCTTCTGAGAGCGTCGTTTTGGCAGTACTCATGTGCTGCTAGTACGGAAGAGTCTACTGCAGCACTAGTAATATGGTTGGAAACCATTAATCCTTCGTTTAGGATTTCCATAAAGTCTTCCCTTTTATCTCTGGAGAGATGTTCTGCAAACTGCTGCATGGATTCCCACAGTGCCCTGCCATACCTGCTTAGAAGGGCAGTAGCATTAGCTGCCTTAATCGTCGTTGCCGCCGTACTGCAAACCTTACAGCCCACTAAGCCTAGGCGACTTCTGGGCTGAACCGCGGAAGGTGGTATGTGGGGTCCCCCAGGGCTCCTCCCTTTCCCCTCTACTGTTTAATCTGCATATAGCCCCCCTCATCTTCACTCTCCAACAAATGGAGGTCTCCGTATATAACTATGCGGACGACCTCCAGCTCATATTTTCTCTCTCTCACTCCCCTGATTCTAAATCTAACTTCCAATCCACCATGCTCTTTATCCGGGACTGGATGAATCACAACCACCTGAAACTAAATCCAGATAAGACAGAGCTTGTTCTGACAGGTGGTTGCTCCAGTCCCTGGTCCCCTCTCTTCTGGCCTTCTTCCCTTGGTCCCCCCCCACCTCCTTCCTCCTCCGTCAAAACCCTTGGCATAAAAATCAATGACCAACTCACTCTGCACTCCCAGGTGAGCTCGGTGGTCTCCTCCTTTTTTCTATCCCTCCGCACTATCCGCAAGGTTTCCCGCTTCTTCTCCTTCACAGCCCTGAAACTCATCGTACTTGCCATGGTCATCTCCCGCTTGGATTATGCGAATGCCCTCTACCACGGCATGCCAGCCTACAATGTACGTTGACTTCAGTTGCTCCAGAACCAAGCCGCCCGCTTGGTCTACAACCTCACGAAATCCCACCACGCCACTCCCCTCTTAAAATCCTTGGACTGGCTCCCTATGCGCGAACGCTCCCTTTTCAAAGTGGGCTGTCTCGCCTTCCAGGCCCAGCTAGGCCCGTCCCCTGCTTTTATCTCCTCTGAGATCAAACCTTATGTCCCCCCCAGGGAACTTCGTTCTTCTTCTCACCACTTACTCACTGTTCCCCGTTTTCGTCGAAAAAAATGGGGAGGGTCTAAATTCTCCACTCTTGCCCCCATTTTTTGGAACTCCCTTCCGATTCAACTTAGATCCTCTACTCAATACCAGCCCTTCCGAAAGGCCTTAAAAACCTTTCTATTCTCAAAAGCTTTCCCCTCATAAATCCTCCTCAGTCCCCTCTTCCTGACTCGTGTCCTCAGGGACTCTGCATACTGTAGCACCATGAAACCGTTCTGGTGTACGTGCGCTTTATAAATAATTTAAAACTCAAACTCAAACTAAGTCTAACTTTTGACTCTCCTTATCGGGAGGCACTGTAGAAATTGGAGTGGTGGCATGGTGTTTCTTTGCCACTACTACAATAACTGAGTCTGGTGTTGGGTCAGTATGGAGAAAAGTAGGATATCGCTCTGGAGGGTGATGGTTCTTTTGGAGTCTGGATAAAGCTGGCTCAGATCCAGAGCCAGTTCCAAGAGACCTGGCACTAGTGGGAGCAAAGGACTTGATGCTGACCTGTGTTGAAGTGTCTCAAGTATTACTTATGTTGAGAGCAGAGTCTACATGGCAATATTGAGTTTTGCAGCTCCCCTCACCAGGATCTCTGTCCTTGGTATGATGTCTGGAGCGAGACAGTCATGGAGATTGACGAATGTGGGAGTGCTTGTAAGACTGAGATGAGGGCTTTGGGCTATGATGGTGGCACCCTGAATGATGGCGCAATCTGGAACGAGATCTGGGCCTCTGTGTGGAAGTAACTGGTGCTGGTGGAGGAGGTGGTAGCAGAAGAGGAGGAGATGTTGGTGGAGAACATGGCTCGACCCTTGAAGAAGAGGAGTATGTTCTGGAGTACCCCGGATCTGGAGAGGACTAAATGCATATCCTCTTCTTTCTTGCCTCTTGTAGCCTTGACGAGTTAAAAGAGGTATCTATGTTGACCATTCTCGACATCAACCTGCTTGTCGACAGTCATGACGGTGCTTCAGTGTCGGTATAAACCTCGACAGCACCTTGACGTTGATCTGAATCTCGAAAGTGACTGTCGTGGAGGCCTCGTGGTCGATGGGCTCCTCGACGTGGATCAATGCCTGTGAGTCGAAGTTGTTGTCATTGACATCAATACACCTTGCCTCGACGCTGATCTGCAGTGCTTCCTCAACGGCAAATCATGAATTGATGGTGAACAGGTAGGCGCTGTACCTCTCCTCAACATTGATCCTCTTGACGTTGACTGGGCCCAATGGCGTTTTTCTGCCATCTTCTTCCTGGCACTCCCTCGAAAGACAGATGACAGAGCCTTGGTAGAGGACCGAGCCTCTCCTTTCCCTGAGGTCCCACTTTCAGACTGCGTCTGTTGTCTTCCTCGCTCCTCTGTACCATGTAGGTGAATTTTCTCCCTGTCCTTCAGGGTGCGTTCTGAGAAGTTCCTGCAGTGGCGACAACATTTAGGAACATCACTCTGTGGGAGACAGATAATACAAACCTCATGAGGGTCTTTTATCTCGAAATACCTCTAGTTTCTGTCAGGATAAACACTGAAAAAGCCAAGGAAAGACTAAAGATGTCGAGTGAGGTAGTTGTCAACAAGATTCAGGTAAAATGTTTGAGGAAAAAAGCCAAAATTAGCAGAGCTTAATGCTCCAGGGTCCTGTCAGCAGGAGCCGGAAAAAGGAACTGAATCAACTGCCACCTGCTAAGAATGCTGGGATACTGGTGGTTCCTAAAGGCACAGCCTCTATTTTTAACTCAAACAATGAAAGCCAATGTGGCTACACTGTCCTGCTCTCCTTCATCTCTATACTCTATCAAAACAAGCATTTGCAATGCAATAGGTCTTGCATTTTAGAAACTTTGACCTATTGGTATTGTAAATGACAATGCCTTTTATTATTGCAGGTTTTTAAACACATAAATAAAAGGCATCGTCTTTCCCCATGCCAATAGCTCAAAATCTCGCAATTGCGAGACCTGTTGTGTTGCAAATGCTTGTTTAAAGGCAGGGATGATGTTTACTGCTGTACAAATGTGCCTGATGGGGAAGGGCAGAAGTGGAGGAGGCATCACCGTTGGCAACATGAGTAGAAACTACACAATCTTTAAAAGGCCCACATTTCACCTACTCCAAAAAGGTCGAATGAGGATGACCCTTTGTACAAGGGGTTTCACCCCAGGCCCCTCTCATGCTCCCAAAGGTGATTGAATGAACGAACACTAGTCGGATGAGCCCTAGTGGGCTCAGGCCCTAGCCAGAGTGGTGGGACTGCAGGTCATAAAGTAGGTATTTATATGTAACAAGGACCCCCTGAATATATGAATACAGTCATTCCTAGGTCAGGGAAATACAATTTTTGAAATATAACAACCTAGGTAATTCATTACTTAAAGCTCGTGGGAAAATAACAGTGGAGAAAAGATTACCAAATATATCCAAAAGATCATCAGTGACATAAATTTTATTAACACTAAAAAAGGTTAAAACCATTAAAAAAGAGAGGTCGATTCTTATATTTTTAACTAAATTCACAAATTAATTGAACCAACATTACATCAAATCAGAGTACAATTAAAAAAGCATAATTCAAGTACAGAAATTAATATAAATAAAAACAGAGAAAGGTGGCAAAAAAAGGATTTCTCGACGCGCGTTTCGGCGACCAGCGCCTTCTTCTGGAGTAGCCACAGGTTATCAAATAACAAAAATTTATTAAAAACAGCATCAGTGACCTGATTTTACAAATTTCAGTCTATATTAACATTTGCTAACAATTTACGTTTTACTGAGATCGACTAGATTGTAGTAAACATCTCCTATTGTCACTTAAGAACCACGTAGCATATAATTTCTACAGACAAACTCATTGTGGTATACGACATACTTATTTCCATTGCTCCTTATGGTATTTATATACAAGTAACCTCATAAATCTATAAGATGGGGATTAGGACATGAGGATTGCTTCTAAAACTTGCCCCTCAGTAAAGATAACATAACGTCCAATTTTTTACCAATATACTTACTGTCTTTACAATCTTTACTGCCTTTATAAATTTCGAGTACAGCCGTTTTACGTTGTTGGGTAAGGATAAAAGATGATTTAACTATAAAAAAAAGGATAACATAATATGTAATGTAGTTAATTCCACATAATAGCTATATCTCTCTGATTAGTGGGTAGCACGATGACTGAAAGGTTTTTGCAAAAGACTTACAATGTTAGATATCTTTCCTTTGAAAAAGTATTTTGATCTGACGAAAGTGACGTTGGGAATAATTCTGGTTCGGTGACCCTTTAATGATGGAAGATCCTTTCTTCAAAATTGAATCTATGGGTTTAAATCGATTTTATAATTATTACTGCTAAAAACCTTACCATTTAGATTTTCTTCTATTGGAATGGCAAAGGTACGATATAGTGATCAAATATAAAACCCACAGTTCTATTTCCTTTTAACTACGTGGGTCAGTATAAACATACTGCAAGTATCGAAATTGTAAAGAATGTTATAAGAGAAGTTGCACAAATTTATTGATGGACAGTCCTGGATAGAACGTAAAAACTCGGATGTTACTCCCCATTTCGGAGTAAATAATGTGAACGAATACACGAAGATAAACGAGATGTTAAAACATTACCTTACTAATGAAGTGAGAAGTCATAAAAACTCCTGGTCGCAAAGCGGGTAGTCGGATGACAGACCCTACGAATGACCAGCAGGATAGTAATTATGATGTATTTAGGTGCTTTCTTTACAAAAATAGACATTTAGTTGTAAAGAGACTTTACGGTACCTTATTTAGAAAATTGATGCTTTAAGGCGAGAGTGTTCCTCCGAGTATGAGGTTCATGGGTACGTTTTACACTGCAAGAATATTTTTTAACATATGCAATGTATAACTTCCTAGCGGTTATCGTTTATGGCAAGCCAGAGGTTAGACTATAATGCCGCGCAAATGCTTACCGATTATTAAGCCGACCAGGAGTGACACGACCGCAAGCTTGTCTTGTAGCAGTGATATTTAAAAGCCAACGGGAATTCCTCAGATGTAGGCTATTTAAACAGATCGGCGTCCAATGTGAACCGCCCTAGCTATCCAAAACGATGTTAATAGCTCCATAAAACCCGGAAATACAAGCTCTACGGGTTGAATGGCACTGGCGTGCTAGTTCACGGATTAAATCTTTGGACAATCACCTTGCACAAAGCAGCCAATACCGATAATTAAATGCAAAGGCTTTCTTCATTAAAAAAGGGTAGTTAAAAGGAAATAGATCTGTGGGTTTTATATTTGGTCACTATATCGTACCTTTGCCATTCCAATAGAAGAAAATCTAAATGGTAAGGTTTTTGGCAGTAATAATTATAAAATCGATTTAAACCCATAGATTCAATTTTGAAGAAAGGATCCTCCATCATTTTGCTTGAATCCAGTGGCAAAGTGAGCAAGGGACTCGCGTCTGAGCATACCCTGCCACACTGATGGCGGCCAAAAGCGGTACAAAAGGGGGTGGTGATGGACGGAGCATCTGAATCAATCAAATACTCACACCCAGTCAAAAGATATGGGTTTAATCCATCACCGTTCTTTAGCCCACTCTGCCACCCCAGTTCAGACATGGCTATATGCAAATCAGTCTGACCCTGTGCCTCATGGGAACAGTCCAGCCCGAACTGCCAAGCCATGTCTTCCCTGGACCGGAAACAAGCTTCCGAGGACCGGTTTCTGGCATTCCAGCCGTCTTCACCCCGGCTTGCTTGAATCCAGTGGCAAAGTGAGCAAGGGACTCACGTCTGAGCATACCCTGCCACACTTATGGTGGCCAAAAGCGGTACATTACCACCCCCTTTTGTACTGTCTTTTAAAAAGGGGCACGCAAAGGCCAATAGCAGGCCACAAAAGGAAAAGCTTCCTAGGTCAGCTTGTAAACCCCCAATTTTAGCTACTAAATGTCTCGTGCTGCGCACATCACCGCTAGGCATGAGACCTAAAAAGGGTTTGTGAATGAGATGTATGCTGTTCTATCAAAACATCATGAAATCATACACCTATGTAATTCTCCTGGCTGGTACTAAATGAAAACATGGCCCAATGTAGCTTATTCTTATAGGCTGCATAACATTTTCTTTATTAAATGACTCTGCAGGCCTTCCTGAAGAAAGGAGAACATCTACACATAAGAAGATATATTGTGAAAAAATCTCCAGGGTCCAGGCACGTGGGCGGGACTATTGAGTGCTTATGACTATAAATGCAAATATACAATGAGAGAATCACTCTCTAGATAATCAATTACATTTAGATAAATTCAAAGTAAGGTTACCTCCTGTGGATATTTTGAAAATGTAACTTGGACGCAGCTTGCTGGACCCATGTGACCACCGCTACATTAAACTATCTGCCATTCTACTTTTTATTGAACATAAACAATAGCTACTAGAAATGGCAGTTAATTGGCTGTTCCTGGGGAATCCATTACAACGTAGACCTTACAACGACCTACCTTTACAGCGCAACTGTTACAACGCAATTGCCTTTACATCGCATGCCATTACAATGCATGTCATTACAACACGTCACTACAACGCATGCCATTACAACAAATACCATAACAACGCATGCCATTACAATGCATTATAAGGTAAGTAATGGAGATTTCCTTTAGTATTAGGGTGGGTATGGGTTTTGGGGTACATGGGAATAGTAATTTGTACCCCTACACTATCCAACACTTTCCCTACTGTTGCACTCACTGGAGTGGGAATAGTAATTTTTACCCCTACACTATCCAACACTTACCCTACTGTTGCCCTAAAAGTATTATGCGTTTTAATGGTATGCGTTGTAATGGTAGTTTTAAAAAATGCGTTGTAATGGCATGCGTTTTAAAATCGTGCAATGTAATGGTAGTTGCGATGTAGAGACTGTGTTGTAAAAGCATGCGTTGTAATTGCATGTGTTGTAACGTCATATATTTGTCCTGGGAAAAGGTATACAACAACATCTCTATCACCATCAAGCACTTCAGTTACTTCTAAAAAGTTAAAATGCATAAACGTGGGAAATCCTGCTATTGTCCTTTAAAGAACGAAAGGATAATTTCCTAGTTGTTATCCTATCTGTCACCTCTATACAATACTTCAGGGCAATTCAAGAGTCCCATATGACCTAAGATGATCCTTCTTCTGGACTTCTATAGACTGATACTCAAGGGGACCCATGTTATCTGTTTTCCTCCTCCTAGATCTTCATATAAGGCTGTTAGTTACTTAATTTTTGTGTAAGCGTAAATGGAGACACACATCTGCCACAACAGAGCGATTTTAATAATGGCAGCAAGAGGTCAGGTACAATCATTTAGCCACAAAGTAAGACATTTTCCAACACCAGCAAAGAGGCTTGCTTTCCTTTTCCCGAGTCACAGGACAATTCCTATATTAAGGCTGTGACACCCTCGCCCATTTATGAGGCATGCTTCATCATTGTTTTTGCTCCCCTTTAGGCAAGTAACATCTGCTTGCACCAGTGAGCTCACATATGTAAGAGCTGTTGATGGTGATTTTTTAAAAAAAAGATTCTCGTAGGTTGTGAGAATGATGCTACTAGGGTGAACCCTCAAAATAAAGTAAAATCACCTGAAGGTGAACAGTGGAACTTTCATTAGTGTTCCCTGAGGTAAGATTAAAACCAAAAGAATATAAAATATAAAATAGGAAATAGCTCTGTGAGAGTAGAAACAGCATAAAAGTATTGCCCCAGACAGGTTATACACTGCTTTCGGCAGACATTTTAATGGAGTAATTCTGTGCAGTAACCCATAGACAGTAACAGACTATTCTTTTGTGTATTTGCTGAACTGCGGGTAGAAAAGTTATAACAGTGTAGTGACACCATTGGTCGTTGAAATGGTGGGGTCCTCTGACCTTTCCTGGAAGAAATAAATGAATATGGAAGCCTCTGATGTAGAGTTTAGGCACTGAGATGAAGTGAGTGTTCAAGGTGCGAGCTTTACACAAGAAGGGTCTGTCTGCCCAGCTAACGTGTCTACAAGATGGGTTAGAAAGGCCTTAAGAGTATGGCCATGACACTCTGTCAAATGCTTTTTCTGCATCAAGGGCGATCATGACCGCCGCGTTGTTGCTTTTGGTCGCGTGGTTGATTACGTGGCATAGTAATCTTGTGTTGTCGTGGGACATCCTGTTTTTTAGGTATCCCACTTGTGCGCAGTGTATGAGGGAGGGTAGGTACGTGTTGAGCCTGGTAGCTAGGATCTTGGCATAGATCTTGCAATCTACATTAATGAGTGAGATTGGTCTGTAGTTTTTCGGGTGTTGTGTATCTTTGCCTTCCTTTGGGATCACTATAATGTTGGCTTCAGCCATCGATTTCGTCATACAACCATTGTGTACACAGCTTGTGAAAACTGACGTCATCATTGGCCGAAGTGTGGTGATGTAGTGTTTGTAGAACTTGGCTGTGAAGCCGTCTGGCCCTGGTGCTTTTTTATCTTTCAGACCTTTGACAGCTCTTTCTATCTCTTCACTGGTTATTTCTGAGTTTAGTCTTTCCCTCTGATTTTTCGTCAATTCTGGTGATGTGATGTGTTTCAGGAGTTCTTTCCCCCCCCATCTGCATTTAGCGTCTCGTCTTTTTTGTAGAGCTGCGCGTAAAAGTCTCTGAAGGTGTCAAGTATTCCTTTGTTCGTCGTATGTGGTTTGTTTGTGCTGTCCCTGACGGCTGCTATTGTGTGCTGTCTCTGTTTCTCTTTAAGGTACGATGCCAGTGCTTTACCTGCTCTATTGGCCGAGCATAAGTTTATTGCTTTGTATTTGTTAATCCAGGTCCCTGCCCTTTCGCTAAGGATCTTGTTCAAATCGTATTTTTTCTTTGTTAGGGTCGTGAGGGTGTTCCTGTCCTCTAGGTTGGCTATGTGTCCTGATTCTAGTTTTTTGATTTCGCTCTCTAGGTCAGCTATCTTTTTGCTTCTCTCTCTGTTCTGTCTTCCCTTGATACTGATTATGGTTCCTCGTACCGTGGCTTGAAGTGCGTCCCATAGCGTCTCTCTTTCAATGTCTGGGCTGTCGTTATTTTTGAGGTAGTCTTTTATGGCTAGTTCTATTTCAGCACCGCTATTTGGGTTTTTGAGTAGGTCATCATCGAACCTCCATCTTCGCGTCGGGCGTTCGTTGTGTTTGCCTGTTAGTGTTAGGCAGATGTGAGAGTGGTCTGAGATCGTTCTTGGGCCAATCTCTGTGTGTTCTATGAGGTGTGTGTGTGTGTCTGATATGAGTATATATATCAATCCTGCTGTAGGAGTTGTGTGGGTTTGAGTAGAAAGTATACTCTCTTCCATCTGGGTTTTGTAGTCTCCATGGGTCTGCTAGTCTTAGTTTTGCGCAAAGGTTCCGTAGCGGGTTGCCCCTCTGTGTAGTCTGGCTCTGTCTTTGTGGGTGCCTGTCTATGGCTGGGTCCAGTACTTGGTTCATGTCTCCAGCTACTATTTGGAGCTCTCCCAAAGGTAGTGCCTCCAGTTCCTTGCCTATCTGTTCCCAGAATGTCTTATCCTCGTTGTTGGGGCCGTAGATGTTTGCCACGTGTATAGGTTCCTCCCCCCTTAGCAGGCTGGTGATTAGTAATCTGCCCTCAGTGTCTGTCTTTGACTTGGCTAGTGTGAGTTTTGACTTTTTACTGAGTATTGTGATTACCCCGTTCTTTTTGTTCTTTGCTGGTGATCCTATTATGTGACCTATCCAGCTGGCCTTTAGGCGGTCTATGTCTTCTTCCCCTAGTCTTGTCTCCTGCAGGATATAGATATCACTTTTTAGCTTGGCCAGGTGTTCTAGGACTTTCCTCCTTTTAACTGGGTGGTTGAGACCTTTAACGTTCATTGACACTACCTTGATGTTCGTCTTGAGATTGTGGTGCGTGTTGTGTGTCATTTTCCGTTCTTCCTGAGCTGGCTGTCTGTTTGGCTCCTTTGCCTACTTGTCTTGGTTCTGTGTTTTGGTTCCCTGTCTGCTCTCTCTAGGAATAGAAAAGTGGTATAGAAAGATAGGAAAAGAGAAGAAAATAGCATCGACCCATGTGTGTTGTTATCGCCTTGCCCTTTCGGGTTCTTCTGTTCGAGCTATGAGGTAGATGTCGGTTTAGTGTTGTTTGTCTTGGTCTCCTGGGTTTTATGCTGGGCGTCTTGTGGTGGATCAAAGTTCTTGATTTTGAGGTAGATTCTTAGGGTCTGTTTCCATCTGTAATGTTCATTCCGATTTACTTTCATCGCTTGGTGAGGCGCTTCTCTTAGGTGCGCTTTGGCCTTTCGCCTCCATATCCTCGGTCGGTGGTCCTCTCATGTAGCGTCTGAGTTCCTCTGGGTCCTCAAAGACCATTGATCTCCAATTGTCCGTGATCTTAAAACGGGCAGGTCCAGTGAAAGAGAAAGTGAGGTTCCTTTTCCGCAGTGCTTCTCTCATGGCCAGGAAGCCTTTCCTGGCTTCTACCGTGGTTTTCGAGTAATCATGTGTGAGCACAATCTTGCAGCTCGCCCATGTAAGGTTTTGGTTTTTTCTGGCAAAGGCGAAGATCGCGTCGGTGTGATCTGCTCTTAGTGGGGAGCAGATTATTGCTCTTGGAGGCTTCCCTGTGGCTGGTTTCCCCGCCGGTACTCTGTATGCTTTGTTGACTTCAAACTGCCTCTCAAAGTTCAGGCCAGTGAGTTTGGGAAGCATGTCTTCGAGCATTGCTGCGCAGGATTTCTCCTTATCCTCCAGGCCTTCTGGGACCCCCAGGATTCTGATGTTGCCCCTTCTGGCTCTGTCGTCCTGCTCCGCCAGATGCTTCTGTATTGTCCTGGCTATCTTTGCGTGCTCCTCAGTGGCCTTGATATTCTTACTTGTTGCGTCTTCAACCTCACTTATCCTGCCCTCCACCGTCTCCAATCTGGTGTTTGTGTTGTGCTGGTCAGCTCGGATTGCAGCCAGTTCTAGTTGCATGTTATCTATTGTCTTTTTAGTTTCTCTTGCAACATCTTTAACTTCGTTGATTCTTTTCAACACTGTTTCTAGTGTAGCAGTCTCCGTTTTGAGCTTTGCCGGGGACTCCAGAGTGTCTTTTTTTAGTTTTTTCATGTCATTTGTGTTTTTTACTTCGGCCATTTTCTGCAGCTGTGATTTTCCCGGACTGCGCGATCCGCCTTCTTTCCTTGTGCCTGCTCGCTGTCTGGCTTGTGCTTGTTCTGTGGCTAGCGCTACAGAATTGTAGCGGATGCGGCTTGGTACTTTGATGTGCCGGGTCTTTGTTTTTTACCTTATCCCATCCAGCGCTTGCCTTGTCTCGTTCGCCTCTGCTGGGCTGCTTCTTAGCTGTTGTCCACCTTCCTTTGTTAGCAGTGCAGGCTCTGATCACCTGTTGCACTCACTTCGTTGCCAGGACTGAGTCTAAATTGTTTCCTTGGCGTGCTTCTGTGCGCATTGCCTTGTTGCTAATTGCGGCTTTTCTAGCCGTTACTGCCGTCTGGCGCTGCCCAGCGCGTTGCTGTGCGAGTTTTTGCACCTTATGTACTGGCTGAAGTCGCCTGCTGCATCCTTCCTGTTTCTGGGTTTGCCAAACTTCTTGCCAAATTGTTCCTGTCTCGCGTGTGCTTTGCGCGGTATCCTGTTGCTATTTGCGCGTGTTTGTGCCCCTTGCGTGCTTGGAGTTGTTGTACGACTTTCCTTTCCTTTTCCCTTTTGTGCTGCAGTTTTGCAGTCTCCGGCGCTGATCGTGGGGGGTTATGCCACTCCCCTCCTCCCTCTGCATGATTACGTTGCAGTTTGCAGGCTTCGGTGCCGGTCTTGGGACTGTGCGGCTTCTCCTCCCTCCTCCCGATCACGATCTCGTAGCTCGGGGGGGGGGGGGGGGGGGGGGGGGGTCGGGGGTTGGGGTCGGGGGTTGGGGGTGTAGGTTCTGATCGTGGCCCGCTTGGGGGGGGGGGGGTTGTCTCTCTCTGCGCCTTACCCCGCACTGTGGTTTCCGCTTCCTCTCCCTCAGGCCACGCCTTTCCGCTTCGATGCTTTTACTGAGCTTATCTCCGGTAAGAGCGCTGGGCGTACTTTCTCGGGTATTTCCCGCACAGGTTAGGCTCCGTTTCGGCTCCTCTTTCTTCCGCCTCCGCACTCTCTGTTTCGTGCATCACGGCGCCTCTTCTTTTTTTTTTCCTTTATTTCCACCCGCTCTTCTTCTCCGCCTTCGCTTGTGTTCTCACACTTCGGCTACTTGGTGGTCGCAGCGCGTGGCTGCTGGCTTCTCGCTTGGTGTGGGTACAGCCCCTATGTCCTCCTTGTCTTGTCTTCGGATCTTCCTATCTCCGTCCGATCGCCATCTTGCTTCTCTCTCTGCTTCCCCGCAGTGGCTCTTCCAAAGTTCGTTTTTATTTGTTCAAGCCCGTTCAAGACCTCCAGCTCTTATCGCCTTGTAGCCCTAATCTTCACAGCTCGCTAGTTGCTTTTTCGGGGTTAAATCCTCGCGTTTGGCGGGTTAAATTCACCTTATTTCCTCAGGGTTCACGGAGCTAACGGACCTAGACGACCATCTCTTAGGCCACAACTACAGGAAGATGGTAATGGCCCTATACAATGAACCCCCAAAGCACGGGTGGTAGTGAACGTCAGATCTGCTAGATCTAAAACGGGGAATGAGACAGGGCTGTCCACTATCTCCGGCCCTCTTCCTACTGGCAATAGAACCCTTACTCAACATGATACGATCAAACCCAAACATTAGGGGTATACCTGTAGAGGGAGAATCATTCAAATTAGCAGCATACGCGGACGATGTCCTCATTGTAACAGAAGACCCAGAAAGGTCTATAAACGCTCTAATGGATACTATAAATCAATATGTCCAGGTGTCTGGGTACAAACTCAACAGAGAGAAATCTGAGTGTAAACCACTGAACATCCACACCAACAAGACGGCACTGGGGTCCTCTGGCCTGACCTGGCAGAGGAAAGCCATTAAATACTTGGGCCTCCTCTTCGAAAGAGACCTGCGAACCACACTAGACCAGAACGAACAAGCAATCTTAAACAAAATCAAAAGGAAAAGCTCGAGGGATGGTCACCCAAATTCACTACGTGGTGGGGAAGGATAGAGACTATAAAGATGATGGTCACCCCCATGGTTAACTACATGCTCAACATGCTACCACTAACCAACACACCTGATTTTCACAAAAAATTGGATCAATTACTGAACACATTCCTTTGGAGAGGAAAGAAACCCAGAATCAGCCTTCAGAAACTCCGACTCCCCAAGGCACTTGGAGGTCTTAACATAACAAATTTCAAAACCTTTCAAACAGCCTGTATGGTAAAACAAGGCTTGTACTGGCTATCCCCAAAGGGTGACTACACCCCAGCCTGGCTCTCCTTAGAGCGGAGCCTGCTAGGGGGGATGGAGCCCGTAGCACTACTCACAGCAACGAAACACCCCACAATCAAACAAAAAGCAATACTAAGGAACACAAGACTAGCCCTACTAAGAATAGATAAACTACTAGACACAAGCATCAGACAAACTCAGCTAGAGTCCCTCTGGCACAATCCTAGAATAAAGTACAGGAACAACACACTAGACATGCACACATGGTACCGACACGGCATAACAACGGTGGGCCAGCTACAGAACAAAGGAAATCAAACAGCCTTTGACACAGTCAAAGAGCAATACAAGTTTGACAGCGCAGAGCTCTATAACTTCCTTAAAATAAGGGTGGCAATCGCCAAAGCGGGCATAAACAAGCTCACCCCATCAATAATACAATACGCCACCAGCCTGAACATATTAAGGCACCAAGTAGCGCACATATACAGAGCCCTGTGCCCTAAAACCTCTAAACTAAATAACAAAATTATAATCCATTGGGAAGCAGTGGCAGGGAGAGAGCTCAGTGAGAAGGAAAGGGCAGACCTCTGGTCTTCCTCATCGAGAAGAAAGGTGACAACAACTCTAGATCAGACAAAATTCTGGCTGTTACACAAGGCCTACTGGACCCCAGCACGCCTAGCCACCATGGGTATCAGAGATAACGACTCCTGCTGGAACTGCAATAAGCAGAAGGGGGACCTGGCACACCTCCTCTTCCACTGCAACAAGGTCAGGAAATTCTGGGACTCAATAAATACTCTAATCAATGACGTAACAGGCGCAACAGGAACACTGGACTTTCACTATCTAGCACTGGGGTACACCGACCCATCCATAACATCCGAAAATGACAGGGACCTGATTGACCTCCTGCTCACAGCGGCGGTCAAGATGGTGTTGAACAACTGGAAAGACACAGCAAAGGCCACTTTTAAATCCTGGTTCAACTGGGTCATCTTCCTACGAGGGGCCGACACCATAACAACCAACAGCCTACCGAACTCAGGGAAAAAAAAGCGAGATGTGGCTGTCGCTAGACAACTACCTGTCCTCTCATAAGCCACCCTGAATGTCCAGGCGAGGCAACACTGCGTAAACCACATGCATCACCTACTCTACGACACAATGAGCCTCCTCTCTCTCTTTACTCTCTATACTCTCTTTCTCTTCACGCCACCAGGGGAGCGAAAAGGCAATCAGACAGTCTGTAAGGGGCATGGGGGAAGCCAGAAGGATTGACGAAAAGAAGAAGAAGCTAGCATGAGAACATGGACAAACAGGCACAAGCCAATCGAGACAATGCAAACATCATTATGATGCTGTTGATAATACTTGTTTTAATGCTAATTGCTACATGTTTTAAATCTTTTTCTTATCTTTGATTTCTAATCTTTCTATGATATGATTTTTATTTATTATTGTATAATGTAATTTATTCAGAAGATTGTTGTTTATACATTTTGTGAATGATTTCCATTTTGATTGAATTAAGAAGAACATAAGTTACTTACCTGTAAACTGTGGTTCTCCAGTATTGGTGTCTTTCATAGATTCACATGCTTGAATATTCCCCGAAGTGGGAGTCCCACGGTACATATAATAGCAGTAATATATGCATATATAAATAAAATGTGATCAAGCTGTGTGGCTGATTGCGCTGTGCTGCTTACGTTGGGAACTGGACATACCTTATATATATATATATATATATATATATATATATATATATATATATATATATATTACAGTAAAGTATCCAAAACTCATAAGTACCATAGAACAGAATAGGCCCATAGAAAGCCTAAGGGAGAAACTCAACTTAGCAACATATTAGTGTCATTATGTTTTGGTCCACATTCTAGCCAATCAGGCTGCAGTTCCCTCTAGAACCTTCTCCTCAGAAGCCCAAGCCCTCAGATTTATGTAGCACAAAGTAACCAAAAGTGCCTGAGGAGAAAAGAGCCTCTGAGGGGAGGAAGGGAGGGTCGCATGTGAATCTATGAAAGACACCAATACTGGAGAACCACAGTTTACAAGTAAGTAACTTATGTTCTTCTCCAGTATTAGGGGTGTCTTTCATAGATTCACATGCTTGAATAAGAGTAGAAAGCAGTAAATCATCATATAAGTCATAAAGGTAACACTAAACTTCAAGCATACAAAAACATATCATTAAATATGTAATATATCAACATTCAAGAGAAAAAACCTTTGACTGGAGGCGGGTACCAACAGAGGCTCACCTTATTTAAAAAGATTCTGCAGCACCGCTTGTCCTACTGCTGCATCTGCGGTGTCTGTTGATTGCAGACAGTAGTGCTTCGTAAAGGTATGGCTGCTCGACCACGTAGCAGCTCTGCAAATGTGCCGCAGAGGTACTCCCGCAAAGAGGGCAGTAGAAGCTGACACAGCTCTAGTTGAATGAGCACGTTCTGGAGCAGGATCCAATTCCGTGACTGATGCAGTGCGCTGAATCTAAAACTTGAGACAGCGTTTCAAATCCAAGGAATGCAATGAACGTTCAGCAGGAGTTTGTGGATCAGGAAAAGTCTTTAGAATGACGGGTTCATTGAGATGGAAATCACTTGGGACTTTCGGGATAAATCTAGGGTTAGTACGTAGCGTAACAGCCTCATTGGAGAACTGGAGAAAAGGAGGCTGAATTGTGAATGCCTGAATATCACTGACACGCCTAGATGATGTCAAGGCGAGCAAAAGAGCCACTTTCCACGTGAGGAATTTTAAGCTTGCTGAGTGGATGGGCTCGAAAGGAGGTAGGAGAAGCTGAGACAAAACCAGATTTAGGCGCCAAGCAGGTGGAGGACGAATGGGTGGAAACATACGGAAGAGGCCTTTGAAAAACTGTTGGATGATTCTACATGAATACAGCGAGGTGGAACCATCATGACGGAAGTGGGAAAGTGCTGGTAAAAACACCTTAAGAGTGGAGTGGGAAAGTCCTGACCTTGCAAGGGATAGGAAGAAATTTAGGATCTGTTCCGGTTTGGCGGTCATTGGATCCAAGGCTTTGGTGTGGCACCAGACACAGAAACGCTTCCACTTCAGCTGATAGGTTTTAATGGTGGAAGGAGCGCGAGCGTGCGCTAACACCTCTCTGCAATCTGCGTTAATGGTCGATTCATTGTATTCAGGTTCCAGGCATGGAGCTGGAGGTATGCCAGATCTGGGTGGCAAATCTGCCCTTGCTGCATCGTGAGGAGGTGAGGCAGAGGATGAAGCGATATTGGCTCGTTCTTGGAAAACAAGAGCAGGTCCGAGAACCATGGGCGTCACGGCCTCTTGGGAGCAATCAGGATGACATGACAGGGTTGAAGCCTCATCCTGTGCAACAAGCGCGGAAACAGAGGAAGCGGAGGGAAAGCGTAGATGAATTCGTTCAACCAGCTGGTCGAAAATGCATTTCCACTCGACTCTCTGTGGGGATGAAGACTTGCAAAGCGTTGGCATTTCCTGTTGGCGGCAGTCGCAAAGAGATCCATCTGTGGCTGGCCCCACTGACGGAAAATGAACTCGAGAGTTGGTTGGTTGAGTTTCCACTCGTGATTGTCCGAGAGAGACCTGCTGAGTGAATCCGCCAGAACATTGGAAACACCCGGCACATGGATGGCTGTAAGATGAATTTGATGATGAATTGCCCATTCCCATATCTCCTGTGCTTGTTGGGACAGCAGAAGGGACCTTGTGCCACCCTGTTTGTTTAGGTAATGCATGCTGGTGGTGTTGTCTGTCCTCGCCAGCAGAGATTGGCCCTGTACTATCCTTTGGAAAGATTTCATGACAAGGAAGATCGCAAGAAGCTCTAGACGGTTTATATGCCAAGTGTGTTGGATTGCAGTCCACTTTCCTTTTACTGACATTCCTTCGAGATGCGCTCCCCAGCCTTCCAGGGACGCATCGGTTGTGAGCGTCAGTCGGAGTTGCGTCTTGAAAAGACCGACCCATGGATATGTTCGGAGGGTGAGCCCACCACTCCAGTGCCACCTGAATGCGGGTCGTGAGAAGGATCCGGTCGTTGAATAATCCTGAGATCTGTTTCCACTGCTTGTCTAATTCCTCTTGCACGACCCTCATATGTAGCCTGCAGTGGGGGATCAACTGTATGGCCGAGGAAGCCATGCCTAGGAATGATTTCAACATCCGGACTGAAACGTACAGCTTTGACTGCAAGAATCGTACCATCTTGAGCATGCGGTCTTGTCTTTCCTGGGAGACGAAAACCTTTGCCAGCCGAGAATCTAGTGAGGCTCCTATAAAATCTCGCCGCTGAGATGGGCGAAAATGTGACTTCTGGCAATTGATGGAAAGGCCCAATTTTTGAAAAAGAGAGATGCAAGACTGGGTGTGCTGGATTGCCAGTTGGAGGTTCGGAGCCTTTATAAGACAATCGTCCAGGTATGGATAAAATTGAATGCCTTGTAGGCGCAGAAAAGCAGCTACCGGGCCATGATCTTGGTAAAGACCCTCGGTGCTGAACGTAGGCCGAACGGCAGGACTCTGAATTGGAAATAAAGGTGTCCGACTGTAAAACGGAGATACTTTCTGTGCCTGGGGTGAATTGGCACATGAAAGTATGCATCCTGGAGTTCGATCGTGGAGAAGAACTCTCCGGGATTAAGATAATTTAAAATTAGAAGCAAGGTCAACATTTGAAAAGTTTTTGACGTGATGAATTTGTTCAAGGCCCTTGAATACAAAATGGGGCGCCACTCTTCCGACTTTTTCTTGACTAGAAAAAAGCGGGAGTAAAACCCCTTGCCCTGCTGGCCTTGTGGTACGACCTCGATAGCACCTTTTCTGATCATCAATTTGACTTGAGTCAATAGTTCTTTGAAATGGGGAGGAGGCGGGCCTGTAGGGGAGCGATTGGGAGGAAATTTTGTAAACTCCAAGGTATGTCCTTTTGAAATCACGTCTAGGACCCATTGATCGGAGGTGATGTTGGACCAATTCAAGATGTAATTGGAGATTCGCCCTCCAATTTTTACAGTCGGTAGAAAATTGACACTGGGACTGTCACTGTTTCTTTTTATTCGAACCACCTCTGTAGGTGGTGTAGGAGAGTAGGGTCTGCAATCCTATGATCACCCAGACTTTTTGCTTTTGTTTCACTGGTTTACGACTTTCTCGGGCTGTGGGCCTGCTAATCAGACCCACAGCCTAGCTGTTCTCTCTCTAAATTGATGCATGTATCTTAGGTGCATTACCCAATTGGAACTGGGCCACCCTGTCAGACCCTGTAACTCAGGGCATCGGTGTACCCAGGGCCTACCAGGGGCTGAAGCATGTATTATGCCACCCCTGGATGGCCATCTAAATCTGACACAACTGGCTGCACGACAGCTGGGGCAACGTAGCGTACCCGCTCGTCGCTTTAGGTATAGTAGCCCTATATCTAACCACACAATGGACACCCGAGTTCCTATCAGACACTCCTATGGCAGGCCTTGACAATCCTGAAGGCAGAGTGCTTGGAATCGTGTGAATTGGGTTCTGGCCCGAGCCGAGCCCGGTTGCAGCTGGCGGAACCAAGACCCAATGGCTGTTCCATGATAACGCGTGCCATCACGGTAACTTCGGTATTGCGTTATCCAGACATGTCGAGTAAGGTGTCATACGAATCGGGATGCTACCCCCTCACCAATACTGGCGACGAGGTTAGCATTCCGCCCTTCTAGAGGGACACGACATGTATGTAACTGTGAACCCCGGTTAAAGTTAACTAAAGCCTCAGCTCCACAAAATGGATGCTGCCACCACAGACACGAGTCTGACCTCCTGCTGCTGGGAGTCCTTCCAGCGAGGAGAGCTTGGACAAAGGGTTCCTGTCAAGGGCGGTGTTCGCACCGTCCCAGACAGGGTTTGTGTATTCTGGGTAGGTAGGGCTTTGCGAGAAGGTGACTGCGGAGTGGCACCCTGGTGCTCACTACGCATCTGCCGGTCAGAACCAGTTCCAGGGGCGCCAGCCCCTGACCTGGGGACAGTCCGGCAGGGGAGAGGGGTGTAACTACCCCCCTTCCTGGTCCCACCCTTAGGGCAGGACCTAGTCATGTACCCACCCCTTTCTTTAGGATAAAGGCCGGAGCGGGGACCCTTCCAAATTAGATCATCTTTGAATCAAGAATACTTTCTACGAAAGGACTTCGAGACTCTTCTCAAGATTTCTCCCTTGTGGCTAAGGAGTAGTCACCCTGCACCAGCGGGCACCATCTAAGAACTCTGCGGTTTGCTGCAAGTCCTTCCTCAAGGAATCCGACAGCCCAGCTCGACGAGAACCGGCTTCCCTGGCACCTCTGACCTCTACCCACGTCATCAGCTCAGCTGTGATCTGTGGGTGCGACGAGACCTCGAGGGACCGGCCATCATCAAAACCTGCACGCTTTCTTAATCAGCACGACCATCGAAGCAATTCTCTGGTGAGTGCTCTGGGGTCCGAGAAGCCCCGACCCTGAGCTGCTCCAGCACCGAAGTGAAGTCTCCCAGCATCTCCACGATCTGCGTGGGGCCCTTCTGCTCGCCGCTCAGTACGTTGTTTGTTCACCAGCCGCTGGCTTGTGCCCTTCTTTGACGACATCCGACAACCAACGCTGCTAGTCTGGTTGCTCCAGACTGGCCTTTGCTTCCATCTTTGAGAGAAGCACCCCGGACCCTCCTGGTCCACTCAAGACGCCATTTTAGGCCCACCACGTGGCCCTGAAATCTGCCAAGGCTTGTTGCCCCAATCCTGGGCCCAGCGACGCCGACAGCATCAACCTCCGTGGGACAGCTCGCACCTCCATCCTGGTCACCGACAACGCCTCCTGGTCCGTGAGACTGCAGAGCCTAGCGTCGCCCACTCACCTAGTCGAGGTGACGGCCAACCGGTGCCTTCCTGGTACCCTCTAACTACTGGCTAGTAGTACGAACTTGGTCCCCTCTGCTTTCAGGTATCAACGATCTCTGATCCAGGCTTGGATCTCTACGAACTATTCAGCACTGGTCGCCGGCCAGCAACTCCTTTTCTTCCGGCTCCTGGCTCGTCAGCGAAGACCCCGACGCCTGTAAGACTTGTGCAGCCGCAGCCCTCGTGGCTAGGTAACTTCGGCATTTCGGTGCCTGCATAGCCTCCTTACTCTAGGGTCCCGAGTCCCTCGCTTCCGACTTGCCTTATCGGGTCCGCCCGAGACCACTAAACTTCCCGTGTCCCCGGACACTTGTTTAAATTGTGCACTTGAAGTATTCTCCTAAGAGTTTTGGTTTGTGCTTAGTACCCTGTCCTCATAAGGAGTCCAGGGCTGTTGTGATTCTTAATAAATATTCTGTTTATTTTCATAACACTTGTGTGGTGTCCTTTCACTTGGGGTTCAAGGGGTATGTGATGGTATAACAGCTGGCTTAACACGCCCTCTAGAGTTTAGCCCGAAGACTGCTCGTATCCACGCTACTAGGATAGCTGGTCTAAGGTTGACTTACAACCAATTACCATAAGGGTCGTTGGAACGATACATAGCGGTCGCTAGAATAGCGAACGCTGCATATCGGGCCAACTTCTCACATTGGTGAGCAGCGGTTGGGATTTGAGCTTGCTGTTGTTTTACCACGCGTATCCTAAGAACATCTTGTGAAAGATCGCATAAGTACTCCAGGTACATATAACCTAGCTTAGAATACTCTGAGTTCTACTGAACCAGCTGTTGTAGCTCTTCAAGGCTTAGCACACCTTGGCTACAACTCTTAGCAAGGGCTCAGTAGGTAAACCCATAGTGTAGGTAGGTACATCACTTACACCACACTAGAAACAGCATGTCGGACAAAGGCGGAAACTCTGAGTCTCCCCTCGTGTCAGTCGACCTTCCACAGGTCACCTCCAGATATGCTGCGCTTAGCTTTCATGAGATGCGACAGATCTGTACGTCTCGAAAGATTAAGCAGGGTGCAAACCCTACCATTCCGTTTCTGATTGGTCTCTTGGAGACTTATGATGCCAAGAAGGCGGGTAACACCGACCCTTCTCATCCTGAAATGGAAATGCCTCCCCTCGAGGGAACCCGAGGTGACCCTGACCTTATCCATCTCTCTGCCGAGGGCGAAGAGGAGGACGAGGAACCAGAGACATCTGGGGACGAGGCAGACAAAGGTCCAGTCATAGTTAGTCAGCTAACTCAGGACAACTTAAGCCGGCACGAGTTTGGTACTAGGAGACCCCTGGGGCCTCTCTCGGGCCAGCTTAACATTGGGAACGGACGAGTTAGGTCTCTGTCGAGAGGCTCTAACAGATCTGTTCGAACCAATGGCTCTCGAGGTTCTGCTCGAAGAGGGATGACATCACCTCAGAGGAGAATGTACGAAGCAAAGGAGCGGGAAGTCAATCTGCGGATCGAAAGGGAAGAACTTGCCCTAGCCAAAGAAAGACTCGCCTTTGCTCGAGAGCAAGAGTTGAGTGGGACGATTCCCACTGGTGGCAGCATTCCCCCACGGGAACCCAGGAGTTTAGACACTAAGCACCTGAATAAGATAGTGCCCCCCCTTTAAGCAAGGGGACGACATCCACAAGTGGATTACTGCTTTGGAGCGGGCCTGCACTGTACAGTGCGTCCCCCAGAGTCAGTGGGCAGCTATCTTGTGGCTCTCCTTTGAAGGTAAAGGTAGAGATAAGCTCCTCACCACAAGGGTCGAGGACGCTAACAATTACCAGATCCTGAAGAACACACTGATTGATGGGTTCGGCCTAACCACTGAGCAGTACAGGTTGCTGTTCAGGGATACCCAGAAAACTCAGTCTCAGGACTGGTCTGATTTCGTTGATTGTGCCACTAAGGCTTTTGAGGGCTGGTTGCTGGGCAGTAAGGTTACTGATTACCAAGGATTGTATAATTTGATCATGCGAGAACAGATTTTAAACAATTGTCAGAACCAGTTGTTGCATCAGCACCTTGTCGACTCTGATCTGACCTCTCCCCAAGAATTGGGAAAGAAGGCAGACAGATGGGTCAGAACAAGGGTTAAGCAAAACCAGGGCCAGAACCAGGGTGGTCAGAAGAAAGCAGACCAGAAGGGTAAAGATTCGAAAGGGGAACAAACTGACCAGAAGTCTTCGACAGGTCCCCAACAACCCAAAGAGGGGGGGGGGTCAGGCTTCCCAGAAAAAGAAGAATCAAGAAGGTCAATCGAAAAGGTGGTGCCAATACTGTAAAAGTAAAACTCACTGGTTTAGTGAGTGCACCAAGAAAGGAGGGCAGACTCCTGCTACTGCAGCCCCTACGGCACCTGTGCCCCCTAGTACAGCCAGCAGTAGTAGTGCGCCTCCCAATGGACTAGTTGGGTTAACCTTGGGTTCTGAGGGGTGTGACGGCTTAGCTGGTACACTCACTCAGGCTGTCCTTGTCTGTACAGGGGATGTGGATATATCCCCTGATATCAGTCCCAATACTTTGGGCAAATACCGACAGACGCCTTTAATAAATGGAAGAATGGCTCAGGCCTATAGGGACACTTGTGCCAGCGTCACTATGGTGACGCCTAACTTTGTGGACCCTGGACAGCTCATGCCAGGTACAGAATTCCTGGTGACCAATGCCAGCAACGCCACTACCCGTCATAGTATGGCGATTGTTGCTTTCTCCTGGGGAGGGGTAAATGGCCAGAAAAAGGTTGTTGTTAGTTCAGACCTCCCAGTGGATTGTTTGTTGGGCAATGATTTGGAGTCATCACGATGGTCAGAAGTGGAGCAACGGACTCACATGGAGATGTTAGGCTTGCCAGCACACGTGTTTGCTGTGACCAGGTCACAGGTCAGACGATGCCCCACTGAGCAGGTGCTGGATCCTGGAACAACGGACCAGACACCTCCAAAGAAAAGGAGCAGTCGGGTTAAGGCTTCGCCTTCCCCCTTGCCCCAGGTCGAGGATCAGGACTCAGAGGAGGCTGACCTCCAAGAATTGCGGGAAACTGAACCTAAAGAACTCGAACTTGATCAAGTTGAGTTTCTGGGCTCAGGGGGACCCACACGAGAGGACCTGGGGAAGGACCAGTTAGGCTGCCCTTCTCTTGAACCCCTCAGACAGCAGGCTGCTGCTGAGGCTGCTGGGAACGCCACAGGTACCCACAAGGTATACTGGGAAGATGGACTCCTGTACACTGAGGCAAGAGACCCCAAGCCTGGCATGACCAGGAGGCTGGTCGTCCCCTTGTCTCAGCGTGGTTTCCTCCTTACCTTGGCCCACGAGATTCCCTTAGCAGGACACTTAGGCCAGACGAAGACGTGGGACAGGCTTGTCTCACACTTTCACTGGCCTCATATGAACGAAGATACCAAGGAGTTTTGCCGCTCCTGTGTCACTTGCCAAGCCAGTGGTAAGTCAGGTGGCACGACAAAGGCCCCCCTTATACCAATGCCTGTGGTGGGGGTGCCCTTTGAACGGGTGGGGATTGACATCGTCGGTCCCATGGAACCACCAACAGCATCAGGGCACAAGTTTATACTGGTGGTAGTGGATCATGCCACCAGGTATCCTGAAGCTATTCCCCTTAGGACCACTACAGCGCCTGTTGTGGCAAGAGCCCTAGTTGGAGTATTCTCCAGAGTGGGCTTCCCTAAGGAGGTCGTCTCCGACAGAGGTGCAAACTTTATGTCGAGCTACTTAACTGCTATGTGGAAGGAGTGTGGTGTCAACTACAAATTCACTACACCCTATCATCCACAATGCAATGGGCTTGTTGAGAGATTCAACAGGACCCTGAAAGGGATGATTCACGGACTACCTGAAAAGCTTCGGCGTAGATGGGACGTCCTGATCCCCTGCCTTTTATTCGCTTACAGAGAAGTCCCACAGAAGGGGGTTGGCTACAGCCCTTTTGAACTTTTGTACGGGCATCCTGTGAGAGGACCCCTGTGTTTGGTGAAGGAAGGATGGGAGAGACCTCTCAAAAAGCCTGCAACCAGCATAGTGGACTATGTGCTGGGCCTCCGCTCGCGGATGGCTGAGTACATGGAGAAGGCATCCGAAAACCTTAAGGCCAGCCAAGAACTCCAAAAAACTTGGCATGACCAAAAGGCTGTCTTGACTGTTTATCAGCCCGGACAGAAGGTGTGGGTGCTGGAGCCAGTGGCCCCGGCAGCACTCAAGGACAAATGGTCCGGGCCCTACACCATCCTGGAGAAAAAGGGAGAGGTCACCTACCTGGTAGACCTGGGAACTCCCCGGAGCCCCCACAGGGTGCTCCATGTCAACAGGCTCAAGGCATATGTCGACAGGAAGGACATGAGTTTGCTCATGGCCATGGATGAGGGACAGGAGGAGGAGAGTGACCCTCTCCCCGACCTGCTCACTCAGAATCCTGACGATGGATCGGTAGATGGTGTCGTCTTTTGTGGCAGCCTCTCCGAACATCAACAGGAGGATTGTAAACAGGTTCTTCAATCCTTCCGGCATATGTTCTCTCTAACACCCAGTCAGACCAATTGGTGCACCCATGAGGTCGACACTGGTGACAGCTTGCCCGTGAAGAGTAAAATCTACCGGCAGCCAGATCACGTTAGAGACTGCATCAAGAACGAAGTGCAGAAAATGTTGGAGCTGGGAGTCATTGAACCCTCGGACAGCCCCTGGGCTAGTCCCGTAGTTCTAGTGCCGAAACCTCACACCCCGGGCGGTAAGAAAGAAATGAGGTTCTGCGTAGACTACCGGGGTCTCAATGCAGTCACTAAGACTGATGCCCACCCAATACCAAGGGCAGACGAGCTTATCGATAGATTGGCTTCGGCCAACTACTTAAGTACGTTTGACCTGACAGCTGGGTATTGGCAAATCAGGTTAGCTGAAGACGCCAAGCCCAAGACCGCATTTTCTACCCCTGGTGGGCACTACCAGTTTGTGGTGATGCCCTTTGGTTTGAAAAATGCACCTGCCACCTTCCAACGGTTGGTGAATCACGTTCTCACTGGGCTGGACGACTTCTGTGCGGCGTATCTAGACGATATTGCTGTCTTTAGCTCCACCTGGGAGGATCACCTGGTCCACCTGCGGAAAGTGTTAGAGGCTCTGCAAGCGGCAGGTCTCACTATCAAGGCTACCAAGTGCCAGATAGGGCAGACACAGGTTGTATACTTGGGCCACCTCGTCGGGGGAGGTCAAGTTCAGCCACTGGAGAGCAAGATACAGTCAATCAGGGACTGGGCTCCTCCAACCACCCAGACTCAGGTTCGAGCTTTCTTGGGCCTGACTGGTTACTACCGGAAGTTCGTCAGAAATTACGGATCGATATTGACTCCGCTCAATGAACTGACGAGTAAGAAAATGCCAAAAAAGGTTCAGTGGACAGCGAGCTGTCAAAAAGCATTCGATGACCTAAAACAGGCCATGTGCACGGCACCTATCCTCAAGAGTCCAGACTACTCCAAACCATTCATTGTCCAAACAGATGCTTCTGAGTTGGGTGTGGGAGCTGTTCTATCTCAACTGAATTTTGATGGTAATGACCAGCCCATTGCTTTTATAGGCAGACGGCTGACCCCCAGAGAGAAAAATTGGTCAGCTATAGAGAGGGAGGCCTTCGCTGTGGTGTGGGCCCTGAAGAAACTGAGACCATACTTGTTTGGCACTCATTTCAAAATTCAGACCGACCATAAGCCCCTCTTATGGCTAAATCAGATGAAGGGTGAAAACCCCAAACTGCTTAGGTGGTCCATTTCCCTACAGGGGATGGACTTCACAGTGGAGCATAGACCTGGCACTGATCATGGCAATGCAGATGGGCTCTCCAGGTATTTCCACTTAGAACAAGAAGACTCACCTGGTCAAGGTTAGCTTATTGTCCCAACGTTTGGGGGGGGGGGGGTCATGTAGGAGAGTAGGGTCTGCAATCCTATGATCACCCGGACTTTTTGCTTTTGTTTCACTGGTTTACGACTTTCTCGGGCTGTGGGCCTGCTAATCAGACCCACAGCCTAGCTGTTCTCTCTCTAAATTGATGCATGTACCTTAGGTGCATTACCCAATTGGAACTGGGCCACCCTGTCAGACCCTGTAACTCAGGGCATCGGTGTACCCAGGGCCTACCAGGGGCTGAAGCATGTATTATGCCACCCCTGGATGGCCATCTAAATCTGACACAACTGGCTGCACGACAGCTGGGGCAACGTAGCGTACCCGCTCGTCGCTTTAGGTATAGTAGCCCTATATCTAACCACACAATGGACACCCGAGTTCCTATCAGACACTCCTATGGCAGGCCTTGACAATCCTGAAGGCAGAGTGCTTGGAATCGTGTGAATTGGGTTCTGGCCCGAGCCGAGCCCGGTTGCAGCTGGCGGAACCAAGACCCAATGGCTGTTCCATGATAACGCGTGCCATCACGGTAACTTCGGTATTGCGTTATCCAGACATGTCGAGTAAGGTGTCATACGAATCGGGATGCTACCCCCTCACCAATACTGGCGACGAGGTTAGCATTCCGCCCTTCTAGAGGGACACGACATGTATGTAACTGTGAACCCCGGTTAAAGTTAACTAAAGCCTCAGCTCCACAAAATGGATGCTGCCACCACAGACACGAGTCTGACCTCCTGCTGCTGGGAGTCCTTCCAGCGAGGAGAGCTTGGACAAAGGGTTCCTGTCAAGGGCGGTGTTCGCACCGTCCCAGACAGGGTTTGTGTATTCTGGGTAGGTAGGGCTTTGCGAGAAGGTGACTGCGGAGTGGCACCCCGGTGCTCACTACGCATCTGCCGGTCAGAACCAGTTCCAGGGGCGCCAGCCCCTGACCTGGGGACAGTCCGGCAGGGGAGAGGGGTGTAACTACCCCCCTTCCTGGTCCCACCCTTAGGGCAGGACCTAGTCATGTAGCCACCCCTTTCTTTAGGATAAAGGCCGGAGCGGGGACCCTTCCAAATTAGATCATCTTTGAATCAAGAATACTTTCTACGAAAGGACTTCGAGACTCTTCTCAAGATTTCTCCCTTGTGGCTAAGGAGTAGTCACCCTGCACCAGCGGGCACCATCTAAGAACTCTGCGGTTTGCTGCAAGTCCTTCCTCAAGGAATCCGACAGCCCAGCTCGACGAGAACCGGCTTCCCTGGCACCTCTGACCTCTACCCACGTCATCAGCTCAGCTGTGATCTGTGGGTGCGACGAGACCTCGAGGGACCGGCCATCATCAAAACCTGCACGCTTTCTTAATCAGCACGACCATCGAAGCAATTCTCTGGTGAGTGCTCTGGGGTCCGAGAAGCCCCGACCCTGAGCTGCTCCAGCACCGAAGTGAAGTCTCCCAGCATCTCCACGATCTGCGTGGGGCCCTTCTGCTCGCCGCTCAGTACGTTGTCTGGTCACTAGCCGCTGGCTTGTGCCCTTCTTTGACGACATCCGACAACCAACGCTGCTAGTCTGGTTGCTCCAGACTGGCCTTTGCTTCCATCTTTGAGAGAAGCACCCCGGACCCTCCTGGTCCACTCAAGACGCCATTTTAGGCCCACCACGTGGCCCTGAAATCTGCCAAGGCTTGTTGCTCCAATCCTGGGCCCAGCGACGCCGACAGCATCAACCTCCGTGGGACAGCTCGCACCTCCATCCTGGTCACCGACAACGCCTCCTGGTCCGTGAGACTGCAGAGCCTAGCGTCGCCCACTCACCTAGTCGAGGTGACGGCCAACCGGTGCCTTCCTGGTACCCTCTAACTACTGGCTAGTAGTACGAACTTGGTCCCCTCTGCTTTCAGGTATCAACGATCTCTGATCCAGGCTTGGATCTCTACGAACTATTCAGCACTGGTCGCCGGCCAGCAACTCCTTTTCTTACGGCTCTTGGCTCGTCAGCGAAGACCCCGACGCCTGTAAGACTTGTGCAGCCGCAGCCCTCGTGGCTAGGTAACTTCGGCATTTCGGTGCCTGCATAGCCTCCTTACTCTAGGGTCCCGAGTCCCTCGCTTCCGACTTGCCTTATCGGGTCCGCCCGAGACCACTAAACTTCCCGTGTCCCCGGACACTTGTTTAAATTGTGCACTTGAAGTATTCTCCTAAGAGTTTTGGTTTGTGCTTAGTACCCTGTCCTCATAAGGAGTCCAGGGCTGTTGTGATTCTTAATAAATATTCTGTTTATTTTCATAACACTTGTGTGGTGTCCTTTCACTTGGGGTTCAAGGGGTATGTGATGGTATAACAGCTGGCTTAACACGCCCTCTAGAGTTTAGCCCGAAGACTGCTCGTATCCACGCTACTAGGATAGCTGGTCTAAGGTTGACTTACAACCAATCACCATAAGGGTCGTTGGAACGATACATAGCGGTCGCTAGAATAGCGAACGCTGCATATCGGGCCAACTTCTCACAGGTGGTTTTCCTCTGGTATGGTCTGGAGGAGGTCTGTCGAGTTTGGGACTGGTAGGTTTGTCTTTGCCGGTTGTCAGTGTAGGAGCGATATTGGTTTGATCCACGAAAAGTGGAAGAGTTGCCGCCTCTACCATGTGCTCCTCGAAATGGCCGTTTTCTATATTGGAGAGTTCCTAATGCCTTGGCCGTATCTGTATCCTTTTTGATTGATTCGAGGACCTCATCGACATGTTTGCCGAAGAGCGAATCACCGTCATAAGGTAGATCAAGCACTTTAGCTTGAACCTCAGGGCGAAATGCTGTCGATTTTAACCAGCCTTGACGCCTCAAAACAGCAGCCCCCGCCAATTGCCTGAACCCTCTAGAGGAGATATCAATGGCACAGTCAATGATCTCTGAGGAGATCTTTTCACCCTCCTGAATGATGGCTTGTGCTTCCGCACGGATGGCATCCGGTAATTGTGGAAGCAATGCTGCAATCTCGGACCACATTTGGCGGTCATACCGCCCAAGAATAGCCAAAGAATTAGCCGCCCTTACAGTGGTTGCTGCCATGGTTCGAAACTTTTTTCCTATGGAATCCAGCTTTCGGCCTTCCTGATCTGGAGAAGAGGTGAGAGGTGTGGAAGGATTGCGAGACCTTTTTGAGCTGCCTGAGTAATGACGGAATCCGCCTTAGGATGTGATACTAGGCATGTCAGAGAATCTGGTGGCGCTTTATACTTTTTTTTTTTTTTAAACCTTTATTGCAGCATTCAGAAGGTACCAGTATGGGCCTACAACCACGGGGGCCGGCCGCTAGACAGAAGCGAAACCTGATTTAACATTATTTATCAGAATTTAACACAGCGCCTCAGCCGACAACCCTGAGGTACGGCAGCGATTCAGAATGGATCTTGTACTGGTACGCATTGATACATTACAGGAGATAATAAAGGTTTCATTTTATATTATTTAAATGAGCGGATCAGGTGCTATACAATGTGAACAATAGGACACGGGGATAGGCCAAGAAATCAGGATATGCAGATACAAGAACCATTAATGGGATTCTGGCGTTAAGACTTACGATTCAGAGAACACAACAGTGCAATATACATTTCCGTGGATGCCAGTACTCAGGGCCTGTCCACCCAAGGTTCGACCGAACGTAAATCAAGGGCACTAAATACCAGAGCTCGATAAGTCAAAAGAAGGCACAAACCATACTGATCCAAAGGAATGAAGGGAAGGGAGAAAAGAAGGCCATAGAAAATAAGAAAAGCAAAATAAAAAACCCCACCCTCCAACCCCCCACCCTGCCGATGGCTATAGCCTAACCCCACTAGCAGAGTGCCTGTCGCCCACTAACCTAAACCCTAAAAGAAGGGAAAAGAAGAAGAAGAGTGGAGGAGGGCATATTCATACAATGTTTCCGACCCCTTAGTCCCCCCGGCCAAAACAGATCCCCCCTGTCGCAGGGAGGGATGTCGAGCTACTCCTACAAAGGATCACAGGGGGTACCGTGATACACCGCCCAGCCTCATTAATCAAACAATTGCAATTCAGGCGCCAATAACAGTAGTTCCAAATCATCCCAATGCAACAAACTTAACCCTGACCCCTCCGAACCAGCACATGGACCTTCCCCATCGAGACCCATGAGCACATATACATTTTAGAAATAAGACGGAAGCCATCGAAAGTAAAGCCATTACCACTTGTAGCTGATAACTCTACTAAATGTTCAAGCACTAAAAGTGCCCTTCTCCGCGCTAAACCGACTCGATATTTCTCATCCCGGGATCGTAGAATATCCAAAGGAGGAAGAGACCACCACACGATGAGGGGAGAGTCTATGGCATAGGTCTCCGGAGGGGGAACGCCATACGATGCGTCCAAAGTCAATGACGATGTAAGGTACAGTGACACACTTACGGCCTCGGGGAGACAATCTTCCAGGGCGCCATCCGTTGGTTCTAATATTCGCTTCTCTACTCGTTCCCTCACGGGGTCCTCACACAAAGGCAAAATGGCCGCTGCTGGAACGGCTGTAGATTGCTGATTCAATCGTATGGCAGGGTCCGGGGCCCGAGCAGAATCCCAGTTAGACATGTATCCATTTTAGTCAAGGACAAATCCATTTGCGAGCGAAACTCCCAAAGTTCCGACAGTATCGATCTTAACGTTATCCCAGATGTCGTTTGATCCATTTTATCAAGTTCGGCACCAATATCAATCAGCTCCCCGGGTGAAAACTGGTATTTCTAGGAGGGGCGAACAGTATCACGAGAGGGCAGGCGTAAAGGGTGACCCGCCGTTATCCACAGCCGCGGTGACTCAGCGGAAAACGCGGGCTGGGGTCCCGACCCGCAGAGACCCCGCAGAAATCTATGCCGGGTCTCCGGGACGGGGATCCCCACCCTCAGTCAGCAAGCAGGTCACCTCTATCTCGATGCTGGGATAGGAAAACAATCGCCTCCAAATTCGGGCATAAATGAAGTTTCCACTGCGATCGACCGGACCCTGCCAAGGTCCCTAGCCGATGTTGTTGCACTGCAGCCCAGCCTTGCGGATACTCGAGGCCCCGGCTTCACCGTCGGAACAGGCCACAATCTTCAACACGGTGTAAGTTTGTTAAATCAGCAGATAAAAACGTCGGGATTTCGCCATCGGAGTGAGGAACACTTCATACACGCAGAGGCTGGGCGTAAGGTCAGGATATTGTACAGGATCTTGCGGCGGAATACGGAGATCAGCGAAGCCGGGAACCTAAGCAGCCATCTTGTTTACCGTCGTAGCTCCTCCTCCGCTTTATACTTTTTATCGAGTCTTGGTAAGACAGCCGGGATCGAATTTGGTCTCTCCATCAATTTGAGACCTTCATTCCAAATGTGGTCGATTATTGGAATAGTGTGAGCTTGCCTTTGAGGTAAGTCTTTAAAATCGTAAAGAAAACAGTCAGTCTGTTGGACGTCTAGAGTGAGATGAAATCTCTTAGCAGCGCGGACCATCAAGTTGTGAAAGCTGCCACTGTCCACAGGAGGCGAGGCTAATGGCGACGTTGGTGGAGTTGAAGGTGTGTGAGCCCTGTAATCGTCCCACTCTTGAAGGCCGTTGTCATCATCCTCATTCGGATCCGTGTTGTGAGGGTCATGATCCTCATTATCCGTATCATGCTGGGTACGTACCGTAGACCTTGATGGAACTGGTGCAGAAATTTGTGGCTGTGGAGGAGGTTACAGCACTGGAGAAACAGGCCTAGACGGTGGGAATCTGCGATTATAATCGTCCAGCATGTGCTGCAGATTCTTTACCAAAGACAGCGGTATCTGTGTTGTTTGTTCTGTCATAAGTGCCTCTGACCTGTCTACAGGAAATAGATCTGTCCCATCTTCGACGTTCTCTTCCTCCTCCTCATCATAATCTTGGCACTTGATGTGTAGTTCGGATGGACTAGTCTCTTGTCCAAAGACATTATCCCGTTCTGAATCATCATTGGAGTCCTCCTCCGCAGACTGAAATAATTTGTCTGGAAGAGTAGATCCACTCTTTATAGGACTCACTGTGAAGGTGGTAGCCGTGGCCAAAGAATGGTGCAACGTCGACGAGCCCGTCGACGTGGTGGTGGAAGATCCAAAAGCCGGTTGAGGCGTCTGCACCGTGTCCGTAGGTAAAGAATCCGTTGTAGTTGACGGATGTGATTTAGCCTTCATCGGCGAAGATTTTTTTCGCCGTCGACAAGGGTAATGACTTGCTCGTCGACGAAGATGGCCCCGTCGACGAAGGTTGGGCCGTCGACGGTTGCCACCTCGCCGACGAAGTAGTCGTCGACGAGGAAGGTCCCGTCGATGGGCAACGGCCCGTCGACGATGCTGTAATTTTGGTCGACGACGAGGAGTGCGTCGACGGTTGTTTCTTCGTCGACGAGGTTGATTTGATAGCCGTCGACGAGATCTTCAAGACAGAGGCAATGGGTCTCACCTCATGGGTTGTCGACGATGAGGTGGACGTCGTCGACGTAGTCCTCGAAGACATTGAACATGTCGTCGTCGACGTGAAGACAGCATCTACGGATTTCGTCGTCGTCAATGTCGTCGACGGACGCGTCGACGAGCCCGTCGACGAGCCAGTGCCAGTTTTTGAGGATGAAGGCATGGCTTTGGACAATGACGCCAGAGAGCCAGGGTCTCGTCGGCGTAATTGGAGGCAAATCCTGTGGGGAGACAACTTTAGAGATTTCTACAAGTCTCCTTTTTTTCGAGAAAAGGAGAAGGCATCTCTGACTCCGACCCAAGCTTCTGAGAGGTCTTTGACTGGAAAGAAGAGACACTCTCATTCTCCGAGACCACAGTGTCCGTTGTCTTCAACTTCTGAAGCCACAGAAGGAGACGGGCCTCTCTGTCCCTTAAAGTTTTAGGTAGAAAAGTACGGCAGTACTTACAGGTCTTCACTTCATGGTCCGGGTAGAGACAGTAAATACATTTACTGTGTGGATCTTCATGAAAGAGACGCAAATTTCCACATGATGGACAATGTCTGAACAAAGATTTCCTTGAAGAAGACATTTGAGAAGAAAAAACAGCTAAGAAAGATGACAAGCATTTGCAATGCAATAGGTCTCGCAATATTAAAGTTTGAACTATTGGCATTGCTAATAATAATGCAACACCAATAGCCTAAACTTTAATAATGTGAGACCGATTGCATTGCAAATGCTTGTTATTGAAGCATCTAACAAATCCATACCACAGTCTATTTTCACTTCAACCGCGGCGCTACATGAAGTGGGATTATATCAGATGTGCTTCTGATGGAAAACCCAGCTGACCTCCAACCACCTCGTCTATCAGATGAGGCCAAGTCCAGCAGAAATGGGTTTTTATCATTTATTCATTGAATGTCTGTATTCAAGAAGTTGCTTACAAAGTTATTTTTCACATAGACAGCAGGTTTCTCTTTTGAGTTAGAGGATCACATAAATATATGATGAGGTTCTGTGACGTGTGTCTTCGGTAATTCCGTACCCTTAATGGTTATACTTCTGAAGGGAAGCATACTTGTTATAAAGCACACCAGTGAAATTATGTGGGAGGAGAGCACCAAATTATGTGGCAGGTCTGACTAGCTTATGCATTAAGAAAAGACAAATTATGCAGCATAATGTAGCACATTTTTGGTTGCACTACTTCCCTATTTTATACTTTTTACACATTGCAATACTGTTTTGGCAAAGATTTCACCTCATTAGTACCAGTGAAACTACCAAATACAGAAATAAGAAACTGAAAGTTGACCTATTTACCTTTGCAAAGGGCCTTCCACTGTGAGTGAACGCGTTGCGACGTTTTTAGTAATGTTTGATCCATTTGAGCTACAAGCAATTTATTTTGTTAAAATCTGCAGATTTTGCAGAAGATGATCAATTATATGACAAATCTAACAACCCAATAATTGTATGGAAAAAAGCTGAGGCTGCAGAATCACATAATTCCAGTAGCCCTGGCTATACACGGTTGCGTACATTTGAGGGTTTAGGAATACTGTACAAGGAACAAAGTCCGAGAAGCACGGTACAACACAGCAAACTTTTTTCAGAGCAAGCTTCTCAGCAATAGTACATATATAAGACACATGTAGCCAAGCCACCAGAAAAAACATTCACACACAGTACACGGTCAACACTTCAAGCTTTGGACAGGAGAAAACAGTCTGCTGCAAGGAGCGGGGTCAAATCTAGAGACTTCCAGGACCAATCTAAGCACAGCACTATCATTCTGGCTTAGTAAAGGGAAGTCACTAATTTAAACATGTTAGCATGCCAAAAGACTCAACCTATGGGTAGATTTCTTGGAAGCAGAGTGATCTGAATCCACCTCTAGCCATTACATTTATGATGCAGTTTTGGTGCTTGTTAAATATCCTGGTGCGCAAAGCACTGAAGCTTGACTCCACACTACCATTCTATGACAATTAGTCAAGATGCCACTGAATGCCCCATTGTTGGTTGGTGGCTTATCATATTGGACGACCAACACCTGGCCAAGCAAAGATCCAAATAATAATTTAGCTTAGTCTCCAAGCATTATTATACACATTAGTGCAATTTACGTACATTGGAACGATGGTAGACTGAGATGCCTTGCTGGGATTCATACTTGTCTTTTCCTGGTGCACAGAGTGAGTTTGTGAAATTATTACATGTTTGGAGACAGTAGAAGAACATGCCATCAAAATCATTCAGGATGCCTGTGAGAAACCCAAACTTGTATACAATTAAGGAAGGAGCTGGTCAGGGAAGTGGCAAGGCACATTGCAATTGGAGGACAGAGGTATGGAAGGTGCAAGCATAAAGCGGAAGAACATGCAGTTTCTACAAGCCTGCACAACGGCCAGGAAGCTAAAGGTTGGTGGGGCATAACAAAAATAGGTCATTAGCCTTCAGTACCCAGTTCACCGATCGCAGCAGTAGAGTGTACAATGTCTTGAGGAAGCACTGGTACTTATGGATATACCTGCCTAAGGAGGTGGGCTGGATATGTAGACTACGCTGCGTTGAAATGGGTCACAACACTAAGGACGAACGACATTATTTTCTGGAATAACCTGAAGAACCAGGTATGACAGCATGCCCGAACTGTACAAGCCCGCTCTAGGCTGAAGGACTATAAAGATGATCACTGGTTTGTATTTGTTTCGCCCCACCTACCCTGATGTTTTCAGAACTAAATAGGGAGCAACCTAGGTGTAGCCATTATGAGGCATAGGCTGGCAATAAATCCACAGTTCCATGGTTATATCTTCTTATACATGCATCCATCAACTTAACATTAGTCAATCAAATTTTAGACACTCTTTCCCCAGATAAACAATACAAATATACACAACATAGGTGGTCCTTTTCTTATCGTTTATAATTGTTCATCAAACATGAACAACATTATGTGAATGTTATCTATCACTTAGATAGCTATATTACCCCAGAAACAGAATGGCTTAAAACTGGTGAAAATATATCGTACAAAATATTTTGAATTATTGTTGTGTCTAACCTGTGTCTCCATTTTAATCTATCCACTTTGTCTCTCCTCTGTAATATATATCATACACACTTCTGCCCTTTTCAAAATTGCTGCCATAGTTACACACAAGTTCCATAAAGCTTGTCAGCATTTCTCTCCGCCTGGTCCGAGAGAATCTTGCTGCTTTTCTCTAACTGCAAATCGATTTTCTTTTTATTATGTACACATTGTATATTTAAATTCGCCCGTTTTCCTCTTTAACGGATTTATGGGATCCGGACGGTAGCATTACGAGATATAGTCGGAATTTATTTACGTTGGTAACACACTCTGTATTATTCCCACCTTGATTTTCTTGGTAGAGAACACAGCGAATACCTGTTTAGTGAACATGGTTTAACGCTAATCGGACGACATGCTCACGTTTTCCCCTCTTTTCTAATTATGGCTGGATACCATAATATACATTACAAGATGGCCGCCGTTTTTTAACATCCATGTCATGTGACACGTCAGGCTCCCTTCACTTGCGGGGATCACAGGGGATCCCTTTCTTGTCTCATTAGCTGATGCATATAAGAAGCCAGAAATCAATGGCTTCACAGGCTGCCGGAGGACGCATCGTGGTAGTCACGGGAAACCCCTTTGGATTTTCGCCGAACGGTCCTATTACAGACCAGTAAGATACCTCCTGTTCTCTCTATTTTGGCCCAGAGGTGGGCTCTCCATAACTACTTTTAGTGCAGCAGACGCCTGGGCTAATAACGCAGGATTGTGAGTGGGGTCGCTATAAACCCCAGTTATTACTGTGCTAATACTGCACCGGGGGTGGGGCCTGGCGGCGGAGTCCCGCCTTACACAGACTCCGAGGAAAGCCGGTCCTAACTCTGCTGCCGCTGCGGGCCCCGACGATGAGAGAACCCTGAACCGTAAGGGAGCGAGAAGACACGCTGAGATGAGGTAGGAGATGTGTCTGTGTAAGTGCCGGGGATTCTGTGTGTGTATGCTCGGCGGGGGGATTGGGGGGGTCTGTATTTGTGTGTATGCGCGGCGGGGGGGTCTGTATTTGTGTGTATGCGCGGCGAGGGGGTTGGGCTGTATGTGTGTTGTGCATGTGTTGTGAAGAGCCTGCCGGAATAGGAGCGCGTGTACATGCGCGCGACCTGATCCGATTCCGGCAGGCTGCGTGCGCGTAACAGACTCTTGTCTGCTCTGCCTAGTCCTTGAAAGCAAAAAAGACTGAAATGTTTACAATAGACTAGCTCTGCGACAGCAGGCGCGAGACCTAAAAAACTGAGCAGAGCTCAGGGAGATTCCCTTCACACGACGTGCAGTAGAAAATCTGAGGACTTGGGCTTCTGAGGATAAGGTTCTAGAGGGAACTGCAGCCTGATTGGCTAGAATGTGGACCAAAACATAATGATACTGATATGTTGCTAAGTTGAGTTTCTCCCTTAGGCTTTCTATGGGCCTATTCTGTTCTATGGTACTTTTGAGTTTTGGATACTTTCCTGTATTTTATGTATGTATATGTATATATATAATTATGATAATTTTTATTTATATATGCATATATTACTGCTATTTTATGTACCCCCACTTCGACGACGGGGAATATTCAAGCATGTGAATCTATGAAAGACACCCCTAATACTGGAGAACTACTACTACTACTACTATCAAACTAGTAGGTAGTTGGGGAGGCTGGCATAGAAGACATGTGCTTGGTCCTTTCAGCTGCTAACTAAGCATCCTCTGCACTGAAGTTAGGAGTGGTCCCTTTGGAGCTAACCCTAATACGTGGACAAGTTTGGGTCTCCATTCAGGTAGCTGAACAGGCTTTTTTCACTAGACATGTAGTAAGAGCCTAATTTTGGAATAATGGGGTCAGTGAGAGTTGACACGCATCATATGAGGTCCACAAGAACCAACTATGTGTCAGAAATATAAAATTCAATGACCCTTTAAACAGTTTCTTATTGATATCCAAGCTGGGAGGTGCATAGGTGAATGTGTCCTGTGGGTCAACAATCTTTAACTAGAATTATTTTACATCACCACAGTAAAAGCTTCACGATTCAACATTTGAGGAGGTGCATGAGGTTATGCTGTTCACTAAGATGTAAGGCAGTGAGGAGGCTTTCAAATGTGAGGTATTGGACTTGGAGATGAGTCAACCAATGTCACCAGTTTTGCTCTGTTGCTCGGGAAACTAAAGAGCACATTCAACAAGGGCATGCAGGTGCCAATGGTATTTTGAAGTCTTTTGATGAGAATGTGGTATGAGATGGAGCTGAAAGCTGCAACAATCTCAAAGAACAATGGGATTTGCAAATGAAAACCAAATATCTAAAACCAGATACAGTTTTCAATTAAGACCGGCTATGCAGTCACTAGAGTATGCCCCCCAACTTGTAGGTCGGTGGGGAAACTTTGTTTTTTAAATAGGTTTATTTATTTGACTTCATTGGTGAGGCTGGTGATGCTTTTGCTGGACACTCCAAGAGATTCTAGAGAGCTGCAGATTATGTTATAGGAAGGGAACTGTGCCCACTAATCTGTACACATTTTGACAGAACATTGGTGTGATTTATAATCCTAAATCTATCTAACGTTTGGTGGTCTTTGCCCATTAATCTCAGGAGAGGAAAGGAAATGTGTTTATAAATTCAAAAAAGAGAGGGGGAGGTAGAGGGATATGCTAGGTCCACCCTCCTATTCTAGTAGTAGACACAAAAATATCTGAGTTCTCGGACGAAGAACCTAGCTGTTGAGGTAGATTATCATCAGTAATGGATGTAATCCCGAAAGGGAAAATGTCCTTTCTTGTCTCTCTGCGTGACCAGTGGTCGCTCCACCTCGCTCCCTGACCGATCTCCGCCTGGCTGACTGGTATTTCCCCGCAACTGCCTCACCTGTAACTGATTGCTTTTCAGCTATCAGAGCGCTCGCATTTGCTGAATATTCATAGCGCTTAGCATTAATATTGTGCGCTCGCATTTGCCGACTTGTCATAGCGCTTGGCACTGGTATTGTGCGCTAGCATTTGCCTCTTTGTAGTGCAGAGTATTTATAACGTAGCCTTTGAATGCGCGCTCGCATTTGCTTGTTTGCCTGCTGCATGCACTGTTGATCGGACTGGCCGCCTGATTGGGGGTTTGTTTACTTTATCCGGCCATTTTGTTTGTTGTGCCTCGTAGCGAGGCTCCCCAGCACGCACCCGCCTCCCGCTGCCCCCCCCTCGCCCCTCCCCCCCACCATCCATCCATTTATGACAGATGCATCTGCGTGCAGCGTCCACGCGCAGCGACCGCGCCCAATCCGCGCCGAAGGTGCGCCAAAGGTAAGCCCGTCTACGCCCGTCCGCGCCTGGACCGCGCCCAGCGCCAGACCCCCTGGCCCTCTCACTGCCCAGCCCTCCCGTATTACCTACGATGCCACCACCCTTCTAGCCCTTAACCCCGGCCGCTCCCCCAACTGCGTCCAAGCCGCTCCAGGACACACCCATGGACCCTTCTCCTGCTACTCCTGCAAGTTCGACGGCACCAAGAACAACTCCTCATCTTCGAACACACAACAGATATCCGATCCCAACCACCTACAATGCATCCTGCTCAACACCCGCTCGGTCCACAGACACGCCATTGACCTCTGGAATCTACTCGACACCATCTCTCCGGACGTCGCCTTCCTAACAGAAACATGGATGAATGCCTCTTCAGCCCCAGACATCACCATTGCCATCCCGGAAGGCTATAAGATCATTCGCAAGGACCGTACCGGCCATACAGGAGGAGGCATCGCTATCGTCCATAAGAAATCCATCCGCATCTCAACCAGCTCAGACGTCAATCTCGGCAACTCTGAACACCTCCACTTCCAGATCCACATCGACCCCAAGACCACACTCAGAGGCACCCTCCTTTACAGACCCCCAGGACCCCGCGCACAATTTAGTGAGGACATCATGGACTTCATCACTCCACACGCGCTCCCCTCCAAAGATTACATCCTTCTGGGAGACCTCAACTTTCACCTTGAAAAGAACAACGACCACAACTCCACCACCCTTCTGGACAACCTCGCCAACCTCGGACTTAAACAACTGGTCACTTCCCCCACCCACATCGCAGGTCACACACTCGACCCAATCTTCACCTCCAGCAATCATGTCTCCTTCAGACACACTACGGCTCTCCTCTGGACCGACCACAGCTGCGTTCACTTTACCTACAACAAGCCCAAACCCAACAACCACCCCCAACCAACTCTGCAAAGAAACTGGAACAAAATCACCATCGACCAGATCTCCTCATCGCTTCTTCTAAACCCCCCAGCCCACTCCTCAAACCCCGACCAAGCCGCCACCAACCTCACACTATGGTTATCCGACAGCGCCGACATCCTAGCACCACTGAAAAAACGACAAATCAAACTCGGCAGCAAGAAGGCCTCCTGGTTCAACGATGATCTTAAGAAATCCAAGAAACTCTGCCGCTCCCTTGAGAAGACCTGGAAAAAAGACCCAACCTCCAGCACCAAGGACGCCTTCAAAAACGTCACCCGCATACACCACCAACTGATTCGAAAGGCCAAGAAAAGCGCCTTCAAGGACCGACTAGATAGCAACGCCCACAACAGCAAGGAACTTTTCAACATCGTCAAGGAATTTACCAATCCCTCGGCCAACTCTAACGACATCACCCCCTCTCAAGCCCTCTGCGACTCCCTAGCCTCATTCTTCCACAACAAAATTGCAGACATCCACAACAGCTTCGACAACCAACCCGGAGACCAACCCACCGAACCACATGCTAGACCTTCACCCCCCTCGAACACCCTTAACGACTGGAAGCCAATCTCCACTGAGGACACCATCCGCCTGATGAACTCTATCCACTCAGGATCCCCCACAGACCCATGCCCTCACCACATCTTCAACAAAGCAGACTCCATCATAGCACCGCACCTCCGAGACGTCATCAACTGCTCCCTCAACTCCGCCACCTTCCCGGAAAGCTGGAAACACGCTGAACTCAGCGCCCTTCTGAAAAAACCCACAGCGGACCCCACCGAACTCAAAAACTACCGTCCCATCTCGCTCCTTCCATTCCCAGCCAAAGTCTTCGAGAAAGCCGTCAACAACCAGCTCGCTGCCTTCCTCGAAGCCAACAAATCCCTCGACTCCTCACAGTCCGGCTTCCGAGCAAAACACAGCACTGAGACCGCACTCATCGCAGCAACAGACGACATTCAAACTCTACTGGACAATGGAGACACAGTCGCCCTCATCCTCCTCGACCTCTCCGCAGCCTTCGACACAGTCTGCCATAGTACCCTCCTACAGCGTCTCAGAAACATCGGAATCCAAGGAAAAGCACTAGAATGGATCACCTCGTTCCTCACCGGAAGAACCCAGAGAGTCCGCCTTCCACCATTCAAGTCAGAGGCCACTGAAGTCATCTGCGGCGTACCACAAGGATCTTCACTCAGCCCCACCCTTTTCAACGTATACATGAGCCCCCTCGCGGCCATCGCACGCCAACACAACCTCAACATCATCTCCTACGCGGATGACACTCAACTGATCCTATCACTCACCAATGACCCTAGCACCGCCAAAACTAACCTACACAAAGGAATGAAAGAACTAGCCGAATGGATGAAACACAGCCGTCTGAAACTGAACTCAGATAAAACAGAAGTCCTCATCTTAGGTACTTCCCCCTCTGCATGGGACAACTCGTGGTGGCCAGAAGCCCTTGGAAAAGCACCCATCCCGACAGACCACGCACGGAACCTGGGCGTCATCCTGGATTCCTCACTTTCGATGAACAGACAAGTCAACGCCGTCTCCTCATCCTGCTTCAACATCCTTCGCATGCTCAAAAAAACATTTTGTTGGATCCCCACCGAAACTAGGAAAACGGTCACCCACGCTCTGGTCACGAGCCGACTGGACTATGGAAACACCCTCTACGCCGGTACTACCGCTAAACTCATGAAAAAACTCCAACGAATCCAGAACGCCTCAGCCAGGCTCATATTAGACATCCCACGTAAAGAACATATCTCTGGTCACCTGAAAAACCTCCACTGGCTTCCCGTCAATAAGAGGATCACTTTCCGACTCCTAACCGACGCACACAAATCACTCTACGAAATCGGACCAGAATGCCTCAACACACGACTGTCCTTCTACACCCCCTCCCGCCAGCTACGATCATCCAACCAAGCCCTCGCCACGGTACCTCGCATCAACAAAACCACCATGGGAGGCAGATCCTTCTCCTACCTGGCAGCTAAAACCTGGAACTCACTTCCCACTTACCTTTGCCTTACCCAGAACCACCTAGCATTCAGAAAGCAACTTAAAACGTGGATATTTGACAAGTAATTTCCCACCCCTCCTCAAGCGCCTTGAGACCCTCTGGGTATGTAGCGCGCTATATAAATTCTTTGACTTGACTTGACTTGACTCACTCACCGGAGTTTCCTCAGGGTGACATGCTTCATCATAGGGGCCATCCCAATCCGCTGTGGGTTGAGGCGTGCTGCGAGCACAGTAGTGAGGAACTATGTGTAGTGCAGTGGTGTATGTGGAGTGATTAAAATTACCTAACTAGTGGGCAGAATTATTTTATTCTTGCTCCTAGTTGATATATTAAAAATGGGGTGGGTCTCTAGGTCAGACTGGTTTGCAATGAGTCAGGAGTCCTAGTAGAGTGCCAACATGTTTCGAGCTTACCCCCAAGCTCTTCTTCAGGACACCACAGGGGCCAGCCATGTGTGTACCACTCCAAAGTCCAGTGAAAAAAGTGCTAATAACAAATGGCAGTTAATAAGCATTAATTTGAAAAACATACATACGACATATGATAATGTTCAGTAGATATTTTTCAAAAGGCCATACTATGCCTCATTGTGATGTCGAGGGAGCAAGAGTTTGGCGGGGAATTTCTGACGCTTCTCTTCTGGCTAGGTTACCTACTCTAAACAAAATAGGATAGGGGGGGGCCTACAGGGAGTTTAAAGACCTAGCAGTGACATGTTCCCTTACAGACTAGAAGTACAAATTATGTCACCGGGTCTGAACAAAAATGTGGTACTACTAACAGTATGTGAGTGTACTTACATCTATGTGTTTGTAAGATTAAGTAGGCACCTTGTGAGCCTTAACAGGGTACCCATCAGTCACCACTCGGAACCGCCCTTCATCATTTGGGATTCCTGTATAGCCATTTGTTAGGAACAGCACAGTAGAGGAGATGTTGAACCTCTGATGTTACTAATGTCGTCCTGTATGGTCTGAGTCTCACAGGCTATTTTGAAGCTGGAAACAAGAGTGAGAGTGACTGAATGTGCAGTGCATGTGGTGAGAGTGAAAAGTGAAACTAAAATTGGGTGAGAGGGCAAAAAAAAATTTTTATTCCATGTTTTGCTCGCTCCTCCAATGTTAAAAAGCAGTGGGGTAAATTAAACAAATATTCACCCAGATGTATTGGTCAACATGTTTCTGCAATTAATGGACCACAGAGTCCGTTGCATTCATAAGCTGAAGCTACTGCAAAATTGTGAAGTAATAAAAAGTGACTACAAATATTAATCTGCGACCTTAGTGGAGATCACCTGGATCCTTTAGGTGTCATCTGATTCCGCAGTTGTTGTATGTCACTGGTGAGAAAACAAACATAACAGAAAATAGTAACCACATTGATTTGCGTGCAGTTAGAATGTGATGAGTACATTTATAACTATATACCAAATTCCTTTTTCAAAGAAGTCTTTTTTAGGCTTATTAGTTTATCTATCACATAAAGACATCTAATGATCTTTTATGGCAGGTTACTTTATCTTACCATTGTAGACAAAGTGGAAGGCTGCGCCTCGCCTGGCAACGGCTCAGGATACGAGGGAAGCACCGCTCTAGAAAGGGGGAAGGAAGCAAAGAACAGGGGATGTCATTGCTCCTTTTGTTTGTCCGATAATGGGGCAAAAGGCAAAACCAAGGCTTTATCAAGTTATTTTAGAAATGAATGACAACTAACCGCTGCGTCCGTGTGCCCTGTGCAGCATATTGCTGTTGGTTATTACTCGGTGTAGTGGATTTGTTAAATACTACACACAAAGAGCGCCATCGCGTCCTGCACGACTGGCTTGCAGTCGGCAAGTAAACACTCATTATGAGCGTCTGTCGGTAAGGCACGGTCAAAGCGCAATGGTCAGGCAAAGCTACACGGAGTCAACAGTCAAAAATTAATGGTTGCCGTTCAGTCATAATGCTCACCTGTCCGTCGGTACCTCGCCGCCTTCCTCTGAGCCGATGGGGAGGTAGCGAGGTACCGCGGGCTCTCTGGTTAAAAGCGCTACAACGATTGGTCCGGTGACGATCACATGGTGTCAACGGACCAATCAGCACGCATCTACTGTCTTTGTCTAGGTAATTTGGAGAGGGACACATGAAGACCTCATGACCTTTCACCATTGGCTCAACAGCAGAAACAATTTTCTACGCTTCACAGTAGAAGCGAGCAAAACTGCCATTGCATTTCCAGACCTGAAGATTTTCTCTACCCCGGAAGGCTTACAATCGGAACTTTACAAAAAACCAATGGCCAAAAATTCTTTACTCTGTTTTGACAGTCACCATCCCAGATCTCTTAAAGAGAATCTGCCATATGGACAATTCTTGAGAGTGCAGAGGAATTGTTCAACCAGAGAAGGCTACCTAACACACTCAAGAGCCCTACAACAACAACTGGTAAGCCGGAAATATCCTTCAAAGTTGGTCAAAAAGTCAATGAAACGTGCTGGCAACAACAATAGAATGGCCCTTCTAGAACCACCCGTAGAAAAAACCACATTGAACAGACTCACATGTGTCACCACGTTTGGGACCCTATCAAATGACCTCCAGAAGATAATTAAAAAACATTGGTCTATTCTCAATTCAGGAAAAGACACCATTGAGAAACCGCTGTTTTCCTTCAAGAGAGGTCCAAACTTAAGAGATCGTATTGTCCACACTAGACCACGGAACAACACACCTAGGGCTCTAGGAACGATCTGGAATTTACCGCCAGTAACAGGCCACCATCCGTGTGGTACATGCCAAGCCTGCCCCCAAACAACTAAATCAATGGAGGTTGACATTGGCACTAACAGACCATGGAGACAAGAAAAATTCACAAATTGCAACAGTGACAACTTAATTTACTTGATCACATGTCCGTGTGGTCTCAAGTATGTCAGAATGACTACTCGAAAAGTAAAAATTCGAATTTCCGAACACAAAAGTACGATCCGTCGGAAAAGACAAGCCACCAAGCTGACGAATCACTTTTTAGAGAAACAACACGACCCGACTGCATTTGTGTGGACCGTTCTTGAACAGCCATATATTCCACCACATGTAACAGACCACACTACCTTTCTCATGCGCAAGGAACAAAAGTGGGTTTTTAGGCTGGGTACAAATAGGAGTGGACTCAATGATGAGATTCCTTGGTCCTCCCTTTAAATTGGTGACTACAGTCACATTTATCTGTACATATACACTGGTCAGAGACGCATCAAGAAAAGTGCCTTCAAAAATCAGTATCAAGCACGGGCCATATAAAATTTCATTGAATACCCCTACAGTTAAATCCATACATCCTAGATAGCTCTGTGACTGCAGCCATAGAACGTTATGCCAGTCAATGGTACCTCAGGGCTAAAACCGACTAAAACATCTTACAAAATACCTAAGTGATCGTTTTATTTACACAACGAGACGCTTGTCCCCTTGCCTCCGCGGGCTAACAAGACTCGCAGCCTCTATTTATCACCATGGTAAAACCACTCTTGTTTTCACATAACGAAGATAAACAGCCTTTGTTTATGTTTAACCCATGTTCTCATAGAAACGAGGGCTTGACCAATAGAAGAACTCGACATAGTGTCGGACCACGTGACTCCCTGCCAGCCAATCACGGCACGCGCACTGTCTTACCTAGACAAAGACAGTAGATGCGTGCTGATTGGTCCGTTGACACCATGTGATCGTCACCGGACCAATCGTTGTAGCGCTTTTAACCAGAGAGCCCGCGGTACCTCGCTACCTCCCCATCGGCTCAGAGGAAGGCGGCGAGGTACCGACGGACAGGTGAGCATTATGACTGAACGGCAACCATTAATTTTTGACTGCTGACTCCGTGTAGCTTTGCCTGACCATTGCGCTTTGACCGTGCCTTACCGACAGACGCTCATAATGAGTGTTTACTTGCCGACTGCAAGCCAGTCGTGCAGGACGCGATGGCGCTCTTTGTGTGTAGTATTTAACAAATCCACTACACCGAGTAATAACCAACAGCAATATGCTGCACAGGGCACACGGACGCAGCGGTTAGTTGTCATTCATTTCTAAAATAACTTGATAAAGCCTTGGTTTTGCCTTTTGCCCCATTATCGGACAAACAAAAGGAGCAATGACATCCCCTGTTCTTTGCTTCCTTCCCCCTTTCTAGAGCGGTGCTTCCCTCGTATCCTGAGCCGTTGCCAGGCGAGGCGCAGCCTTCCACTTTGTCTACAATGGTAAGATAAAGTAACCTGCCATAAAAGATCATTAGATGTCTTTATGTGATAGATAAACTAATAAGCCTAAAAAAGACTTCTTTGAAAAAGGAATTTGGTATATAGTTATAAATGTACTCATCACATTCTAACTGCACGCAAATCAATGTGGTTACTATTTTCTGTTATGTTTGTTTTCTCACCAGTGACAAACAACAACTGCGGAATCAGATGACACCTAAAGGATCCAGGTGATCTCCACTAAGGTCGCAGATTAATATTTGTAGTCACTTTTTATTACTTCACAATTTTGCAGTAGCTTCAGCTTATGAATGCAACGGACTCTGTGGTCCATTAATTGCAGAAACATGTTGACCAATACATCTGGGTGAATATTTGTTTAATTTACCCCACTGCTTTTTAACATTGGAGGAGCGAGCAAAACATGGAATAAAAATTTTTTTTTGCCCTCTCACCCAATTTTAGTTTCACTTTTCACTCTCACCACATGCACTGCACATTCAGTCACTCTCACTCTTGTTTCCAGCTTCAAAATAGCCTGTGAGACTCAGACCATACAGGACGGCATTAGTAACATCAGAGGTTCAACATCTCCTCTACTGTGCTGTTCCTAACAAATGGCTATACAGGAATCCCAAATGATGAAGGGCGGTTCCGAGTGGTGACTGATGGGTACCCTGTTAAGGCTCACAAGGTGCCTACTTAATCTTACAAACACATAGATGTAAGTACACTCACATACTGTTAGTAGTACCACATTTTTGTTCAGACCCGGTGACATAATTTGTACTTCTAGGTTACCTACTCTGCTTCCCTCGAGACCGGATCTCGAGGGAAGCCGAGTAGGTAACAAAGCCAGGACCCAAGCCAAGTGAGGAAACTCCAGTGAGTGGTGGGACTCAAGAAAGGACATTTTTCCTTTCGGGGTTACATCCATTACTGATGATAATCTACCTCAACAGCTAGGTTCTTCGTCTGAGATCTGGGATATTTTTGTGTCTACTTCTGAAATGTGTTTATAGTCATGGTCTGGGTATCAGCCTTTCCCGCATCTGCATACACATCACGTTTTTATTATTTGATTTTTGGCTTGTGTGTATACCAGTGTGGTTAATGGTGTGCTCTTTTATTTTCTCCTACTTCTCTTGAAATACAACAGGTTGAAAAAGAATCTCAAAGCTTTGATTATCGTCCACCCAACATGGTACGTGAAGGCTGTAATGGCTATCATCCGGCCCTTCATCAGGTAAGCTGGTCTACTTTCTGCCATCTACATGCAGGTCTAAACACCAAAAGTTGCCATTACCCTTCTGCAGTGGCAAGGTGACTATGGAAACATGACCTATTGAGTTCTATAAAACCAGGTGACCTCTACAATAATGATAACTAGAAAACTAGAAAAGATGCATTACCCGTCCTATTAAAACCAAATCTCTTAAAAGCATAAAGTGGTGCATACATTTTGCAGAACAAAAGAAAGAACTTGGAGTAAACTCAGAGTGTGTTCCTTTTCTATGGAGAGAGCTTTTCAAGAGAATCAAACCACCGACAGCACCAAACTCTGCCTTCTGAAATGCCAGTTCTGTGCTATAGTTGTAAAGCGTTGTATCATCAAAATACCACACTGAGACAGAGTGGGATAAGCATGTGTCAGTTCAGGCAAATTATTACAGCTTATTAATTGCCATTTAGAACCACCCTCATTATGCATAGCTAGTCATGTTTCGTAAAGGCTACCATGCCTTCCAGCAGGCCATTGCAACATACAACAAGCATCTGCAATGCAATAGGTCTCGCGTTCACACGAGTTTGAGCTATTGACATTGTCAATGACAATGCCATTTATTTATGTTTTGGGTTTGTTTTAAAACATAAATAAAAGGCATTGTCATTTACAATACTAATAGTTTAAACTATCAGAAATACAAGACCTATTGCATTGCAATAAAGGGCCTTCTCGACCGCTTGTTAGACTGTAAATATCAGAGGACGAGACCAGCCTACGATGTCTTCAAAGTAGTGATAAATAGTGTAGTGAAGAAGTTGTGTAAGTGTTGTAAATTACACAAACACAGTGTGACGTGAGAGTTACATAGGACCCGAGCTATAAACACTAACAAAGAGCTCCAACACCTTTCACTCTGATTACACTGTTGCAGCTCATGATGAAGAGCGGAGGAGCTCTCCGTGATTTGAGTGTGCAGTGTGGCATTGCGTAATGTCATTTCTATCTTTGGCCTAATAAAAAGACACTCCCGCTGTAGTAGGGCCTTGGCTTCACCTCCTGGTGCCGAGTGGGTTGTGCTTTATGGCAGGCATGCAGGGAGGGAGGTATGGTCTCGGCTGCAGCTCCGGCCTCGTACAGTGCCCCTGCTGTTACCAGTGAGTGAGAGGCGCTGAGGTGGTGGTGCTGGTATTGGTGGTGCTGGTATTGGTGGTGCTGGTATTGGTGGTGCTGGTATTGGTGGTGGTGGTATTGGTTGTGGTGGTATTGGTGGTGGTGATGCTGGCATTGGTGGTGGTGTGGTGGTGGTGTGGTGGTGCTGGCATTGGTGGTGGCGATATTGGTATTGGTGGTATTGGTGGTGGTGTTACTGGTATTGGTGGTGATGGTGGTTGTGGTATTGGTTGTGGTATTGGTAGTGGTGGTATTAGTGGTGGTGGTAGTATTGCAGATGGTGGTATTGGTTGTGGTGGTGGTGGTGGTATTGGTGGTGGTGGTGGTATTGGTGGTGCTGGTATTGGTTGTGGTGGTGGTATTGGTATTGGTGGTGGTGGTATTGGTATTGGTGGTGGTGGTATTGGAGGTGGTGGTATTGGAGGTGGTGGTGGTGTTCCTAATAAAACAGGCTTTTGAAAATCTGTCAAGTGGCTTTAGTACAGATGGCTTCAGCCCATTAGCACAGGATTATGTGCTACCTGGAATTCACATGACTTAATGTGATAATCATTTCTAAATCTATTTAACTTGGGGGGTTGAAACACACACAAGTTAATGCCGGGTTAAAGTGATTGAAAGCAGGCGCCCACATTATAGGGGTGGCCGGGCTGCTTAAAAAAAACACAAGCGGGTTCAGCTGAAGCAGCGCATGTCCGGCCTGCAGTAAGAGACACTCAATAAAGTAAATAGTGCCTACAGACTAAATGACAGGTCCGGTGTAACTGAAGTAAAAGGGTCAGTCGCCATGGGAGGGTACAAATGAAGACAAGGTCGTACTAAGGAGACACTAACAAGCTTATTAACTAATCCAAAGGCAGCATTTATGAAAGACAATGACACAAGCCAATGAAAAATATGGGAGGAGAGGGGGTGCAGCCTCTCTACTACAGCAGTCTCTCAGAGCGAGAAGCTCAAGCCCGCTGCCGCTAGGCTCGACCTTAAAACATACAAGCTGAGTCTTCTGAGCAGTGAACATTTTTTAACTAAGGTAACTTAAAGCTAGTGTTGTCCCCTTTGCAGCTGCAGGGAAATTTGCTAGTTAAGGTTTTTGTAAAATTTAAACCTGAGGGTATGAAAAAGAAAACTAATAACGTGGAACCAAATCACATATGGGTAACAAATTTAATTACAAATGGCAGTTATATGAATCGGATCATAAGTTACACAAGGAGAGCTGGTTCGAAAAATGTACAGTAGGGAGACTGCTATTCCTTGTGGTATCTTTTGCGAATTAGCCTGAAAGAGTTAGGAAAGGACTTGCTCCTGTCCAATATCAGACATGAAAGTTGCCATGAGTCTCATACATTTCCCACAGTCCAGCCTCACCCCAGAACCACAACACATTCTAACTTTCATCTCCGCATAATCATTTGCTCTCCACGCAGTCATATTAATATCCACACCCAATACGCCATCGCCAGAAGTAACTACTTTCACAACAGCATTCACGTTCATGCTCAACCGCATTGGCCCTGCAGATAGAGGTCCCATAGTTCACAGGAATCCAAATGAGACTAGGCATTCATTCAGTTTCCTAGATAGTGATCTTCTTCTCGTGAAAGGTGGGCCAAGAAATATGCTCTAGTGTTCTGGACACCCAGAACATTCTTTAACCACAAGGCAAACTCTTGTCCTCAGTATACCACTTAACAATACTTTGCTCTGATAGCTACTTGACGAGGAAACCGGTCCACAAAGGCCTTTTTTTCAGTACACACAAGAAATTTGACTCTAGACATGCATAAAGGGCCCCTATTAAGTCATCTGAAAAGTACGGTTTTGCATTACTCACTATTCTCAAGTTTCACGCTGCTACCATGAGCTCTTTTTTTGTTTTTGTTTAAGTAATATCTCCAAAATGTAACTTCTAGCGTATGTCAACTTGCTGGTTTTGCAATTCGTGATGAAGATTTCACTGAGCCTTGCTAGTTGTTATTTTATTACCACAAACCACTTTCACATTCCTCATCCTCACGCAAACGTGAAAGTTTGTCATTCTTTTTCATCAACATATGATTGCTAAAATGAGTGAACTATTTGGTTTAATGCTCTGTGAGCAAACAAAGAGCAAAGCTGATCATTGTCCTTCGAAATGGAGATGTGTATGATCCTCCACTGTGCATTACTGGAGTAATATTCCTATGCCACTAATAAGGTGGCAAGATAATCCACTTTTTATTCCCCTATCCTCCACTAATCCTTCGATATGTGAACAACGTTTTGCACTGCTATTCCCACTATATTTATTTGATTTGATTATCAAATTTGTAGAGCGCACGAATGCCCGAGGGCGTCTTTGCGCTAGGAATGACTTAAGCCTGCCAGAAGTGGGAGAAGAACAGTGCATTAGAAGAGCCGGGACAATGCTGAAAAGAGCCAGTTCTTTAAGGTCTTTCAGAAAGATAGCAGTGATGGGCTGTTTTTTATTGATACTGGTATCTGATTCCAGGTTTTTGCTGTGTGCAGCAAAAAGCTTCTCCCCACCCCCCACCCATCTTAGTTGTTTAAATCTGGGAGTCTTGAGTAGCTTAGCACTGATAGACCTAAGGGTCCTATGCGGATCGTATTGTTTTAGGTTAATTTTCAGAAAATGGGAGCCTGACCCATGCAAGGCCTTATATGCCAAGCATGCTGACTTAAATTGAATTCTTTTCCCTATTGGTAGCCAGTGGAGACTTCTCATTCTGTGGGCCACCAGCTCAAATCTAGGGATGTCCAAAACTAGCCTGGCTGCAGCATTCTGGAGGCGCTGAAGCTTTAGCAGTAACTGTTTTTGAAGCCCTGCATATAGAAATTGGGAAATTATCTTGAGAATAGTGTGATTAAACTCCCCCAATCTAATTTTGCTTGACTGTAAGATTTTGGCTGGTGCAACTTAAAGAGCATGCATCAGATTATAAATGTCGTAACTCCACTGATTAATTCATTTTTAGAAGGTCTGTTAAGACTTGGCTGTTTGAGAATGTGTGTTACGGTCTTGTCAGGCTTCTTTTCCTCTATAGCGCTGGGAGGCCTTGATTGGGTAGCCAAGCGCTTTACAAATTACAATAGAATAGAACAGAATAAACCTAACTTGAGTCGTGATGAAGGAGGTCAATGCTGCAACTTCAGTGTACCATGGGGCACTCGCATGGTACACGGATGACAAATCTGGTGTGGAGTACAATACTGTATTACCCTGCATTGGTAATACCACCCACGTATCAAGAAGGGTGTGAAGAGCAACTCAGATAATTGTTTTAAGGTCTCTCAGATCACTGCATATTCTCAAACATCTGCTAGACTGTTTAGAAAAGGCAAATGTTAACAACCATTAAAAGAAATCAAAATATTCCATTATGAACTGTTTACATTAAATTTGTAACCCTGTAGAAGTTATGGGATTCCACAGTAGGGCTGTGCTCAAAACAAGAATTGATTGGCTTTCACCAGCTGTTAGGGTTGGTTGGTTGATTGCTTTATTTCGATATGCATATATCATAAAAGCATTACAAAAAATAAAAACAGCATATCGTAAATGTGACTGTACATTTGGAATAAAAAGGATAAAAACACAATTGATCAGAATAAATTAGCTAGGACAGAATTAAATTGATATGGACAGTCTTTTTAGTCGAATCAACCAAGCCCATTTTAAAAACTTGGAAACGGCACAGACAATGGGAGGGGCTGTATTAGTTAGTAGAATCCGGAGGGCGACCGTATGCTGCTGAGTGCCCAGTGTCTGCAAATTGGTTTAAGCCATCGTGATCTCGGGCGACCATAGTCGGGACATTCAAAAAGAAAATGTGGCACAGTTTCAGGTTTGTCAGAACATAGGGCACAATTGCGTGATGCTGGCTGGGACTTATTCCACCTGGAGCAAAAGTCGGCAAGGGGTAGGATTCCTAATCGGAATTTGATATACAAAGACCGATCCATGGCGATGGTGATAAAATCCATGTAGGGCTCGAAGGCAACAACGTCTTTTGTTATCAAAAATGCTGCGGTGGCATTGCAGTGATGCTGATTGCTGATGCGCTTCGAGAAGACCCATTCCCAGTATAGTTTTTTTAGGGACTCCTTTGGGGGGGCTGAGTGGTTGAGCCAGCAAGACCCCAAACCTAAGTCCCCTAGCAGATGTTTGATGTCCCTGAGCCATTTGATCTTCTGCCAACCATCAGAGCGCATCACCTCTGCTAACCCGTCAGCGTAGGATTTTAACTCCGGAACCCTCCACAAGCGAGCCCAAAGCAAGAGAGGGCGAAGACGAGCCTGGTCCCTAATTGCTTTGCAGCCTACATCCATTAAGACCGGAACTGTCGGAGTACTCATCGGGATGGCAAGGAGGTCTTTGATGAATTTGTTCTCGGCCTTGCTCAGAGACTCCATATTACCTAGGCCCCACAGTTCGGCTCCGTAGAGTGACGCAGATACAGCTCGGGCTTTATAAATGTCTATTAATGGGGCAACACATTGTTTAGTTGAATTGCTGTACTCCTTAAGGATGGCCCCCCCCCACCCTTTTATGTCCGACTGTCATTTTGTTGATGTGGGCGGACCAGCTCATCGCATCGCTTAAGCGGATTCCCAGGTAGTCGAATTCTGCCACTCTTTCAAGGGGGGTGGAGTTCAAAGTGGGGGGACGGCCAAGTTTACAGGGGGGGTGCATGACTAAATACTTTGTTTTGTCCACATTGATGACTAATCCTCTGATAATGCAAAAATCCTGGAAGCGGTTCAGGAGTTTCTGGAGGCCTTGGGGGGTTTTGAAATGAGGAGGGTGTCGTCGGCGAACAGCGATGTTGGAATTTTTACGCCTCCCAAGGTGGGAGCGTCTGCTGGTTCGCCGAGCAGGTGCTCTACCACCCCATTAACGTAGAGGGAGAATAGGGTGGGGGCCAGAACACAGCCCTGCCGCACTCCCCTCTCGACCCTGATCTTTTCGGTCTTATCCCCATTCATCCCCCATCTAACCTGGGCATAGGTGGCATTATGCAATTTAATGAGAAGGTTTAAAATATAGGGGGGCCTCCCTAGGCCATACAACACCCTCCAGAGTTCCTCCCTAGGAACCAGGTCAAAGGCAGTCTTCAGATCTATAAAGGCCAGGTAAAGAAAGCCTTTGCCTAGCTCCGCCACCTTCCAGTACAGTAACAAGAGCCTGAACACTTGTTCAATGGTTCCGGTTCCTGAACGAAACCCAGCTTGCATATCAGACAGAATGTGGTTGTCATCCACCCATTGTAAAATCCTCCCCAAAATAGCTTTCCCCGCCAGTTTCTGGCTCGAGTCCATTAGGCTTATAGGCCTGTAATTCCCTGGTAAGTCCCGGCAACCCTTTTTGAAAATTGGGACTACCTCTGCCCGTTTCCAGGAGTCTGGCACAGATCCTCCCTCAATGATGGCGTTAAGAAGGGCCGAGATCAGTGCCCCCCATTCTTTTGGGTATGCTCGGAGAATGTCTCCTGGGAGTCCGTCCGGGCCAGCTGCTTTGAATGGCACCAGAGTTTTAATCAGATTTGTGACTTCCTGTTCAGAAAACAAATCCAGGTCTCTATCTAAAGTGTATGGCGGAAGGATGAAGGGATCATTAAGTGGGCCTTCAATGGCGGAATAGAGTGTTTGGAAGTGGGTAAACCATGTCTGGGCATTAATGCTGCAGGTCCTCAATGTGTCATCGGGACGATTCCTATTACCCACCAAGTCCCAAAAGCCTATAGCATCTTTCCCTTGACTGGCAGCCAAGAGGTCCTGCCAGTAATTGTCCTCCCACTCCTTCTTAGCATTTTTTTGACAGAGGGAATAGTGCCTTCTTGCCACCCTGGTCCTAGTGTGTATTTTAGATTTGACCGCTTCAATGAGGAGTGACTTCGCTTCCCTGCACTTCTGGTTAAACCAGCCCTTTCTAGCCCGTATACGGGGTTTCCTCCTGTTGGTACTAGCTGGGACTACAAATAGGTCACTGATGGCCTGAGTTAGGGTACAGAACCTAATGGTCACCTCCAGCAACCCATCCTCGTAGGAGTCAAGGTTGTCTAGAGCTGTAGTAAGAAGCTGCCTTATGGCGGAAGTTTTCTCCTCTGAGAGCGACAGCTTCGCCCACTTTAGCCGTCGTCCACAGTTGGAGACTGCTGACAAATCCGGGGCGAGATTGCAAGCGGTTCCACTCCCAGAGCCAGTTAACCACCTATGGGACAATGTGAGCGAGAGGAGATTGTGATCACTCTCGACGGAAGGTAAGATCACCATATCATTTACCATGCTCCACAGGTTTACGTCAAGAAGAAAATAGTCAATTCTTGACGTATGTCCAGGCCTGTTGTAAGTATGGGCTCCTGCTTTATCAGAACCAGTCCTGCCATTAGCGGCCCTCAGACCAAACTCCATTGTTATGGAGTTAATCTGGAGGACCACTTCTGACCATTTTTTAATTGGGCTGAGTTCTAAGGCTGGTATCCCCCACCTATTATCATGTTCCTCTTGATCTTGTAAAATTTCAGGGCCAAGGGGCTCAAAGGTGCAATTAAAATCGCCCGCTACCAGAGTACAATGCTTGTGTGGTGACGAACGAAGCAGGGCTTCCAGGCAGGCTACAACTGGGGATTCTCTACCCCCCTTCATACCTCGGGCATAAATGTTGAAGATGTTTAAAATAACTCGTCTCTTGGAGTTTTTCAGGGAAATGTTGAGGAGGTCCGGGCATTTGGTATCCCGCTCCACCACCCTGCAGTTAAGTGCAGAAGCCACCCAGATGAGGAGGCCGCCTGAAGGGCGACCCCTACCAGTTTCTGAGTGGACAGCTGGTAAATGGTGGGTAGAGTATCCTGCCTTGTGTAGGGGCTCCTTGCTCCAGGTTTCCTGGAACAGGCATATGGAGTATTGCTCCACAAGCGAGTTCCAGTCGGGCAATGCCAGCTTTCTCTCGAGACCTGCTACGTTCCAGCTGAGAACCCTAATAGGTGGGTCCGCCACAGCCGCAATGCTACAGGTCTCGACAGGAGCAAATAAGTCCACTACACCCAGAGTTGAGGAACCAACTGAAGGGTCAAGTGGCGCCCTCACCTCCCCTAGTTCCCCTATAGTCTCGACAATAGCCTGATCTTCTGGTATGGTCGGAGGGATATTATTTTTGGCAGAAGGAGGGGACTGGACGCCGGGACTCCGAGTCACCAGAGCCTCCTCAGAAGCGTCACGAAGTCAGCAGCCCCAAAAGCCCCAGTTCGATAGTGGTGGAACTGTGTGCGACTGGGCTACGGTTGTTCCAGGGAAAAGTTGGCCATGGACGTTGTTTTGGGGAACGGGCCCGGGATGGATGATAGGGGTAATCGGGGCCGACCGCGGGTAGAAGAATGATAGATCCACTGCATCAACTCCGGGGCCGGCCACGGATCGCCCTTGGCAGCATATTGAGTGGGCAGCTCTTGTGTCTTGGAAATTGACCACCACACAGTCCCCCTCAAGAGGTTTTTTCCCATGTCCGATCCAGCCCACCCTACGTACGCCAAGAATCAGGCCATCCACGCCCAATGGAAGGGGTCTATTGGTTTTCAGCCAGTGGATGACCTTGTTCTTTAGCGCCTGGTGAGTTTGCTGCTGGGTGTCTTTTAGGGGGGGAACCTTGATTAGGACAACAACATATGGGTGGCATTCAGGGGGGAGGTTGACTGGGGGGCACTTGCGTGTCGGTTTCTGTGGAATGGCCACTGGGGAGGGATTTTTAGGAAGAGAGGTGGTTGGTTTAGCCTTAGGGGTTATAACTACTCCACTGACTTTGGCGGGCGGAGCAGCCAAGGGTTTAGAATTTGGGCCAGTCCCTCCCTTCTGTTGCTTCTTATGTGCAGGATTTGGCACGGATATTTTCGCTGCTGGGGATGAAGTAGCATGCACTTGAGCAACATGAGTGGAGACACTCGGCCTTGCCTGCTTTGCACCGGCCAGGGAAGCTGGTGTTGGAGCATTCCCGGTAGCTAGTGGCTTAACAGGCAGTGTCGACTGATCACCCAGTGAGTGGCTCATGGAGACCCCCTTTCCAGCATTCCTGTCTGTGTTATCCGCACTAAGCTTTGGCTGTAGTTTAAACAAGGTTTTCAGGGAGAAAAGGTTGTCCCTGGTAACCTGTTCGAATCTGTCAAGCCTCTCCCCCAGACTCTTGACTTGGTCAATGAGTGGTACCAGCAGAGACTTTACCAGTTTCTCGAGGGGCTCGAGTATAGGGCCCTCGTTTGCAGGAACGGGTAATGCCAGGACCAAGGGGAGAGGCTGCAGGGTGTCGGCTGCAAGCTGTGAGGGGGAGGGGTTCCCAGATGGTTCAAGCCCTCCGGAATCTGGGAGTGTAGGACCCCTTTGGGGCTTTGTCCTAGGACGCTTATAAAGCATGGAGTAACAACCCTTCCGAATACTGGTCACCCTTTTCCTTTTCCTATGCACCCGTGTCGATCGTGTCTGGGACAATGGTTTTAGGCCGGGTGTAGGAACGTCAGAACTGGATTGAAACTTGAGGCCAGGAGAGCTAGCTATGGGAGGAGCGGGGCAGGCCTCTGATACAACAGTGCTGGGACTGATAGGGAGAGAATCAGATATCAGACTTTCTATCCTATCAATTCCTGCCTCTAGCGCTACAATATGTGGCTCCCCAGAGAGGGTCCCAGGCCGGGGTGCGGTGGGGAAGGAGGAAATTGGGGACAAAACATGTGCCGCAGCTCCCAGGGAAGAGCGTTTGGAAGGAAGGAAGTCTTGTGAGAGGCGACGTTCCGTCATTGCAATCTCCTTTTCAATGCCGGCGGCCACCCTGGTAATAAATTTGTCCATTGTGCCAATCATCGTAGTACCCCCTGAGGCACTTTCTCCGCCACCCCTCAAAGCTTTACCAGAGCGGGTTGACATGATGGCCTCGGGGCCCACAGATAAACTCCGAGGTCTTGGTCCGGAGGCGGTGGATGTAAGGGGGGTGGCCCAGCCCAGCCTCTGACAGCCCCTGACTGCCACAGATTGCCCGCCCTTTGCTCGGGCTTCGCTCGGCGTCCCGCACGCGTCCCGCTGTGCGTCACGTAGGCTGTTAAAATAGGTAGTTGTGGGCGGGGGGCGTGTCTCCCAGGGGGCGCGGCCGTGCGCACCTGGACGGATGCAGGGACTCCTGGTCTTTGGAGTCCGTGTGTTGTTGCGCCCTCCTCCTTACCGCATACTGTCTCTGATGTCAGCCTTGATGCCTGGCCCCTCGCTGCAGCCCGCAAAGCGGCACCCGCGAAGCGGGTGCGGCGAGCTGTGGCGGGAGCAGCGGTATCCGCAGGGATAAGGGTCTCAGCTCAACAGCAGAGGTCCGTGGCTCCTTCTCCTCTCCCACTGCGCAAGAGTTTGGGTGTCCCACAGGCTGTAGGAGGCTGCCGCCTTTTGGAGCTTGGCTGGGCGGGGGGCGTGTCTCCCAGGGGGCGCGGCCGTGTGCACCTGGACGGATGCAGGGACTCCTGGTCTTTGGAGTCCGTGTGTTGTTGAGCCCTCCTCCTTACCGCCTCCTGACTCTGATGTCAGCCTTGATGCCTGGCCCCTCGCTGCAGCCCGCGAAGCGGCACCCGCGAAGCGGGTGCGGCGAGCAGTGGCGGGAGCAGCGGTATCCGCAGGGATAAGGGTCTCAGGTCAACAGCAGAGGTCCGTGGCTCCTTCTCCTCTCCCACTGCGCAAGACTTTGGGTGTCCCACAGGCTGTAGGAGGCTGCCGCCTTTTGGAGCTTGGCTGGGCAGGGGGCGTGTCTCCCAGGGGGCGCGGCCGTGCGCACCTGGACGGGTGCAGGGACTCCTGGTCTTTGGAGTCCGTGTGTTGTTGCGCCCTCCTCCTTACCGCCTCCTGTCTCTGATGTCAGCCTTGATGCCTGGCCCCTCGCTGCAGCCCGCGAAGCGGCACCCGCGAAGCGGCACCCGCGAAGTGGGTGCGGCGAGCTGTGGCGGGAGCACCGGTATCCGCAGGGATAAGGGTCTCAGGTCAACAGCAGAGGTCCGTGGCTCCTTCTCCTCTCCCACTGCGCAGCTGTTAGGGATACACAACAAAATCCTATAAAAGTTGTGATTGAATATAACAATAAGTTGCAATCAGTCACCCAAGGTTAGACATAATCCATACGGTTGTATGTCAGTACAACGCGGGCTATTACCACGCGTGGCATTACGTAACGACTTGCGCTGTAAGCGCTAGATAGTGGAATAGTTTAATTTTCTATTCCAATTCCAGCCCACGTTACAGTAGGGAAAGTGTTGGAATAGAAAATTAAACTATTCCCTATCCAACAGTGCCTTCCAGCGCAAGTCGTTGTAACGACTTGCGTTGTAAAAGCAGCGTAGTAATGGCAGCGCGTGGTAATACCCGCGTTGTAAAGGCTGCTCACCATCCATACATCACTGTGCTATTTGTCTATGAGAGGGCTACAAATCCAGAGACATACTATTCAAAGTGGATGACCGAATTAAACACTTTGAAAATACAGATACTAAGCTACAGGATATAGATATTTCAAATGATTCAACTATTGAATCTGTAACAACTTGCAGTGTTACACTTTGGCAGTTTTATTGGCAAAACAAAGAAAAAAAGTTCAAATTGATTTTATACAACACCACAACAAATTTATAAAGGCATGAAACCAAGATCGTGGTTCAACATTATTTGTCTTTTAAATACCATGTTAGGTAAAACCGGTTGACCAGCAAAACAATATACTAAGACTAACAGCTGAGCCACCACTTGAAGTTCAATTAATGTTTTCACTATAGCCACCCTTTTTTTTTTTTGAGTTTTATATAACACGAACTTGACCCGGTATCTGGAATCGGAGCGCTTTACATATCACCAGTTGCGTTACATGAGGACACATTCATCATTTTTGTTAGACACTGGGAGATTAAGTGATTTGCTCAGAATCACAGGATGTTCAGCTTCATTGCTGAGACTCGAACACGGTTCCCCAGATTCGAGGTCGACTGCCCTAGCCTTTAGGCCAACTCCTCTCACCCTTGCATGAAATGCCAAACCCTGCACAATTTAATCGTATCTACTATTCATTCTGAGTTATACCGTTCTTTACACCATTTACTTCCTGTTATTTTCCTACTTTCTTGGGCTAGTATTGGTGTGTTATATACAGTTGAGGCACTGATCACCTACAGGGTATTTTTTGGTGTCTAAGGTATACAAGAATATCTCCATTTGTGTCATGACGACATCAGGGTTGGTCCAAGGGAAGCAGTCTCTGCACTCTTGCTGTGATTGGGGAACAGAATGCACTGTAATATAATTTACCACTTGACAATAAACACTGCATAGGCCTACCAATATGTAAAGGGCTTTGAACAGTATCTCTAGAAAATAGGGCCAAATTATCATTATCCAGTATTTGGGTGTCTTTCATAGATTCACATGCCTGAATCATTCCCCGTCGTCGAGACGGGAGCCTCCGGTATATAAAAAAGTAATGTCCTAAGACATACATAAAGAGATTAGGTCTAAGGGTCTCACCTTAGTAACCTATCTAGGTCCTTATGCAGGAAGGACCAAATAGAATAGGCTCCAGGGTCCCACCTTGGTAGCCTATCTGAGTCCTTTTGTAAAAAAGGACCAAAATAAAAGAAACAACCAATCAGCTACTACCTCCCTCTAGAACCTTCCTGTGAGGAGCCTCAGTCTCTCAGATTTTCTACCGCACGTTGTGCTAGGGAGTCTCCACCTGAGTTCTCCTCAGGAATATTGGATTTTCTTCTAACTTTACAGTTTTTTCGACTTTCTAGCTATGGCTGATAGCAAGAAGAGAGCACTTTTTCGTCCTTGTGCCTCCTGTGGCAAACTGAGGCTTCACGTGGACGACGAACATGAGGATTGCCTATATTGCCTCTATCCTCACCACAAGTCCATAGACTGCAGGATTTGCCGTAAATTCTCCCACAAGACCCAGAAAGACCGGGAAGGGAGACTTCTAATCTGGCTAAACAGGCTTAAGGACAAACCGGAAGGCGACCTGATTTCTGAAGGTGAGAGCATGTCTGGCGCCTCACAGTTTTCCCTGAAGAGGCCTAGGGCTTCCTCGCCTGGCCACTCAGACACCCCTCCTAAGAAGTCAAAAAAGTCTTCAGAGGGCAAGCCTACCGTGTCTAGCAAGGACCTTCCTGTCCCCAGGAAGCAACCACTGCTTACGATGACGACGGCGCAATCGGCGACCACCTCATCGCTAAAGACCGTCTCTACATCGACGACGACGGTATCGACGACGATGGCATCGTCGGCGTCCTCCTCATCGACGACCCTAACTCACTCGTCGTCAGCAGGAAGACCGCTTTCATCCTCCGCTCCGTCGACGACACGTCCGTCGACGAGGACGTCGACGACGACACCGTCGACGAGGACGTCGACGACGACACCATCGACGAAGGTCACACCGTCGACGAGGCCGTCGACGAAGGGCACTCCGTCGACGAAGGGCACTCCGTCGACGACGGCGCCGACGACGAAGCAGTCGACAGCGGAAAAGTTACCAAAGTCACCGTCGACGAGAGCGTCGTCGACGGACGCACCGTCGACGAAGACCAAAATTCAACCAGTGATGGAAAGCTCCTTGACGAAGCCATCGTCACAAGCATCGTCGGCGGCTGGTACCTGGAAAGAATCTGAGCTCCTGTCACATGCGATGGACGCTCAAACATCCCATGTCTCCATCAGAATCACCAAAATACCGATTACTCCGGAGATGACATCGCCTAGTAAGGTCCAACAGCTAACGCCATCCTGCCTCTTACAGGACCAAGAACCGGAGGAGGAAATGTTTACCCAGGCCACTAGCCCCTCAGACTTGATTGTCAAGTGCCAAAGTACGGACGAAGAGCAGGAGGTCGAAGAATCTGTTCCTCCAGTTGTGTCTACCCAAGTTCACACCCAGGTGACTCCAATGGTGTGCTTGCCAGCCTCCTTGGTTTCAGACTTGCGCTTCCTCATTCAGGACTACAAAGAGCGGTTTCCACAGAAGGCCACTCCTGTTGCTCCGCCAACTCCGCAACCAGCTGTGACCGTTCCTGCGCAGGTGCCAAGACATAAGCCCCCTCCACTGGTTCTTCCTAGGACACAGGACCCTGCTCAAGACCCCGTCTCGTCCGAGGATGAGGAAAGGGAACATGAAGAAGGGGAAGTCCGAGACGACGATACGGACGTGGATGCGGACCAAGACTACGTCACTCACTCTCCAGCCTCTCCGGAGCCACAATCCTCTGAGTCTCCGCCGGCAGATATTGGAGGTTTCCATAACCTCATGGAAAGGGCAGCCAAAAGGTTCCATATGTCCATGGAAACTCAGGAAACTGACTGTTTCCTCTATGACTTTAAGGAACCAACAAAGAAAACTACAAGATCGATCCCGATCATCGATTATCTACTCAAACAGGGCAAACAGCTCATGCAGTCTCCAGCTTCCCTGCAGGTCATTGTACCCAGACTGGACAAAAAGTATAGAGCTACATCGTCGGCTCCAGCATGCCTTACAGGTCACCCCAAGGCGGACTCTGTGGTCACCCAGGCGGCGCAGAAGAACTCGCGTAACCCTGCATCACCTTTATCGACACCACCAGATAAAGAAGGCAGGAAGTTGGATGCAGTTGGGAAACGTTTTTCCACTACCTCTGCGACGACGGTGAAGATCGCCAATTCCATTGCCCTTCTCGGGCGCTACAACCGTCAACTCTGGGCGGACATCGCGCCCTACCTTGCTGACCTGCCAGACGATCTAAAAGGGGAGGCACACTCGCTCCTCCTCGAGGGCCAAACTTCGGCTTCCGAACTGATCGACTGCGCCATTGACGTGGCCATGACTGGGTTCAGACAGCTGGCAGGCGCAGCTGTCCTAAGACGCCAAGGCTGGCTTAAGGCCACCTCTTTCAGGCAGGAGGTCCAAACCAAAATCCTTGATATGCCTTATGATGGTGATCATCTTTTCGGCGAGAAGATTGACGAAGCCCTCACTGCAATCAAGAAGGACACCGACACAGCCAGAGCCCTAGGCACTCTGCAATCCCGCAATCAGTCCTTTCGTACCAACAGGGGGAGGGGACAATCCTCCTATAGAGGCTCTTATCAAAATAAGTCCTCTTACTCATACTCACAGGGTAAGACGCAATTTCAACAGCGCCAAAACCAGTCGGGACGTCAGTCCTCCTTCAACAAATCGTCCTACAGAGGAAAAGGACAGAAGAGACCAGCAGGCAATCGCCAATGACTCTCCCAATTGGCTAGCCCCTCCACCATCGCTTTCTTTGCAACTTGGAGGAAAACTTTCTTTTTATCTACAAAATTGGCGGCAAATAACAACGGACCGGTGGGTTCTACAACTTCTTCAATTCGGCCACTCTCTGGAATTCCTCTCACACCCCCCACGGACACCACCTGTCAAGCGCCCTCACAGACACCTACGGTTGCTTCTACAAGAACTAGCTTCCATGCTTCAGAAGGGCGCAATAGAAAAAGTTCCACACGCCCAGAAGGGGGAGGGCTTCTATTCCCACTTCTTCCTCATCCACAAACAAGCATTTACAATGCAATGGTCTCGGCATCATTAAAGGAAGAGCTATTGGCATTGCTCATGACATTTCTTTTTTTTTCTTTAAATCATAAACAAATGACATTGTCATTTACATTGCCAATACACAGCACTCTGCACTCAACAGCACACAGCACTCTGCACTCAACAGCACACAGCACTCTGCACTCAACAGCACACACCGCTCTGCACCTGCACTTACTGCTCTGCACCTGCACTCACTACTCTGCACTCACAACTATGCATTCTGCACTCACAACTCTGCACTCACTACTCTGCACTCACTACTCTGCACTCACTACTCTGCACTCACTACTCTGCACTCACTACTCTGCACTCACTACTCTGCACTCACTACTCTCTGCACTCACTACTCTCTGCACTCACTACTCTCTGCACTCACTACTCTCTGCACTCACTACTCTGCACTCACTACTCTGCACTCACTACTCTGCACTCACTACTCTGCACTCACTACTCTACACTCACTACTCTACACTCACTACTCTGCACTCACTACTCTGCACTCACTACTCTGCACTCACTACTCTGCACTCACTACTCTGCACTCACTACTCTGCACTCACTACTCTGCACTCACTACTCTACACTCACTACTCTGCACTCACTACTCTGCACTCACTACTCTGCACTCACTACTCTGCACTCACTACTCTGCACTCACTACTCTGCACTCACTACTCACTACTCTGCACTCACTACTCTGCACTCACTACTCACTACTCTGCACTCACTACTCTGCACTCACTACTCTGCACTCACTACTCTGCACTCACTACTCTGCACTCACTGCTCTGCACTCACTGCTCTGCACTCACTGCTCTGCACTCACTGCTCTCCACTCACTGCTCTGCACTCACTACTCTCTGCACTCACTACTCTCTGCACTCACTACTCTGCACTCACTACTCACTACTCTGCACTCACTACTCTCTGCACTCACTACTCTCTGCACTCACTACTCTCTGCACTCACTACTCTGCACTCACTACTCTGCACTCACTACTCTGCACTCACTACCCTGCACACTCACTACCCTGCACACTCACTACCCTGCACACTCACTACTCTGCACACTCACTACTCTGCACTCACGACTCTGCACTCACTACTCTGCACTCACTACTCTCTGCTCAGCACTCACTACTCACTACTCTGCACTCACTACTCTGCACTCACTACTCTGCACTCACTACTCTGCACTCACTGCTCTGCACTCACTGCTCTGCACTCACTGCTCTGCACTCACTGCTCTGCACTCACTACTCTCTGCACTCACTACTCTCTGCACTCACTACTCTCTGCACTCACTACTCTCTGCACTCACTACTCTCTGCACTCACTACTCTGCACTCACTACTCTGCACTCACTACTCTGCACTCACTACTCTGCACTCACTACTCTGCACTCACTACCCTGCACACTCACTACCCTGCACACTCACTACCCTGCACACTCACTACTCTGCACTCACTACTCTGCACTCACTACTCTCTGCTCAGCACTCACTACTCACTACTCTGCACTCACTACTCTGCACTCACTGCTCTGCACTCACTGCTCTGCACTCACTGCTCTGCACTCACTGCTCTGCACTCACTGCTCTGCACTCACTGCTCTGCACTCACTACTCTCTGCACTCACTACTCTCTGCACTCACTACTCTCTGCACTCACTACTCTCTGCACTCACTACTCTCTGCACTCACTACTCTCTGCACTCACTACTCTGCACTCACTACTCTGCACTCACTACTCTGCACTCACTACTCTGCACTCACTACCCTGCACACTCACTACCCTGCACACACGACTCTGCACTCACTACTCTGCACTCACTACTCTCTGCTCAGCACTCACTACTCACTACTCAGCACTCACTACTCTGCACTCACTACTCTGCACTCACTACTCTGCACTCACGACTCTGCACTCACTACTCTGCACTCACTACTCTCTGCTCAGCACTCACTACTCACTACTCAGCACTCACTACTCTGCACTCACTACTCTGCACTCACTACTCTCTGCTCAGCACTCACTACTCACTACTCAGCACTCACTACTTTGCACTCACTACTCTGCACTCACTACTCTGCACTCACTACTCTGCACTCACTACTCACTACTCTGCACTCACTACTCTGCACTCACTACTCTGCACTCACTACTCACTACTCTGCACTCACTACTCTGCACTCACTACTCACTACTCTGCACTCACTACTCTGCACTCACTACTCTGCACTCACTACTCACTACTCACTACTCTGCACTCACTACTCACTACTCTGCACTCACTACTCACTACTCTGCACTCACTACTCTGCACTCACTACTCACTACTCTGCACTCACTACTCTGCACTCACTACTCACTACTCTGCACTCACTACTCTGCACTCACTACTCTGCACTCACTACTCTGCACTCACTACTCACTACTCACTACTCTGCACTCACTACTCTGCACTCACTACTCTGCACTCACTACTCTGCACTCACTACTCACTACTCTGCACTCACTACTCTGCACTCACTACTCTGCACTCACTACTCTGCACTTACTACTCACTACTCTGCACTCACTACTCTGCACTCACTACTCACTACTCTGCACTCACTACTCTGCACTCACTACTCTGCACTCACTACTCACTACTCACTACTCTGCACTCACTACTCTGCACTCACTACTCTGCACTCACTACTCACTACTCACTACTCACTACTCTGCACTCACTACTCTGCACTCACTACTCTGCACTCACTACTCTGCACTCACTACTCACTACTCTGCACTCACTACTCTGCACTCACTACTCACTACTCTGCACTCACTACTCTGCACTCACTACTCACTACTCTGCACTCACTACTCTGCACTCACTACTCTGCACTCACTACTCACTACTCACTACTCTGCACTCACTACTCTGCACTCACTACTCTGCACTCACTACTCACTACTCTGCACTCACTACTCTGCACTCACTACTCTGCACTCACTACTCTGCACTCACTACTCACTACTCACTACTCTGCACTCACTACTCTGCACTCACTACTCTGCACTCACTACTCTGCACTCACTACTCTGCACTCACTACTCTGCACTCACTACTCTGCACTCACTACTCTGCACTTACTACTCACTACTCTGCACTCACTACTTTGCACTCACTACTCTGCACTCACTACTCTGCACTCACTTCCCTGCACACTCACTACTCTGCACTCACTACTCTGCACTCACTACTCTGCACTCACTACTCACTACTCACTACTCTGCACTCACTACTCTGCACTCACTACTCTGCACTCACTACTCTCTGCACTCACTACTCTCTGCACTCACTACTCTCTGCACTCACTACTCTCTGCACTCACTACTCTGCACTCACTACTCTGCACTCACTACTCTGCACTCACTACTCTCTGCACTCACTACTCTCTGCACTCACTACTCTCTGCACTCACTACTCTCTGCACTCACTACTCTCTGCACTCACTACTCTGCACTCACTACCCTGCACTCACTACTCTACACACTCACTACTCTGCACTCACTACTCTGCACTCACTACTCTGCACTCACTACTCTACACACTCACAACTCTGCACTCACTAGTGTGCACACTCAGTAGTCTGCACACTCACTACTCTGCACACTCACTACACTGCACTCACTACTCTGCACTCACTACTCTCTGCACTCACTACTCTCTGCACTCACTACTCTCTGCACTCACTACTCTCTGCACTCACTACTCTGCACTCACTACCCTGCACTCACTACCCTGCACACTCACTACCCTGCACACTCACTACTCTGCACACTCACTACTCTGCACTCACTACTCTGCACTCACTACTCTGCACTCACTACTCTGCACTCACTACTCTGCACTCACTACTCTGCACTCACTACTCCAGAAATATTTTTCTAAAGCAACCGGACAACCACGCAGACTATACCGCACAGAAGATAAACTTCAGTTTGCCGTTATCCCCCCCTCCACCCTACCCCCCCCAATGGCTGATGATTTATCAATACACTTGAAGCTTAAGGTCCAAAGGGTGACCTCTTCTGCTTAGTTTGGTACCTGTATATTGTCCTAACAGAGATGAGCCTGCTATTGTATACACATATTTTGGAAGAGCTGAACTCAGTGGCCTGGTTACCAGTGCATAATCGTATCATCTTTAAATCAACATGTCTAGTTTTTGAATGCATGATCAAGAAGTCCATCCATCCTACTTGTTCCTAGATCAAAACTCCAATGCAAGGGATACCAAAGATGTGCAGTTCAAGGCCAAACGACTTGAAACTCTTTGCTTAAGCACTTCTAAGGAAAAAATGCTCTGCTATAATTTAGGGGGGAAAAACAAAACAGTTTTGTTTGAAAATGTACTAGCTACATTTCTCAGTAGCAGTAGCATACTGCTTCCCGAATTTCTTTTTAGTGGTACCTGTTATAGGCTAACACGTTTTTATTGATCCTGGTGCCTAGCAACAAATTAGTTTGTTGTTCTTGCTCTACGAATAAATAAATAAAAAGTAAATAAATAAATACATTTTCCAAGCTCTTATATGGAGAGATGTGGTGGACATCCTGTGTTAAGCAGGGGCATTTTAAGTCTGTTTACACCCTCTACTTGGCTAAACGTACACTTTTGTGCAAGTTTACGCTTTATTGCAATTCACAAAATAATTTTACCAGTGGTATGTTTACGATTGCTGAGTCTCTGCTCCCGTGGCGAGACTCGGGACAGACAAAGATAGGCAGTCCTAAAGATACTACTTGTAAAATTTCTTTGTGAATTGAAAAAAATCTTAAACTAACACGAAAGTGTAAGTTTATTTTTGTGAATCAGGCTCTAAATACTGACCAGTTCTTAGCTTACTACTTACTACATTCTCGCAACAGTATTGTTGGTGTTGCTACTTTATAGAGTATTTCCTCCTGCCTCGGTCCCTATTGTGGCCGAAGGGTTCTGACATATTGAGGCAAATGTCGAGGTTACTCCATCATGCAAAAGGGCAGCCTGATCTTCGTGCATCATACTTGTATCGCACTCAGGACACAGCACATCAGCATCACTGGTACCAGGCAGTTTGCCACAAGGTGACAAGATGAAAAAACAGATATGTCGGGAAGTGTACGATGCATTTATTGATAGAAGACATGATGATAAACAGTCACACAAGGCGCCCAGTTCACCTGAAAGGCAGAACGGAAAGCTCCATCTCTATGTATTCCGAGAGCAACCCAAGTTTAATGATGGTAAACACCGAGACCACACAGGCCTTCAGAATAAACAACCATTGGACGCTGGGCAACTCCAGAAATAATTTTCTCAAGCAACCGGACAACCACGCAGACTATACCGCACAGAAGATAAACTATGAAATATGGTTCAAAACTGTATTAAATGTCTAGGAATAAATACGATTGCTCAGTCCTCACTCAGGCTTCTTCTGTTGGTTTGCGGCGGCCAGCTGACAGCATCTGCATCACTTGATGTGAAGTTCACTCACACAAGCAGGACTGACAAACAGCCACAGTGAAACAGCGTTTTGTGACTCCTTTCAGAAATAATTGCTTCTCGTGGGTGGGAATCCCTGCACGTATGGTGCTATGCCTACCGCGATCACAAAAAAAAACTAGCCGTGAGCGTGCACACTCCCGAACTTCCGGTTTCGGGATGTGCACGCACACAGGCCTTCAGAATAAACAACCATTGGACGCTGGGCAACTCCAGAAATATTTTTCTAAAGCAACCGGACAACCACGCAGACTATACCGCACAGAAGATAAACTGTGAAATATGGTTCAAAACTGTATTAAATGTCTAGGAAAAAATACGATTGCTCAGTCCTCACTCAGGCTTCTTCTGTTGGTTTGCGGCGGCCAGCTGACAGCATCTGCATCACTTGATGTGAAGTTCACTCACACAAGCAGGACTGACAAACAGCCACAGTGAAACAGCGTTTTGTGACTCCTTTCAGAAATAATTGCTTCTCGTGGGTGGGAATCTCTGCACGTAAGGTGCTATGCCTAACACGATCACAAAAAAAAACCAAGCCGTAAGCGTGCACACTCCCGAACTTCCGGTTTCGGGATGTGCAAGCTCACGGCTGTCGTGGGGCGGGACTTCCGTCTTTGCGAGAAGCCCGCGCCCATGGAGTGGATGGCCCAGAGACTGGTGGCAGCAGAAATCAGGAGTGGCGGCTGATGCGGTAAGTGGGGCTTGGGGGGCTTGGCACGTGTGTGTGTGTGTGTCTGCGCGCGTGTGTCTGCACGTGTGTGGGTGTGTCTGCGTGTGTGTGTGTGTGTGAGAGACTGCGCGTGCGTGTGTGTGTGCCTGCCTTCGGCCGGCCTGCATAAGCGCGTTCACAGACCCTGGTCGGCGCGTTCACAGCTCTAGGTCCCTTCAGAGCGAACTCCATGACAACAGGTCTCGATGCCGAGACCTAAAAAGGGAAGAAATGGCGACCGATCCTCGACTTGAGAGCTCTCAATGTGTTTTTAAAGAAGCAGTCGTTCCGGATGGTCACGCTACAAGAGATCCTGGGACTCCTGGAAAAAGGCGACTATATGACATCACTAGACCTACAGGACGCCTATTACCACATCCCTATCCTCAAGGGACACAGGAAGTTTCTAAGGTTTGCAGTCGCAGGGGTACACTACCAATTCCGCGTCCTCCCCTTCGGCCTCAAGTCTGCTCCAAGGATCTTTACGAAATGCCTTTCTCCTGTCGCAGCCTATCTCCGCCAGCAGGGTCACCAGGTCTTCCCTTACCTGGACGACTGGTTGGTAAAGGCTCCGTCGAGAGCAGCCGCAGCCGCATCTTCCAGCGCCTGTCTGCATCTTTTCCGCCGCCTCGGCTTGACCCTCAACAAGGAAAAGTCATCCCTAACACCAACACAGGTCATCACTTTTCTAGGAGCGACCCTGGACACGGAATGCACGAAGGCCTTTCCATCTCAGGAGAGAAAGTCGAAACTCATCTCCTTGGCCAGGTCAGTGGCATCCAAAAAGACTCTGACCGTCCGTATCTTCAAGTCGCTCCTCGGCATGATGTCGTCATGTATCCTGCTCATCCCGCACTGCCGCCTAAAAATGCGCCCCCTGCAGGAAGAACTGTCAAAACAGTGGACACAAGCGGCGGGATCCTTCGAGGACCGCATACGAGTCACCCAACCTATGATCAACAGTCTACAATGGTGGAGATCAGACAAACACCTGTCGCAAGGACTACCGTTCCTGCTTCCGGCGCAACCACATATCATCACCACGGACGCATCCTTGGAGGGCTGGGGTGCAGTCCTGCAAGAACTACAGACCAACGGAAAATGGACGCCACAGGAATCCAAACTCCACATCAACATTCTGGAGCTACGGGCAGTCTTCCTGGCGCTCCAGTCGTTCCTCCCGCGCATCCGAAACTCCCCAGTGCTAGTCAGGACCGACAACACCACGACGATGCACTACCTGAACAAACAGGGAGGGACGCGCTCGCTCTCTCTCTCTCTCGAGAATCTCAGAGAGTTTGGAACTGGCTTCTACAACATGGCATCACCCTCAAAGCCGAATACGTTCCGGGCAAAGACAACGTCCTGGCGGACGCCCTCAGCAGAGAGCAGTCCCTATCCCACGAATGGGAGTTAGACGAGAGTGCATTGGACTACATCTTTGCGAAGTGGGGGACACCACAGATAGACCTCTTCGCCACCAGGGAGAACGCCAGATGCCCAAGCTTCGCAAGCAGGCTTCCCCAACCAGGAACACTAGGGAATGCATTTTCCATAGCTTGGCAGAACGTGTTTGCTTACGCCTTTCCGCCATTCCCACTGATAGCCAGGGTAATCAGGAAAATGAAATCGGAGCCCTGCACCCTGATCCTCATCGCCCCATCCTGGCCGAGGCAGCACTGGTACACGGAGCTCCATCGTCTATCGGTCCATCCACCTCTTCGCCTACACAGCCACCCGACCCTACTCACGATGTCTCACGGGCAGGTTCTCCACCCGAACCTGGGCCCTCTGAAATTGTCAGCCTGGCTCCTGACTACCGTGAGTTCAGTCATCTAAACATACCACAAGAGTGCAAAGACGTCCTGTCCAACGCTAGAGCTGACAGCACAAAAAAGACTTATACTCTCAAGTGGAAACGCTTCTGCGTCTGGTGTGAGAAGGAAGGTCTACATCCCTTCCAGGTCACTCCCCAACAACTCCTGCCATACCTCCTACACCTGGCGCGCTCAGGCCTTGCCCATGCGTCCATCAAGGTCCACCTGGCAGCAATTTCTAGGTTCACTCGAACTTCTAGGGGCCCTTCCCTGTGGGCGGACAGGCTCATTAAACAATTCCTAAAGGGCCTCTTTAGGTCCTTCCCTAGACCAAAACCTGTCCCTCCAACGTGGCAACTCAACGTAGTTCTTCACCAGTTGATGAAGCATCCCTTTGAGCCTATCCACAAATCGGATATCAAATTCCTGTCGTGGAAGACAGCCCTCCTACTGGCACTAACCTCGGCCAGAAGAGTAGGCGAATTGCAAGCCCTATCCATCCAGGACCCGTTCTTACAATTCAAAGAGGACAGAGTCATCCTGCGTACTAACCCACGATTCATACCCAAAGTCCCTTCGGACTTCCATTTAAATGAGCCCGTGGTTCTTAAATCATTCTTTCCGAACCCATCTACTCCGACTGAGAGATCACTACACTCTTTAGACCTTCAGAGATGCCTCAAATTCTATCTTGATAGAACAAGACAATTCAGGAAGTCATCCCAACTCTTCGTCGCATTCAGCAGACCTAGGAAGGGCATGCCCCTATCAAAGCAAAGTATATCGAGATGGATCTCTTCAGCTATAACTCTCTGTCACGAAAAGGCAGGACGACCCCTGGACTCACGGGCCAAAGCCCACTCCACCAGGGCCATGTCTACGTCTGCGGCACTGTTTGCTGGAGTGCCACTCCTGGACATCTGTAGAGCGGCGACCTGGAAGTCCCCGCACACCTTTACCAGGCACTACTGCTTGGATGCTGAGCTGACGAAAGACGCAGCAGTGGGCAGAGCGGTGCTTCGCCATCTATTTCAGTGAGGTGAGCCCTCCTACTTCCCACCATCCTGGACTGGTATGCACATTTCTTTATTACTAGATTCTGCATGACATTGTATGCTGTTGCTTATACAGTCACAAATGTTCCTTATTTGCAGGTGTATACGTTCTGTATCAACACAGGATGTGCATATTGTATTGCTTGCTACTCTGATTCAGGCATGTGAATCTATGAAAGACACCCAAATACTGGATAAGAAATGCGTTACTTACCTGTAACTGCAGTTATCCAGTATTAGTGTCTTTCATAGATTCACATGCACCCTCCCGCCTCCCCTGGCAGGACTCACCTCTCTCTAACAGGTTTACACCTACCAACTTGGTGCGTACGAAAATCTGAGAGACTGAGGCTCCTCACAGGAAGGTTCTAGAGGGAGGTAGTAGCTGATTGGTTGTTTCTTTTATTTTGGTCCTTTTTTACAAAAGGACTCAGATAGGCTACCAAGGTGGGACCCTGGAGCCTATTCTATTTGGTCCTTCCTGCATAAGGACCTAGATAGGTTACTAAGGTGAGACCCTTAGACCTAATCACTTTATGTATGTCTTAGGACATTACTTTTTTATATACCGGAGGCTCCCGTCTCGACGACGGGGAATGATTCAGGCATGTGAATCTATGAAAGACACTAATACTGGATAACTGCAGTTACAGGTAAGTAACGCATTTCATGCTCTGAATCAATTGATTCAAAATTGTGCTGACTTGGAAGTTAGGATGATTAGCTTAGCTAATTTTTTGTCTCGTGGGCATGGCCGCGCTTCCTGTACGAGAGATATTGTACATGTAAGATTTCTAAAAGGGACTCTAAGCCCGCCCCTCTTTTCCATTAGGTAGCGTCAGCATTTATGGTAAATGCTGGCTTCCCATTGGAAAAGAGTATTTTTGGTATCCGCCCTGTCTGTTTTTTGGACAACCCCTCCGGACACCTTGGCTGCTTTGCAGCTGCCATGAAGACTTTTCTTATCTTCTTGTTTATTTTAATAAGCAGATAAGAAAAGTCTTCAGTACAGCCGTGAAGCACGCACGGAGTTCAGAGGCTAAAGGGGTCACAGGGGGAAAGGGGGCTCCCGGCAGACTCATTTTATTTTTTTGCAGTTTTTAAATAGCGCAAACCGAAGGTATTGGAGCACTTTACATGAGCACCAATTACATTACACAATGACACATTGATTTTTTGATAGGCACGGGAAGATTAAGGGATTTGCCCAGAATCACAGGATGTTGAGGGGACGCCGAGACTTGAACCCAGTTCCAAGGTTGGGGGCGCTGGCAGTTCCCCACATTTGGGTCATACGTTGCATTGTTTACAAATAAAATAAAAGCAGCACACGCCAGAAGCTGTACACCTGTGTGTGAAATTATTACAAAGGCAACTCTTGAACACTGTTGAGCAGGCTGGCTTGCTCAAATAACTCAATCTGGCTCTGAAAGGGTCAATTCCCCACAACAGCCTCAGCACATCTCTCAGGGCTCCCAGCAGCACTTACGTGACACCAGGCTAGGGCAGCTGCACTCAGGATACATACAAACCAAAGTTTGCCATACAAGAGTGGTCCTACTCCCTTGCATTTAACCCACCCACAGAACCTTTCTGGCTGGCTGGTGTCTGTGAGGTAGGTCTTAGGAGGCTATGGCTGCCTGCATTCTCCCAGTGTTGACGTTTCTGTATCCTGACAGTGTTTCAAAGTGCTTTGAAGAAACTGAAATTTCACTTCCTAGCACTACATAAAAACACCTCTTCAAACACCACTGTAAGGTTCGCAGCTCAGACCTCAACATGTCAACACCACAGGGTCGTTTTTAGTTGGAAAAGAAAAGCAAACTCCATTATACGAACTTCCCCTTCGCAGAAGGGAGACTCCGTTTATTACGGCTAAAATTATAATTTAGATTTTTAAGAACTAACGAATTACACAAGATAGCCTGAAAACTAAGAGATAAAAAAAATGGAGCACATTAAAGTAAAATGTTGTAGTGTAGTTCCTATTTTCCCAATAGGCCCTGCGCATTGGAATAACATAAACAGTAGTATCGACGTAGAAGGGCGGATCTTCCAGGCCTCCACTGACTATGCTAAACTTAATTGGGTTTGTTACCAACTAGCTCAGAGGTCACTGGAAACTTTCTTCTCTGAATAGGAAGTGATCAGCTTCCTTGGTACAGACAAGAAGGGATTCAGTTTTCCAACAACCGTGCAACATGACAACTTTGCTCCTCAGATAAGAGTCAATCTCTAGGGTCGTGTGAAACAATAGACAGTTATTTTACTCAGTCAGTGGTTGTGCAGTTTACTTTCACAATATGTAGAGAATAGAGAGACGGGCGTTTTCAATAAAGGGTAACATTTATTGAACAGTCTTTCTTCTCGTACAAGAGAAATGAATTGCCACAATTGCAAGACTTGTTATTATAAAAAGTACGTACAGTAAGATGAGTATTGCGAAATAATACTGTAAAAGCATTGATATGGTTTCTTAGCCATACAATGGTTTAAAATGAATAAAACATATATACATTCATATATACATTAGGCTAAAATACTCAACTGGTGCTTCTAACTACGCCTACCCCAGTGTACCTGACCTAAGCCTAATACTTGGGAGGGGAGTAAGTAAGTAGCTTTAAGTTAAGTTGGTTTTGCCAAGGTTTCCTTCAAGAATTCTCTCTAAGGGTTTAGTCAACACCATACCTCTGGAATAGAATGATGGAGGTCTGGTATCTCCTTCTGGAGGTCGATATCCCAGTCACCCGCAAGGGTAGCCTGGAAACGCCGGAGCTGGATTTCTCTGCAGGAGAAAAGACAGCGTCTCTCTCAGCGCGTCGAGGAAGAGGAGGAGGGGCAGCGTCCGCGGGCAGCTTGCATTTGCTGGGCTCTTTGCAGGGGGACGGCTGTTCAGCTCCTAAGTTCACCACACCATCGTTCGCTCGTTAGCAGCGATAGCAGTAGCGATAGCAGCTATGGTATCATCAGCATAACAGCAGCTTCGTCAGCAACGATGGCATTGAGGCAGCTTGCGTTTGCTTAAGGCAACGTTGGTAATATTTATACCTGAAAGGTGCCTTGTTTGACGTAAGTTTTTGGACATAAGACGTCAATAAAGATGTCACTAGGAAGTGATCGTCTATCAGTGCTCATTAGAGTTCTATTACTAATCAAAACATAGCAAGCGGGGCTTTCCCAGGTGTTTTTATCTTGTTGAAGAACTCGGATTGTTAATCTAGGAATCTTAGATAGTAACTTCTGCTATGTCATTGCACTAACTGGCTGCAAAGAAAGTGGCAGAGAAAGTGATTCTGAAAATGTGGCTCTGTTCGTGTGAGGCCAGAGACGAGTTTCTGAATATTGCATTTGATCAGTTATGCCAATATAGGGAATAAATGGATTTATAGCCGTATAGGGGCATAAGGTCACATTATCGATCAGGGTCCTAGATTAGAACGCTACAATGTAAAGGTGTACACACACACATTAAAATATTTTTTTTTTCTGGAAAGAAAGTGAGGGGATAAACGAGTAACGAAAGGAAGAGGAAAATAATTAGAAATGCGAGCAATACTTTGCAATAACAGAAATTAATTTATCCCAGAAAGCGTCAAATTTGTATAGTGACCTTTTTTAATTTCCATCCTAAAATACTGCTCATTAAATTAAATACACCTAAATAGGCAGATATTCTCTTTGTACCACCTCCCTCAAGGTTTTCCCAAATATTGCCATTTTTAATGGCAGAGTGCATGGCATTGTGTGCTTCCCGGAGTTTCAATTGTAGGGGGTCCTATGAACACATGCCATACAGTTTGTTGAACATCTCCCAACAAACTCCTCAAAATTTGGAACACAAATTTTTTTGCATCATAAACAAGCATTTGCAATGCAATAGGTCTCGCACTTACGCAAGTTTCAGCTATTGACATTGCAAATTACAATGCCTTTTATTTTTGTATTTGTTTTTACAACATAAATAAAAGGCATTGTCATTTACAATGCCAATTGCTTAAACTCACGTCAATGTGAGACCTATTGCATTGCAAATGCTTGGTTAGATTTAATATGTATTGTACCTGCACCTTTTATGACATACATACTGTGTTAAGCAGTTATGTTGAATATCTTTGAATAAGTCTACTTCAGCCAGTGGCTTATTTTGATCTAGTCCCTTGAGCTATTCGTTCGATACATTGTTAATTCAACTGTGACAGAATGCACTAACATTAGTGCTTGGAATCCAACGTGAACAACATACATTTCTGTCTCACTAACTCCACCAGACACCAAATATACAGGGATAGGAGGGCTGGTTGGAAAGAGGAAAGGGATAAGAGAAAAACATACATTGGTCTCCATCACTCTAACTTATTACTTTAGTTGGTCAAGGACATCTGTCGAGATGCAGTGAATATCTGCAAGGCAAAGAGATAGCTTAAGGAATTTGTCAGAGACAACTTTATGCTTATATGTAATAGGGAATGGCTGTTCCTTAGCAAGATATATCTATCTCTCTCTCTATATATACCTCTCTATCTATCTCTATCTATCTATCTATCTATCTATCTATCTATCTATCTATCTATCTATACACACACACACACACACGCACGCACACACACACACATATATGTGCCACCAACACTCTGCAGTCTGATGTGGTACTTGAAATTCCTAAAAACTAAACACACTACACACAGAGAATAAGTACCTCAAATATATATCCACTAGCTCGTCTCCCCATGAATTGAATAACTACCTCAAGCTTCATCGCTATAAACACTTTTATAGATAATGAGTTTTCGTTTCTACGTGACTTCTGGAGAAAACCAACAGAGTTAATATTCCTGCTCTCTAGTTTCATTTTCAGCATTTCGTATTGTAGTATTGTATTGTACTGTATTATGAGTTGTGCAGCCATTTGAACCCCTACATTGGGGCTGAGGCAGTTGTCCGTACAGATGTGTGGTTGGAAGAGTGTTATCTTTGCTTTGGGCCCATGTGGGAAGTGTTTCAAAGTTGTGAGTGATGAGCACGAGGTACGGGTATCATGTTATGGGATGCAGTGCTAAGCTGTGTGATGCATGAGGAAGTGTGAGAGATAAACGCAACATTTTAAAACATGCATTATGCCGGCAGCTCTGATTAGCTTCCAATGGGTGGATGACATTTATATATACATGAGCAACAATCTAAGAATTCTTCCTAGTCCGTCACAGGATAACCACTAACAATAGTATCAAGCCGCAACCCTTTGAAGAGCTCATGTAAGTGTTCACAAAAAATTCAAGATATTGTTTTTCATTAACAAACGACTTCAAAATATGTTTCAGTATTCCCAAGGTCCAGCAAAACAATTCATATGAACCAATAGGTCTTGGCAAGGGAAGATGTGATCCATGTAGAGAAGTTGAAGCGCATAAACATTGTGCCAAGGCTGCCAAGCAAAGACACAATGGGCCCCAAGGGAAGTCATAACCAGATATCCTACAAGGCCATTGTATCTCCAGAATACGCAGACATTCATGGCCTGTTGGCAGTAATAGTTTATTGTCGGTATGCGGTCATGTAGAATGAACATTGTCCGGGTGTGGACACTGACTCAGTCCAGACATACCGAAACTTTGTAATGGCTGACCGCATTTCCTTCTCTGAAAGAAATTTCACACACACCAGTTTGGGGTATTACTACCATCTCTTCCGTGGTCCCCCCATACTAAGTGGCAAGCAGCTTCTCCAATTACTCTTATTGACACATCATGAATCAACCCAAAGTAGTATTTTAGGGCAAATTTTAGAGTTCACTGGATCTGATATTCTGGCACAAATGTGGCGGATATCCCCACCGCCGTATTAAAAGTGCATTATAACTTAGGACTATTTTTCTACCGGCTGCCTCTACGTGGCCTTCTGCCTCTATTGGAATGCATGAAAGACTATTGTACATCTCAAATCAGTTGGATAGAGGATCTGTAGCAGTGGGGAGCAAGAGATGACTAAGAGGGAAATAAAGCAACTGTATTTTCTGTAGCATCTGTTTTTCATGCGCATAGGTTTGATGTTTGTTCCGCATGTACACACCAGACCCTAATAGTATAGTTAAATTGCTTAAGGCCCATTTCTTGTGTCTCTCTAACTAAGCACTATGCTAATTACCAAAATAACTTCTCTAGTAGATCATGCCTAATTAAGGAACATTCTTTTAGAGGTGTCTAACTGAAAAATTGCATAACCTTACAGTGCACAGTATAACTGTTGATATATTTATTGGTGTTGCTATTCAACTAATAACTCTAAACTGAAAAATAATGTAAAACTGTAATTTACTGCATGGTGGAAAGGTATCTGCTTTAGTTATAACACAGAATACGCAATACTACAATTAGCAATTAAAATAGATATTTTATGGTCAATCTTAAATATTAATGAACAAATCCTGGGCACACGTATAGACTCAATAGGTAATACAATTTTGGAAATATGATGTAGTCGACACCGGTGGTTTTCTTAAGGGTTGTTTATGTGAAGATGTTCATGAGGAAAACAACGCCAGCCGACATGTGTTTCGTCAACAGGTCAATGCCTGTGACTCTTCGCCGTGGTGTGGCTGTCTGGTAATGATGAGATTAAACAGGCGGGTACGTCCGTATGGTTTTAGAGCCTGGTGGTGCATGGTCCACGTTGTTGCTCGTCTCTCGCCGAAGGAGTGTATCGTTGCTCCGATACACTCCTTCAGTGAGAGACGTACCCGCCCGTTTAATCTCATCATTACCAGACAGCCAATCCACGGCTGTCTCGACACCCGTAAACCGGGTTGGAATTATCACCGGTCTTGCAATACCTGTACCACACGATTTAATCCCTGAAGAGTCACAGGCATGGACTATTGAGTCTATACGTGTGCCCAGGATTTGTTCATGTTTGTTTGGCGAAGGGCTATTAGCTCTTCCCTCATTCAGGGGTTTTGGGTCTACCTCTGACCTGGCAGCACCACACGCTTTTGTTCCTGCCCGAGCGCCACTTGCCTGCTACCCTAAAACCCTGTGCAGAATCAACCTTAAATATTATCTGCCCCTTTTCCCAACATACCACAGCATGGAATTAATTGATCAGAGAACAGGAAGTTGTCAGAGTTCCATCTATTCCTGGGCTAATGTTTGCAACTCTCAATTGGATTACTCTCTCTGGTATATATTTGCAGAGCTTTACACGTTTCTTGAGTCTTGTGTAATAACATACTATAACTATTTGACTTAATGTGTGGCAGCATCCCTGTACAATAAATAATTCAATTGAGTGACACAAAAAGCACTAAATATATTCTACTTCATTTGACACTACAGTAGGGTTAGAAATAAGGTTTGGAAGTTCACCTTGTCTGGCTGTCTCAATGGACAGCAGTGGTAAGAAGGGTGCAGTGCTGAAAATATTGTTCAAAATATTGTCCTAAATAATATTGTGACCAAAATATCAACTACCAAAATATTGTGAACGTCGGTATATGTACGTATTGATATACTGCACGTAACTCAACATATATGTATCCTGATGATATATCTTCAGATCTATACTTAGCAACACATGCTTGCCATCACAGGATTTTCATTGTGAGTATTTTGGCCCCATGTATTTTGTAGGACGGTATTTCTCTCCTCAGTATTCAAAAACAACTGGCATGAAATGAAATGTCTTGTCAGTCATGCTTAGGATAGATTTTTAGACCTGGCCTAAAAACAGATGTAGCTGTCTGCCAACCTCATGTAATAGCAAAAACATCAAAAACTAGCCTCTTTATCCACTAGCCTTTTAATTTGTCGTTCACATTTTGCCTCCTCCCTCTAAAGGATTCAGCAGGGGAAAATGGGTAAGCCAACTTCATCACTGTCCCTTTTGCCCTGTAAGTGAAGGCATTTTGTTTGATCACTTGAACATATCCACCCAAAAAGAAGTGCAATTCAGTGCCAGGTCTGGTGGGCTAATACATTATTTTGCATATATATTATTCTTTCTGCCCTTAATCATATTTATATTTGCGTTAGTCTTTTGGGGTGTTTAAACAACTCCTTCAGTTCAAAGCCAATCTGTTTTTTCTGAGATTGGCATTTAAAATAAAATGGGTTTCTATATCTGCTCTACATACATTACCACACTTACTGGTCTATTACAATTGTAAAATTGTACATGATAGTTAATTTATTTTTAATTCAACACTTCTGTTGTATGCATATTTTCACATGTTTAGACTGTGGCATTTTTTTTTTTTTAAACGCTATATTATTGCAATTACAAATAAAAACAAGCATTTGCAATGCAATAGATCTCGCATTCATGCGAGTTTGATCAATTGACATTGTAAATGACAATGCCTTTTATTTATGTTTTACAAACCAAAACATAGATAAAAGGCATTGTCATTTACAAAGCCAATAGCTCAAACTCACGTGAATGTGAGACCTATTGCACTGCAAATGCTTGTTTTTAGAGCGCTGTGCTTTTCACAAGCGCTACTGCCTACTTGTTAACAGTAGTCCACATATAAGGCCCCAAAGGCGAGACATATTGGCTATGCCAATGCTTGTACTGCATATGCTTGCAATAAGAAATCAAAAAATATGTAGCCATCGCACAAGCTTGTCATGGCATACTGTTTGAATGCTGAACTGCAATAACATCGTTCAGCCAGACTCTTCAAAGACAGAAGTAATGATAAATTATTATATTTTTATAGGGGCCATGACCGAGCTTATTGGCCATGTGTGATGCTTTGAAACTATCTTTGTGAAAGAATACTACAGGAGCCACTCGAAAGCAAGTGAAACTATATCCACTTACATGATGTGGAAGAGTAATCGCCTATTCAGTGGAGCCTTCTCATTTTAAGTTCAGCAGAGAGATAGTAAACCGTTCTTTTTCCAGTCTATACTACTATTATAAAGAGAGAACACAAACCTTTGAGCCAGGTAAACTACAAAAGTAATGCACCAATCACTACACCCAATACACCATTTGAAAGGGGAGATGTGGCAGAAGGACATAGGCTATAGATATGTACACCATATACATTAAAAAAGCAAAAACGCCAAAAGTGGTAAAGTAGTCCCTTGGTCGCGTGATCGTGACCGTGGGCACCTCAAACAACAAATTTGGGCGTTTACAGGGCCGTGCCAAGTGCAAATAACAAACATAGGCCAAGCGACTTCACAACACACTTACATATGCACACATAGAGCGGAAATGCACTTTCACTGAATTTAGAACGCACAATATGCAGACATAGAGCGGAAATGCGCTTTCAATGAATTTCTAACAAACATTTGCAAATCTCAACACATACAGCGGAAATGCGCTTTCAATGAATTTAAATTCACACATACAGCGCAGAAACACCAATATACAAAACCAGCAGAGGTGCGCGCTATAAGAAATATACACACATTCGTTGCAGTTACCCAGACAACATTGACGCCTTTGCATTAAAAACCTGGCGGGCCTTCCATCGATGGGGATTGTCAAATGACGCCACACAGGGGGCAGGATTAATCGCATACTACACCAATCACAACGCACTAAAGAAATACACACACGACTTCGGCTTACCAAAAAAAAAGTCTTTAACCTTTGGCCATTGACCAACGACGTCACAGGGGGGTAAACACGAACAAAAAAAGCCAACATTTCTTAACGGAGAAACGCACAAGATAAAACGCTTACAATAAGACATACGAATAACGAAAATAACACAACTGCCCATAATCACTCGAGCACTGCCAGGACTTCACCACACAATTGACAAAACGAAAGGGAAACTTCTTTGAAGGGATACAAAAACGAACACACGGAAAGAGCCTTCGAAAGAAAAAAAAACATTAAACAGGTGACACAACACTTTCCTCACATCTTGCGGACAACATAAAACGCGGAAAACAATACATACGAATTAAAAAAATAACACAAGTGGGCCAAATCAGTTGAACAGGGCCAGGACTTGCACAGACAACTCTTCTGCGGGGCGGGCGGGGGCCCTGAAGCAGCCTTTTGCTCTCGGACAATGTCGGGACGGGCTGCTAGTTATATGTAAAATGCTCTGTTGCCCGTGTGGCTGGGTCTGCGCTATATAAATACTACAAATAAATAAATATTAAAAGACATTGCTTTGTCTCTTTCAGGTCGATGTCAAACAATTAGCAAACCTCTATATAACGGAACCAATGCTAATGATCACAACGAAAAAGATTTAGATTTTGTTTTATCTCAAATAGGCTAATTACATTAAAAAACACACACACAAAGCAACACAGGTACAGAATGAGAGACCAATCCATGCGTCTTTCTTATGAAGAACAAAGTATTGGTTTCTTTGTAGCACATGCATCTCAAAGATTTGTGGGCAACTGCAAAAGGTTGTTAATGTATTACCTCATCTAGGACTCCTTGTGAGTTCTGCAAATAAAATATTTCATAATTGCCTGCACTGGTGAAAAGAAAATCGCATTATCTTGCATTCAACACTTTTAGGATTGATGACTCTTTGCTACTGACGTCCATCCGCAGCCGTGGCAACAGCACAGTATTTCTGCCCAGTATGTATTATGTTTGTATGTTTCCACATACCAAGCAATGACTGCTCTTGGTTTGAAAAAACCTAAAACGACCTGAAAGTTGGCTGCGCGCGCACACTAGCACTTGAACACTGCTGCACTCTTAGTTAACAGGCACACATTCTGAGGCGCCACAATGAAGATGCAACCCTCCGTCGTTTTTGAATAAGCTGAACATGTTTAAGGGCTTTCACACCGGTTCTTTTCCATGAATGACATTAGAAAGAGAACTTTCAAGAGAGGAGTCTGCTGAACTCGGCGATGGCAGCAGCCGATAGCATTTCAATGACAGAACAGAATGCTATGCACACTTTCCTTACAAATCACACAAACCAGGCCATTTGTTTACATAGCACATTTACCTCTCTAAACCACACTCAAACAAGCCGATGTGGAGCTGGCACTGGGGTGCCTCGAGCTGCTGCAGCAGACCCTGGCGTCTTTAATCCACCTAGTGTTCCTGTGAGGGTGCAGCACATGTCACAAAGAGCTGTCCGACCTGTCCCTTCACCTCATCGCCCACAATACCCACCTGGGTGGCAGGAAGACTGACGAAGGGCACCCGGCACGGGCCAGTCATCTCTGTTAAGCATGGGCGAATTTTGCGAATCTCGCGTTCGCGAATTTTGCGGATTTGCGAACTCGCAATCCGCAAAATCCGCAAATTCTCGCGAATTTGCGGATTTTTTTTTGTGTTCGCGCGGGTTTCTGCCAGTTTGCGAGGGTTTTGTACAATTTCGCAAACGCGAACTTACCTGTCGGGTCGCAAGTTTTGCGAACTTGTTGTTTCTACGTGTCCAGCCTGTTTGGGACACTCTTCTTCATCACTGCCACTCTCTGTCACCACTGCCACTCTCTGACTACTCATGCCACCCTCTGGCCCACCCATGCCACCCTCTGTTTCATCACCGCACACTCTGGTTGTCCAGTGTACATTATTTTCGGCAAAGCAAAGCACACCTTCCCTGCCTCAAGTGACCTGAATTAATTTGGGGCTGATTAATGTGTCACAGAATATTTTTTTAGCTGGCACCTGCTTCCTTAGTGCTTCCTGATTAGTGATCTTTTGCACTTGCTAAGTGCTTTCATTGTTGCAAAATTAGTTACAACACCTGCCCTGCCCCAACTGACAATAATGAATTAGGGGCTGATTAATGGATTTGAACTTCCAGCCTGGCTCCTGCTTGTCTCCCTTAGCTGTAATTCAGGACCTTTGTGGCATATGTGTAACTATTCTGAGGTTCAGAGCAGGGTCACATAATAGTTGCAAGTAGGCAACTGAACTCTGGAGGGGCCCCTCAGGAAGCACTACAGGAAATGGCTACTAATGATGAGCCTGAACTTTTGAACCTGGTAAGTAGTTTCAGTTTTGCTAAGATCGTATTTCTGCAATTTAGCGCTTATTCGCGGGGCGTGAAGTTGTACTGGGAAGCCGCGAACTCACGCAAACAGTGCGAGCAAGCCATAAAATCCGCTGCTCGCGGATTTGCGGATTTTGCGGGAGATTCGCGAATCTCGCGGATTGCGAATTTACCGAAAATCCGCAAAATCCGCGAGCGAAACGGATTTTCCGCCCATGCTTAATCTCTGTTTGCAGCCTCCAGACTATAATGCTCGCATTATTTTGCATTAGCTGGAATGACATGGGAAAGTGAAAGCGTGGCATGCGCACGTTGTAGGCACGCCGTGAGAGTGCACATTGGCTGTCCGGCCATGCTGGGTAATGGTGATGCGACGTGATTGAGAAGCCTAACCACGAACTGGGACTTGTCAGGGGATGACTGCTGCACCACCTTGCCAAAAAGGTGAGGCAGAGGCGTCTGTGAGTGGGTTGTGGAGATTGTGAAGCTGCCGGCTGCCAACAGAGCAACGACTGAGGTAGGGCCCAACCAGGAGCGTAAGGACAGGGTTTTTAAAAGCGGCTATACGGAATACTTCTAGCAAGCTAGAACGTGCAGGGTGGGGTAGGTTTGCTTGCAATTAATGAAAGCTTTTAGAAAAATGCGAGTGTGTTTGTTTTCTACTGCAAGTTTATATGCCATCATACGCGTTAAATTACACGCTGGCCACACATGTTCACGTAAGTGTGGCGCGCACAGACAGGAGATGTGCACGTGTATGGTGCCAGGAGTTGTAATAACGCCAGAGCCGTACGCGTGCACAGCTCATGTCTTGCAGTACGGGCGTGCACAGGTCCCGTCCCGCTTCCGAATTCTAGTCGGCAACAATAGATCTTAGACCTAAAAAGCAATTGCAATGCAATAGGTCTCGCATTTATGCGAGTTTAAGGTATTGGCATTGTAAATGACAATGCCTTTTATTTATGTTTTAGTTTTTAAAACATAAATAAAAGGCATTGTCATTTACAATGCAAATAGCTTTAACACGTGTAAATGTGAGACATATTGCATTGCAATTGCTTGTTCCTCTTGTAACGTACCGTTTGCTACCTCTTGAATTTTGTTTGCTCTTGATACATGCACAATTGTCACTATTGCCTCATGTCACCTAATGTTTGCTTTTGTAACTTGCTCACTTGTAATTTTCTCCTCATGTGTCATTACTGTTCCTATTGTGAAGCGCTCTGACTCCTTCGGGTAAAGTCTGCGCTATATAAAAACACATAAAATAAATAAATAAATAAAAATTTAAAACGCTGACACCGCCTCACCCGACTATGGCTCCAACAGTTACTTGCAGCAGCAAGCAGGGGTCGTCATTCCTCTCGATGTCGCACGCAGTGGGCGTACCTCGCGACCCCTCCTAGACCACGGCTGGGCCAATCATAACAACAAAACCGTATTACTGGCCTGCCCCTCGTGACCGCATTGGTCCAGACTCACTAGAGGCAGGCCAGCAGATGAAGCAGGGCGGTTAGGTAGTGGCGGTTTTGTCCTATTCATGACTGACTTTGTTTTCAGTAGCGCTCCATTTACAAATTTTGCGGACTTACGGGCAAATTATAAAGCCCAAATTCCTGTCACCCACCAGGAGAGTTATTTTTCGCACAAATGGGAACACCACGGCCTTTTTGTGCGGGAAATATCCCACTTTGGCAAGACTTGAGCATTCGTTGACTTGTTGCGACAAAGCTTCCAGGGCAGACCAAATGCGGTTTCCTGTTGGAGAGGTTCCAGCCCCTCAGAGAAAAGGAGGCTGCTGGGAGTCTTCCCCCCCCATATTAGACGCCATCCGTTGCCTACTGAGCGTTTATTTCAATGATACCACAGCACGACTTGGGTCTCAAACGGAAACATCTGATTTGTTCTGGCTGCCTGCGTGTTACTTATTCTTGCTGCCGTCACATTTCGGCGGCGACCGCTGGGAGGCCGGAGTGTGTAAACTTTCTGAATAGGCGAGTAATCCCGTCCACGCAATCTCTGCACCACTTTGCTATTTTCCCGTGTACTTGGGTTAGTGACGAGCCTCCGTGAGTAGAGGGGGAGGGGAGGGCGAGTAGGGTTGGTCAGTCAGTATAATCACCTGTGTTGTGTAACTTGTTTACTGTGCGGTTATAAAGTGCACGGGCAGTAAACCGTGGGGTAGGCTTGTATGCTGGGCCGGGGGTGGGAGGGTTGATGTGGCTGGTCACGGTGGAATGCCTACACCCGGGGTTGGAGAAGCGGGGAGCACCGTTGGGGGGGCACCGCCAACCCATCCCCCTCACTTGTTCTGTGGCCCAGCAGGGCATGAAACACACCCTGCGTCACAACCTTGAAGCATCGCTAAAAGCAGTGCGGTGCACCACTGCTGCTGCTGAAAATGAAAGCCTCGCTGCTTTCAACATGGCTGGTGCATTAAACCCTGTTCATGACAGGTGCTTGATGTACTATCATTTCTTACCAGTCAATTGGAAGTCAAGTTTCCTTGGAGACTAGAAAAAAGCTTTCGCTGGCAAAGCCAATTGGTCTGGCTTTAGTGTACCAACAAATGAAAACGGGGCACTGTATGCATAAATATTTAATTATCACATTAAACCGGTCCTACTGGCAATGCTGAAAAAAAAGTAAGAAACATATTGATCACTGTGTATAATGTTTGTAAGAGAAAAATAACAATGTGATAAACAAGTGGAGTGGCTGGGGGCAGCTGGGGCGTGTGTGCGCGCGCGCGTTCAGATTTCAAGCGCGTTTCACAAGTGCGCGATCGAGTATGTATGCAGTGGCTGGCGGCTGGTACGTGTGCATGCGCGTTCAAAATGCAAGCGCGTCTTACAAGTGCGGCGTGTCCACAGACCACAATCTGCTCGTGCACCGGCCTGTATCACTTGGGAGGCAAGACAATCACAATAGATCTTGCTGGTGACAGCGCTTTCGCGCTGCAACGCTAGGCGAGACCTAAAAATCAGCCACTGCAGCAGTTTGCCAAGGCCAGACCTACTAACTTTGCCAATGCATGGCTTCCGTTTGTAACACTTTGTTTTTTACTTTTACAGTTCTAAGTTTGGGAGGAAAATCCAGTTCATGAACAGCCTGTGGGAGTTATCACAACTCATTTCGCTGGACCACGTGAACATCCCAGAGTGTATCAAACAGTAAGTCTGCATCCATTCCTTTTCATATTAACTGGACGCTTTCACAAGACAGGGGTATATGCAAAAAAACTGAGAACTGGCTGGAATTATAGTAATGACTTCCTTTCAACAAATGACTGAAAAAGCTTGGCGTGTGGCACTTAAATCCACTCAAGACACTCTCCAATCACCAAACCTCTGACAAGTAAAACGAACAACAGCTATCATCCTCTCACATGATGTGCCCTCTCCAAAGAACAGGGAGCATGAAGCACACACTAGAGATCCATGCTGATCAGCCAATCATAGGCAGATGGATGAAATTTTTGATGACTAATATCACTCATCTCCCCGCTACTTATGGACACCTTGACAGTTATTAGAAATAAACATTCACAGCCACGGTCATTGATAATGGAGCCTTAAATCTCTGCCATTAACGTAAATATTATAGGGGTATTCCACACAGCACACACATTTAAGGTCAGATTGGTATCTCCCATGCCGCAGATCAACGCAATTTCAGTTACAGGACTGGGGTATCGGCAGCCTCCCAGGCACTGACAAACACCAATCTGATCAAACAACCAGGGATTCCTCCACCTTCCTTCTCTTGACAAACGTGTACAATACAGGACTCTGGTATCCATTGTCTGCCATCCATTCCTAATCACCATGCCAGCTGTAGGCAGAGGGTATTCCACATATTCCAGTGATAAACATCCCTCAGATTACAGGGATGGTGTACCCTCGATGCCAAAGCTTTTGACCATAATCCAAAGTTATACTCCACCTTCCACCACCACCACAGCAATTATGTTTAAGGTAATTACTTGTCTTGACGATTGTAGAACTCCAACCTACAGTTACTGACAGATATGATGCTGATGAAAAGTCAGCGTCTTCCTCTATCTCATAGTAATGATGAACCCAATGTCAGCTACAGCATATGGTTTCCCAACCACGGATGGAACCAATTCTACTGGAGGATCGGGAATATCCAAGACACTTATATATGCTGCTCCACTTATAGGCAAGAGGTTTTCTACCCTCGCAGCATTTGATAAACACCATGCCTATTAAAGGCCAGATGTATCCGCTAACTCAAAGCCACTTTGAGACATCAGACAATTACAGTCAAGGATATCAGCTAGCTCTATTTTGTGACATATGCTACACATTTTATAGGCTATAGGTATTTCCCCTCACCCCAGTCATTGGCGGACACCATGCCTATTATATGCATGGGTTATCCCCATTTTCCAGCCAATGACTGATTCCAGGACGATTACAGAGTGGTAGCATCTCTGCTCTAGACTGCTAGATACGGATCATAAGAAAAGGGTGTACACTCCTCCCTGTCACTGGAGGATACCACTACGAAAATAGGCCAGGATTGTCCCTCACCTCCAAAGCTTTAACAAACTTCATTTGAATTATAGGACAAGGGACTCCCCTCACCTCATAGCCTTTTGCTGACACAATGCCAATTATTGGTGACATTTGTCAACCATTTGGTTGATTGTCACAATACCATGGACACAAATAAATTGGGACCAAAATATCAAGACCTTAATATCAAGGACTAAAATATCGTGTAGGTATGTGCATGTAGGTAAGTATAGATTTACTATTTCTAACTCTATAATGGCCTGCTGGGGTCAGCAAACCACCATATCTGTTATCACTTTTAAAGAAAGTAAACATTTTTAAAATGCATCTTGTTTGCCTAAAGGAAACGTGTTTCTTTTTTTTTGTTTGTATTAGAGTTCCCAAACAAATTGTATTTAATTCACCATAGAGAAGCGGTCCCAGAGAGACTCCTACACCTTTCTGAGCATCCCCTGAGGTCTCGTTAACTTTTCAATGTTTTGCGACCAGATTTTGGTTGCAAAATATTGATGATTTGCATACCGATTTTTATGGTTTCAAATGCTGAATTGGAGTGTTTGCGAAAGTCAAAATGTTTAACTCACATCTCATAGGGACATGCAGATATGCTTAGGATGTGAAATAAAAACCAACAAATACAGAATGGATAAAAAACGTAGAATTACTGGAGGAGACGCAGCGGAGTAACAGAAATAGTGTACTTATGTACAAAAATTGTCAGGAGATGGGTTTAGAGATCATTGTTGAATAATCAAAAAAATAAGCAAGTCTGAGGTGCAACTGGGAGGTTGTTACAGAAACTTGGTCAATGGAAGGCTGAGTGCACACGCCTACTTTGTGACTCTTTGTAAACTTCCTATATAGTGGGCCTGGAAATGTGGATGCCATTGAGCATTGTAAATGAATACTTTTATTGTGTGATAATATCCCTAGAAGAATGTGGGGTGCAGCCAAATGTCACGTTGCCAGTCTGCTACTTGCATTTTTTTTTTTAAAGAAAACAAGAAATGTATAAGTAGTTATAATCAAATTTTGCAGAGATCTGAGTACAAATTTGTGTTATATTTGTAACTATGACATTTTTCAATAAAAATACTTTATAGTTTATTTCATTGACTGAATAAATGTCGTATTTTATATATAACCACAGTATTGTTAATATTAATGCACAGCGTTAGGGGAATTTTATGATAATAAGATTGATTTTTAATCATTTTGGGTTCATTTTTCTCAAAAGAGAATTACATTGGTTGATTGGCATTTTAAAATAATAAGCAAGGCATTCGGTTTACTCAGGCGGAATGCTCACACCAAGAGTCCCACTGCTAGTACTGTGCACTTTACTAGTGTACTCACTGATTCATGATGGACCACACTGCAGACCTTAAGAGGACTTTCATAAGCGGGATGTACAAATGCAGTCAATAAACTGGATGGGTCAAACTTTCCAAGAAAGGTGGGGAGATGAGCTGCTAAATTAAAAAAGGTTTTGTTTAGGGTATTTGGCAGCTCTTGGAGACCAGTGAGTAAGACTTTACCATGTTAATGCGACACAGGACTTGGACCTGAACTTGGACTAGAGTTTACCAACGGCAATTGGTGACCACATTGCAGACGCTTACAAACCCCAGTTGGTTTAAGGTTGACTGTATCACCCACTTCCCCATTTGTTGATGAACACCCTGATAATTATAGGAATGGGATTTCCCAGCCAACAAAAAGCTACCATACTTATTCTGTGTCCCATTATCCCCTACCCTTAGTCAGAGATGTCACATTATCCACTTCAACCGCAAGAAGTCAGGCATTTTTATAAGTAACAGTTCTTCTTTATTGAAAATAAACATATGTTTTGTAAGTAGATTGGTAAACTTGTGGTTTTAAGTGAGGCACATCCTTTAACTGTGGCATTTGTTCAAAGAGAGGTAGCCACATAGTAAGGGTGTTATATATGTTAAGGGCCCCGTTCAGTGATTTTCATGGGTCATAATTTTCTTTAAATAACCTGTTAAAGGAAGTGAACTTGATAGCACCTTTTTTAAAGGTCTGTTAAGGCAAGTGTAAAAGCGTGTTTTTCTACGAAAGTCCAGTCCACTTGTATGCTGTTAATTATCCATTTCTTTAACAGCTTTACAAGTCGGTTGCTCTTTGTAGCACTTTTCCTTAATATGTCAGATTAGCATAATGTTGGTCATAGTGCCTTCCTTTAAAAGACGAGTTCACTGAACAGCCTACAGCTGTCTTCCTTGTTTGTCTTTTATCTGGTCAGTATTCATTAGAATGATCTACCGGAGAATATTACAAAACTTGACAAAATTGTGGTTTTCAAAAAGATGTACTTTTTTAATGTGCCTGGAAAACCTCTATTTGATCTGATGCAATTTTCTTTCAGGGATTAGACCCCTCATGTTCAAGTTTTTAGTACTGGAAAACCTTTTGGAATTAATTTGCCATAATACTGCATGACGCACCAAACCTTATTTATCTGTTAGTTATTTCCTAGTGGTTTTGTCCCCAACACCACCTCGACCTTTGTATGCCCAGGTGTAATATCCTCACTCCAAATATGCCCCAAGTAAGACACAGATCTCTCAGTCTTCAGATATTTTACCCTCAGTGTGCTTAATGGATCCGTGTACCATCCTTATTGTGTTTTAGCACTGATCAAGAAGTAGTCCTGAAAACAAGTTAGCACTTTTGCAGCAGCAAATATATTCTTCATAGTATGTTGAAAGAACAAGGTCATGGATGTCAGGCCAAAAGGAATCCTAGAAAAATGATAACCTTCTGAAGGTATTGAAAGATATCAACTGTTTGGGTTCTTCCTCCAATTCCACTTGGTAATATTCTGATGACCGATCTACCACACTAAACTATTATGTCTTCTCCAGGTCATTAATGTATCAGCAATGTTGGGATGGGGTTTCTCAAAACCCTAAGGTGTCACGTTTTATTTAAAACCCAGAGGTGCCACACATTTTGAACAAGTTATGTGGTTGGTGGGAGATCACGATTTGACTTAACTATTCCAAAGCTTACAGTGGTTCTAGCACAATACTTTCCTCCAAGCTGTCCAATTCTGTGCACACCGGGTCCGGAGCATTAATAGATATCTTCCATACCTTATGCACAAATGGCTAACTACTACTTCTCAAAACCGTTCTGTGCCAGTACCAGTAGCTTGCTATTTTTTTAAGCCAAATACTTTCGGGTGCAATTTTGTTATAGCCTACAATTTGATACTATTTGTCACTTATATTACTAGTACACCACTTCTACAACTTAGTAAAATCTTATCCTCTACAACCCATCATAACTACATACACCTAACCCCATATCCCTAGGACTTCGACACATTTTGAGGATTACGAAGTGGCCTTTGAGTAGAAACCTCACAAACTCCTGTTTTCACTCCAGCATTACTTGACATTATCCATAAAGCTGAAAGAAACCCCCATTGAAACCAGCTGAGGGTTTTCAAGCATTCAATTGTCACAATTTTCTGGCATTCTACTGACCTGTTTTAATTTCCCAATTTGTTTCTTGAACGTTTCCCAAAAGAATTTACACTCCTTCCCCTTGTTAGGTTTCCCCTGCACAGTATTTACGCTGTGCTTGTGAAATTCTTGTAAATAGGAAAAATACATTTTAAAATGGTTTGATCCTGCGTCACTTATTTACTTGCTTCTCACTGGTCAGAGCCTCCTCCTCATCTCAGATTCTTCTTGGAGCTTCCCGAAGTGTCCCTGCCGTGGAGCATAGACCAATGGCCGCTGGCTCCTGCAGATACTTTTTTTTTTTAATTTTCGACAAGCATTCTTAGAGTGCATGTGTCTACAGTCACTCTCCTTCACCCACGCCCTCCTCCCACTCTTTGTTGTTTAAACCTGCACCCTGCCCTTCTCCACTCTCCATTTTAATTGTCCCCGCCGTCCCCCACTCTCAGTTGTTTTTACATTACCCTCCTCCTCCTGCTCTCTGTTGTTCTTATACCCTCCTCCCACTCTTTTCCTTTGATCCACCACCCCTCTACAATGTTTCAACCACTTCCTCCTTCGCTCTCTGTTTCACCCTCGCCCTCCTCCCACTCGCCGCTGTTTGGCACCCTCCTCTTTCTCTGGTAGCTTGACCCCCCCCCCGCACTGTTTTTAAAACATTCTGCACAGCAGTGCTGGCTGCTATGCAGCATGGCTTACAGGGGGGAAAAGTGCTATGCCACAGTCAATGGTGGCCACGTCATAGTGCTTTTTTTTTCATTTAAACCATGTATAATATTGACAAAGCCAATAGATTGTGCATAGTGGAAATCTATTGACTTAGCCAATGTTTGTTATTATTCACCTTACCTAGTCATATTGTAACTATTTTGATTACTTGGGCAAAGATTACGACATTGTTCATTCTGTGATCGCACACCAGCCATAGCTTCCTGCATTTTCGGATTACCAGTTTTCATTATCCTTTTGTCATTTATGTACAAATCACCAACCTTCTTGAATTTACCATGAGAGGCCCTAACTATGCAAATAATCGACCAGAGGTTTCTCTAAAATCCTGGATGAGGGACAATAACTTACATTTATCAATAATAACCTTACATTTTGTCTCAAAATACTGCTCTGGTAACCGTGTTTCTTTAAAAAAACGTTCTTGGTCTTCACTTCCTCCTGCTTGATCCTCTTCAACAAGCAGCTGAAACTTTCACCTTTCGAAAAGTTTAATGACAAAGGAATCCTCATATAATCTTTTACCCCTGCTGCCACCACACGCAAAGGGGAAATATCCTTCCACTCTTCCGGTGGTATCACTGTTTCCACTGCATTGCCAGAAATGGAAGAGCAACATAGGTCTCCATGTTGATCCACGCAATTTAATACACTAGTTCCATTTTTACAACACATTACAAATACACATACTTCCTCTGGCTTTCTCCTGCTAGTCAGTGTTTCTTACATTCTCTTTAAGCATACCATATTTTTCGTGCGCCAGAAAATTCTGCATTAAAGTGCGGGAACTAAACTGAAAAGAATACTTGCCTTACTCACAATTTTTTGGAGTGAAATAATTCACTGCTTATTCCATCATGCTGTGAAATTTAATTGTTCCCAACTTTTGTCTCTTTTCTTCCATATTTTGTTACATGCAAACATATAAAGCTTTTGATGCCGACCCACTTGTACTTCACTAGTTTCCTTAACTCTCCTTACTAGTGCCAGCAGTTCCTCTCGTTTGTACAGTCACTTCCATTTTGTTAACCTGTCTCCTTCGACATTAACATATATCAGGGCAGTTAAAAGTCTAGTCTAGCTACTCTGTTTAAGTACCCACTTCAGATGCCCCCATGATGCATGCAAAAGTGAGCAGTTCACCTAGAAGTCATTCAGTGGTTTAACAGTTCAGTCTTCAACATTTTACATCTAATGCAGTTATATGTTAGAGCCGTTCTAACTCTACATACAATTGCTAAGCGGACACGCTCTCCTTGAATCCATACCTACTGCTCATATTCGCATTGAGCAAATGGCAACACATGCTCTGGAGCAGCGCTAGTAAGCACCAGAATATTTTTATAAATCACACTTTTTTTTCCCTCAACATTTCCAGGCACTTTCACTCTTAAACCATGACATATGTCATGCAATGCTAATCATGCTGTCATCCATGCAACACCCAGTGCCCTATTCCAGATAATTATGTTTTCCATTATCATATAACTCAACTCCAGTATTTAACACATCCTGGTGAATTAGTTTAGTTTCTTAAATCAAGCAAGGCTGTGGCATTAGCACATGAAATGAGCTCTGCCCTTCTTATTTTAGCTTACTTATTTTAACTTTTAACATCTTAACACATATGGATGGTAACAACCTAGTGCCCTGCTGGTTTGCTTTAAAATGTTGTACAATTTATTTTTATACTGTTGTCTATTGTTATTGAATCAAACTTGGTTTACCCAATTGATTTCCACAAATATTTCTCAAGTAGGATTAGGTATCAGTACGCTGGAAAGTTTATACTTTGCAATTAAAGCTTTGATCATCATGGTGAAATCTATCTGCTCTTAGCTGAGAATTAGTCACAAAGAACTGACCTTTTCTAAAACTAGAACCATGAGGCAAAACAATTGGCTGAAATGTAAATGTGTGTGTCTTGTAAAGCGCACTGCTACCCGAAGGCGTCCTGGCGCTATAGACCGCTGGGGAACCCGTCCTGGCTTTCCCTGTGAGATGTTCCCTCCTGGGTATCTCCAAGGTGTAACCAGGCATCCCTGGCGTTTGTGGGGGGCCGTTGTGAAGATGAGGCAAGCTAATGCCCAGAGTTGCCGAGTGTGATCCCTGGTTAGAGTAGGCACCGAGGCGAGAATTATCGAGTCCGCTGACCCTGGTTCACGACCCTGCCGCGTCGGGGATTGAACCCTGGTCCCGGGCCGTCCTCTGCTTCCGGGTCTGCCGCCTCTAACCAGTGAGCCACACCATTCCAAATGAATGGGAGGATCTCAAATCCAGGCTTCTTCATTTGGTCAAATTACTTAATCCTGGTAAACCTGCACCCTTTTTCTTAATATATACATAAAAGCCTATCATGTAAGACTTAGTGCACTGTAATGATGCACACACATAATAAATAACCATTTATATAGTGCATACCAAACTGAATTGTTTCTTGGCTCACTCATACCTACGTCATCCTGACAATCTTTTTTTACATCTTTCTAAAGGTATTTCTGGGAAGTATACCTTTTAATAACTGAAACTTGACATAATTGTGTAATTTAATTTATACCAATAGTAACCCAACAAATGTCAAAAAGTGGTAAACGATTTTTAATTTTAAAGAGTCTATAGTTACATTTTGTCCTGGCAAATGACAAATATTTTCACAGCTTGGCTTGTATACTGCATCCGCTCTGGTCTGAATCGAGCTCAGCTGAATAAAGTCTGTGACTTGCCAATCTAAAAAAATTATGCAAAAGAGAATTATGATTCGGAACTGCCTATATTCTTCTTTAGACATGGAGCAATCAATCCTGATTACACATATTATCCAACAGTCACGTAGACACAAACACCAGCGCAGCAGTCAATTTGAATATATGTTCATTTCAATTGTGTGGTTCATCCCAATGTCAAATTTGCTAATTCTATAACGGAAAACTACTCACGGAGGAAAAAGTAAAGCAGGTACGATATTGTTTGCTTTCATGTTGCAGGTAGTTTGTAGTCCATCAGTTTGGCGCCTCTCTGGAGGAAAGAAATGGATTACATTTTGTTGCTTACCAACAAGCAGCCTCAAAACTCTATCTGCAATTTGAAGGGGTATACTCTCTGGGACTGATTTCACAGAAATAATGTCCTTTGTCTATGAGTGTGCTTTCAGGTGGTGCTAATCCGATTAGCTTCTTGTGAATGATCATATGTTGAATAATTCTGACATTTCTGTGTTTTCCCCAAAGGTTGGACCAGGAGCTGAATGGTTGATCTGGCCGAAGAAAGTACAATATTTAAAAGAAGATGGAAAGTCTGTTCTAAGAAGTACTTCATGAGGAAACAAGTTCTTTACTCCACCAGATTAACTTAAACAGTGACACCGAAAAAGAAAAAATCAACTTTTTGCGTTTGAAAAATACAGGAGAGCTATACAACAAAAAGAAGAATTTCAAGATATTTTGATCACCAATCACAAATAGATGCCAGGTTGACTTGAACTCTGGTTTACACTGCCATTTTTATACAAAACTAGCTCCATTTAACTCGTGATTTTTATGGCCCACCAAAGACTACTGAAACTTGCGCGCTACACATTTTCTTACCGAAAGCAGAGATGCTTCAGTGGCCAGAGGATTTGTGGTTTATTCAGCTAAATCGTATTTTTGGTTGTAAGCTTTTACGACCTAGAGACATTGGTCTAGTCCCTCGGACTTTTGTAGTACAACCAAAACAGATCCGTACCTTATGACGATGATCAGTCAAATTACAATGTACGTATGTGTAATTGCAAGTCTGTCAACAGAGGACAGAAGTTGTTTGTTGAATTCATTATGATTGTATTTACAGTGTCTGAATGGGTTTGTAAAAAAAATGATAAACACTTATTTCTGTGTGTTAAAATTTCTATTTTCTTTCAAAGAAGTTGTCTCGAAGCATTATGCAGTGTTTTGAAATCTGCTTTTTTTTTTTAAACCGAAGAAACAAGGATTCAAAAGCGGTCCCTTTCTCTCCACAAAGTGCCCTGCTGAAAGCAGGAGCTCCTCCGGCAAGGGATCAAGATAGCGCATCCTTCCACAGACGCTTAAAAACAGAGATGTATGTGGATGTGTCAAGGTTCCCCTTCCGACTGCCCATTGGGCACACTGTGTGGCTGTAATTTACCGCAGTCGGATCAGAGGACGCAGATTGGGGTTAGCGATGTCCGGAGCTGAATGCGCCCGCTGTAGTGACCTGAGAGAACACAGCTGGCGCACGAGAAAGAACTTGAAGTTGCCGACCTAGCCTTCACAAGTCTATGAAGGTGAGAGGACAGACTCAGCAATGAAGTGCGTTGGCAGCGTTCGAAGCCATGCACTTCATCAATGGTTTGAGAGAGAGAGAGAGCTTAGGAATTTAGTAGTCTGTCAGGGGATAGTGTAGTGAAATTTGTTTGTAGAAGCAGTCTAAGTTAGTCTGCGTTACGTGTATGACGTGAAGATAGATAGGATGTATTACTTAATTTAAAAGATAAGTATTAGAGTAAAATTTTGAGAGTAGTGTAATGCAATTTTTGCTTGAGTACAAGTTTTCACTCACCTGTTCAGAAAGTCCGGCTCCATAGAAGAATATCCAGACTTCAAAACTGCAAGTACCTGAAAGAAAATTTAAAGTTTCAGTTTAAGAAATATTCGATAAAATATTGATTTTAAGTTATTGAGTATGGTTAAGGAAACCACAGTTGTATAAGGAAAGATTACCCAAGGTCCTATAGAAGAGAGGCTAAGCCTTGGAAAAAGTGGGGTAAGAGAGTATTAAAATAAAAGAATTATAGAGCACGAGAGAAACAAGGTTTAGAAGTTTTATTTACAAAAGGATATTTTAATTGCAGCTCACATTGAAGTGTTACGCCAGAAGAAGTAACCGAAGGTGCCTAGTGGCGCTGATGTGAACCCAGAAGTAAGGCAGTCTCTTCTGTGTCCCCTTACCCTTTCCCCCAGCCGGGTTCACGCGAGAGCTTGTTACTTGAGAACTTGTGTGGAGGTTGTGAGAAGTTGGCCTGGTATATGATGTTCACTATTCTAGTGAGCACCTTGCACCAGTCCAAACAACCCTTATGGTGATGGTTGTAAAGTCAACCTTATAGACCAGCTATCCTAGGGGTAGCATGGACAAAGCAGTCTTTGGCTAAACTCAAGAGGGCATGTGAAGCCAGCTGTTTTACCATATGCAATCCCTTTAATACCAAATGAAAGGACACCACACAGGTTATATATTCAAAATATATATGTATTTATTTCTAAATCAATCCCCTGAACTCTTTATGAGCACAGAAGCACAAGCGCATAACAAGTAACTTAATATAACATACAAAAGTTGCACAAATATGGATAGGCCCGGGTGGCCCGCTAAACCATATACTAAAATACTGGTATAAGAACCACGTCACGAACAATGGTAAGGCGTGTAGGGCCTTATGAATCGCTGGGGCTACACTAGGCTAACAATAGTTAGGGAGCAGGAGGCCCACAGGATGCGGGTCCAGTGTCTAAATGCACACGCGTGCACACATAGAAGTCAATGGGTGCGTAAAGTTAGAAAGTTAAAGGTTTGGGAGTCTTCCGACTGGACTAGAAGCTAACCACTTGAAACTAGGACACTAGGAGAGCGCTCTTCACAGGAGCACCACAGTACTCGCGTTACCTCACCCACAGGAAGTGGGTGCATAGGTCCCAAAGTGTGTCGGGTTTCGTCGTGGAGTTCTATGGAGCCTTGGAGAAAAGATGCTGCAGGCGGCCAGAAGGGAAGTGTCTGGGTGGATCCAAGGGTGGATCGAAGATGAAGAGGACTTGAAAGCAGAGGGGACAGAGTCTGGGTCACTAGCCAGTGACCAGGAAGGAACCAGGCGATGTTGCGAAGCATTCAGGTGCTGATGGGAAGCCTGTCTCTGCAGCCATGTGGACCAGGAGTCGTCGACGACGACCAGGAGTCAGGCACGGACTGTCCCACAAAGGCTCTCGCTGTCAGCTTCAGGATTGGAGTCAACAAGCATTGGCAAAGGCAACCCACGCAGGATACGAAGTAGGCTTCTTACTCAGACCAGCAAGGTCTGAGGGGCTGCTTCTTTTGAGGGAAGCAAGGGCCAGTCTGGAGCAACCAGACCAGCGGTGTAAATTCAAAGGATCGTCGCTGAGATGGCCACTAGCCAACGGGCAAGTGACTGGGCAGACGCGTCGAGCAGGAAAATGCTAAAGGGCCCCGCGCAGAACTCGTGGAGGGTGCAGGGCTGATCTTTGGTGCAGATGCTGCTTGGGGCTGGGGCTTCTCAATCCCCAATGCACAGCTTCGAGGAGTCCTCGGGGGCTGCACAGTTAGCAGGTCGCAGACTTTTCAAGATTGCCGGTCCCAGTCTCTCGTCGCCTCCACGGGTCTCAGCTTTGCAGGGACTGTGGATCGGGCTGTTGGATGTCTGGGAATCCGGTTCTTGTCAGGCTCTGTGCTCGGACTCCGGCGGCGACAAAGCAAGCCGTTGATCGCTGGATGGTGCCTGCTTGTGCAGGATGATCACTCCTTGACCACAGGGGAGATTCTTCAGTTGTCTTCTTCAAGTAGATCGTCGAAGGTCCAGAGTTTCGTTTCAGAGTTTCAGTCAGGATTAATCTAAAGTCTTGGGACTCCGCCCCTACCTATATACCAAACTTAGGGGCTGGATTACCTGCTAGGTCCCTCCTATGGGTGGGACCAGGGAAGGGAGTGGTTACACCCTTTTCCCTTTGTCCATTTTCGCGCCAGAGCTGGGGCTGGAGTGCCCCAGCACCGGTTTGAACTGGCCCATGCATGGGACACCTTGTGTGCCCCAGGCAGTGTCTCATTCCTTTCAGCCCTCCCTGTCCCAATACACAAAATCCTGTCTGGGGTGGTGCTAGCACCTCCCAAGACAGGAAACCTATTGTCCAAGCCTCCCTTGCTGGAAGGACTCCCAGCAGCAGGAGGTCAGACTTGTGTCTGTGGCAGCAGCATCCATTTTGTGATGCTGAGGCTCTGGTTAACTTTAACCGGGAATAGTAGGAACAACATGTTTTCTTCCTCTAGAAGTGTGGAATGCTACCCCCGTCGCCAGGACTGGCGAGGGGGTAGTATTCAAATTGTATGACCCCTTACTTGACATGTTTTGATAAAGCCAAACCAGAGTTAGCATTTAACCAGGAGGTTCATAATGCACTTAAGAGTATATGGTATGGCAATATCCTAGAACAGCTATAAGGACATGGTTCCGAAAGCTGCAGACCGGCTCAGCTCATGCTAGAGCACCATCTCACATAAAACCAAGCACTCTGCCTCCAGGATTGTTAAGGCCTGCCATAGGAGTGACTTATAGGTGTATATGTGTCTAGATAGAAGGTTAGATATAGGTATACTATATCTAAAGCAAAGGGTGATTACACCACCTTGCCCCAGCTGAGTGATCAGCCAGTTGTGTCAATTTGGGTGGCCAGCCAGGGGCGGCATAATACATGCTGCAGCCCCTGGTAGGCCTTGGATGCACCTATGCCCTGGGTACCTATAGTACACTGTACAGGGGCTCATAAGGTGACCCAGTGTCAAATTGGAGATGTACCTAAAGTACATGGAGTCCATTTTAAAGAGAGAGCAGATAGGATGGGGCTTGATTAGCAGGATCCCAGGCCAAGTCGAAGATCAGCTAAACACTAGGCATAAAATCCTGGGTAACCATAGTCAGGTATCCACCTTCCTACAGAGGTCTACAGGGGGGATTTGGAATCTGCAACATTCTGCTCCTGTGAGTGTACTTAAGATTGTGAGTATACTAGTTGGGCCTTGACAGGATGAATATAGAAAACAATATTGTATCAAGGAGTGATTGGAGGGTAGCTTGGTTCTGAGAGTGCAAGATGGAGTAATTGCATCTCGATGTAGTCTTTCTTCACCTCTTGAGACAACTGGAGCAGGATTGGGGAGGCGTGGCCTGATGGGGTGCTTAGCTGAAGACCGGTAGCCTTGTTATTTTCTTTCTTGCACTACTTTGTCTCCCCTCCAATGGTTTTCTGGTGGAAAGGTGGGCAGAGAGCCATCAGGGATGGTAAGCTTCTCAGTTAAATAAGTGGGGGAGTCAGCGGTTCGTGGTGGCTTTATACATGATGCTGCTGGTAATCAGTCTCAATCCAACCCTAAATGAAATTATCACAGAGCGTGTAAATCCAGCTCTAGCCCAAATAACAGAATCCATTGTACGCAGCATACGTGACTGAGCTAAAAGCTTGATGAGTGCCTGCTCATGTTCGCAGTGCTGTGGCCCTCATTACAACATCATGTTTGTGACACTAAAATATACATGTGCCAAAAACAACATGGTAGATAAGCTGCACCATGAAGAGTGCATGGAGATGCAAGTATTTAGAATTACTCATAATTTTTCGATTACTGTCACAAGTTTACTACCCTTAAGGTGGAAACACAGTGCCACATTGGGTGCACAATCCCAATGATGAAAGTAAAATACTGTGCCTGCAGAAAATAATACAGGGGTGGCAATGCTGCTATGGTGCTGATGCACACCGGAGAATCCCCGTGAGTGGCAGTACCCCGAACTATAAGACAAGGCTCACAAAATGCAAGTACTTTGGCTGAAGAAACGGAACTCCCTCCAATTTGAGTGCAAGTCAGAATATTAAGAACAAATATAACAACCTACCAAATATTGTGGCCAAAATATCCACTGCCTCCATATTGTGAAGTTAAGTATGTACAATTACTGTTGTTAACTCTACATTTAGGATATGGCCCAAAAATGAAGGGGAAAGGCACATAGAACAGACATTTGAGTAAAGGGGTGAGCTGTAGAGGTTTACTAACAAAGGCATCTGTTAAATGGAAGGAGGGAAATATCACATGTGGGGGAATGCAGAGAAGGAACATCAAATGAACACAGCCAGAGGAGGGCAACCGTGAGGCAGGACGCCAGTCCACACACCTGTATCTTGCACCATGTCACTGTACCTCTAGACGTTCCACAAATTATACTATACGGGAACTATGACATTGGGGAGCTAGCCTGTTTGGAAGGGCGTATCAAGACCAGCAAATAACTGGAAGTTCTATTGCTAGGAAAGAGTGAAGATGTAGCCGAAGAAGCATTGTGCCCTGTGCCTCCATGCAAATGGATTAAGAAGGGTACGATCCACTACCCTTCTGCCATCACCCCTTCCTGTTGGACCTGCAACTTTCTACCCAGATGGATCTCTCTCAGTCCAACCATACCCAACTGCATAAGTATCATAGTCACATCACTATAGTTGACATATTCTTCTGCAGTGAAAGCATGTTGTAAGTACACACAGATGCCGAATAAAGGTTCATGTTTAGATCTCTGATACTCTTACATGACTGGTTGAGCTTGAGCACACCTGCAATAGGGCCTTTGGTAGGAGGTGGGTGGAACAGGTCTTCCCTTGGCTTTGCAAAAACAACAGTTGATGGACAGAAGGCAGAACAATGTCATACATTCACCCTAATACAGAGATCTGGGCCTAAATCCATCGGTTTTTTGCTCACCATGCCATTCCAGTTTGAACCCAGCCATATGCAAATCAGTATTGGCCCTGTGCCTCATGGGAACAGTCCAGCCCGAACTGCCAAGCCAGGTCCTCCCTGGACTGGAAACAGGCCTCCTAGGACCATTTCAGGGGTTCACCCCTCTCCAGTCAGGATAGCTTGATTCCAGTGGCATGGAGAGCACAGGACCCATGCATTTAGCCATGTCTGAACTGGGGTGGCGGAGTGCGCTAAAGAATGATGATGGATTAAACCCAGATGAGTTGACTGGGGGTAAGTGCTGGCAATGTTCAACACTCCGTGCATCATCCCCTTTGGTTTTGCTTTGTTCGCCCTAAGTTGGCAGGGTATGCCCAGATGTGGGTCCCTTGCTCACTTTGCCACTGGATTCAAGCTAGCCTGGCTGATCAGCCAGAAACCGGTCCCAGAAAGCTTGTTTCCAGTCCAGGGAAGACATGGCTTGGCAGTTAGGGCTGGACTGTTCCCATGAGGCACAGGGTCAGACTGATTTGCATATGGCCATGTCTGAACTGGGGTGGCGGAGTGAGCTAAAGAATGACAATGGATTAAACCCAGATCAGTTGACTGGGTGTGAGTGCTTGCAATGTTCAACACTACGTCCATCATCCGTTTTGCTTTATTTTCCCTTGGCTTTGCTCGTGTCCCCTCAGACAGTGACATAGCTTCACTCCATGCTCTCACTTAGTGTTCCAATGACCAAAGTTCTGCGTGCAGGAAAGTGCACCCTGTGTCATTGCAGCAGTGAATGGGCAAGGGGCACTGAGATGAAAAGACCAGCAGTGTGAATGGAGCTCAGCTGAAGTGGGGTACACCAACAGAATAAAAAAAGGAACTGGGCTATGGCTGAAGGGAGCGAGTCTGGATACTTGAAAACAAGGATCTGAAAGTGTAAAAACAAAGACCAGTCCCGGAGGGTAGGGGGGGGGTTCTTTTCAAACCTAAAAAGGAAAATGTGGGGGATACGTCCTCGAAAGTATCCCTCCTGACCTCACAACACTCAAGTTGATGAGAAGTGCCTCCCACACCTAGACACCACCCAAATAGGAGTGGGAAAGAAAAAGAAGTCCTTTTTAGGTCTCGGCATCGAGACCTATTGTCATGGAGTTCATCTCAAGGGAGATCACCCGGGGCACGAGCGTTGATTCTGGTATTTGGACGAGCACGTACAGGCACGTCCGCGCGCACATCCTGCAGGCAAACCAGCATTCAGACAAGAGATGGCCACGCGCAGCACGCTGTTCACACACACAGACACGCGCACACACACACGCACACACACGCACACACACATGCCCTCCCTCTCTGCCCCCCCCTCTCTCGCCCCCCACTCACCGGTCATTTCAAAGAAGGCGTGCGTGCAAGCCCTACCGGCCGAACACCGGCAGCTTCCCTGCCTGCTGGGAGACAACCACGGCGCTAAGGCCTCGCCTCGCCTACATCCTCCCTGCCCGCTCCTCCAAGCTCTTGAGGTATGCTCTACTTGGCTCCTGCGCTGAGGTCCGTCCGTCGTCTTGCCCTCGTGGAATACGGACCATGGACTAGGAAGCGGGAGACGAGTCCGTGGAATAGTCTCTTCAACAGCGAATCGGCGTGTGACGTCAGTGCGCCGGTGTCCGCGTCAAACCACGTAGTTCTGTTCCTGGGTCTGAAAGAGGGCTGACAGTCCGTGGATAGATGAAAGAATTATTGACGGTTTCTTAGCTGTAAGGTAAGTAAGTTTTTTCCTTCATTAGGATTGTGCAGCGGCTCGTGACCTACAAACTAGGTGGTAGGATGCCACCTCTAGTTGCAAGATTTTATTATCAGAGAGAGAGAATTAGAACGTATTACAATATAATGCAATGAACAGGTATGTGAATGCAGGCAAGCTCCGCCAAAAAACGTCAAGGGAAGGACAAACAGAGCTTTTGAATTGGGAAAGGTAGTGTTGCAGGGGGCGGACAGTGTGCTAATTGTGTACTAGGGAAGGTGTAACAAAATGAGCGCGTCCCTTGATGCTCTCTTGATTTACAAAGATGTATGGAAAGTTGCGGTAGAACAAGAGTAAACCTAACCATCCCCCTTTACAGTACAGTACATGTATATAAATACTAACTAGACTCTAGAGATCGCACTTACTTGTGGTTTTAGCCTGGGTTTCTATGGTTACTTCTCTTTCTGAGACAAAGGCTTCTTAAAATCCAGGTTTATATTGATGCCCATACGTAAATACAGAATCTTGTGTAGTTTGCATTTAACAGCTACTAAAAAAGACATTGTTTAATGCAGGATTTTCACCATTCACTTGTTCCATGATTCCTCAATGCTTACAAATGGTAACCTTTGGTGTGGCCCATGCGCCTTAAATGGTCAGTGGAGTTTGTGTCATGAGTAACTAATCCTGTTTTAGATTACACTTAGGTAGTGTAGCACCTATTTTTAGATAGTATGTCCTCATTTAATTGCCATTTATACTGAAAAATTGGAAGTTTAAAGATTTAGCAGAAAAATTATTAAATATATATTATCAAATCCGTTGAAACGTTTTTGCAATAGTCGGTTGTAGCAATTAAATGGTTACATCTGTATTAACTGAAGTAAGTTGGCCAAATAGTTTGTACTTTCTGCTGTTTAGACAGGGGCAGATAACTAGCAGAAACAAATAATTGTGCATCTATCAGCTGTCTTAACAGCAGATATTGTATGCTATTTGGCAATCAACCATGTGAATACTGTAAAGGATATCTTTATTTAGCTGTCGATGGCTAAACAAATGCCTTTTTCACATTGCTCATCCTGATGAAGAGTAGCAGGGGAAAAGAGCCTCTTGTTTATTTTTGTAAACCTGTGCACTACCGTTAGCATGTTTTAGAATTGATATCTACTTTTGCATACATTTGCCATAATAACAAAAATGAAAGGCGTGTCAAAGGCACAGTTCTTGTTCAGATGTTAACCTGTATGTGCCCTGGTGTTTGTGGCATCATTACCTACTCATTAGAGGCGGTTGTCTGTATGCAAGTGGTGTTATGAATTTGGTGATCTTTTTCCTCCCAGGCACACAGAGTAGTCTTTCCTTCCCATTTGCCATTTGATTTATTTGTTGCATGCCAGTGTTCGGTGAATAAGCTGACCATTGTTTTTTTTTTGGGGGGGGATTGCTGGAAAAAGAGGGAGGGCCATCTTTCTTGCCAGGGGGTCATTCCACCTTCCTTTAGATGGTGGATGTCTGGTTGCTCTGATGTTACTGCTCCTGATGGGGTCCATAGCAGTGACGTTGCGTTTAGTCTTTTATTCTGAGGCCCAGCCAGCACCTGTCTGATTGTCAGCTTTGACTGTTACCACCTCATTTCTACAGCGCGTTCCTACCTCTTGTTGAGGCCTGAAGGCGCGTTGCAGTGTGGCGGAGCAGGGATTACTGTTGCACCAAGGAGCTGTATGCAGATTGGGAATCCTGGAAGTGTGGGTCATACCCACAGGCTCTGGGTGGTGGTAGCGATTGTCATGGGATTTGTAGTGTGGGGGGGTCTGTGTGTGTGGGGGGGGTCTGTGTGTGTGGGGGGGCTCTGTGTGTGTGGGGGGGTCTGTGTGTGTGGGGGGGATCTGTGTGTGTGGGGGGGTTCTGTGTGTGTGTGGGGGTCTCTGTGTGTGGGGGGGCTCTGTGTGTGTGTGGGGGGCGCGCTGTGTGTGTGGGGGGGGGCTCTGTGTGTGTGTGGGGGGTCTGTGTGTGGGGGGGGCTCTGTGTGTGGGGGGCTCTGTATGTGTGTGGGGGGTGCTGTGTGTGGGTGGGTGGGGGGGCTCTGTGTATGTGTGGGGCTCTGTGTGTGTGTGTGTGCGGGCTCTGTGTGTGTGGCTGTGTGTGTGGCTCTGTGTGGATAGCTTTTTTTGTAGGTGGCTCTATGTGTGGATGGCTCTGTCTGTGTGAGGGTGGCTCTGTGTAGGTGGCTCTTTGTGAATGGCTCTGTGTGGGGGGCTCTGTGTGGGTGGCTCTATGTGGGTGGCTCTATGTGTGTGTGGGTGGCTTTGTGTGTGTGGCTCTGTGTGGGTGTAAATGCAATAGGTCATGTATTTGCGAGCGATTAAGCTATTGGCATTGTAAATGACAATGCCATTTATTTAACGATTAAGCTATTGTCAATGTAAATGACAATGTCATTTATTTATGATTAAAAAAAGAAAGTCATGAGCAATGCCAATAGCTCTACCTTCAATAATGCCGAGACCATTGCATTGTAAATGCTTGTTTCATATGTAACCCTCACACACACTATTAGAGTTGTATTCAGTCACAGCTATAAGCAAATCAGTCTTGACCCTGTGCCTCATGGGAACAGTCCAGCCCGAACTGCCAGGCCATGTCTTCACTGGACCGGAAACAAGCATCATGGGACAGGTTTCGGGCTAACAGCCCTCATCAGCCAGGCTAGCATGAATCCAGTGGCAAAGTGAGCAGAGGGACCCACGTCTGGGCGTACCGTGCCAACTTAGGACAGACAAAGCAAACACAAGGAGATGATTATCCCTAGACTTAGGTAAATTCCTCTCCAGTCCAGTAGCTGCACCTGAACAGGTCCGCACAAAGTAACTGATAAATGGTCACAGATCTAACTATCCATCTTCGTTCAGTAGCCTACTGCGTGGAACAGATGACAGAACAAATGTTGTTAAAGATTAAGAAGCTGTCTAACAAATGCATTACACACCATGACAGGGAAATTTGTGTTTTTTTGCCGATTAGATAAAAATTGAAGGCACAGATTCTCACGTTCCAAATTATAAAAGGTTTTCTAAAGTTGTCTTGCATGTCTACTTCTCATTAAATGTAATAAAAATAATGAATGTAAATGTAAACATAACTTGAAAAAGCTCTACTGTCTGTTTTTTGTCAACCTCTGGCTGTGTTTCACATGTGTGCAGTATGCAATTTTGTCATTTAGGTATCCTCCAATCGCTAAGCACACTTGCATTAATTATGTACATTTTCAAAACGACTTAATTGATCAGGGAATTCAGGGCTTGTTATTGGTTTAAACACCCATTACATAAAATGGCTTTAATAAATGTAGGCATATTCTGTAAGTCTCAATCAAAGCTCTGGCGCAAATAGTCATGGAGAATATTGACAGGACTCCCTTCTAAATGGCCTCGTCCTCCGAACTTTAAGGAGTAAAGCATACTATTATATATTTATTTGTGTGTGTATGTATCTAGGCAACACAGAGCTTTACGGCCAACAAACTAACTAGGGACGGTAACAAAGACTGGGAGGAGTAAGCCTTGGTTCAGGTGTGGTGGTATTCTTGGTATAGTCTGAAGACATGTGGTTTGTATGCCTGTCTTGAAAGCAAGAATGTTAGACTGTGTAATTCTATCCTGTACTACATAAGACCAAGTCCTAAGTGCTAGGCAAAAGAATGTCTGTGGGTCACAGAAGACTGTGTGACCATCATTGGACACTTGAGGAAACTGACAAAGAAGGAACGTGGCCTCATTGGTCCCAAAATTGCCAGGCCCACTTTCATATTTTTAGTCATTGATTGCAGAAGCCAATAAAGGGTTTAGTACTATTCTCAGCAAATATGAACATGATCCTGAGAGACTATCCAGGATTGTACTACTAGTACTAGCTAAAGTCTAAGAACATCTGAATCTGCATTATTACCAAGCAGAAAAACACAGCCTGGGCGTTGTCTGTGTCTGCAGCGGTCTCCATTTGTCTACAGAAAAGCTCTCACGGTCATCATTGACTATCAGGCTCTTGTAAACTTCTTTGGGAACACCAATTTGAGGATTCCACCAGCGAGAAAATTAATTGACAAATGGGACTTTAAGTGAGAGAGCATTCCAACCCATGCAGGGTAAATTGGCACAACATTGTAATCACGTGTACTGCTTCTGGTCACAAAAGCATTGAGGCCACAAAAAAGAATGCTTCATTGCATGCTGTTGTTTCCGTTTCTTCATAAGCTAGTTGAAAGATGCTTAGTATCTGCCGGAGATTCTGCAAAGATAGTGTCACAAAGACACTTCGAAGTTCGCCGTTGCCAGATGTGCATCAGTGTATGTTGTTTGGTTTGTTTGGTCCAGTCGCTTCTGGTCAGCAATATCTCATTACTATGGCTGGGTATTCCCGAATGTCCATACTTTGTGTGTGTGCCCAGTATGGATGCTAAGGTAGTAACTCCTAAATTGATTCTTCTTGAAATATAAGCAATCGCGTTTTATTAAGTCAGACAAAATCCTCCCATTTAATGGGCAATACTTAAAGATTTAGCCAAATATACAGTTTTTCCCCTAAACAAAATGGCGGGGCAAATGACTGTAGGTAAATGGTATATAGTGGAACAGTTTAGTCCCATACTGAACAAGAACACGCTAATTGTGAAGCTGATTTTAGAGCCCATTTACAAGATTTAGGGTCAGGTACTGAGAGACTTCTGCAATACCTGACATTAACCAACCACAGAACGTTTGGTTGGAAGGACGAAACAAACATGCATACCTCAAGCGAACTTGGCAAGTCCTTGAAACTGTGAAGAGGTACATCAAGTGGATGCACCTAAAAAAATAAACAAAAGAATTAAATAACAGGCGGACTGGAGGAAAATGGACAAATTGTCTCATTTACGCAAAGGCAACTCAATATAGGTCAAATCAAAAGATTCTCGCAAGACTGATGTATTATTTAATTCTATCTCATAACCAGTAAATGGCATAAACAGGTCTATGCTCACTGAGGGAGGACAGTTAAAATAGGTCAAGAAACTACACATACACGTGTGCAGACCCATGCATCTTGTCGTCTAAAGAGGAGACAGGCATAGAAGTCCTAAAACACTTCTGCTGAGAACTTCTTTAAACTCTCCACATTTTGAATCCTCTCATCAAGCTCCCAGTTCTTAAACACTATTTCCATCTCCCAGTCCAGTATTTACCCCTGTGTCCACCTCAGCTGCTGCATCACCTGCCAGGCTGCCCCGGGCCCCCAAAGGGGGCACCCCTAAGAGGGCGGCCACCCTTAGTGCCACACGATGGTACAGACAACAGCAAGCAGTCTAGCGTTGGGGACCCATGTGGGTCCCCGGGTGACATCACTTCCAGCGGGGGTCGGGGGCGAGAGGTATAACTACCGTTGCCGCCTATCGAGCGCCCTCTGATTCGATCAGAGATTTACGATTGTGGACAGTGACTCGGACGTCACAGCTACGTCGCAGCTGACCCGCATCCGCAATTTAGTTCCAGAGGACTTGATTTTGGCCAGTGGATTTTCCGGAGATGAGGATTCCTGAGGATTCTTGCTTGCAGCCGACCCGCAATCACTTGGTTTCCGGATGACTGCCTCCGCTGATTTCTCGGATGGCCCCCACGATGGGGGATTGAATCCTGCTCGCAGCACCGAGACAACATGCCTGGTAGGCGCCATTTTCTATCCTTTGTGATAAATTTGGCCTGTTTCATTGTTTGATCAGAGTCAGAGTCAAAAATACTTTATTCGATTATTTTAAAATCATAAAAGTATACTACACTCACATTTATACAAACGTACACATACATACACAAATCAATAATGCAATTCATTTACAAGCAATTGTTAAAAACAATTAAAAACAATTAAGAACAATTATGTAGGGAAAAGTCAGAAACAATTAACACTTTGGAAATAATTCATATACCCTAAAAACCTTCATATTAGATTTCATCCTGAAAGCCTGATCACAACAGGGAGCAAATAGATGAACAACACATGATAGAGAAATAAATCTAAACCTTGGCTATTCCATAATACATTCCATCATTGGAGTATTCAGCAATCTATGCCGTTTAGCACGCATCGCTGCTACCAAAAAGTTGGCAACCCCGAACATCACGACAGGGGTCTCCATGAGTTGTAGAAACAACAATGCGGGTTTCACTTGCTTAAATCCCTTGTCCCTCAGAAGAGGTATAATATATTTTTTCCTTCCCTCAACAAAAAAGGGAACAAAAAATACAAAGTGTATCAGGTCTTGATCAGTGAAGGCGTCACATTTACAAGGAACATTGTCCCTAGGCGTGTTCCATTTCAGATATTCACCCAATAGAAGGTGCATCTGGTTAAAACGGAATTTCGTCAATAGGCACCGATGATATGGCCTGTTCACTACCATCAGATAAGGCTGAATAGTCACAGTTGATATTACTGTGTAGTGTGCACTCACTGTGATTTTCTCCATTTCCTGGGCTTCACGATGGATGTTTCTATAATTCATAAATTGAACTTTTATCCATGTCACATCATCTTTACACAGACTTTCGGGGTTAGAATATAATTCCGGGCGGCCCAATTGTGTAACTACGGTTTTAATGTGTTTGAGCCATTTTATATCTTTGGCTCTATCTCTCCCCATACAATCCAGGATAATTTTACAATTTAAGGTCAGACTAGGATTCAGCCATAATTTCACCCAAAGAATTAGTGGGGCCAGGTTAAGTGCATCCTCAATATGTCCTAGCCCTAGTTCCGTAAGGACAGAAAAGGAGGGGGTGGACTGTGGTAAACCCAATAGAGAACGCATGGACTTGTTCTCTTCTTTCTGTATCGGGGTAAGATCCTTATAGCCCCAAATCCCAGCCCCATATCTAGCTAGAGCCAAAGTTTTGGCTCTATACAGGGTAAGTATGGCTTCAGTTGGTTTCCCTCCCAGTCTTTTTGCGAAGCTCAATATGGCTGCAAATGACCTACGAACAGCCATCGCTTTATTAGCAATCTGGGGGGTCCAGGTGCCCAGGTCATCGAATATTACACCTAGGTATGTAAATGTTTTAACTTTAGACAATATCACACCATTACATCGCAAGGTTTTTGTGGTTTTCTTTCCTTTCCCCAGTGACATAACGTGTGACTTTTCCATGTTTACTACCAGGTCTAGTTTCTGCATGAAAGTCCCAAATGAATCAAGGAGCAACTGTAAACCATTTGGGGTTCTAGAAATGAGGACCGTGTCGTCGGCATACATCAGTACGGGCAGAGGGGACCCACCCATGCTAGGTATATCTAGTGTAGCAGTTGATAAAACAGAGTACAATGAATTGATATACAAAGAAAACAACATGGGGGCTAAAATGCACCCCTGTCTTACCCCTCTAGCTGATCTAAACCCATCGGTGCATTTTCCATCTATTGTCATACGCACTGATGCAGACAGATCACTGTGCAGGTACGCTAGAAAATTTACTAGTGCTGGGTCCAAACCCATCTCCACAAGAATTGTCCACAGCTTCGACCTATTAACTAAGTCGAAGGCTGTGGACAGGTCCATAAAAGCCAGATGGATTGACCCCCTAGCAGCAACAGTATATTTACAAATGGTCATATACAGATTAAGACACTGTTCCTCAGTACCCCTCCCAGTTCTAAACCCATATTGGGTATTGCATAAAATTTCGTTTTCTTTTTCCCATTTATTAATTTTGTTTAAAATGACTTTGCCTAGAATCTTAAATGACGAGTCAAGCAACGATATAGGTCTGTAACACCTAGGGTCACCCCTTTGGCCCTTCTTAAAAATTGGGATGATGATAGAGTGTGACCAAGATGTAGGTATGTTAATTTTGTCCATACAAGCTAGATTAAAAACATTTGCAAGGACTACGGACCACACATGAGAGTGTGCCTTGTACATATCTGCAGGAACCCCGTCCGGGCCTGTGGCTTTACCGCCTGCTTTTTTGTTTGATCAGTTTTACTCCGAATTTTGGCCGAAGCTTTTCCGCTCTGCTTTGTTGCTTGTTGCTTATTACTCTTCCCATGCATGGCAGGATCTGTCTTCTGATTGCAATTTGACTTTGCTGAGCTCTGCTTGCCTGATTAATTTCCTTAGCTTGTTCTTGTACTCTGATTGCAATTTGGCATTGCTGCACTCTGCTTGATTCATTTCCTCAGCCTGATTTTAAATTCAGATTGCAACTTGTAATTGCTGCGCTCTTCTTGTGGAATCATTTCCTCTACCTGATTAATTTTACTTTCGGATAACAATTTTTTCACTGCTGAGCTCTGCTTGCCTGGTTAATTTTCGCTGCTTGGCTGATTTTTGCACTCCGATTACAATTTAATTTGTCATTGCTGCGCTTTGCTTGATTTATCTTGCACTCCGACTTTCGGCGGGAGACTCTCGGTCCGGCCCACTCTGCCCTCTCTCCCACTCCTTTAAGGTGCTGGGCCTGCTTCTCCCTGGCTTGACCGGGGCCAGGATGCGTGCCAAAGAGGGAAAGGAGAAGGGCCTAAACCCCTTAACCCTCCATCCAGCTGCATCAATTGACCATGGAGGCAGGCGCCAATGCTCAATCCAGCACCGCCACCGAAGGCGACATGGAATGGCAGATTAAAATGAAGAGAGGACGTGAATCGGGCCCAAACTCACCAGAGAAAGCATCAAAGCTTGCCCGCACTCCCCCCGCAAGCAGCGCAATTCCAACCTCAAAACCGCTATCTGGCTCTCCAAAATACCCAGGACAGTGACGCCCACCCTCAAGACCACAATGCATCTGAACCCGAGACCTCTTCAGGTCCCACCAAGCAACTATGGATCCCTCCCATCATCCTGAAGAACTTAGCCACCCACAAGGACCTCCAGGAGCTACTGGAGGAACACTGCACCGCCCCTTTACCATCAACCCCTGGCAGGACCACGCCAAGATCATGCTCACCACACCAGAGGACTACAGAAGTGTGACCAGCATGCTTACAGATCAGAAAATGGAGTACCACACCTTTTCATTGACCACAGCAAAAGCCCAGCGCTTTGTAATACGGGGACTCCCAGCAAACGCATCCCTTGGGCACATCACTCAGGACTTATCGGAACTTGGCTTCCAGTCAAAAAACATAACACAGATTGCCTCTCCAGCAGACAAGAACAAGAAATTTCCCCTCTTTGTTGTAACCCTGTCGGCAAGCCATGATGGGAAGCCAGCAGACCTCTCAGCAGTCACACGGCTCTGCAGCTGCATCGTCACCACAGAAGCACCAAGAGGGAAACGAGGACCAGTCATGTACTACAACTGCCAGCGCTTGGGGCACACATCTGCTTTCTGCCATCAGAAACCAAAGTGCGTACGCTGTGGAGGCGAACAAACCTCTAACCAATGCACAAGGAACCGGGAAACCGAACCAGCAATATGTGCCAACTGCACAGGACCACACCCAGCAAGCTATCACGGCTGTCCCTACCTGCAGAAGGCAAAGAAGGATGGACAGCGCAAAACCCCCCAACCACAAAAGACTTCCCTACACTCAACAACAACGGACCAGGGACAAAGGAAGACTTACAAACCCGCATTGGCACACAGGATCCCAACTGGCAATCCAACAATCAGCCAAAGCAAAAGCAATGAACGCGTGGATGGAAGAACATACGCAGAAGCAACAAAACCCAAACAGGACAGCCCACCACCAACAACTGCCCCAGCACCATCCTACTAAATAGGCTCAGCCATCAACTGGCAGGAACTCATCACGAAGATTGCGATAACAGTTGCAACCACCCTGTGGTGACAATGGTGGCGAATCTTATCGCCGGACTTTTCCACGGTGAAGAAAACACCCGCAATGGCAGCAAAATCTAAAGGAAACTCCCTCTTCTTGATGTGGAATGCTAATAGCATTCAGAAGAAAACTGCAGAACGCCTGTACCTGATGGAAACCATGGATGTGAGCATAGCGCTTATCTCCGAGACCCACCTCCAAGGCAGCCAGAAGCTCAACATAGCAAACCACAGGGTGTACCGCACAGATCGCACCACTGGAGCCAAGGGCGGATGAACAGTGGTGATTGTCAGCACAAAAGTGAAGCACCATGAGATCTCTCTACCACCAGTGGGGAGTATTGAAGCAACTGGCATACAGATCCAGACATCTGCAGGCCCACTACGGCTAATCGCCGCCTACTCACCCCCAAGCAAGCTAAGCCCAAAGGACTTGGATGCTTTATTGGACCCCAGCATCCCAACACTAATTGGAGGTGACCTTAATGCCAAGCACCAGTGCTGGAACTCTCGCATTGGGAAACAGCAAAGGACACGCCCTACTTGCCAACTCAAAGAAGGAGGACTTTGTAGTGGCTGGCCCGACTCAACCAGCACACTATCCAGGCTCTGCACTGCATAAACCGGATGTTCTGGACATCGTTGTCATGAAGAATCTCTCCCAGTCTATGGAGCTTGAAACCCTAACAGCGCTGACGTCCGACCACAACCCAGTGTTGATCACAGTTGGCGACGTACTTGAAGACCAGCAATAGGGCACCAGGCACAACTTCAAGAAGGCAGACTGGTGCCTATACAAGAGATGCCTGGAGGAGACACTGGTCCCTGGCCCCCTACGCAGCATTGAAGATATTGACCAGGCGGTTCACCACTTCACAGCTTCAATCCACACTGCTATTGAGCGCAGCATTCCTGAGCAGAAACTCCAACGATGCTCTATCTACGACCACCTGAAGGGCATCAAGCATTCGATAGCTGACAAGAACAGAGCCTGCAGAGAGTGGCAAAGGAATCGCACCCCCGACTTGCTGAAGAAGTATAATGAGCTGACAAGACAGCTGAAGATGCAAATAAGCCAGCACAGAGATGAAAAATGGGAAGCAGCTACAGCTAACCTGAAGGACTCGGACAACTCTCTCTGGAGAATGACCCGACGCTTGACCCGGAAGAAGAAACCAAACCCACCGATACAAGGGAAGACTCACATGGCATGCAGCAACAGGGACAATTACGAGGGCTTCGCTGACACGCTGGAGGCATCCTTCAGGCCTAACCAGGCAAGCAAACTGGCAACAGAAGTCGAGCAAGTGGTCGCTAAGCACCACCGGGAGCACCAACCAGAAACAGAAGCTGCAATCATTGAGGAATGCTCAATGGGCGAATTACTGGCCCTGGCAAAGACACTAAAAAACGGCAAGGCACCAGGAAAGGACAGAATAGCCAACCAAGCCATCAAGATGCTCCCAGATACCGCAGTGGATCATCTTGCTGAGATATTCAATGCGGGTATGCAGCACCAGTATTTTCCAAACGCCTGGAAAGAAGCAAGAGTCGTCGTATTACCCAAGGCTGGGAAACCACTGCAAGATCCTGCAAACTACCCCCCATAAGTCTGCTATCTGGCCTTTCAAAACTCTTCGAAAAAGTTATCCTCACCCATCTTGTGGACTTTGCGACAAGCGAAAACCTCCTTGCCAAAGAACAGTTTGGGTTCCGGAAAGACCACTCAACCAATCACCAACTCCTCAGAGTTGTGGACATCATCAGCCATGGATTCAACATCATCAAGTCTACTGGAGTAGTCTTTCTGGATGTAGCCAAAGCATTCGACCGAGTATGGCATGAGGGACTGCTTTACAAACTTATCAAGCTCAAGTTTCCAAGCTACCTGGTCAAGCTGTTGTCTAGCTACTTATCAAAACGGACCTTTCACGTGGCGGTGCGAGAAGAATTCTCATCGCCACGTCCAATTCTTGCTGGAGTGCCTCAGGGATCAATCCTAGGACCATTCCTCTTCAACAAATTCACAAACGACATCCCCACTGACCTAAAGAAGACTGATCTTGCCCTTTACGTAGATGATGTTGCAGTCATGTCCCAATCCTTCAGCGACAAAGAAGTGGCTAAGAACCTTGAGACATCGCTCTGCAGACTCTCCGAATGGTACAGCAACTGGCAGATTACCCTGAACACAAGCGCAGATTACCCTGAACACAAGCAAAACCACAGCAACATTATTCACCAGGAAGCTGAACAGGAAACATCCATAAATCCTCCTCAATGGGGATGAGATCAAATGGGAAAACAGCAGCTCCCACCTGGGGGTGACTCTGGACGCTAAACTCAGCTGGAGAAACCACATAGAGAAGACCTGCCAGAAAGCAGCAGCCAAACTGGCCGCATTAAACCCACTCCTGAAGACCAAGTCGATGTCCATGCAGAGCAAGGTGCGGGCAATCACCGCAATAATTCGACCAACTATGACATACGCTTCACCAGTTTGGAGTGGCTGCCGCCCGCAGCTTCGGAAAGATCTACAGAGACTACAGAGCAAGGCCTTACGGATTGCAGCAGGTGCTCCTATGTTCACACGAACAGCAGACCTCCACAGAGACCTAGGCATTGAGATGTTGGACGTCTATCTCCTCAAACTCAACAGGACATTCTACAAAGGATTGAATCAAAAAGAAAACTGACTGTTCAGAAAACTTGCAGACATCTCTACAAACCCATTTGACCGGTACCCGTGGCCCATCGAAGCGCTAACCTTGTGAAACTGAAACAACAACGCAGCATCCAAAAACTCATCACTGCCTCAAGGCAAACGCTCGGCAGGTAGGCAAAACTCATCACTGCCCGACGGCATAATCGCCTCGGCAGGCAACCGAAACCCATTCACTGTCTGACGGCATAATCACCTCGGCAGGCACCCAAAACTCAACACAATCAGAAGGTACTAGATAGACAAAGACGAGACTCTTTGAGGAAACATGCTGACAATTCTACAAACTCAATTAGCCGCTACCCGCAGCCCATCACTGAGCTGACCTTGTGATACAACCTCAACTGTGACAAAGTGTCACACATCAATAAGGCAAACTAAACAGCGACTAAAAAATTCAAAATGAATGTGGAGTAATGAGGCTACTGCCTCGGTATCCAAAAACTCACCACTGTCAGAAAGAATCTGACAGACGAAAACAGACGACGAGCGCCCTCTTTGGTCCTGGTCGTCGCTGGATGCAGCCCCCCTCCTCCTGGTTAGGGGGGCCGGGGGAGGGGGGGTGGGGACCCGGGGGCTTCTCGAGGGTGGGTGTGCGTGTGTTGTCGATTGTGGTCCCCAGTTTGCGCCTTTGCGGGAGGGGGGTGGGCCTTTGAGGCCTGGTCACTCCGGCCTGCTGGGGCCATGGGATGCTTTGAGTTTGCTTGGGTCCTGGGTGGAGGGGGGCTGCCGGAGAAAGGGGATCCGGTTGTGGTCTTGGGGGCGCGTCGGGCCTAAGGCGCCCGGGGTTTTGGCCCGTTTGGCCTGGTGCGGGGGCCCACAAGTGTTGCCTGCTTGCGTGCGGGTGGGGGGAGCTGCTCTGCACCTCGTGTCCGGGATTCGGAGGGCAGTGTTTGGCACCTTGGTTGCTGGTCGTTGTTCGACGCGTTCGGCCGAGTTTGCTGCCTCGCGTTGAGCCCTCGCGCATGCTGGAGGGGGGGCCGGCTTTGTGCCTTGGGGATGGGGTGCTGTAAGCGGGACGTTTTGTTAAGTACCGAAGCGACACGGGTGTCCCATGGGGCGCCCCCCCTTCCCCTCCGCCTCACCTGTGGGTTGCGGGGGGGTCATGTCCTCTGGCGGCCGAGGCGCTCTGTGGGCGGGACTGGCGCTAGGACCATAGTTGGATGCCGGGTGGCCTGTCGCTGGTGCGGGTGCAGGGGGGGGGGTGCTCAGGCCGTGTGGCGCACCCGGTGCTCACCGCCCGGGGCCTGCTCTCACCTCCCTTTCATGCGTCGACCAGATGTGTGTGTGTGTGTTTGTGTGCTTTGTACGCCCTCCGTTGCCTCTCGCATTGGTCCCTTGCCTTGTTGGTTGAGTCTTTCGGCTTCTGCTGTTCCTTGTTAACTGGCGCCGGTCACATGACGCCGCACATTCTCGCGATGGTTCAGCGGGCCCCGTCGGGGCGGTCGCCTGGGCAACGTGGAACGCTGGGTACGTGCAGTGAGTTCAAGCGGCAGTGGTATGTGTTCTGGGCGACGTGCCCGGGTGCACTGTGTGGGGGCCGGGCATCAGCGTTGTCGCGTGAGCATGGCGGCCGTCGTGGAGCGTTGTTGGTAGTGTGTGGGTTGTGGAGCTCTGCTGACAGGCTCAATTGGGGGACCGATGGGGACCGCCTACACTTGCATGGAGCGTGGAATGTTGGCACACATGAGTGGTAGTTTGTGCCTTGCCGTGTTTGGAGGGCACAGTTGAGTGGGAGGTGGTTGATGGCTGCTCGTGGGGGCTGGGGTGTGTTGTTCCCCGCCGCCTAACACCACCTAAGATAGGAAAGGGTTCCATCCTTAATCATTGGTTCAACCTGGCTTTGAAAGGGCGTGCGCACGTGCGGGTGGTGGGTGCATGTGGTAAGTTGGCTGGCGGTGCACTCACAGTAAAACCTGTTGCGCATGCACCTTGAGTCCCTCACAGGCTTTTATAAGCTGGGTTTTAGCTAATCGGCTACACTATTGATGCCAGGAGTTTAGGGTTTAGGGCAGCTGATGTTTGTTCTATCTCTATGCAGGAACTGCGCAGAAGAGGACGCCGGGGACACCTGGAAGGCCATGGGAAGTATCGTCTGGTACAAGGCTTGTGGTACACTGCGGACAGTGTGCTAGGGTTGCTGGCAAACAGGTAGGTGGGGGGAAGTTAACCTGTGTTTTCTAATTTCAGATTGTATGTTGCCCAGAATTTTAACGACGCAGGGGACTCTGAAGTTGGTCAGGATCAGGTACAGTCGGACGCTCTGCGTGTAGAAGCATTTCATGGTCACGGGGAGGGGAAGTTGTCGTGATGGGGTTATCAACCAGGGGGGGCGTGGCTTGGAGGCCTATGAGGGAAGCTGCGTGAGCGCCGAGCTCCGCCAGCGAGCCTGACAAAATCCTAATTTACTATTGCACGGAACCACCCGCTGTCACCAAACGATCGCACAGTGGGGCGTACCTGCACTGGTGTGGTTCCGATACATTTTTAAGCAAAATTGTGGAGCTTTCGGCGGTTTCCCGATCTGGGATGGCGATGGGAGACTACTACAAAATGGTGGTGAGCCAGTGCCGGGAGACCCGAAGACGGCACTGAAGGAGGCTACTGCTTGCCGGAGAAGGAGCCGAGAGCTCGGCAAACCTGAAAAGTATGACGACTGAGACCCCCCCTGACCTCAATGTAGGTGCTGCGGCGGATAAATGAGCGGGCGGATTCAACCCACTTGCGAAGCGCCCAGACAGCCAGAAGCCTGCGGCGGCGGAGTGCGGCGGTCGGCGCCGAGGACACGGAGTGTTCTGCACCTCCAGGGGCCGATTGAGAGAGGCGGATCATCAGTGCGGCGGACGAAGGCGGACGGGAGGCACGAGAGGAGCGACCTCGCACTGGTAAGTGGGGCGTGGCGCGACCCGGGACCGTGGTCCGCGGAGGTGGGCGCGAAGCCCCAGGGACGCTGCGGCCTGCGAGCCGAGGCATGGGAGGGGGCGCTTGCCTGAGAGGTCTGTAGACCTCCTGAGGAACTCCTGAGCAGGACCGGGGACTGACGGGGGAGAGCCAGCGCCCAGGGGAACACCGGCAGGAGGACCAGGCTGATAGGAGTGCGACCCTGGGGGAGAGGTGTGACACGGAGGGTCCGGGAGAGTCGAGCAATGGAGGACGGTCCTCCTGGGCAGTAGAGCATCACCACAGGCCTGAACGGCGGAGAGATCACTCACGGGCGTGAAGTTGATCGGGTTACATTAATCTCAGCACCACAGTATTGATCAAGGTGGCTAGCACCCGGCCCATGCCCTGAATAGAGACAAGAGCAAGTCCCACTTGAATTCCCAAGTACTGGGGACTTAATATTTGCGCCTTTGCTGCGAGCTGCGATGCTGAACTATTGAATTTGATACTGCGTACGGACACAGAAGCAGGAAGGTGTGCGCTAAGTTGGATGGAGCTGCTGGTGGCCCTCAGGCTGGGGAGATGCACTGACTCCAAATAGGGTGTTTTGGTTCCCTTCGCCCCTGAACTGGTCTTCTGCAACCGAGGTGCGGGAAGTGGCTTCACGTTCGGACGCCGTGAACAGCGCGCATTAGATGTGCAGTTGGATTACTGCTAGGTGCGTCAGTCTTAGCTAAACCCCTGAAAGCTGTTAGGGTGGACGCTGACAGGCCTCAATATGGGCAAATTAAAAGGTAAGAAGGAAGGAACGCAGCCGCTATCGGATAGCGAAACCCCTAGCCAGTCTGAGCCGGACGCGCAGGAAGCACCTCGGGACCCTATCATGCAGCAACAATTCGATAAGAAACTAGCAGCAATTGCAGATTCCCGCACCGCTCTTAAGCAAGATAACGCGCAGGTGGCAACAGGCCTTGGTCTCCTGAGAGCAGACTACTCTAAACTGGCAGACAGGGTGAAACTAATGGAGGGAGCGCTTCAGGACGCAGAACCAGCACAGAACGCACTGAAAGTCACAGTGACAAATGCCTTGGACCGAATTACGGCGTTGAAGAGGCGTGCCGAGGATGCCGAAAGTAGAAATCGGCGGAATAATATTCGCGTAGTGGGTCTGCCAGAAAAGGAGGAGGGGTTGGACATTGTGCAGTATTTAGAGAACTGGTTGAAATCGGTGGTGGCCCCCGAGGGACTGTCCTCCTTTCATACCTTGGAACGAGCACACAGGGTTCCAGCTAGACCGCCGCAGCAAGGGTGACCCCCAATGCCGGTGGTGGCCCGCTTGTTACACTTCCGAGACAGAGATTTGCTACTCCAGAAAGCGCACACTGATGGCCCTTTCCACCTTGGGAATAGCAAGGTAAACCTATTCCCGGATTATACCTTTGAGATCCAGCAGCGCCGCTCCTCCTTCCTGTCAATTAAAAGAGAATTGAGAGAGGAGTGCCTTCAATATTCCTTGCTGTTCCCAGCTAAATTGAGAATAATTATAGATGGCAAGACCTGCTTCCATGAAACCCCGGAAGAAGCATGGACATGGCTGGAATCCTATAGAGCTGGAAAGGACGGTCAGAGTCGGAAGACCCACGGCGCCTCGGAAGGACTCCCACAGCGCAAATCACAAAGACTCTGGCAACGGCGGCGAGGCCTGCGGAAGCCCTCAACATCACAAACTGAGGCAGAGCGGCGGGAGGCATTAGAGGCGGTAACTGCTCTCTCAGGAGATAGGATGATGCACTCTCCGGAAGGTACTGACTCCGTGAAGGACAAAGAGCAATCAAACTGTTCTGCGACCATTCGAATCCTCAGGGTTGGTTCGATGCTCAAATAGTATCCATCTCTAAACCGCCCCAAATCTGCTATGAATACTAGGCAGACTAAAGGATGGTTAAGCGAGGAAAGAATGGTTAAAACCAGGAAGGAAAGGATGGGAACAGCGGGGAAGGAGACCTTAGAAGACACAAGAAGAGAGAAGAACAAACAATTACTAATCACTATAGGCGTGCTTCTTCTCTTTAACAATGTATAACTATTTTCACTACCACTAACCTGTAAAGAAAAATACATAGGCATTCACATTGGAGTTGTGTATAAGAAGTCTTCCTACTTCAGGAGGCTGAAACAACAATGAGGGTTATCAGACAGTTCTCTACGTACACTAGTATCTCCACTTCAACAATAGGTAAAGCACACTACCTGTCTAGTATAGACGAACCCCTTCATTCATACACAACTCCTGTAAAGAAAAGAAAAGCATGTATTTCATGAACGTTTTTTCGTGGGCAAGGCGATTTCCGTGGTCAATAGCATGCAACACGATTACACCTTGTAATTGTCTTTTGTCAATCCGGGAGTTACGTCACTCCCCAACAAGTAAAGTTTATGGAAGCAATCAATGAAACAAGGTATCCTTAATACTGAGGAACACCAATGAAGTCATGTACATTTCTTTCATCCGGGGCAATATAACTCTCTTTGCACCCAGATACTGACTTGATAATCCAGCCTTAATGTACCATATGAAAGGATCTTGTTCCCCCTCCACATGGAAGCGCCAAATACACCAAAACAGTTACAAGAGAGCTTCAGTTCCAGCAAAGCACGATCCCGTGCAAACAAAGAAAAACACTGTTTGGTAACACCACAAACGATCGTAAATGGAGCTCTGAAAAGTACTCAGAGAACGGTGCCCAAGGCACCTTTACCAGCCGCCGAAACCTCCGGTCCCAAACCTCCAGTCGCCTGTAATCACAATAATCGGCAGCGTCCTGCCCAGTCTCCGTACTGTTATGCGCTGCGACCACGTGACCCGGAAGCATCCGATCACGGTCGCGCATGGCGCTACTGCCTCTGGGTATTGTAGTCCGTGACTGCTGTGCCCTCGTAAGCCTAGTGCCCCCTAACAGAAACTGAAACCTCAGAAGCCGACAGCATACGGATGCCGCCGATCACACCAGCAACGGCGGATGGACTACTGGATGAATAAGGGCTTTACTGTGGGAGGCTCTTATACAACCGACGGAGAGGGGGAGAGGGACTGTGGACACTAATGCGAAGGTGGGTCAACGGGGTTGTAGGCTGCGCGGGGAAGGAGGGACTCTTTCGTTCCAAATGGGCAGTGGTAAGCTCGAACTGTTAGTTGGTGTACAATGAAACTGAAACTGATGATCGGGGGAGAACATGCATGATGTATTTTATTTCTGGTTTTCGGGGCGGGTATGAATTTAGGGTGTAAGCGGCGGCCCGTTGGCACTGAGCTCCCCTCGTTGCCCATAAGGCATGCCCTCAGTAACCACTGGTAGGCTTAGAAGTGTGCTAATGGTTGAAGTGGTTTGGATGGGGACTAGCTGTTTGGTTCTAGGTCCTGTTCTTGGGGGGGGGGGGGGGGGGGGGGGGTGGGAATGTTGGGTAGTTGGGAGGAAAGTTGGGGTAGGGGTTCACCGGTGTGATTCCTGGAATACAGATTGAAATGCGGATAGTGTACTATAATGATGGGGGCGACACCTGATTTACGATGTGTCACCTGGAATGTGAGGGGACTTCACACAATGACAAGGCGCCACAAGATCCATGCCTACCTAGTTAGAAAGGAATACACATAGCATTGCTACAAGAAACTCACCTCACTAAGGCAGAGGGTTTAGCTTTGCAGCGGAGATGGAGAGGACAGGTGTTCAGCACTGCATACTCTGCGTTTGCACGGGGGGGCATTGCTCTGGATTAGGGCCGGGGTTCCTTTCCAAGTGACCAAACAGACAATAGACCCTGAAGGCAGATTTGTAGCAGTAGAAGGGAGACTACGAGGTAGAGATATAGCGCTTTGTAGCATTTACTCACCAAATATTGACCAAGCGCGCTTCCTGGAACGTTTATCTGGCATGTTAGCACATTATTTTACAGGCTCTGTAGTACTGGGAGGGGATTTTAATTCCATAGCAGACCCATAACGAGATAGATTACACCCACCATTAGAGGACTCCCCTGTACATAGATTGGCTAAATGTAGGCGGGAGTGGCAAAACAGATGAGATTTAGTAGACATATGGCGCACACACCATCCACATGACCAGGAATACTCATTCTTCTCCTCGCTGCACGATCTGCACGTTTGATTGGATGCAGTTTTATGCTCCACGCTGCTGGTGCCCTCCATAGTGCACACTGAATATCTCACCAGGACATTGTCTGATCACAACCCACTGATGTTTACTGTGCACTGGATGATGACACAATCTACCATCCCCACGTGGCGATTACGTCCTGAAACGTTAGATGGCCCGGTTTTTTAGAGGGACATAGAGGAAGGGATAACACATTACTTTACCGAAAATGCAGCACGGCGTCCACAAGAGTCATGGAATGGGACGCCTTTAAAGTTGTATTAAGGGGGATCTGCATTAGTAAACATGTAAGAGTGAGGAAGGTGTTGCTACAGGATGTTGACCGTGCCGAGGACAAATTAAGAAAGGTGGAATTCGCAAGGCCTGGACATCCTGAGGTGCAAGCAGAGATGGTTGCAGCTAGGGAGGGGGTGGCGACGGAGGTAGATAGACTGCGTTATGAAAGCACATGCTGAGGGAGATAAGGCGGGGACATTGCTAGCTTGAATGGCTAATCCCCTGAAGCGGGATATATTGGCTCTAGAAGATGAAGATGGGGAGGCGATGTTCACCCAGAGTGAGATCTTACACAGATTCTTGCAATACCATTAAGTGTTGTATAGCAGCTCGTTGGTGGCAGGGACCTCCGAAATCGACTCCTAGCTGGGTGGAATCTTACTTCCAGAATTAGAAGAGGAGCAAGCACAATGTTTGGGCCGTGATATCAAATTGAAATTAGGAGTGCTGTCAAGCATATGGCCCGTAATAAAACACCGGGAGTAGACGGACTACCTGTAGAGTTCTACTGGCGATATATAGATTTATTGACTCCAAGGTTGTTGGAGATTTATAGAGAGGCGAAAGAACTAGGTCAACTACCTGGATCAATGCGGGAAGCGCTTGTGATCCCACTATTAAAGGCCGGCTGGGAAGGGACAGATACAGCCTCCTACCGCCCGCTATCAATGCTGACCAATGATTACAAGATTCTGAGCAGAGTACTGGCGACTCGCCTCTTGCAGCACATGACTACTCTGATTCATGAAGATCAGGCTGGGTTTATCCCGACATGAAACACAGCCTCCAATGTGAGGAGATTGGTGAGGATCTTAGAAGAGGATCAACCGGGTGCGTTGAAACCAATGGTGCTTTCGGTGGACATCGAGAAAGCCTTTGATAGTTTGGAATGGTTGTATTTGTATAAGACGTTAAGACGCTTCGGAGTAGGAGACGACTTCGTGGCATGGACAAAGGAGCTCTACACATCAGCAGTGGCTAGAGTACATGTGGGAGCATGGATATCGCCCCAATATCAGGTGGCCCGTGGGACGAGACAGGGGTGCTTGCTCTCCCCTTTACTGTTTGCCCTCGCAATAGAACCACACTGGCAGCAGGAGCTAGATTGGGAGGGAGCTATGGCGGCCTATTGTACAGGGGGAATCAGCAGTATATTTCGTTATATGCTGATGATTTGTTGATGTATCTAGACAATGCGGGGAGTGCACTGGAGGGGGCGGCAGGCTTGCTGTCAGAATTTGGAGATATATCAGGCCTAAGGGTAAATTGGACCAAGACATGTCTATTTCTGGCGAGACCCGGGGAGCTACCACCCACCACAACTAGGGAAGTGCGATGGGAACCGACCTACCTGACATACCTAGGGGTACATGTCTATCATAGGGCCAATGATATGCTGGAAGTAAGTGAGTTATATACAGGTTTCTACTGGGGGTATTTTACAGGGAAGGGTAAAGCGACCATGAACAATAATTTTCACAATAGTATTACAGTGGCTATCTACAATCATCGCGTCTTTCAGTCTGTCTGGGTCTGACTGAGAACTCGGGTTCTCAGTTGGACCCGGACAGACTGAAAGACACGATCGTGCGCTGACTTCTTGATTCACAGGCATCTTCCTGTCAGACCCCTCCCGACTCGATTAACACCACCGGCGGCCTCGGTCGCCCATATTCAATTCGGCTTCGTGCGGGCAGACCCAGTACCTGATCCTAGGACGGGTCATTCCTTCTATACTTCCACCCACAGTGTACGCGGCCGGGTTCACTGTAAGTAATTTTAACGCTCCTTATTCACGCATGGTTGGCTCATCTTGAATATCAAGCACACCTCACCCAGATGTCCCACAACAAATTGGTCCTGACGAGACCCGTCATTCACCTTCCGGGTCGAAACGCCGTCGACGCTATATGGAAATGAACCATACAAACAGTGCCTATGATTGTAGATAGCCACTGTAATACTATTGTGAAAATAATTGTTCATGGTCGCTTTCCCTTTCCCTGTAAAATACCCCCAGTAGAAACCTGTATATAACTCACTTACGGACACTTAACTGCTTTTTTGGTTCTCACAATACACATGGGACACTTTGCACTTTTCATGAATACTATGTGTACAATGTATATAATTGATTGATTTCCTTTTTCTAAAATACAAAGACAATGATAAAAATCTGGTATTATGAGCCTTGTTTCTCCTTCTGACATCCCTCTCCAATCCCTCTAACTGTGATTGCTATTATACTATGTACTGATTAATTACCGTACATTTATTGCACCACAGGAACCACTGTTTTCTAGATATAGTACGTGTAGGAAGGTGGATACCTGACTATAGTTACCCCGGATTTTTTGCCTAGTGTTTAGCTGGTTTTAGACTTAGTTGGCCTGGGATCCTGCTAATCAGGGCCCCAGGCTATCTGCTCTCTCTTTAAAATGGACTCCATGTACCCTAGGTACATCTCCAATTGGATACTGGGTCACCTTATGAGCCCCTGTACAGTGCACTATAGGTACCCAGGGCATAGGTGCATCCAAGGCCTACCAGGGGCTGCAGCATGTATTATGCCACCCCTGGCTGGCCAACCAAATTGACACAACTGGCTGATCACTCAGCTGGGGCAAGGTGGTGTAATCACCCTTTGCTTTAGATATAGTATACCTATATCTAACCTTATATCTAGACACTTATACACCTATAAGTCACTCCTATGGCAGGCCTTAACAATCCTGGAGGCAGAGTGCTTGGTTTTAAGTGAGATGGTGCTCTAGCATGAGCCGAGCCTGTCTGCAGCTTTCGGAACCATGTCCTTATAGCTGTTCTAGGATATTGCCATACCATATACTCTTAAGTGCATTATGAACCTGCCGGTTAAGTGCTAACTATGGTTTGGCTTTATCAAAACATGTCGAGTAAGGTGTCATACGATTTGGAATACTACTCCCTCGCCAGTCCTGGCGACGGGGGTAGCATTCCACCCTTCTAGAAGGAGAAGACATGTTGTTCCTACTATTCCCGGTTAAAGTTAACCAGAGTCTAAGCATCACAAAATGGATGCTGCTGCCACAGACACAAGTCTGACCTCCTGCTGCTGGGAGTTCTTCCAGCGAGGGAGGCTTGGACAATAGGTTTCCTGCCTTGGGAGGTGCTAGCACCACCCCAGACAGGATTTTGTGTATTGGGACAGGGAGGGCTGAAAGGATTGAGACACTGCCTGGGGGCACACAAGGTGTCCCATGCATGGGCCAGTTCAAACCGGTGCTGGGGCACTCCAGCCCCAGCTCTGGCGCGAAACTGGACAAAGGGAAAGGGGTGTAACCACCCCCTTCCCTGGTCCCACCCATAGGAGGGACCTAGCAGGTAATACAGCCCCTAAGATTGGTATATAGGTAGGAGCTGAGTCTAGAGACTTTAGATTATCCTGACTGAAACTTTGAAACGAAACTCTGGACCTTCATCACTCTACTTTGGAAGAAGACAACTGAAGAATCTTCCTTGTGGTCAAGGAGTGACCAACCTGCACAAGCAGGCACCATCCAGCGATCGACGACTTGCTTTGCTGCCGCCTCCTGCCGGAGCCCGAGCCCAGAGCCTGACAAGAACCGGATTCCCAGACATCCAACAGCCCGATCCACAGTCCCTGCAAAGCTGAGACCCATGGAGGCGACGAGAGACGTGGGACCGGCCATCTTGAAAAGTCTGCGAACTGCTAACTGTGCAGCCCCCGAGGCCTCCTCGAAGCTGTGCATTGGGGATTGAGAAGCCCCAGCTCCGAGCAGCATCTGCACCAAATATCAGCCCTGCACCCTCCACGAGTTCTGCGTGGGGCCCTTTTGCATTTTCCTGCTCGACGCGTCTGCCCGGTCATTTTCCCGTTGGCTCGTGGCCATCTTGGCGACGATCTTTTGAAACTACTCCGCTGGTCTGGTTGCTCCAGACTGGCCCTTGCTTCCCTCAAAAGAAGCAGCCCCTCAGACCTTGCTGGTCTCAGTAAGAAGCCTACATCGTATCCTGCGTAGGTTGCCTTTGCCAAGGCTTGTTGACTCCAATCCTGAAGCTGACACCGCCGACAGTGAAAGCCTTCGTGGGACAGTCCGTGCCTGCCTCCTGGTCGTCGTCGACGCCTCCTGGGCCACGTGGCTGCAGAGACAAGCTTCCCATCAGCACCTGATTGCTTTGCGACATCGCCTGACTCCTTCCTGGTTCTATCCTGGTCACTGGCTAGTGACCCAGACTCTGTCCCCTTTGCTTTCAGGTCCTCTACATCTTCGATCCACCCGGACTCTTCTCTTCTGGCCGCCTGCAGCATCTTTTCTCCAAGGCTCCATAGATCTCCACGAAGAAACCTGACACACTTTGGGACCTATGCACCCGCTTCCTGTGGGTTAGGTAACGCGAGTACTGCAGTGCTCCTGGAAAGAGTAACTCTCCTAGTGTCCTAGTTTCAAGTGGTTATGTTCTAGTCCAGTCGGAAGACTCCCAATCCTTTAACTTTCTATTTTTACGCACCCATTGACTTCTATGTGTGCACACGTGTGCCTTTAGACTCTGCACACGCATCCCGTGGGCCTCCTGCTTCCTAACCATTGTTAGTCCAGTGTAGCCCCAGCGATTCCCAAGGCCCTAGGCCTTACCATTGTTCGTGACGTGGTACTTATACCTTTTTTTAATATATGGTTTAGCGGGCCACCTGGCCCTATCCATATTTGTGCAACTTTTGTATGTTATATTAAGTTACTTGTTATGCGCTTGTGCTTCTGTGCTCATAAAGAGTTCAGGGGATTTCTTTAGAAATAAATACATATATATTTTGAATATATATCCTGTGTGGTGTCCTTTCATTTGGTATTAAAGGGATTGCATATGGTAAAAATGCTGACTTCACATGCCCTCTTGAGTTTAGCCTAAGACTGCTTTGTCCATGCTACCTCTAGGATAGCTGGTCTATAAGGTTGACTTTACAACCATCACCATAAGGGTTGTTTGGACTGGTGCAAGGTGCTCACTAGAATAGTGAACATCATATACCAGGCCAACTTCTCACATTGGTGTGCAGCGGTTGGGGTTTGAGCTTGCTGTTGTTTTACCAATTGTAATATTTGCAATATCATTTGAAAGATCATACAGGTACCTATAGGTACATATAACAAGACTTAGAATACTTAAGTTCTACTGAACTTAGTTGTTGTAGAGCAAAGGGCCTAGCACACCCTGACTACAACTCCTAGAGAGGTTTAGTAGGAAAACACTTTGTGTAGGTAGGTGCATCACATCCACCTCACTAGAGCAATGTCTGGCACAGGAGAGCCCAATGGACTCCAACCTGTGGAGAGTGACCCTCACAAGGCACCCTTCAGATTTGCTATCTTCAGTTTCAAGGAACTGAGACACTTGTGTACCACAAGAAGGCTGAAACAAGGGTCTAACCCTACACTTCAGCAACTCCTAGACCTCTTAGATGAGCATGAGGCTCTAAATGCCTCGGGTGCAGTCCCTACAGGGAATGCAGAAGAGGTCCTGCCCTGTACAGATGATGCCACTGACCCCCTGTCATAGAAGATGATGAGGATGAGGTTGGGGAAGATTCTGGGGAAGAGGTAGCTTGCCGGGCTCAGGTCAGAAGACTTAGCCAGGCTAACTTAAGCCAATTTGGGGCTGAGAATGGGACAGCCCCATTCAAGCCTCCAAGTGGGCTTAATCAGAGGTACTAGAGAGAGACATCTCGCTCAGGAGATTCTCATCACTCCAATGCTTCTAGGGGATCTCAGAGGGGAATGACTTCTCCTCAGAGGAGAGAACACCAGGCTAGGATGAGGGAAGTCAATCTCAGAATTGAGAGAGAGCAACTTGCCCTAGCCAAGGAGAAACTTGCTTTTGATAGAGAAAGGAAGTTAGGTGGGCTAGAGCCCACTGGTGGCAGCAATATCCCTAAGGATAAAGACAGGTCCTATGACAACAGACACCTGAGTAAGATTGTGCCCCCCTACAAAGATGGGGATGACATCCACAAGTGGATACCTGCTTTGGAGAGGGCCTGCAAAGTACAGCAGGTACCCCAAAGTCAGTGGGCAGCAATCTTGTGGCTCTCCTTTTCAGAAAAAGGTAGAGATAAGCTCCTCACAGTTAGTGATGATGATGCTAACAATTACACTGTCCTGAAGAGTGCTTTGATTGATGGGTTTGGCTTAACCACTGAACAGTACAGGTTGATGTTCAGGGATACCCAGAAGACACAGACACTGGACTGATTTTGTAGATTGTGCTACTAAGGCTCTGGAGGGCTGGTTATTGGGCAGCAAAGTGCATGACTAAAAGGGATTGTATAATTTGATTATGAGGGGGCAGATCCTTAGTAATTGTCAAAACCAGCTTCTACACCAGCACCTGGTGGACTCAGATCTGACCTCTCCCCAAGAATTGGGTAAGAGGGCAGATAAATGGGTCTGAACCAGGATTAGGCCTACAAATAAGGGTAATGACCAGAAGAAAAATTCTACCAAGCCTCAAGAGAAAGGTGGGGATAAATCTAAAGACAAGACTTCCCCAGGGCCCCAAAACTCCAATGATGGGGGTGGGTCCCAAAACACTTCCTCTAACCAGAAGAAACCTTATTGCCATGACTGTAAAAAGCCTGGCCACTGGAAGACTGACAGCAGTTGCCCAAAGGCCAACAATAAGGTGAGCATACCCCCAATTAATACTCCCAGACCTCCTGTTACTATTAGTAGTAATCCCCCAGGTGGTGGGAGTGCCCCCAAGAATTTGGCTGGGTATACTTTGGGAGTTCAGGTGGACTCTGGCCTAACCAGGTCCCCTAAATTAGCTACTCTTGTCTGTGAAAATGGCATGGGGTTTGCCAACTTCACTGCTTGTCCCAACACTTTGGGCAAGTACAGGCAGGAGCCCCACATCAATGGCCAGAAAGTTGAAGCCTGCAGAGATACAGGGGCTAGCATCACTATGGTGACTGACAGTCTAGTTCCCTCAGGACAACTTTTACCTGGGTTCACCTATCAGGTGATCAACATTGATGGAGTGCAGAAAGATCATCCCATGGCAGTAATAAATCTCAGCTGGGGAGGTGTCACTGGCCCCAAGAGAGTGGCAGTGTCTTCAAACTTGCCTGTAGATTGTCTACTGGGGAATGACCTAGAGATCTCAGCCTGGGCTGAGGTAGAACAAGAAACCCATTCCAAAATGGTAGGCCTTCCCGAAAAGGTTAGTGGGGCTGTGATGGCCACAGCCCCAGCCCAAGCAGAATTCCTTCCTAAAGAGGTTGGAAGGGCTGTGATGGTCACAGCCCAAGCTCGGGCAGACTTCCCTGAAAAGGTTGGCAGGGCTGTGATGGTCACAGCCCACACCCAAACAGAGTTCCTTCCTGAAAAGGTTGGTAGGGCTGTGATGGTCACAGCCCAAACTCAAACAGATTTTAGTGTTGTGAAGCCTGAAACTATGGATCACTCCACTCAAACAGAGAGCATTGGGGAGGAAGAAAAGTCTCCCTCCCACCAGACATTAGATGAGAGTCAGCTTCCTCAGGGAACTGACCTTACCCCTGGTGAAGGAACTGCCCCAGAGGTAGTCAGGCCTAGCCTGGAGGAGCCCCTGATGGCAGTGGACCCTTCCAAGGTGCGACCCAGTCTGGAGCAGGTAACCTGCCCCTCTCTACCTGCCTCAGTCAGCCCAGGGCTGCAGAGGTCAGGGAGGCCAGTGGTGGACCCCAAAGGGCCCCCTGTCCACAAAAACCACCACATCAGCAGATTAGGGGCACCAAAGCCAGCAGCCCTAGCAAGGTGAACATTTCAAAAACTCCTGCGGGATCTCCCTTACACTTAGTTAGGAACCTCTCCCAGATGGATTCTGTTGGGCACAGCCAAACCTGGGACCCAAAGGCCCCAAACCTGACCTGTCCCTCCAGTAAGCCAACAAAAGGGACCCAGCCTCCATCTTAAGGTAGCCAGAGGTTGACCCTGAGAGCACAGTGCAACTCAGTCAAGGAAAGAAAGGCCTATATGGTGGAAAGTGATTGGAGGAAGCTGAGCCCTATATTTGAGGAGCCACACTTCAGTACTCCATCTCAACACCAGCCTTTTATTTTGCAAAACACACCACAGGGAGAGATTCCCTATGGTGGAGACCCTATGATACCCTTAGGGTAAGGGATTGCTTAGTGGACCATGAGACAGGGAGTAACCATGCTAGTGCAGGTACTTCCTTATATGGCCACTTAGGCAATATAGGCTTACCTGGTCAAGGATAGCCTTATCTCATTTCGTTTGGGGGGGGGATTGTGTAGGAAGGTGGATACAAGACTATGGTTACCCCAGATTTTTTGCCTAGTGTTTAGCTGGTTTTCGACTTAGTTGGCCTGGGATCCTGCTAATCAGGGCCCCAGGCTATCTGCTCTCTCTTTAAGATGGACTCCATGTACCCTAGGTACATCTCCAATTAGATACTGGGTCACCTTATGAGCCCCTGTACAGTGTGCTATAGGTACCCAGGGCATAGGTGCATCCAAGGCATACCAGGGGCTGCAGCATGTATTATGCCACCCCTGGCTGGCCACCCAAATTGACGCAACTGGCTGATCACTCAGCTGGGGCAAGTGAAGGACTGGGTTCTGTAAGACCCAGCGGTGCCAGGGCACAACACCTGAAACCTTCGTGGGTAACCTGCTCCGGCGTACAAGTCACAGAGACACGGGACACTTCCTTCGGCGTCAAAGATTCAAGGTTTATTTGCTGCAGGGAATACAGAGATCACGACAAGTACACAGCGTGCAACTTGGGGAGACTGCTTCAAATTGGTTCTGTGGATCGCTCCTTTTATACAGTTTTTACCCATAAGATAACATTGAACACAAAAGTTTACAACCCGGTTCCCACAATTATCCCTCAGAGGGGTCGCTTTGGTCACTTTGAAACACATGAGGTCCGGAACATAAGTGCGGAAACATTTGGCGGTTCCCAACTGTAAAAACCCATCTTCCCACCATTAGCAAATTCCAATCAGCAGTAAAACAGATCGAAATAGGAACAAAGACAGGTGTAGAGGAAGACGGAGACAGTGGGGAGATCGGAAAGGGTGTAAACGGGAAACACGAGACGCAGGCATCAAAGGGACGTGCCTAATGAGATGCACGGCTGAGACAATAAGTCCGTGCGGCAAGATGAGCCTCAAGCAGCGCCATCTGCCTTACAGTAGCATCCCCCTCGTCATAAAGACACTTACAAAGAACGTGTGTCTTCCGAAAATATCTTGGGAGTCCCAGGGTCGCGAAGCGGACAGGGTCCGTTCGCTGGCTACTTGAGGGCAAGAGACAAAATGGATGCCGTATCTAAGATGGAACCCGTGGGTACAGATGAAAAACCCACTTAACAAACGAACGGTTTAAGTTAGCGCAGCGAAACCGCGCACACTTACTAAACTCGTTATTTGCGGTTCATAGATACCAGACTCGACCATATTCGTGCGAGTCGAAAGCACCACTTACAATTGTCACGGAACCTCAGACGCTCCTTTTGCCCTCATGTAGGCAAGCACTAGTCAGAATCATATTCGATATTCATCAGACCATCGAGATGTTGCTGTAGCATAGCTCTGTCCAACCGAGCTCCTTTGGTAACAGGTGGTTGTCTCATACACGTTGTAGCACAGAGGCCACATAAGGCAGGACCACACTGCACACAAAGGCAACACGTGAACAGGAACACTACCACAACTCCGATGATCATCAGAATTTTCCAACCCCAAGTCGACATCAGACCCCAAAACCATCCTAGCAGCGTCCAATCCCCTACATCCACGTGTATGGATTCGGAGATCTTATGCAACCTCGAGATGGCTTGATAGACAGTTGGAGCATTATCTGGAATGAAAATGCAGCAGCTCGAATGGATCACCTTACATACCCCACCGCGATCTGCTAAGATGACATCCAAAACCATACGGTTTTGTAACGTCATAAGTCTCTCCGCCTGAAGTTCTGTGGTGATATTACCAAGGGCACTGGCAGTAATATTAGCTGTTGATTCTACCACTCGAGTCAACTGTCTCAAGTTCCTACTGTTAACCATAGGTCCCCAAAACGGGAGGAAACCCTTGAAAAAGTCTCCTGCCTCTTGACCGGCAGTATCTTCTTCGCTAATTACGCCTCTCACAACTCTAGTCTTGTGATAATCGGCATCTACAGTGAACGTCGGAGGCAACAGATTTGCAATGAAGCATGAGCCCATGAAGTCAGCGGGCAACCATGCATATGCACGATCATAACAGATAAAGTATGTACCCTTGGCAGCCAGAAACACAGGGGACGAGGACATCGGCAGAATATAATTTTCAGTGCAAGCACTTGCTCCAAGTCGGGCTTGCGATCTTCGGCCACGACCCATAAGACAAAAATTACCAGTGTGGGGTACGACCCATATTGGAGGCGAGCTTTTAAGCTGCTTTTCGCTAGTGAACACACTATATTCACCTCTACTTAGGACCCTATAGGCTTGTACCTCTTCTTCAGGGATAAGCGAGGGATCATAGATATCGCTATCTAAATCCTCTATGGCTATCGACAAAGGCTTCTGATACGAGGTAGGACCAGAGTAGGGGGAACGTGGTTCTCGAATGGGGTGGAAACCCAGTGCGCTTCGAAACATTGTTTGGAATGCTCGAGCTGACCCTTGGGAACTATACGGTAACACCAGATATGGAATTCCCTTATCCGTAGTATGTGGCATCAACCCACACACCCAACAATTAGTAGTGTTAACCACTAACTGATGCTGGTGAAGGAGCTGAATAAAGGAATTGTTGCGGAATTCTACACGTCTAGCCTGTTCGTGTTCCGGTAACATGTGAAAGGAATGAGGAGAAGCAGTAGAGGTAAGATTAGGGTAAGGAGTAGGAGTAGGTGTAGCAGGTAAGAAGTAAGACATCGTATAGTACACCCCACCCGCCAATAATGCAGAAGCAGTCAAAAACAATACAAACAGTTGGAATATAAAACATTTGGTACGACTGAGTTGCTGCAGTTTAAACCTGTGCGCCTTAGCTTCCTCCAAATCATTCAGCTTCGAGAATGCCATTCCCTACGACCGTCCGCAACGTTTCTTGACGCACTTCGTTCTGTGTAGCAATAGTCAATCCCTAGGAGTTCCCAGGAACCGACGGCCTTTAACCTAGCGTCAAGACCTACTATCCAGAAGGAAGTACGCGCGCGGCCCTACGGCCTTCAATACACAATATGTATATACAAGCACAAAGTCTCTCGGCTACGGAAATAAAAAGATACAAGGAAGAAGCTCAATATATATACAAAAATTTCAATAATACGAATGTTCAAGCTGATCACGGGAAACGGGGATAATGCAGTTGTCAAACTTATCAAATCAAAATATTTTATTTGTCCTTAACGCGAGATCGCAAAGAATATCGATGTTTCCCGGGACGTGTCTGCTCGTCGAACAAAGGATCCGTTGAAGAGACAGCGTCCTGCTGATCAGTTGATTGTTCTGGGCTTGAGTCCTTTGCTGACAATTGTTCAACAGTGTCTTTCTGCTGCGCTGAGGATTCTCCAACAAGCTGTGCGTCGCTAAAAGGCACAAACGCCGGCAATGTTTCTGTTTCTGTTGACGCAATGCCTTTCCTTACCCACGGGTCTGCCGGCAAAGGGATAGGGACTCGCTTCGTATGGGTGGCATGCACCCAATTTTTACGCCCCTCAAGACGAACGGCAGTCCTCGTGGCCAGGAGCACCTGGTAGGGTCCAGTAAACCTCGGGTCCAGATTATTCTTGCGTGAAAAGTTGCGTGTCACCACCCAGTCTCCAGGCTGGAGCTGGTGGCCTGGACCCTCCGTCTGCGTCGGCAATGCGTCGTAAACCTGTTGGTGAATTAACCTCAGTTTAGCAGTCAAGTCATGTAAATAGTCAATCAACATTGGATACTCAAGATCAGAAAACATTCCTGGCCTAGGAACCCCCCACACATTCGCAGGACGGCCGAACACTATTTCGTAGGGACTAAGCCCTATTCGGGAGTGTACAGTCGCCCTAGTTGATAGTAATGCTAAGGGCAAAGCGTCAGGCCACGAAAGACCAGTCGTAGCCTGAATCTTCGCTAGCTTTAGTTTAAGGGTGCCGTTGTACCCTTCAACCAATCCAGCTGACTGGGGATGATTGGCACTGTGGAATTTTTGATTTATTCCAAGGCCCTTACACACACTCTTCATCACACTCCCAACAAACTCACTTCCGTTATCTGACCACACGACTCTAGGCATTCCGTACCGAGGAAAATATTCCTTCAGTAGGATTTTCGCAGTAGACAAAGCAGTATTGTCTTTGAGAGGATAGGCCTCAATCCATCGGGAGAATGCGCAAACCACAACTAAAACGTATTTCAGGTTATTGCATCGCTCCATATGGATGAAGTCCAATTGAATCACCTCAAAGGGATACGAAGGGGGAGCAAAACTGCCAGGAGGAGTTGGGGTTCCTTTGCCAGGATTATACATCATACACACCATACAATTCTTCACCAATCGCTCAGCACATTTCGTAATTCCATCATTCTTCCACACAGGCGACAACAATTTACAAATGCCTTTCACGCTAATATGCGCTAACCCATGTGCCATTGTCACAACGGCCAGCACATACGCATCAGGCAACAACCATCTTTTCTGGTCCGACAAATCAATCCAACAACCACTCGCATCCAACTTTCCCGTACTTTCTTTCCACTTCGCTTTTTCAGTCTCGGTGGCCTCATTCTGAATTTCTTTCACACTTTCGATGGTGTCTTCACACATACTCGATTCCGTGGGCCACCTAACCGAACTCGTCACATACATTCGAGTGCTAAGGTTCCGGGCAGTCTCCTTAGCAATCTCATCTGCAAACGCGTTACCACGACCAACATCATCCGTAACTTTACGATGCGCACTACATTTAACAATCGCAACTTGCGTAGGCAACGTCAATGCATCCAAAAGATCATTCACAAGCTGGCCATGCTGAATCTTCGTACCGTGCGACGTCAAGAAACCTCTCTCTCTCCACAATCGTCCAAAACTGTGTGCGACGCCAAATGCGTATTGGCTGTCGGTGAATACATTCACACGTTTCCCTTTGGCTAACACACATGCTCTAGTGAGAGCAATCAATTCTGCAGCTTGGGCAGAATTCTGATTCAACCTTGCAGTCTCAACAACAGTATTCAACGTTACAACAGCATAAGCAGTAGTCACATCACCATTCGGCAACTTAAAACATGACCCATCCACATACAGAGTGCCATCCGGATCTTCCAATGGGGTGTTTTTAAGGTCCACTCGACCTTTTGTTTCCTCTTCAGTCCTCAAGTAGCAGTCATGTTCTGCTACTTCATCTGACTCTGCACTAATTGGTAACAAGGTTGCCGGATTTAGGACATTACAACGTTTTATCTGAATATGGCTTGCCAATAACGTCAACTCGTACCCAGACAACCTCGCACTCGTCAAGTGCTGAGTTTTCGTACGATTTAAAAGAGTATCGACTGCATGCGGAACCATCACCGTAAGCATATTATCCATGACCAATCCTGCTGATTGTCGGATGGAGACCGCAGCTGCCGCTGTTGCTCGTAAACAACTCGGCAATGCTCTAGCTACTGGGTCCAAGGTCGAGGAAAAATATGCACATGGACGCTGTTTACCACCAAAAGGTTGCGTTAAGACACTCAAAGCACAACCTTCCCTCTCGTGAACATATAGCGTAAACGGCTTGCTGTAGTCAGGAGTACCCAACACAGGAGCCGAACACAATGAATCACGTAATTCAGAAAAACTTTTCTGACATTCTTCCGTCCATGGTAAAGGAGTTGAAACATCCTTGCACGTAAGAGCCACCAATGGTTTCGCTAGCAATGAAAAATTAGGAATCCATTGCCTGCAATACGACGTGATACCTAGAAAGGCACGCACATCTCTTTGGGTTTTTGGCACAGCCATTCGCGCAATCGCTGCAATTCTCTCTGGGGTCAATCTCCTTCCCTCCTTTGACAATAAGTGACCTAGATAGGTTACTTCTTGACAACAATATTGGAGTTTAGAAGGGGACACCTTATGATTTAGCTCACAGAGATGTTGCAGCAATGACACCGTAGCTATTTTACAAATGTCCTGAGTATCGGCAGCCACCAATAAGTCATCGACGTATTGGATCAAGGCCGCACCAACCGGCAACCGAAACGCATCCAGTTGACCCTTCAAGGCTTGACTGTAAATCGATGGACTTTCACAGTAGCCCTGAGGAGCGCGTTTGAACCGGAAGCTTCGTCCACCGAGAGAGAAACCGAAAAGGTCCCTGCTCTCTTCGGCAATCGGGATGCTGAAAAACGCATTTTTCAAATCAATCACCGAAAACCATGATGCAGTAGCTGGAATCAGAGTCAGGAGCGCCGTGATGTCAGGCACAACAGGGAATTGAGGAACCACAATTTTATTCACCTCCCGTAAATCGATAACAAAACGATAAACAGGCGGTTTTGTAGGATCTGAGCGTTTAAGAATAGGCAGTACAGGACTATTGCACACGTTTCCCCGAGTCTCTTCAATAACATCTTTCTCGATCAAATCATAGATGATCGCCAACAGTGCTCGTTCACCATCAAGGGAAATACGATACTGGGGAATACGTGGCAATCGCACATTAGATTTCAACTGAACAACATAGGGCGAAATATCAAGTAGGCCCACGTCATTCGGACCTGTCGCCCACAAAGACGCAGGAAGAGAACTCAATTCCGGTGGAAGCTTATCAAGAGACAGGTACATAGGAGAGACAACCCTCTCTCCTAACGTAAGCTTTACACCCGCAGGAGAGCAATACAAAGTTGCATACAAACGTTTAAGCAAATCCAGGCCCAAAAGATTCTCGCCACAACCCGTAGTTAAAATCAACGGAGCTTCTAGCTCACGTGGCCCAATTTGAAGGGGCAAAGGGCGCGAAACTGGATTGCTAACGGGGGCGCCAGAGAATCCAACGGAAACATTTGTTAAGCCAGACAAAGGTGCGCCAGGGAGTTTCGAATGCTGAATAGAACTTTTCGCTGCACCAGTGTCCAACAGAAAAGGCTCAACGACGCCCGATGTAGCAACTGCGACGTAAGGCCCTCTCTGATCAACCGGAACTGATACCACTCCCTCTCCTTGTCCTTGGCTGTCCTAGTAATTACTGTCGTCAGTACCCTGATCGACGTAATAATCGTCTACATTGTACTGCGCAGATCGTCCTTGCGATGATCCACGTTGATCAAAACAGTTATTAGAATTAGATGAGTTGTCTGAGCGATCGTTCTGAGCACCACGACCTCTACCACGTGACGCCTGCTGTGAACCACCACGACCTCCTTTAGACGAATTACCACTATTACGTTCGTTTAAAACAGGGCAGTTAAATTTAATGTGTCCCTCCTGTCTACAATAAGCACATTGATTGTACCCTAACGATGATCTTTGGGAGGAGGAATCATTACGCGGCTGCGAACGATTCGATTGCGACTGCGATCTATTCTGCTGGGGTGCATTCTGATTCGAACGTGGAGGATATGCTTGTTGAAGCAACACTTTCGTTTTTAGATCTTTCGTCTTTTTATCAGCACGGTCGCTCTCTTCTTTCTCTCTATTCTCATAATATTGTGCTGTAGCCAATATCTGAGCCGAGGTAGAAACGGCCCATGCACTTTCCGAATTCTTCAATTTATTGCTCAAATCGGGCAATAAGTTCGAAACAAATTTATCCACAAACAACCTCTGTCCACCCTCGGTACCCATATCCTGACCACTATGGTCGATGAATGCTTCCTCAAACCTCGTAAAGAAGTCGGAAACACTCTCATCTTTCTTTTGTTTGCAAGCTGACAATTTGTCCCAATTTACCCTCATAGCTGGCATAAGAGTCTTCATTAATGTTATTATTCGCTGGGGAAGGGCAGCAATCAGCTGCTCGGGTTTAGCTCCACCAGTTTGTAAAGCATCCGACGCCACAATGGCAGCCCAATCACCACCCAATTCAGTCGGATGATTTTCCTGCCGAATCTTAGCCCATACCGGCTGTGGTACGACATTGCCGAACAGCATATCAATATCGGCGAGATTCATGATTGTAGCATCTACAAGCTGCGATAATTCTTTGTAATAACCCGCAGGATTTTTACGGGGGTCAGGTAAAGATTGCTTCACTTGTAACACTTCCGAGCGCTTCCACGGGAGATGTATCCATACTCTCTGGAAATATGGCGGGACAATAGGAACAGCAGTAGCATCACCTGGCATCCACACTGGTGGAACTTCCCGCATGGGGTATTGGCCAGACTCGTCTGGTTGCTTTTCAATATCCTCAACGAACAATGCATGAGGTATCGGAGCGGGACGAAAAGATAGCAACCGCTCGATAGCACGTCGGACATTGGTATCTACTATCAGTCCAGTTGCGAACTGAAGCCGAAGCTCAGACAGGGCGGTCAGCACCTCGTCAGGCGCATCGGCCGCTATCTGATCATGAAGGAACTTGCACATTTCGTCAAACACATATCTCTGGGTTGGTATATTAAATTGGCAAAACGTTTCGAGGACAACACGTGGTGGATTTCTCTGTGGATTTACCATCCAACCCATCGCCATATTATATAGCGCAACGCGTTCTCTGTTTCCAGGAAGCTGACTACGTCTCTGGGGACCATCAGAACCAGCGGACCCATGAACAGGTCCGAGCGAATGAAAGAAGCTAGCCGCAAGAGGAGAATTACGGCTACGGGTAGAGGGAGAAGTATAAGACACAGGGCTAACAAGAGAAGGAGTAGAAACAGTAGCGACAGCAGGAGTTAACAAAACAGGAGCAGTAGCGGGAGCAGGAGTATGAGGAAGCGGAGGAGCAGTAGGAATAGAAGCAGGCAAAGGAGCAGGAACAGTCGGAAGAACGGGTGCAGGTTGAGGAACAGGTGGGGGAGGAATAGGTGGAAGAACAGGTACGGCAGGGACCACAGGGGCTGCGGTACCCTGTACGTACGGTGGTGGCGACTTCATAAGATAAGACATTAAAGGATCCTCAACTACCTCTTCCTTCTTATCTGACTCCGTAGGCAAAGCAGGATAACATTTATCTATGGTCATACGCTGTAGTCTTTCAAACACTTCCTTATCTTTATCCTCCTTATCACGCTGGAACTGCTCAGCTTTCTTCACTATGGTAGCAACATTATCTCGCTGACTACGTTTATTTTGTCTGATCTCTTTCTGTCGGGCTTCTTTACGCCACAACCGAAAGGCATCAAACATGGCCGGCCTTGATTTTCGTTCGAACAACTTCATTTCTAGATTATCTAAGATTGACGCCTCGAAGCTACCGTGAGGTGGCCAACGAAGATCGCCGTCCTTCTTTGTATATTTAATCCAATAATCGTTAAAGGTAATTGGACCTAGCCCATGTTTGCTATATAGATCATAAGTAGGAGTTCCAACCGGAGGTATCGGACACGAGTCCTCCAGTCGGGAATCCGCACCACAGGGTCTGAAACAACTAAACAGAGTACTGCGACCAGGCATCTTGCACACTAGCCGAGTTTCACAAACTTCAAGGGTTACGGGATTTACCAAGTCCCAGCAAAGAACAAAACCCTCGGTCTTTGGCGGCTGCAGTCGTCAAACAACACAACAAAGTACGCCAGCAAAGTGTCACCGACAAAAACACTCACACAGCGTGTACAACAAAAAACACTCGCTAAAGTGTCAACAACCAAGAACTATGGGAGCGACCCACAAATACTTAACTCAAAGATCGATGGCGTCACCAGGAAGGCCCGTCTATCGTCTCGCTATACCAAGGTCTACGCCAGGCGCCAAAACAGGTCTACAGTCAGGGCAGCAGTCCGTCGCAGCCGTCAGGAGGCGGGAATCTTCGCGGGAAAAGTCTTCGGGCCACTTATTTCGACAACAGGATCGATGAAGCGGAGTGCACCTTCCCTCGGAGATTTCACACGAAGTTCCTCACGATCGTCGGGCTTGGACCGGTACCACTGATGCAGCCCCACGTTGGGCGCCAACTGAAGGACTGGGTTCTGTAAGACCCAGCGGTGCCAGGGCACAACACCTGAAACCTTCGTGGGTAACCTGCTCCGGCGTACAAGTCACAGAGACACGGGACACTTCCTTCGGCGTCAAAGATTCAAGGTTTATTTGCTGCAGGGAATACAGAGATCACGACAAGTACACAGCGTGCAACTTGGGGAGACTGCTTCAAATTGGTTCTGTGGATCGCTCCTTTTATACAGTTTTTACCCATAAGATAACATTGAACACAAAAGTTTACAACCCGGTTCCCACAATTATCCCTCAGAGGGGTCGCTTTGGTCACTTTGAAACACATGAGGTCCGGAACATAAGTGCGGAAACATTTGGCGGTTCCCAACTGTAAAAACCCATCTTCCCACCATTAGCAAATTCCAATCAGCAGTAAAACAGATCGAAATAGGAACAAAGACAGGTGTAGAGGAAGACGGAGACAGTGGGGAGATCGGAAAGGGTGTAAACGGGAAACACGAGACGCAGGCATCAAAGGGACGTGCCTAATGAGATGCACGGCTGAGACAATAAGTCCGTGCGGCAAGATGAGCCTCAAGCAGCGCCATCTGCCTTACAGTAGCATCCCCCTCGTCATAAAGACACTTACAAAGAACGTGTGTCTTCCGAAAATATCTTGGGAGTCCCAGGGTCGCGAAGCGGACAGGGTCCGTTCGCTGGCTACTTGAGGGCAAGAGACAAAATGGATGCCGTATCTAAGATGGAACCCGTGGGTACAGATGAAAAACCCACTTAACAAACGAACGGTTTAAGTTAGCGCAGCGAAACCGCGCACACTTACTAAACTCGTTATTTGCGGTTCATAGATACCAGACTCGACCATATTCGTGCGAGTCGAAAGCACCACTTACAATTGTCACGGAACCTCACAAGGTGGTGTAATCACCCTTTGCTTTAGATATAGTATACCTATATCTAACCTTATATCTAGACACATATACATCTATAAGTCACTCCTATGGCAGGGCTTAACAATCCTGGAGGCAGAGTGCTTGGTTTTATGTGAGATGGTGCTCTAGCATGAGCCGAGCCTGTCTGCAGCTTTCGGAAGCATGTCCTTATAGCTGTTCTAGGATATTGCCATACCATATACTCTTAAGTGCATTATGGATCTCCTGGTTAAATGCTAACTATGGATTCGTTTATCAAAACATGTCGAGTAAGGTGTCATATGATTTGGAATACTACCCCCTTGCTAGTCCTGGAGACGGGGGTAGCATTCCAACCTTCTAGAGGAAGAAGACATGTTGTTCCTACTATTCCCGGTTAAAGTTAACCAGAGCCTCAGCATCACAAAATGGATGCTGCTGCCACAGACACAAGTCTGACCTCCTGCTGCTGGGAGTCGTTCCAGCGAGGGAGGCTTGGACAATAGGTTTCCTGCCTTGGGATGTGCTAGCACCACCCCAGACAGGATTTTGTGTATTCGACAGGGAGGGCTGAAAGGATTGAGACACTGCCTGGGCACACAAGGTGTCCCATGCATGGGCCAGTTAAAACCGGTGCTGGGGCCCTCCAGCTCCAGCTCTGGCGCGAAACTGGACAAAGGGAAAGGGGTGTAACCACCCCCTTCCCTGGTCCCACCCATAGGAGGGACCTAGCAGGTAATCCAGCCCCTAAGATTGGTGTATAGGTCGGAGCTGAGTCTAGAGACTTTAGATTATCCTGACAAACTTTGAAACGAAACTCTGGACCTTCATCACTCTACTTTGGAAGAAGACGACTGAAGAATCTCCCTTGTGGTCAAGGAGTGACCAACCTGCACAAGCAGGCACCATCCAGAGATCGAAGACTTGCTTTGCCGCCGCCTCCAGCCGGAGCCCGAGCCCAGAGCCTGTCAAGAACCGGATTCCCAGACATCCAACAGCCCGATCTACAGTCCCTGCAAAGCTGAGACCCGTGGAGGCGACGAGAGACGTGGGACCGGCCATCTTGAAAAGTCTGCGACCTGATAACTGTTCAGCCCCCGAGGCCTCCTTGAAGCTGTACATTGGGGATTGAGAAGCCCCAGCCCCGAGCAGCATCTGCACCAAAGATCAGCCCTGCAACCGCCACAAGTTCTGCGTGGGGCCCTTTTGCATTTTCCTGCTTGACGCGTCTGCCCGGTCACTTGCCCGTTGGCTAGTGGCCATCTTGGCGTTGATCTTTTGAAACTACACCGCTGGTCTGGTTGCTCCAGACTGGCCCTTGCTTCCCTCAAAAGAAGTAGCCCCTCAGACCTTGCTGGTCTGAGTAAGAAGCCTACATCGTATCCTGCGTGGGTTGCCTTTGCCAAGGCGTGTTGACTCCAATCCTGAAGCCAACACTGCCGACAGCGAGAGTCTTGGCGGGACAGTCCGTGCCTGCCTCTTGGTCGTCGTCGATGCCTCCTGGTCCACGTGGCTGCAGAGACAAGCTTCCCATCAGGACCTGATTGCTTCGCGACATCGCCTGGTTCCTTCCTGGTTCCATCCTGGTCACTGGCTAGTGACCTCGACTGTGTCCCCTCTGCTTTCAGGTCCTCTACATCTTTGGTCCACCCTTGGATCCACCCGGACTCTTCTCTTCTGGCTGCCTGCAGCATCTTTTCTCCAAGGCTCCATAGATCTCCACGAAGAAACCCGACACACTTTGGGACCTATGCACCCGCTTCATGTGGGTTAGGTAACACGAGTACTGCGGTGCTCCTGTAAAGAGTAACTCTCCTAGTGTCCTAGTTTCAAGTGGTTAAGTTCTAGTCCAGTCGGAAGACTCCCAAACCTTTAACTTTCTATTTTTACGCACCCATTGACTTTTATGTGTACACACGTGTGCCTTTAGACTCTGCACACGCATCCCGTGGGCCTCCTGCTCCCTAACCATTGTTAGTCCAGTATAGCCCCAGCGATTCCCAAGGCCCTAGGCCTTACCATTGTTCGTGACGTGGTCCTTATACCATTTTTTTAATACATGGTTTAGCGGGCCACCCGGCCCTATCCATATTTGTGCAACTTTTTTATGTTATATTAAGTTACTTGTTATGTGCTTGTGCTTCTGTGCTCATAAAGAGTAGAGGGGATTTCTTTAGAAATAAATACATATATATTTTGAATATATACCCTGTGTGGTGTCCTTTCATTTGGTATTAAAGGGATTGCATATGATAAAACAGCTGGCTTCACATGCCCTCTTGAGTTTAGCCTAAGACTGCTTTGTCCATGCTACCCCTAGGATAGCTGGTCTATAAGGTTGACTTTACAACCATCACCATAAGGGTTGTTTGGACTGGTGCAAGGTGCTCATTAGAATAGTGAACATCATATACCAGGCCAACTTCTCACAGTGCGCACCCTGGTTCCTCTGTGAGTATGGTTCCCTTGTAATTCCTTGTGACTTAGCTCCTGAGAGGCGGGGGGGATACCACGCCATGTTATATCCTAAATAGTCATGCAACAAAAACTAGACTTTAGAGATTTATCCATGGAAGAAAAGACACTGAGACTGTGTTGGAATCGCTCACAGCGTAGAGCGGGAGTCCTACATCCCTATGCGCCTGAAATTCCGTTAGGGATGGCTACAGCGTTACCCGAAGGAGGTGATTGGACGCCGCTACAGTACTGGGAACAGGCGGGGATCCAAGTAATTGGGGATTTATATGAGAACGGGGAGTTATAAACCCCTTCGCAGCTGGGCAAATTCCCATGCTGTGCTGGGGGGCGGGGGCGCATACACCGCCCCTGTGCTCATGCCGAGGTCAGCTCACCATGAGCCATGGTGGTCGTGTGCTCATGACGAGCTGAGCTCGTCATGACCACACCCGTTTCTTTAGAACGTTCGCACAGCAGGGGAATTAGCCCAGCGTGCGAGCATTCTAAAGGTCATGACGAGCTCAGCTCGTCATGAGCACATGAGCACCGTGGCTCATGATTCAAAGGGGTTAACCTACCAAGCACTGCAAGAGAGGTACGATCTGCCCGGTGGAGGATTTTTAATATACGCCGCGCTGGTTCTTGCACTACGGGTACAGTGGAGGAAAGGGCTCATTGAGCCTACAACGACAAAGGCATGCCAATATGTAATGATGGCGGCAAGGACTTTTAAAGCGGTCACATGTCTATACTGTAGAATGCTGAATGAAGGGCTGGCACCATTAGATACATTGAGAATCAAATGGGAGATGGGCATTGGGAAAACAATACCGGAGAAAGCATGGGAACAGATAACACTTAGGGCTTGGAAAAGCACGAGGAATGCAAGGTTTCAGATGGTACATTTCTATATCCTGCACAGGGCATACCTAACACCGGGTAGGATTAGGAAGTATTTTAAAGTGGAGGAAGCAGCGTGTCCCCGATGCGCGAGAGAAGGGGTGGAGCTGGAACATATGTTATGGGAGTGCCCTAATTTAGGGAACTTCTGGGAAAAAGTGGGAGACACGCTGGCTCTGACCTTAACCTTTGACATCCCAACATGCATACTGCACTGGTTTCCTCACAAGCCCAAGACTAAGGTGACAAGCACATTTGTAGATATGGGGCTACTATTAGCGAAAAGGGAAATCACCAGGCACTGGAAATCGAAAGACGGACCTAATAGCAAGAGATGGAAGGTTGAGTTCTTAAAGTGGGCAAGGAGTGAGAGTGTCCTAAGGTACCAGCAGGCGCGCCGTCTCAATAATGAAAAAGCCCTAGATTCAGCAAATGCATGGAGGAAGAGTAAGCGAAGCAAACTGGATACCATAAAGTCCTCTGGTAGTCAGAGGTGCACTACGGCATCACAACAAGAATCTGAAGCAGATGTCATAGGAACACACACCGGTGAGGTGGGAGGGGGAGGGGGGCCTTATTGGGATCGGGGGGGGGGTTTAAATTATGATTTAGAATTTGGAAATTAAGACATACAATATGATTATGCCTAATGTGTCTATGTACCATTATATCGGTTTTCGTATATCTTGGGTAGTTATAAATGCGATAAATTGGGGGAGGGATATTGGGATGCTTGACATAAGTTGATGCTGAATGGTTGTAACTAGTGTTTTCTTGCACATCTGAAACCAATAAAATATGTTTTTAAAAAAATGGGGTTATCAACCAGCACCTAAGGTTTCAGGATGCGAGGGGGGAGTTGCTAACCTTTCTTTTCATCTTAAATACAGACTGTCGCGCTGGGGACTCATTTACAGGCCCTGAAAACGCATAAGTATAGACTCCTACTTTTGAGTAAGTAAGTTCTGGGATTGGGGGATGGGGTCTCAGCAGTGTCGGCAGAAGGCCTGGCCTAGTTCGAGGAGTGTTAAGGATATGTCTGACACTGACTTTATCCCCATAGATTGAGTGGCGCAATCCCAACGATACGGCATGGAGAGCCAGGGCTCTCCATCTGTTTTCACGCAGACGTCGCAGGTGGACGATTCGTTGCCGGATACCACGAAGGAGGCACAGTGAGCGGCTTTTATTCAGATGGCCAAAGGAAAGGGTCTGTCCTGGGCCACGGGGATCTTGAAAGCCGTCGAATCAGAGGACTCTGGCGTTGTCTGTGAGCCCCCCCCTCCCCCGGACCTTGAACTCAGCCAGAAGGCTGGCCAATTAGGAGCATTGAAGCGGGCCCGCAAGCCCACGTCCAAGGAATTCCCGGCAGACCCGCTGCCAGCCAAAGCAAGGGCATTGCACGTGCAGAAAGAGGCGGTGCCCCTGCTGGTCACACCTCAGCCCTTAGCACCAGTGGCTCCCCAGGACAATGTCCCGGCCACAGCGGGGTACGCTACACGTGAGGATATGGGTAAGCTCTCAGACACGCTGAAAGACTTCATTGCAGAGATAAGAGGGGGACAGGTTACCCCTTCTCCGCCCTAGCTGGTCAGCGGCCCATCTTCGGGAGAGGGAGGGGCCAGGGCGGCGGCAACAGTGTGGGTGAGCCAGGTGAAGGTGCTGCAGACTCCACTGGGGGCTCCGACCCCCGCCAGCCCACGTGTTTCTTTGGTGGTCACGGCCACACCTTTGCATCGTAGGCCCATGGAGGGAGCTGGGGAGGCCCCCCCACCGGTGGCGCCTGTTATCCCTCCTACATCTATCAGCAGTCAGGAGGTGGTGGATGCCGCTGCCTCAATGTTACTCAGTTCTGGCCCGATCACCAGTGTGACTGTAGGAAGTAGTTTGGCCGCGTATAAAACGCCGGCACCGCCCGCGGTCGGCACACCCGACGTAGTTCCCCCTGCCCACACAGAGCGCCCCTTGCGCCGGTGCAGCCGGTCGCAGCAGCACCCCTGCTATCTGGTCACTGCTCCTTGGCCTGGCAGGTACCTTTAGCGGCCAAGGAGGTTATATGGAGGCATGAGCTCATAGACATTTTTTCTCTGCTCTTATTGGGGCAAGCTGGGGATGGCCAGAAAAAACTATTGAGAACTGGCTTGACGCATTTGCTATTCTGTCAGCGGTCATCCTAAAGAAACATCCCGAGCAGGAGCAGGGGCACATCCAATACGGCGCAGTCATTCGCAATGAGGCCATGAAATGGGGCGGACAGGGCTGGTTGAGCTATGACCTGGAGTTTAGGAAAAGGATGTCCTTGTGTCCAGAAATGAGGTGGGACCAGAAGGAAGTGCAGCTTTGGCTGGATCACATGGGTTCTTGCACGGTGCAAGGCACAGGGGCACAGAACAAGAGTCAGGAAAACAAGGATGTCAGCGATAGTGCCTTCCGCTATGAGACTCGGGGTGACAAGCAGCCCTTTCGGGGAGGGTTCAGAGGGAGAGAGGGTAACAGAGGGGGGTTCAGAAGGTCACCTCCTGGGACCTGTTGTTTGTTCAACACAGGGTCTTGCTCATGGGGCAAGATATGTAAAATTTTGCACGTGTGCAACAGATGTGGAGGCCCCCACCTGGCAGCCTCTTGCCACTCCCAAAAAGGCGGTCCCCCCAAAAGTAAACAGGAGGCCAGAAGTTAGTAGGGGTGACTGGGGTCCCCCCTCACCCACCCAGCCCCTCCTCTACTTTAGCAAGGCAGCGGTCACTACACAGGACCCAGCTCTACCACCCCTTGGTTCCCACCGCAGGAAAGCTTGACATGATTGGGGGTGCAGGGAAGGGCCCTTCGCCAGTGATTATGTCCAACCTGTTGCCTCTCCTTAGAAAGTACCCGCTCACGCTTGACAGTCAGTTGCTACTGGATGGGTTTAGTGAGGATTTCAAAATCCCTTACGTGGGACCAGAAGGGCCCAGGAAGGCGGACAATCTTAGGTCAGTCAAGGATCAACCGGACGTGGTCAGGGCCAAAGTAGAGAAGGAGAGGTTGCTGGGGAGAGTGGCGGGCCTGTTTTCAAGGCCACCCTTGGACAATTTTGTGGTGTCTCCTCTGGGGGTGGTACACAAGAAGGAGCCTGGGGCTTTCCGCTTAATTCACAACCTTTCTCACCCTGACTGGGCCTCTGTCAACCATGGTTTGGAGGAAGGCGCTTGTTCAGTCACGTATTGTACTCTGGACGTGTACGTGGCTTTGGATTTGGTCATGAGGGCAGACAGGGGTGCCTGGCTAGCCAAAGCAGACATTGAGTCTGCATTTCGGTTACTACCAGTGCATCCAAGCAGCCAGCACCTGCTAGGTTTCAAACTAGAGGGTCAGTACTTTTACGACCGATGCATACCCATGGGTTGTGCAGTGTCATGAGCGTACTTTGAGGCTTTCAGCAGCTTCCTCCAGTGGGCTCTTCAGTCGAGCTATGGGGTCAGTGGGATGTCTCACTACCTGGACGATTTCCTTTTCATCAGGAGTGATGGGTCACAGGAGTGTAGCGAGGCCCTGCGGGATTTTGAGTTACTGGCTGCGCATCTAGGGGTTCCCTCTGGCGCCTGGCAAGACTGTGGGTCCGGAGCAAGTCTTGACTTTTTTAGGGATTGAAATTGATACGGTGGCAGGTGAATGCAGGTTACCAGCCGACAAGGTTCAGGACCTTGCTCAGGACATCCAGGCAGCCATTGGTCAGAAGAAGGTGGCACTAGGTTTCTTACAAGGCTTACTGGGCAAGCTTAACTTCGCCGCCAGGATCATACCATCAGGAAGGGTCTTTGCACGCAGAATTGCCACGGCTACAGTGAAGGTCACCAGGAAGTGCCACCTAGTCAGACTGAGTAGAGGGATGAAGGAGGACTTAAGAATGTGGGCGAGCTTCTTGGAAGACTTCAATGGTTCAGTGGTTTGGAGGGCGCCTTGGGCAGGGTCTCCGGAACTCGCTTTGTTCACGGATGCGTCAGGAAGAGAGGGCTTCGGGTCATCTTGGACACGGAGTGGTGCGCGCAGAGATGGCCCAATGTGTGGCATAAGAAGAAGATCACAGCGAACATTACTGTCCTGGAACTCTTCCCGATAGTAGTAGCTTTCGACCTGTGGCCCTCGGTGCTGGCGGCACGTAGAGTACTGTTCTGGTCAGACAATCAGGCGGTGGTGCAAACCATCAATTCACATTCAGCAACCTGCCCGCTACTCTTGTGCCTACTCAGGGAGCTGGTGAGGGCGTGCCTGGTGCACAATGTTGAGTGTAGAGCGCAACATATACAAGGGGTGCAAAACACAGCGGCTGACGCTCTTTCTCGCTTTCAGTGGCATAGGTTCCGGGAGACGTGGCAGAGAGCAAGGGAGGTGATGACCCCTTTTCCAGCACATCTGTGGTTCCTACTGCATCTGAAAGGCGTTTGAGGGGGCTGGGCGAGCTGTCCTTGGCACCTTGGATGATCAAGCAGTACCGGGCGGGTGTGGAGAAGTTCTGCACAGTAACCGGTGCTTGGGAACAAGTGAGGCCTTCCCTGGAGAATAGGACTCCATAATGTGGGCCAAAGACCAGGGGAAGACACAACTGTGGATAGCAGGACACTTGTCAGCAATAAGCCACCAAGATAGATTGAGGGGCCAGGTAGATCCTACCAAGTCCTTATTAATAAGGTTGGCACTGAAGGGCTGGGCCAGGAGCGAGCCGCGAGCACCCGACACCAGGTCGGCCATAGACTTTGAATCCCTGCAGGGATGCTGGATTGGGTGGACAGGGCCACGCACTCAGTATTTGAAGCAGCTCTCTTTTCGTCAACTTTTGGGTTGGCATTCTTTGGGGCATTTCGAATGGGGAAGCTGGTGGCGAAATCAAAACAGGACACATCGGGTGTGGCATCGTCCAGACAGGACGCAGTCCTGACAGGGGAGGTCATGACCATAAGGCTGCGGAGATCAAAAACGGATCAGTCTGGGGCAGGGAAGGTGATAGTGTTGAACAAACTAGAGATCCCCAAGTACTGTCCAGTGTGCCTAGTCGCGAGCTACTTGGTGCTGCGCCCCGCAAGCGAGTGTCACCTCCTTATACACGCAGACGGTACACCCTTGACCAAATATCAAGTACAGCGCATAATGGATGTGTGTTTAGCACTATCAGGCAATAAGGTCCAGGGCAAGCGTTTTTGCAGCCACTCGTTTAGAATAGGGGCAGCAACCATGGCCTTCCAGACGGGTTTGCCAGCGGAACACATCAAACAAGTGGCACGTTGGGCGTCGAACTGTTACAAAAGATATATACGTTCGTCAAAGTTATGGATTAAGCACTGTGCCAGGAGCTTAAAGTAGAAGTGTTAAAAATTGTGCGACATAAGAGTCGGTGTAATTTTGATGGTGATGTTGTTTGAAGAGTTGGGTTTTGTTGATGTTAATAAACAGTGTGTCAAACTTCTGCATCTTTATTTACCAGGTGTGGCGTTCAGGCTCTGGTGGGACCTAAGAAGCAGTCTTCAGACGTAATGGTGGACTCTTTTGCTACTTTATTCCAATAGTACAGCTAGGGTGTCAATCCAAAACAACTTAGAGAACAGAATAAGCTCCGCACTATGTCCCAATCTTGGCTCTGGCTGAAGCTCCTGGTGAGGCACCTGACGATACACCGAGGTTGCTGCTGGGGTTCCGGATACTTCTCCGAATGGATAGCTCAAATAGAAAAGAAAGAACACACCCTGTGTTACTGAATGCTCTGGGTGACTCTCTTTAGAATGAGGAAGGACAGGGGCGTGAGGGGATCACCGGGGTTCCAACACCCTTTTCAACCACAACCACAAAACAGTTGTGAAGTGCAGGGAAGTGAAGAACGACAGTCAAACAGTCCCGTGACCTCCCTCACCCACCCCTAACAAGTCCCAACCCGTGAAGAAAACAGACCCCTTAATCGGCCCCGTACCTTGTCCAGCCACACTTCTCCAGAAGCGTGGCGGGGCGGCTCACGGTATCAGTGGCCTCCTGGCTTGTCGGTAGGCAGGACCAGGTCGTCGTCCACAGCGGGGTCAGGCGATCCGTCGGCTACCACAACTCTCTCGGCTTCGGGTTCACCTTCGTCTCCGGCGTTCCCGCGTTCCTGTGAGGAGACAGCTTCCTTATCCGCCCCCGGAACTTCTGATTGGGCCAATGGTGATGACGCCGACTCCGTTGATTGGCCCCCGAGAGATGACGCTGCCGCCGGGGGCACATCCATCGACGTCATCCAAGAAACGTTAAAGGGGCCGACAGGATCCTGCGGACGGGGCGGAAACGAACAGGGATTAAGATCCGCACCCCGTCCGTCCGTGTCAGCGACCCCTTGACACCAGGTAAAACGGTCTGGATGATGGGACATTCTGTAGTCCAGAGGGTATCTCAGTGGGCGGATAGCAGAAAATGAAAACACAGGTTCACGTCAACGAGGATAATTTTGCTGGGGACACCCGACATATGATGGAATAGCTTGAAGCGGAGAATTCTCCAGAGACTGGGCGGGGGGACTCGCAACCCGATGTACTGGTAATACACCTAGGAGGTGATGATCTGGTTCCCCTAGGGTGGAAAGACCTGATTCAGGAGATTAGGGGGACATTGTGCGATTTGAGTAACATGCTGGGGTCCTGTGAGCTATGGTGGTCCGAAATCAAGCCTAGGCGGTTATGGCGGGCGCACGGTCAGGGGAAGCCATGGAGACCTCGCGCAGGCGGGTTAACAGCGCGATGTAAAAATTCACTGAGCAAAGAGGCTTTGCTTTTGTCAGGCATGGGTTGCTGCATGTTAAAAGCACTTAGTGCGTTGAGGACGATGGAATACACCTGTCCAAAGTGGGTATGGACCTGTTTCTGCTGGACTTGGGCGAAGCATTGGAAGCAGCAGGTTGTAAGTGAAATGGTAGTATAAGGTGGGGGGCCCTGGGGCATCGGGGCCACACCCAGGTGGCGGAGTTACAGGGCGATCCAAAGGCTGTAAGGTACAGAAGGGTACCCTCTACAGGAGCACAGTACGGGTGCTAAAGCCTATTATCCCAGGGAGGTCCTCGCCTGGGATCCTGGAGGAGCAACGGCGCCCCGTTAGTCCTATGGGCGGTTGTGGACCTGAGCAACCGGGGGTTGCCTGCAACTCTCCGCCCCCGTAGCGGGGAGGGGCGTGAGTAACGGGTGGACTGGAGGTCCGCCAGGGGGAGGGGCTATCCCTTCCCCCAAATTGACAATACCCCGCAGTTAATACCACCGGAGTTTTATGGCTCATCAGGTGGGCAGGTGGCGAGTGGCTGCCTGCCCGTGGATCCCCCGTAAGATAACCCAACATGTTGGCATATTGTTATGCAAATAAACCTGCAGCAAATTTCTCCACCAAACAATTGTGTTTTGTCTGTTATTTAGTTAATTGTTGTGGGAGGGCTGGGGTACGTGCCGATGTTGGCACTATGCTAGGCTGCCCCGGGCCCCCGAAGGGGGCGGCCACCCTTAGTGCCACACGATGGCTCAGACAATAGCAAGCAGTCTAGTGTTGGGGTGGATGCAGTCCCCCCCCTCCTGCTTGGCTGAGCTGCCCGAACGCTGTTTTCCCTCCCTACCGCGAACCCGGCTTTCGGGCAGCGGGGTGGGGGGGGCGCGCCGGTGTTTTAACTAATACAATTTTCTTTGTGTTGCAGGCGGAGTTACAGGGTGATCCAAAGGCTGTAAGGTACAGAAGGGTACCCTCTACAGGATCACAGTACGGCTGCTAAAGCCAATTATCCCCAGGGAGGTCCTCGCGTGGGATCCTGGAGTACGAACGGCACCCCATTAGTCCTACTGGTGGGTGTGGACCTAAGCAACCGGCGGTTGCCTGCAACTCTCCGCCCCCCGTAGCGGGGAGTAACGGGTGGACTGGAGGTCCGCCAGGGGGAGGAGCTATCCCTTCCCCTAAATTGATAACACCCCGCGGTTAATACCACCGGGGTTTTATGGCTCATCAGGTGGGGAGGTGGTGAGGGGCTGCCTGCCAGTGGATCGCCCGTAAGATAACCCAACATGTTGGCATATTGTTATGCAAATAAACCTGCAGCAAATTTTTCCACCAAACAATTGTGTTGTGTCTGTTATTTAGTTAATTGTTGTGGAAGGGCTGGGGTATGTGCCGATGTTGGCACTATATCTGCCCATGCCTCATCAGGTCGGCAAGAGTCATCCCACACCTGGAGAACTAACCGCTGTGGGTCACTGACTGGCTAAAGGGGAGGTGTACTACTGTTGATATTAGCATATTGTACTGAGCACTAGTGCTGAAACTGTTCCGAAGCATATGTTGTGGCAGGAAGCGGGTTGAAACTACTGAGGTGGGGCCAAGGCTGTTCAGAGGACCCATGGAGGAAAACAAACATGATGTGCATATTTGAGAAATATGAAAACAATATGCGACCTTACCAGATGCTACACAGAGTTATACATAAAGCATTTGTTCCACAACTATTTGTCTGTGTAGGTATTAACTCACACAGCACAGACCGTAAGCAAATTTGGTAGGAAGCCAAGGCTTACATTTTTTCATACAACTTCAAGATAATTTTTTTTAGCATCATCTGTCTGCTACATGCAACTTTATGCTCAAAGTTTAGCGGGATTTCGGTATGTGGAAGGTACCTTGGCCAATACCTGCCACTCTTCACTTCACATTCTGTTGAACATGAGTTAATAGGCCGTGACTCTAAATCCTTAGAGACTGCCAACAGTCTCGATTCTGGCGAGAGACTCGATTTTTTAAGCCAAAATTGGAATTATTTTAACTGCTTCCGGCTTAAAATTTCCTCTGCTTCAATAGAAGTCAATGAGGAAAAAATATTCCCTGAAATTTGTTTTCCAAATCTCTCACTTTCTTGTTCTAAAATGTTAACATGTATAAGGCAGCCCCAAACTCTGGAATGAGGGAAAAGCCCCTTTACCACACACACCAGAGACCTAAGCTTCTCCATAGCTGCCAAGGTTTCAGATTGCTATGTGCAATTTTTTTTTCTAGTCCTCATCTCACCATAAAGCGACTGCAAATAAACGCAGGAAGCCATCAATACAACCGGGGCGCCCCCAGCTTCTGCAATTGCATTGGCTGTAGGCCTAACCAGGCCAGCTTCTTTGGATAAAGCTTGGTGTAATCATTGGACTTAGGTGTTTCAGATTAATCTCATTTCTCTGGCCCATACCAGGAACTCCGACCAGATGTTACACCCATCATCATTCCAATTGCCCAAGTCCAGACATGCCATACCCAATACAGCCCTCAGCCAATTCTCATACATCGGGGGCGCGGATCCTTCCAGAGCTTGCAAATCTCCCTCCTAGCGATAAGGATCAAATACATAGTCAGACCTTTTTGTAAAGCCGACAGAGAATTAATCAAGTTGTTATCAATACCAAATATCCCTATTGGAAGATTCAAATTAAACTTAAATTTAAAAATAGCTCAGAGAGTAGATTGCACATTCTGCCAAAATTGTTTTAACTCATCATATTGAAAGAATATATGGATGTCGTCTGCCGGAGAGAAGTCGCATCTTGGACATTTTGAGGAGGAAAAGGGGGCAAACTTGGTTATCTTCTTTGGTGTATAATATAATCTGTTTAAAACAAAAAAAATATTATTTTTCAATGAAGCAGGTTTAATTGATTTATACAAAATCTGAGGAGAGGGTTCGTACAGTTCTATGGCGTCGGCTTGCAGGTCTGATATATTCCAAATTACATGCTGTAAAGGACATTTTATATCCTCGGCCTCAACAAGTTTCCTATACCAAAACCCCACCTCCTTTTTGATGGTATTTGTATTCTGGCACCATGACTCAATTTCCCAATTTCCTCCTATAGAATCTTCCTCTGCTGTGAACCAGGAGCTTAATTGTAAGTACTTAAATCTTGAGAAAGAGCGCCCGATTTTTGATTTTAGCATTTCCCAGGGGTGAATGCGTCAGTAGATAGAAGGTCCAACCAGATTATAATGCCCGCATTCTTAATGGGTAAAGCGAGGCTATCCTTTAAACATGCGGGTAGTCCGGGGGAGTCTCAAATTGGGGCAAAATCTGAATAATATCTGATCCCCCATTGTTTCCTGACTCTATACCATAGATTTAAAGCAGACTTTAAAACTTTCAAACGAGCCCTTTTAAAAAACTTCGGGGCACCAAATTTATTTTAAAAAACTACTCCCCCGCCCTCTAAGAAAGTCATCTCAGTTAACAACTCCCCCCAATTAGAATCCCCTGTACAGCTCAGTAATGACCGAATATTTTTGAACTGGAAGGCAAGTAAATAGCAATAAATATCAGGGAGTGCAAGACCACCTTTCAGGAGCCTACGCCTTAGTTGTTTCCATGAGAGCCTTGCATTTTTATTCGCCCATATAAAACTTCCTATTTTCCCTTGAATCAAGCTTAGCTCTTTAGCTGGAAAATCCAGGGGAATTGTACTAAAAAGATAGGTCAATTTTGCCAGAATTACCATTTTGACCAGGTTTACCCTGCCATATATTGTTAAAGGCAGGTTTTTCCATCTTAAAAAGAGGCGATCGATCTCTTTAGAGACCTTTTTAAGATTAATTTTAGGTATATCCTCCATATTCTGAACTATTGTTATCCCAAGATACCTAAATTCTTTGCTTACTTTACCACTCCAATTGTGGACATGCCAACACATTATCTCTGTTTTGGAGGAATTCGCCAGATATCCAGAATATAGACCGAATTCCTCCAATAGTGCCTCCACTCTAGGGAGGACTTCTACTGGATTGTCGGTATAAAAGAGGAGGTCATCAGCGTATAGAGCTAATTTACTATTATAATGATTAGCAATAAAAGGTGTAATCAATTCATTAAGTCTCATAGATTGAGCTAAAGGCTCTATATATAAATTGAACCGCAAGGGTGAGATAGGACAACCCTGCCTCGTTCCTCTCAATATATTGAAGCTAGATGTTAACACTCCATTGAGGAGAGTCGTTGCTGAAGCTCCCTGGTAGCAATTGATCAATGTCTGTACAAACGTAGGGCCAAATCCCATTATCCTTAATGCTTCCCACAAAAAGGTCCAACTAACACGATCAAAGGCTATAGCCGCATCAAATGCAGCAACAGCCAGGGGCATGGAATTAGCGACTGCCAAGTCAATACTCCCAATTAGCTGTAAAGTAAGTTCCTGAAGAAACCTCCCGGGAATAAAGCCCTTCTGTTCGGTGTGAATCAACTGAGGAACCAACTTAACCAATCTCCCTGCCAAAATGCTCATAAAGATTTTATAGTTGGCATTTAGCAGGGAGATAGGCCTATAGGAATCAGCTTTAATTGGATCCTTTCCTGGTTTTAATATAAGGATGATCGTTGCCTCCTTCCAAGAGTTTGGAACTCTCCCATCAGGGCTATAAACATAGTTAAATAGATCACACAGCCTCTGAATTATTTCGTCCTGGAGAGATTTATATAACTCGCCTGGGAGGGCATTGGTCCCTGCAGCCTTGTTGTTCTTGACCTTATTGATGTAGATTTTTACTTCGCTTTCTGTAAAGGAGGCGTCAAGGGAGGCACGAGCTCCTTCTGCAAGAACTGGAAGATTTTTAGACTTCAGCCAATTTTTAATAGACTCTGGGTCAGAGGTATTCTCTTCTCTATAGAAGAGAATACCTCTATACCTATAGATAAGATTTTTAGACTTCAGCCAATTTTTAATAGACTCTGGGTCAGAGGTATTCTCTTCTCTATAGAAGAGAATACCTCTATACCTACCTATAGAAGAGAATAGAAAACATAGCTAGGAGGCAACTTTGCATGTCCGCCTGCTTATAAGATGTTGCACCATTCTCATCAATAATTAGCTGGCTTATGGTATTCTTAGAGCGCTCACTCCGTGCCTTCCAAGCTAAAAGAGCCCCAGCCTTGCCGCCATATTCGAAATGTTGCATATTATTTAATTGCCACTGAGCTTTTACTTTTGATTCCAATTTGCCCCTATTTTCTTGACGCAGACGATCCAGGTCTGCATTTAGTTGGATTAATCTATCACTAGAGACCTGAGGACTACATAGCCTCTCGTTTTCCAACCTACCTATCTGCTGTTCTAATTTTTTTTATTCCAGTAACTCCTACCTATTCTTTGCGCAAGTCAAGCTATGAATCTGGCCTCGTAGGTTTTCTTTATAGGCATCCCAAACGAAGTCAGGGGTTGTTGAGTCACTATTTAAAGAAAAATACTCTGTGGTTGAATTTTTTAAAACCCTAATAGTATCCTCTTTAGAGAGCATTGATCTTTTTAAGGTCCATCTGGATCTAAGGCTTTGCCTGCCCCCCCGAATATGAAAAGAAAATTGGGGCATGATCAGAGATAGTACAAGGTTGTACAGAGATGTTACCAACTTTCTCTAGCCTCAGTCTGTCTATTAAAATATAGTCTGTCCGTGAGGAGTGACCATATTTTTTTTTTTTGTAAAATTTTTTATTTTGCAGACAGAGAAAAAATAACAATAAACAAAAGGTACCACATTGGGCGCGTAGAAGGTCCCACACAGTGGGAAGGCTTAAAAGGAAGATGGGGCAGAGCTGCAAAACAAAAAGTCTTCAGTTGCTGGTAATGTCGGCAGTCCCGTATCAATCCCCCACCAAGGGGTAGCTCAAGTAGTGCAGCCAGCAAATAGTCCAGGAGCGCCCCAGTGTTCAATTAAGCCTCATCTCGGCGATGTAACTGTCCCAATGTGGCCCCCCACCCTTCCCCCCAAGAACTCCCCCCCCCCGTGACGGCGCCGCTCGCAAACCACATTCATCCAACAAGCATACTCTAAAGCTGAAATAAGTGTAAATTCCTTAAAGATGCTGGGCACACAGCCGAGGGCAAGCCCGCAGAAAGAAAGGTCACCAAGGGGCCCCACTCGTGCTTGAAGTTTTTGTATTTGCCTATAAATATATCCGCCATTCTCTCGAGACTCAAAAGTCTCCACAGTCTAGAGTGCCAAAGGGAAACCGCCGGGGCCTCCTTCCGTTTCCAGGCCGAGGCCAACGTGAGCTTGGCCGCGCCGAGACACAGCCACAAGATCTTTTTATCGGCTCGCGATTGGTGTTCCAGGCCGGGGTCTCTCAAACCCAGCAGCACGAATTCAGGGGAGTCATCGACAGGGTACTGCAGAATGTCCTTAATATGGGACAAGATCTCGACCCAGAAGGGCTTAATGATCGGGCAATCCACCAAATGTGGCGGAAGTCCCCCAGAAGGCCACAACCCCTCCAACACCTGTCCGTGGCCGCTGGGAAAATGCGATGCAGTCGAGCCGGGACCATGTACCATTGCGTAAGAGTTTTGAAATGCGCCTCCCTCAGGAGTATGGAGTGATTAAACTGCGTCATGTCCTTCCAAAGCGCCGACCATTCTCCGTCGGTGATATCTCTCCCCACCATCTCCTCCCATTGCTCCATGTAGCGCGGTCTAGGGGAAAGGGCCGAGCGGAGCAGCAGTTGATATAGAAAGGAGATGGTCCCCTTCATGGCAGAGGTCTTCAGGAGAAAGGCCTCAAAATCGGACAAAGGTCTCGTCGCCGCCTCCCGCACCGCGGGCGAAGTGGCCCAATGTAGCAGTTGCAAATGCCGATACCTCTCCCCTGGCAGCACTTGGTAGTCCCGCATGCAGTTCTCAAACGTCTGGGGGTCGGGCCATGGAACAAGTGAAGTAACGCCCGGCATCCCCCCTCCCTCCAACCGTCAAAGGGGCCCTCGGCGAGCGCCGGAGGGAACTCTGGATTAAAATGCAATGGGGTGAATGGGGATGGAAAGGTCGTCCACCTCTCATCGCCAGCCAGTGTGTCCCAAACTTTCAGCGTAGTCCCCGTGGGGGTACTAATATACGCGTTTACCGGGCGGTCCCGCTTCGGCTTCCATGCGTTTTCCCAGATGGACCGGCCTGCCACACTCCGGTCCATGTGTAGCCAGTGTTTGTCCGAGAACTGCTGTGACCACTCCACCATAACTCTAAGTTGGGCCGCCTTGTAGTAGAGGTTGAAGTCCGGAAGGCCTACCCCCCCTTCATTCCGCAGGCGGCGCAGGAGTGTAAACGAAAGCCGCGCCCGACCACCCTGCCAGACAAATTTCAACATCATCGATTTGAGGTGGCTAAAAAAAGTGGAGGGCAGTGGAATTGGTAAGGCCTGGAACAGGTATAGATACTTGGGGAGAAGGACCATCTTGACAGCATGTACCCGTCCTAACCAGGATAGGAATTTAGGCTTCCATTTCTCCAGTTCCGCGCGCGATTTGGCCATGAGGGGCGGGAAGTTGGCCGCGAAGAGGCCGCCAACTGTAGGAGTGAGGTGAACCCCCAGGTATAGCAGGGAGCCCGAGGTCCAGGCCAACGGTGTCGTCGCCTTCACCCGAGCCACCTCGGCCTGAGATAGGGTCAGGTTCAGGACATGCGACTTGCCATAGTTAACCTTGAAGCCTGCCACCGCCTCAAATTCCAGCAATATATCACGCACACACGGGAGAGAGTTAGCGGGGTCGGCCACCGACAAGAGGACATCGTCCGCAAAAAGGGTGATCTTGTGCTGTTCCCCAGTGAACGGGATGCCCTTCACCCCTTCATGCTCCCGGACAGCCAGCGCCAGAGGTTCAATGCTGAGTGCAAACAGCAAGGGCGAGAGGGGACACCCCTGCCTAGTGCCCCGTGAGTGCTGGAAGAAGGCCGACAAATGGCCGTTCACCGCCACCCGGGATCGCGGGCTGCAAAAGTTGGCTCTCACCATCGCGATGAAGCGATCGGAAAAACCAAACGCCCGTAACGTGTGGAAAAGAAAGCCCCAGTCCACTCGGTCGAAGGCCTTCTCCGCATCCAGCCCCACCAAGACCGCCGGGATGCGGAACCTGTCCGCCTTCTCTATAAGGTGGATTACCCTCCTGGTGTTATCATGCGTCTGGCGGCCTTTGATGAAGCCAGATTGGTCCGCATGGATAATCGACGGCAGCAGGTCCTGCAGGCGGCTCGCTAAAATAGCCGAATAGAGCTTTGCGTCTATGTTGAGCAAGGCTATGGGGCGGTAAGAGGCACACTGCTCTGGGTCCTTCCCCGGCTTCGGCAGGACCGTGATCACCGCCTCCGCAAGGGTCCCAGAATTCACCCCAGATCCAACCATGTCGTTAAAGAGGGCGACCAGGAAGTCACACACCTCAGTCGCATAGGTCTGATAAAAGACAGCGGTGAACCCATCGGGGCCGGGGGCTTTGTGTAGTTTCAGGTTTTTGATGGCAGAGAGGACCTCCTCCCTCGTGATCGGAGCATCAAGTAAATCGTTCCAGGCCCTTGATACCTACGGAAGCGATAAGCGCTGTAGGAATGCACGCTGTTCAGCAGTTTCCAGCTCTTCCCCCCTGTACAACGCGGCGTAGAAGCGGCCAAAGACATCAGCCTTCGCCCCGTCATTGTGATGGAGCACTCCCGCCGTGTCCCTAATCCCACCTACGTATTCACGCTCCCTCCTATCTTTCAATTGCCGGGCCAGGTGTCTGCCAATCTTGTTACCCCCAGAGTAGGAGTGCCGACCCAGCCGCAATAGGGTGAGTTCAGCCCTATTCGTATAGTGCGCCTTCAACTTGCCCCTCACTGCCGTCAGGGGACGCAGGGTCACCCTCGAGGGATTAGCTTTGTGCTCCCTCTCAAGCGTGAGCACCTCTGCCTCCAGCGCCTCCCTCTCCTTCCTACGTAAGGCGTTCAATTGCGAGTTGAGGCCCAGGCACGTCCCCCTGATCGTCGACTTGAAGGCGTCCCAGGTGGTCACTAGGGACGTGTCCGAGGGGGGGTTGCTTTCAAAAAAGTCCTGGATGGCCTGACGCAAGGCCTGATGGGACACCTCATCCCTGACCACCGAGGCCGGGAAGTACCACTTCCGGTTCGCGGTGTCCGGAGGCGACCACCGAAGCGTGAGCACCAGGAGGCTGTGGTCCGACACAGAAATCGGGAGAATGGCGGCATCTAATATGTTCCCTCTAAGTGATTGACTGAGGAAGACGTAATCCAGACGGGAGTAGGTGTGGTGTACATGGGAAAAGAACGTATAGTCCTTTACATCAGGGTGAAAAAACATCCAACCATCAACCAGACCCATCTCTTCCCCCCCCGCTGCGTAGCCCCCGAGAAGACCCCTGTGTCCGCCCTCCGCCCCCCCGAGCTATCCACCTCTCCATCCCAAACCAAGTTATAATCACCCATCATGAACACAAGGCCTTCCGCAAAGTCCCCCACCTTCTCCAGCAGCTCCTGCAAATACTTATTCTGGCCCGAATTAGGCAAGTAGAGCACCACAAATGTACACAGCCTGCCCTGGACGTGCCCCTTGACCATCAACCACCGCCCCTCTCTATCGTTGCGGACCCCCACAGGCTGAAAATGCAACGCCGCCTTAAACATTAAAGCTACCCCCCGGTGCTTCGTGACAGCTGAGGACCTGTACACAATGGGGTACGCCCTGTGGCGGAGCCGCAGTTCATCCTTTCGAGCCAAATGGGTTTCCTGCAGCCCCACAACATCAAGATGATGGTCTACAAGATATTTCAGGACCTTCTGTCTCTTCTGAGGGGAGTTCAAGCCCTTGACGTTCCAAGTGCCTATACTAATCGGCATGATAGACACCACACATAGAGCTTGCTATCAGAAATGCAAATGGCGCCCAACCCTCATTCCTCCCCTCCCCCCAGCCACGTGCTCCCAAACGTTTCCAGAACAGTCGTAGGATCAGCCCCTCTACAGCATGGCGCGCATTCCACCACTCACACCCTGCATTCATCCCCAAAGGCCTGCCGTCACGGCCCCCCCCCCCCCAACCCCACAGTCCCCCAACCAAAACCCCCCCGAACCAACACAGAACATTGTACAGAAATGGAACAAAAAGTGCAAAAACCATACTCAACAAGATCAGCAGGCCGAAGTCCGTAGGAAGCCCCCAATCAAGTGACAGGCCAGAGGAATGAAACCACTATTCCCCTTGGCCGTAATCGAGGTCGTCTCCCACCAGAGTACTTGCAAAACCCTCGATCAGAAGGCCCGAGCCTCCCCGGCGCTGATCCGCCATTTTTCGGGGATTACGCCGCCCCAGAGCTGAGCTGTGAGTCGGCCAACGTGGCCGAGGCCACCGAAGCGACTGCTGCCCCTCGTTCCTGCAGGCTGGTAGAAAGGTCCGGACGCTGTCTAGTAGGGGATCCGGCGGGGGAGCACCCCACCCTGTGCCATGAGTGCGAACGGCGGCGCCGTCGAGACGGAGAGGCCGCCGTGGCCTGCGAGGACGGCACATCCGCCAATCCCAAGAGCTCTTTTGCCGCCTGAAGTGTGCGTACCTGGGCCAGGCGATTCTGCCATCTGAAAATTATTCTGAAAGGGTGCCCCCAGGAGTAGGCGATCCCCCTCTCTTTCAGGAACGCTGTGATAGGTCGGAAGTCCCTTCGCTTTTGTAGGGTAGATGCGGCCAAGTCCTGGAATAGCTGTGGCCGATGGCCCCGAAATTGCAGTGATTCGATGACCCTGGCCTTCCGAAGTATCCTCTCCTTAAGTTGAAAATCGTGGACGCACACCAATATGTCGGGGGGAGGGCCCCCCCCCTCGCCGTGGCAAGCCCACCCGGTGCACTCTGTCCATCCGTATTTCCGTCGTGTCCGCCTCATCTAGGACCTGGAGAAACAGCTCCTGAACGTACCCCCGGAGATCTCCCGCCTCACCGTCCCAAGGCACCGCCCGTATACGGATGTTGTTTCTACGGGAGCGGTTTTCAAGGTCTTCCGTGTGCAGTTGAAGGTCCAAATTCTGCTCGGTGAGGCGGATTATATCTTGCTGGAGCATGTGAACGTCGGTGGCCACGCTCAGGTCCCTGTCCTCCAGGGTCGCCACCCTCTCTCCTATGCCGTCCACGTCCCTCCGCACTTCCCGTAGGTCGGAGGCGAGCTGCGTCCTGAGTTCCGATATGTCCTCCTTGATGGATGCGAACAGCTCCGACATGAAGGCCTTCGTCGCCGGGGCATCTTCATCTGAGTGCTTTGACGACCCACTCGCTCCAGGGGAGGCCGGTTGTTGGGAGGCCGTGTCCTTCCCCTGGTTTCGTTTGCGCTGCACTGTAGACATGGCGGCTCACCGCGCCCTGTGTCGGCCCCACGTGGCCAAGGGAAGTAGCGGGGCCTGCCGGCGGATCAAGTGCTCGGTCCCCTCCGTCGCCTCCAAGCGTTTCCAGGCCCCCCGCACTCAGGCACTCGACCCGTGAGCGTCTCCCGCAACCCAGGCGGGAATCCCAGGAGGCCGGTGACCTTCCGCCCCGGTCCTCCGAGCCTCCGCTCTCCAATAAGCGATAGAGTCACTCCTGGGCCCCGCCGCCGTCCGGCTCCGTGCAGTGACCCGGCCCGGGGCCTCAAAAGTTCAAGCAGGCCGCTGGCGCCACCCGCGAGGAGAGGGCCGGTCGATGGCGATAGTAACGTGCCACCGGTCGTTCAAGTGTCACTGCTTGGCCAGGGGTCAGTGCCCCACCTCCCCCAGGTGTGGTGGGGTATGAGCCGGGTCTCGTCGTTAGGACCTCCCTCGTCCAAGCTCTGGTCCGAACAGCCTTCCGTCTGCTCCAGTGCCTGCAGGCGGATCTAGGGCTCCGCCATTCGACCACGCCGGGCCGCGATGGCTGGAAAGCCCGGGGTCTCGCAGGCCGCGGGTTGCGGACGCTCTCGCAGGTGCTCCCTAGGTCACACCGCCTCGGTGACCCCACCAACGTCCGCCGCTCTGCTAGGCGAACGTCTCCGCCACCGTAGGGGCTCGTGGGCACCCCCAAAATCATGCTGTTATATGCTTTGTTGGATCAGCGCCGGAGCGGCACGAAAAGGCGTCCTACTCCGCCGCCATCTTGGCCACGCCCCCGTCGAGTGACCATATTTTTTACTAAAAAAGGTGAAACCGGGTCTATCACCCATCTTGGCCCTCCAGAGATCTGCCAACCCAAGGTCATGGATCATATTAACCTATGCTCTACGAACACGTGGGCACCAATGTGTTGACTATGGTTAGACCTATCGCGTACCGGATCAAAAGGAACATTAAAGTCACCTCCGATTACTATTGGAGTGTTGGTTCCTATTAAATTGGTTTGCATATTGCAGAGATGTGTTGGATCATCAACATTTGGGCCGTAAAAAGAAACAACAGTAAGCTTGGTCCCTCCTATGTCGACCAGCGCTATAATCCACCTCCCTGACTGGTCCGAGGTAACAGATTTAATACTACCATTTACCCCTGATCTAATCAAAATCGCCACCCCCTTATTATGCGTAGACTGCTCAGGAGTACAAAAAGACTCGACCCAACGATATTTACCAAAAGTCGACCTAGACTCCGAATAACTCAGATGTGTCTCCTGAAGCATACACACGTAAGCAGAAGACTGTTCCAAATACTTCATAACCAGCCGTTCCCTACGTGGACATCTAAGACCGTTGATGTTCCAGGAGATACATTTGATTAAACTACTCATTCAGATAGCCTATTTCGCTAGGGTACCAGAAAATAGTCAAACATTCTAATGATGGCTTCGAAGCTGTAAAAGTGAGATTGAGGATATATTTTTTTATTTTTTCCCGCTGCAACCCCACCCGTGCTCCTCGCCACCCATACCATCCCCAGTGACTCCTCTTCCCATCCCAGGGGGACCCCCCTATTATACCAGGCAGAAGCCCTATGGGCGAGACCCCCCCTAGATGTCTATCAGACCATTATACAACTAAACTGTTAGACCCCTGCATAGAATATCAGCTAGGTGGTTCAATGATAACTCTGACTTTAAAGTTTGCCTCCGCATACTACCCCTCACTTTTATTTTTAATTTCTTCTATGAGGGTATCTACCTCTTCCACTTGACGCATATTATACATGTGGTTGTTCCACATTATTCATAGCGAGGCGGAGAATCTTAATTGTACCTTGGCCCCCAATGAGCTCAGGATTGTCATCCTTTAGCCCAGCTCCCACTGCCTTGTCGCTGTGATGCGTGAGACGTCCGACCTAATGGAAAAGGAAAATTGTCTAGAAGAGAATGTATGTTTGACCGTGCCTGCCTTCAGTGCGAGGGATAACATTTTCTCCTTTAGTGAATAAGTTAAAAAATTCACTAGGATTTTCCTTGGCTTGGGGTTTGTCGAACTCCTCTTGTATGGATCTCGGTGGACACGCTGAATGCCGATGGCTAAATTAACTTCTGGCAAGTCTTTAAGGATTGTATCCTTAAGAAGAGTAATCACGAAGTTTTTAATGTCTCCCCCTTCCAAGTCCTCGGGAACATTTAATATCTTCAGATTGTTCTTTCTGGCGTGATTCTCGAGGCGCTCAATATCAACCTTCAGGTCTCTATTTTGGAGAACTAGTTTGTCTATTTTTACGGAGGAACTATGTAGTGATTCCTTTATGTTAGGAACTTCAAGTTCTAAGGCATCAGTTCTACGTGAGATTTCTTCAACTTTTTTAGTTAACACCTCACATGAAGATTTAATCTCGGCTTGGTTGAATTCGGAGATGGTAAATCTTCTTCCAATGTCATCCTTTAATGCCATTAAGATGTCTGCTAGGGATCCAATTCCAGCTCCACCTCCCTCCGCATTTAAGGGATCCTTTTTTTGCAAGTCTGGGATTCCGAGAGGGCCATTTTTAACCAAGATTGAGGGAGATAAAACCTCCACTACATCATCCTTTTCCATTGGTTGTAAAGGGTCGAGATCTAAACCTTGATCTACTTGATTCTCAAGGGCTGAATACCTATTAGAGAGGTCAATAGAAGGATGGACACCAACAGGTTCAACGGATGTGCACAGACCCTCTGTTCCCCCAGAGGGTGGTGAAATCGGGGTTGATGACAGGGTAGTTTCTTTCGGCAGAGGGAGACCCTGCGGGAGCGCAACATGGGCAGTTGAAGTTGAAGTTGACATGTTACTCCCCTTTTTTTTTTTTATCTGAAGGAGTAGTTAAGACCTTATAGAAGGTCTTCAATGAGGGAGTAACTTTTACTTTGGAAGACAGGGTTTTTTTGACCCTGCCTTTTCCTCTTGTTCCACCCGGTGTGCTGCTCTCTGTGGTGTCGTCTTTCTCGCACCGCCTTGCTGTGAATTTTACCTCCGTAACGGAGGGTAAGACCCCCAAATCCACAGCAGTGTCTATCTTCACTGCTCTGTTGCGTAGGGTATAGCGGCACATGGTTGATCCTGAGCTTTGCTGGCTTTTGGCACTATAATCAGCACGGTACAGAATATTCCGCCCACTTTTCTCCATACAACTCCAATAACTCTCCTGCTGAAAAGGCCGGAGATCCTTATCCAGGCACTGCTGTATGTCAAATACCTCACCTTCCTCGACCTCTGTCCCAGGCGCAGAATCACAAGCCCCGGTCAGGCAAGGAAAAGCAAACAGTCCCCTCTGCTCATCAAATGACAACCACTTACCCCCGCCTCTCACTGTAGTGTCCGAGCATGGACACGTTCTAGTGTTCATAAGTGATGTAAGACACTTTACACACACCCACCACAGACGTCATGGTGTCACATGACGCTGCCAATAAAAGAGGCCGAGCGCACGTGCTCGTGGCCATTCTTACTACCCTCATCTGGTGTCTGTGTCCACGTTATTGCTGCTCCTGCGACATGCGGGCCTAGGGCCCTTCACCACTTTACACTCACCACCTCAGGCCCCGAAGAAACACAATCGCCAGCAGCACTTGGCCCGTCTTGTTTCACAGTCGAACCACCGCTCGAATCTCGGCAGACTAACCCCTCGCCGGAATGACAGGTGCTGACTACCGCCATGAGCCCGGATCCACAGCTGAAGGACACGCTGCCGCCTCAGCTCCTGTGCTGCACTTGCGACCCGCGGCTGTGATACTCCAGGGAGCGCCGACAGATGACCCCCAAACATCATCCGGCCTTGGAGGTGCTCCACCAGGTAAGTCACAGGAGAAAAAAACGGCAGAGAAAGAAAAAAACGGGAGGCGAGAGGCGGGAGACTGGGTACGCAGATTACACTGGGATGCTTGTGGTAAAAGGCGTGGAGGCAGCACAAAAAGGGGAAATTTCGAAATTAAAAGTGTTAGAGTACTAAGGTCAGAAAATCAGAGCTCAAATATCACCATCTATCCGATCCTTAGGAAGAAAAAGAAAGCCTACTACATTTGATTGCAGAGGTCCGGCACAAATTCTGTGATAGACATCGGAGGAGCTCGCCTGCAGCCGTTTAGCTTCCGGCCGTCATGTCCCCCGCGTAAAATCTCAGATTGCTATGTGTGACATCTTCATAATTTCAGTGTAATTATGAGTGATATTTCAACGACTATGAGTGACACTTTCTAGAGAGCAAAATCAAGCAATGAGGATGAGGGAGACATATAAATAGCTGAAATCCAACCCCTCCCCCTCCTTTGGAATTCAAGTGGGATTATTTAAAAACACTGAAAAGTGTGGTGTCATTACACATTCAATTTGGTATCTTATTAATATTTAATACAGGCTGAGCAATTTATTTGAATTGTACTGCTAAGAGTATGTTTTTTTGTATGATCAGAGCTGGAGTTAGAGATTTAAAAATACTTCAGTTGCTAAAGCTTGCTTTTATTTCCTCTGCAACTGTTATCAGAGGGTTAGCCTTTCAAAGACCCTCTCAATCACTAACGCCGTTCAGCAAAAGGTGGTATTATCCATTTGTGCCTATTACTGTTAACGCTGTAAATTAACATCATGTCAGAAGTCTTAAATTATGAGACCCAAGCGCCTAACAACTGGTATCTTCTTTCAGCACAGCACTAGAGGCAGTCAGATCTTTTGAGATCCTGCCTCAGCAGAGATGACTGTAAGAGCTGGTCTGCTCTCCCAATGGTCGCCAGGAGGACAGGCAGCAAACTGCCCACACACGGGAAGCAGCATTTCACTGTTGTCTGGCCGAGGGGGTGAAGGGGGGTCACTGCCAGTTAACACTAGATACACAGTACTCGCGGAGGCGTGATCCCTGTCTGCACTTACAATCTGCACTCATACACCTGAAACGCACTGACTTTACATTCTCAAATGCATATGTACACACAGATAAACTGTGCATCGACCTCTTCACACCTGAGATTATAAAGCAAACGTGCACTCACCCTCTTGCCATCGCCGCACATGTGAAATTACTAAGAAACCTGCAGTGAACCCACTCTGTAGCTTGTGAATGTGCACCCACACATCTGGCAAAACGTGTACCATAATACACACACAGGATTATCTCTAAATGTGAGCCAGCACTTTCACAAGTCGTCACCACAGCAGACACTAGCACGCACCCCCTGGGCATTTAATTTGGGCAAGGTAGCATCAGGCTGAGGTGCACATGTAAGGTCACAGGCCGCCGGCTGCAGCCTCGAACAAGGGCAGAACTTCAGCCAGAAGTAACTGACCAGCAGGCAGCTGATAGTGCGCTGCTGCTAAAAAGCAAATTTGTAGAGGATTAATAATACCCGGCTGACATTGTCCCCAAAGTGACACTTACTAGTTGTGAGGCAAGCCATTTTCTTTATTGGCCGGCCACCGCCTCCTCTGAGTCCTTGCTTCTGCATAATGTCGCACTGTACTCCTTAGGCAAACTGCATCATCATGGACCGTGCAATTACCCCCACCCGGGCATGATCAGATTCAGCGGGCTCCAGTTGCCATAGCAGTCGTGTGAGTTGGATCCGGCGGTCTCTGGGTCATCGCCGATTTGAATTTACCAGCCACGCGGCAGTGCGAACAGCACATGAATCATAAATGCTTGACTTCAGAGATCTGCGTGAATCCGCACAATAACCCTCTGAGCTACTTCATGAGTAAAACCTGTCACCAAACTAAATCTTTATCACGCTCAACAAGAAACATCCTTTACGAGTTAGCTTGACATTTGTATTGTTGCCTGAACACTAACTCCTAAACCTACAAGGAATTCAGCCCACTCTCAGGCGTTTTTTTAGGCCAAGTTCCACAAGTAATAAAAAAATATCTTTGTGAGAAAAATACCTCACAGGTATCCGACCTCCCCAAATACAGTTTGCCCAATATGCAGCTTGGCTCATGGTACACAGTACACATTTTGACTTTACAGCAGAGATGAACCCTTTGTGCTACTAAATCATGGCGAGTCAACTGCAGGTTGACAAAACCTCCACCAGTAACAGGATTTATAATCGGCGCAGTAGGGTTTAATTTTTGACACTTACCAAGGCTGGGTGGTGCAGCTGGTAAAATAAAGCCAAACTGATGCCAATGCCTGGGTCGCTGAAGTGTCTGTCACCTCCTTGGCTGCAGACAGGTGCGCAGGGAGGCCGCAAATTGTTACATTGTAGCACAGCATTGCAGCAGACCTACAATGCTGAGCTAATCCTTAACTGTTATGAGCCAGCGCTGCCTGCTGGCGGCAAGTCTGCTGGGAGCAGCACAGCAGAGCCTACGCACTAACACCCAATTCAGTGGCATTAAAATGCTTGACAAAGCATTTCAGTGGTGATGCGGATCACCACACTGAAATGCGTGAGTGTCACACGTGATGCGTGATACTTGGAAGGTCTGCTTCTCTACAAAGGTTTGCCTACTGAATGACCTATGGAATGTTCATGTTGGGCCTCCATGTCAGCCGCCAATTATCGATACAAAAAGAAGAGTTCAATCATGATCTGAATAGTTTACTTCAAGTCACATAAAATACTGACCAAATAATGTGCTTCGAACTCTAGCACTGGTGTACGCAGCACCATAATATGCACTATATCTACAACACAAAAAAACTCCTAACATACTACCAACTTAGCATCGTGAGAGGAGGTAGCAAAAACTGGGAAAGTTCCATTGACGCTTTAAGAGACGGTTTGAGTAATTGGACGTGTATACATGACGTTTTCGAGCTGCAATGAGGGAGGGATAGTTTGAAAATAAAATCGAGGGAATTCATTTTCTCCATTAACTTGCATGGACGCATAGGCAATTAAACTTGAATTAAGAAATTCTAAGAGGGACGAAGGTAAAATAACAGACGGTTTTACCTGAAACCCGCGAGTTTTTGTGGTTAATCTAGAGTGTTAGCAGGTGTGTAGGTCGTCTCAAAATACGTGAATAAAAGCCTGCTTGCTTTGTGAAATAATATTCCACGTCCAACACACTGCTGAACTCAACGCTGAGGTAGTTTCTAGTTAGACACAATGTGGCACGTGCGTTTATAGTTTCAATGAACATCTGACGAACATTCCTAAACCAATCGGAAACAGCTGCGCAAGACGCCGAAGCAATCCAGCCAATTAAATGGTTCGTGAAATGGCCACCAACCAATCCAGGGACAACATCTCCTCTCACCAATGTTAGGTAATGACAGTTCCCTGCCACTAGAAGAATATGTTTCCGCATGTGTGATTGGTTGTGTCCACTTAGTCTATTATAAACATGTCGCCACGATTACCGATTAAAAGACGGCAGTGGAAAAAACAATAACGAACAACGGGCTGAGAAACTATGTAGGCAAGTTCCGGTTATGTGGTCACGCTTACTCACCACCACCAGAGGACGTTGTAGGGCAAAATGAAGACTGGAAGATCTATAACACCCACGTTGTTTTCCGACTGTAGGCTCAAATATTAAGACATGATAACGGGCCTTTTAAACCTACCAAACTCGGTAAAAATCAGACGGATGGTGGCGAGCGGTTGAAATGTAAATTTTCGTAATCGGCTACTCGTGTGGGACGCTGTCTTCATTCAAAGGCGTCCTTGTCCATGCGTGGCTTGTCTTGACGTGAATGACTGCTCACCCAGACGGCAGTCTCTTTGCTTATGTCATCATCCGATTGTTGCCCTTTGGAAATAATGTCCTGGCTTCTCCTATCACCAAAGGCTTAACACCTGGGCCTAGCCTCCACCTGGGTCTCTTCCTGAATTGTGTGAGGACTTGTCACCTCCCTACCACCGCTTCCAATCACCCTTAGCCATCCAGAAGAGGCCAGACCTTTACGCCTACAATTTGTCCTGGAGTCCAGCTCTCCTAAGAGTCTGTGGTCTTGCCTCGGCCCTTTCTCTCCCTTCATCCTATCAGGGATGTCCACTCAACCTAAAGACTTCGCAACTCCTCACCATCTTGTGGATTGTGGCTTGACGAATACCTTAACCTAAATGGCTGCCCCCATTGCTATCTGACCCCTGTAATTTAAGAGCAGAGACCTCACCCTACTTCTGTGGACCGGTGCCTGACCTGTATCTACCTGGAAAACGTCCTCTTTCTACATAAGTCATCACCTGCCAACACCTCTGATAGTCGGTGAACCGCCGCCCACCCTGGAAACAGTTTACTCTAATATTTATGAATACACCTTCTCCTGCTGGTATCTTTATCCTCCTCAGTACCTAAACCAGTGTCTTTCCTCCTGCATGAGGTTCAGCCCCAAATTCCTCTGTTGCTATTTTGTGGAGCTTGTTCTGGCCTTAAGTGCTGGCTGTAGAAACCATGATCACTGCCCTATGAGGAGCCACTGCCATTCCTTCTTTTTTCTCTTCTTGTTCCTTGTTGCTTGCAACTTATCCCTTATTGCAGGCATTTACAAAAAGACAGTAAATGTAGGCAAAACAACTGGCCGTGGAGGCTCAGTTACCACCGTCCCACTGGAGGACTCTCAGATCTCTTGGCTGACCTGGAGCAAGTGGCGTTGCAACTGTCCAGCTGGCTCCATGTCCAGGATGCGTGATGTCAAGTACCAAGTGCCAGGTATCACCCTCAGCGACGACAACTTAAATCGGAAGCGATACCAGCGAGTAGTGTGCGACTACAAAGAATGTCATTGCAATCGTACACTTGGTGAGTGTGATCAGGCCCGGGTCGAATGTACCGACATGGAGGAGTATGAGTGTGCCCTCAGCGACATTGCTTATGCTTCGCGTCACCTTTTCAAGAAGCTGTGGACCACAATAGACAACTCGTCTCATAGCATTTGGGAACGGCTGAAGCTTGTCTATCCTGGCAAAACGACACAGAATAAGAACAAGAAGGTGACAAAATAAAAAACGGATGGGAAAGGAACAACAATGGACACACAGAAGGTACAGCCTATAGAGAAGAGACAAGGGAGGCACTGTCCTGAGGGCTAATATATAGTAGTATAGGCCACAGGGTTAATATAGGGGGAGGACCCAGCCATACAGAAATTAGCCAAAACCAATCATATTGATGATCTAGGGTGGCACTGACCATGGAGAGAATATCAGTGTGAGAGCTTGGAGTGGGACATAGCATAACAGGGAACATCAGAGATGGACAGCCCATTTTAAAGAGACAATGGTGGTACTTGGGACAAAGAAAGTGTATTATTATAAGGCAGCAACAGCTAATAGTTTATATAGTTCAGTGTTAGTATTAAAATTGAGTCAAAATGTTGACATCCCTCCCCTGTGAATGCCACTGCTTTACCGATTCCATAGCCCAAATAACCAAGTTACAGCTTAGAACAGAGCAAAGTTGATATAAAAAGCCTCTTTCCATAGATCACCATAAAAAGGATTATAAGCTCAAAGTCTTAACAAACAATGTGATACAATAATACTGCTTATGTATTATATCAATAAATTATTCTTATAGATAGTCTCATCCAAGCGAAACAATATTCCTAATACAGGTTAATGAAGGTTAAAATGTGGAATGCAGGTAAAATCGCAGTACAAAGCAAACACCGATCATAATCAATCCTGTTCAGGGGTGTTCCTTGCAACCCATTTGAGTGCATTAATTCAAACCCTTAAATCAATTGTGTCCTTCAGTAAGTAGCCATTCAAACTTCTTGTGCCGGTGTGCCCCGCCAGCATCCTCCCATGTAACAGTGATACCACAACTGTTATATATTTTGCAAAACTAGTGTGCCATTTAATATATGTATGGAATACATATTGTGGGCTTGAACAGATTGGACCTTTTTGATAACCCTTTCCAGGTGTTTCATCAGTTCATACTTGAACGATAGCCTGCTCTGTGCTGGCCATACACGAGTTGCACAGCTGTATACACATAGTGTTCCGAATGATTCACTTATACCATAGTTTGTCCATCTTTAATCCATTTTATTTCCAAATTTTTTTCCAAACTTCATTGTCATGCCAGGGATACAAAATTCATGGAAATTTCTGCGTATAAATACTTCATGACTGCCTATCCAGGCTTACACATGAGCATGTACTGAATTTCGAATCCTCCAAATTGTGCAAAAATTACATCTAACCCAATGCATTTCGCTGTACGCTTCGTCAGGGGTATCTACAATAAAGAATACACGTGTTTCCATTATTGTTTAAGTTGCACTTTCTACATCTTCTAACATTGTTGCTAGAATCCACTCCCCCACCATATATTTACAAGACAGCTATTCACAACGTAAATGTTTGCTAACTCACACCATGTACTGTGCTTGTTTTCTACAACCCTATTTTCATAACGAAACTCCCCATTTAACATGCACCCTCTTGAGTAATCTTAGACTGCAACATAAATTGTAAAAAACCGTTATCACATTACTCCCCCTAGTTAAAGCAAAATCGTTGCTGTGCTACTAATACTGCTTGAGATCACACTGACTTTAACTCTCTCCCTCTCCCATCCCAAACCCGACCAGCTCTTTTGTATAATCCTGTTCTGCGTTTGTACCTGTGTAAACCTGCTCCATGACTCTTTCCGTGTTGACCGCCATCAACTCGTCAACCTCACAACCCCCTGTGTAACCCACCCACCTGTGAACCCTTGTTGCATCGCCCACGTGTCGGGTTAGCTCCTCCCCTTGAACTAAATTCACCCAATCATATCTCACCCCGAAAAAACATGACCCCTCCGCTTTGCACAAACCGTAAATATTGCCCACATCTTTCTAAGTGAATATCCGTATAATAAATAATGGTTTTTGAAGTTATGTAACAATGTCTCTTTGAAATGTCCACACATGATTTTTGGTTAATCCTTGCCATTAACTCGGTGAATGATCCTCGGCGTGACCTTCTAGAAATCCTTTGTGCGTTTCCATTTATTTGAGGGGTGCTGCCAGGTTGGAACAGATGGGTTACGATACATCAAACATAAGTCTGAAGCACTCCCTCTCTTGTTTTATGTCAGATTTTTTAATTCAGTTCATACCACATCCCCTGGACATCTTAACATGACCATGTGACGTGTGAGAAATCAGACTATAGTGCACTGCATCTGCAGGAGTTGCTGCCAAAAGCAGTACAAAAGGGGGTGGTGATGGATGGAGCATCTGAATCAATCAAACACTCACACCCAGTCAAAAGATCTGGGTTTAATCCATCACCGTTCTTTAGCCCACTCTGCCACCCCAGTTCAGACATGGCTTGTACTGCTTTTGGCCGCCATAAGTGTCGCAGGGTATGCTCAGACGTGAGTCCCTTGATCACTATGCCACTGGATTCAAGCAAGCCGGGCTGAAGACGGCTGGAATGCCAGAAACCGGTCCTCGGAAGCTTGCTTCCGGTCCAGGGAAGACATGGCTTGGCAGTTCGGGCTGGACTGTTCCCATGAGGCACAGGGTCAGACTGATTTGCATATAGCCATGTCTCAACTGGGGTGGCAGAGTGGGCTAAAGAACGGTGATGGATTAAACCCAGATCTTTTGACTGGGTGTGAGTGTTTGATTGATTCAGATGCTCCGTCCATCACCATCCCCTTTTGTACCGTTTCTAAGAAAGACAGCATGCAATTGGTCAAAGGCGGGTGCATGTCCTGCCTTCTCTCTCCCCTGGCCTAGGGAGCTCGGTAGCGAGCAGCAGCGTGGCTGGGTGCTGCGCTTGTTACTTTAATGGTTGCGCGGCGGCCACTTAAGAGACGCTGCGCTCTTTCATTTTTAATTTTTAACTTTAATCGTCTGCCTGCAGGATATGTCAGCCGCCGAGAGGGCACCGGTCTGTGCATCCCGCTTCCAGAGTACTTCCTCTTTTAGGGCAGAGCTGCTTTCTTTACACTTTAATGACTTGTAGTTCGGAGCTTCGTGCTAGAACTTTTAAATACACTCCCACCCCTACTTCCCCGGTGCACAAACGCTCCCATGGCTGGCACCGTCTTTGGGGCTCATATTTACATGCTTAATAATCTCGTTGTGCACAACTCACCCAACTACTTTTTTCATTAATTTACATACATTACACCTTTGTTCCCCACTCTCTCCCCCATCTGTGCCATTTGTGATGGCTGTGTATTTTTTTACCTGAGCGCTGCCTTATAACTTTTAAATAGGCTCTGTACCCCCATCCCTCCCCCACTGCACAGATGCCCGCAAAGCGAACGTGGTCTTAATTGAAGAAATTTGCTCTTGTATTGACATGCCTTAATAGTGGACGTGCATCGCGTTTCGCGTGGCTCACCTAACTCGTTTTTTATTGACATGCGAAAAAATGGCAGCTGCGCGTCTCGTTGCTCACAGCTCTCCTAACTCGTAAAATATGCACTCTTCCTGGGGAAAAAACATCTTGCCCCTCTCATATCTCATTGAAGCTGAATCACCTGCAGGCGATCTCTGGGTTTGAAAAACGTTCCTTCCCTCTGTCTGCATGGATTCCACTACTTCAAGATAAACACCTCTACCCTTGTGTGTCCCCACTGTGCTGTTGCATGCTCACGTCACCAGGTAGCAGTCACAAACCCCGCCGTACATTTTTTATTTTGTAGGTTACCATTGACGCAAACATGGGCATTACAAGTCCAAATCTTTACTTAAAGCACAGTAGTGTGTGCCTTGAAAGATCGCCTTTATTGTCTAATTAAAATAGGCAAATTCCATCATTAAAAATGTAAAACAAAGATTCACGTATTTATTGCACAAAGAGTTCTCATTGACCTAAATCAGTAGTACTGGGATTTGTACATTTCTTTGACTTCCTAGTAAAATATACTATATGGTTGAGGGGATGTTTGTCAAATAACTTTCTGCTGACCCAGACACAGTAGTGTGTGACTTCAAAGATCGCCTTTATTGTCTAATTAAAATAGGCAAATTCCACCATTAAAAATGTAAAACAAAGATTCACGTATTTATTGCACAAAGAATTCTCATTGACCTAAATCAGTAGTACTGGGATTTGTACATTTCTTTGACTTCCTAGTAAAATATACTTTATGGTTGAGGGGATGTTTGCCAAATAACTTTCTGCTGATCCAGACTACAAACATACCTGGAATCGAGCCATCAGTTAAAAAAATAAAAAATCCACATTAACGCACATTCATAAACTTTTGGATTTCTCACCCCTTTCTTAAAACAGGCAACACACTCTTGACTCTTTCTCTAAACCTCATCTGTATTGTTCTCATCCACTTCTCCAGTTCTGCAGCTACATTAGGTAGAGTTTTGCCTACATCTGTCCGGCAGTGTGTGCTATAATTGTATCGGATAGGTAGTTTGAGCTTCAATTTATTTTCACATTTTGAATTGTCTCAAACTCCAGCACAATAATCACTGTCCCAGGTATAGTGAAAACTAATTCGACAAAAAAATATTTATTAAAGGTTAGATAATGTTATATAACCGAAAAATTACCCGAATAGCAACCACGGTTCCTGTTATGCGTAGCCCCTTGTCCTGCGACTGAAGGTACCAGCACAGGGTTTTTTTCTTGCAGGGTGAATACTTCCTTAATACACCGCAAAACAATGAAACTTGTAGAAAGAGCCAACATTGGGTATCAACTATGGCGATTCAAAGTGTCCTTAAACATGCTCAAAAATCAACATTAGAATTTGTAGAGCTGGACAGTAGTCCAGTCTCTTATTTTTTGTCCTGCTGGTTGGCAATGGCGATTTGTTAAATTTGACAGGGAAATTTAGTATTTTAGCGCTTCATATTGTGTTACATTTGAAAGCAATTTTACTACTATTACTTAAGTAACTCTGATCGAAGCGCTACATATGTGCGCCATGTCCTTGGAGGCCCCTGCTGTCCAAACAACTGTCTTATACTGGCAAAGTGGAGTTGCTTAGGAGAAGCAAGGCTGGCAGTACCTGCACCTTTTTTACTGTCAGCCTTGCTTCTCATAAGCAAAGACTATAAGTGCAGGTTCTCAAAATATATAAATAAAAGGCATTGTCATGTACAATGCCAATAGCTCAAACACTTGCAAATAGAAGACCTATTGCATTGCAAATGCTTCTTTTTAATGGCTAGGGCCTGAATATGCAGGCCAGTCCAGTTAAAGGGAGGGAGAACGACCAGAGCTGTTGACCTTGGCAGTGGGAAACTATGTTTGAGTACCAGCCTATGCTCAACATCCTGTGATTTTAGGCATTCACTTCATATTCCCATGCTTTTATAGAAATATATGTTAAGTAAGTTCAGTGTTAAAGAGCTCTAATGACCTTGGGCCGAGATTGCACTACATGAAACTGCCCAAAAAAAATTCCCAAGAGATTAAAAAAAAGCCCAATTGGCAACCATACCTGTCAATGACGTGGAAATCTCCATAAAGTAGTGCATGATACTTCCCTGTTGCATCCTAGACAGCTCTGCCAGGTACCACACCTCAGGGGTTACTCTGACGCATTTCAGTGCTGGTTTTTACATCACTGCACTAGAATGCATCAGTCACGCAATATAGTGCCCCTGGAACTACTTACGACAATGAGATGGGACACACTCAACAAGGCAAGTGAATAACCAGCCAGCATGATCCAACTGTGTTGCTTTGCTGCCTGACAAAATTGTCTCAGTCACAACAGTTAGCATAATCTGCATGATTAAGAGCCATGATGGCAGTTTGTTTTGTTTACAGAGAGTAACACTTAAAAGTGGGCCTGGGCTTCAGATCAATCAATAAGTCTATCTCCGCACCAGGACTTCCTCAAAGTCGATCCTGGGCGGACCACTTGTCCACCTGGTCTTTCTCAGTCAGCGAGCAAGGTGCCATGTTCACTACACTAAGATAAACGGCAGCCGTGCTGGATGGGTCTCTGCTGCAGCCAGCAGCACGAGTGTGATTATCCTAGGCGATGCCTTACCTGTTGTTTTCCAGTAAAAGCACCACACTGGTGACCGGGGCACACTGCAAGATTTTCTCATTTGTGCCCTTTAGGAGCTGACTGCAAATTGTATAGCCGTATCCCCCCGATTCAGAGCCTACCAGCTCCAGCTATGCACCAGGAGCCACTGATCTGCCATTGCACCTTCAGCTCTGCTCAAAGCTACTGCAGCTCCCACAGCTGCCACCCGAGCCTCTGATAACGAGCAAGATATAAGCCACAGCAAGCTGGCAGTTTCTGTGGCAGGTTTGAACCTCAAGGCTGTGCACCTTCCTTGGCGCATCCGTCCAGTGTCCATATAAGGTAACAAAGTGGGTCATGTGATGCAAAAGCACTAAACACAATCTAAACTGGTTTTCCCAATCATGTGGACAATGGTAGGTTATTGTGGTTTGTTAGGTTTCACCTATTATCATTCGCTTGCGAATGTAATAGGCGAAAATTCAAGGGCTTGATCGACTCGTCAAACCACAGCGGTTTTCTCACAGTGCATGTGAGTCACGTGACCACAAAAGCGGGTCACGTGACCACACAAGCACGCGCATCTCCCTGCCACACTTCTCCTCCCCTCGCTCGCATTCCCGCCCCCCCACCAGGCTCTCCCGCCCCCATCCGGCTTCCCTCCGGCCATTTTTGTTTGTTTTCAATGGCTGTGAATCATGCTCCTCTCCTCTGCACTCCCCCCTCCCTTCTCCCCCTCTGTTTTTGTCACTTTCATTTTCCTCTTGTAGCCCAGTGGATTGTAGGGATGTGTTCCTGTTTTGTTTACTTCACACGCAATGTTAATGCCCCGTTGCATCATTCTTCACGGCCGCCAAGCTCTCTTGTTTACTTTGAGCGCCATGTTGGTAAGTGTTTGTGATTGTTTACTTTGATTCACGGTATTTTATTAATTAACAATAAATACAAGGGAGAGCCGGTTCAAAGACTCCGCTCACGGCCTCCACTGACTGCATTATAAGGCTCAATTTACAGAGCCTCAGAGCAGATGACCTGATCGCCGAGCGCAAGAAGCAGGAGCACGCCATACATTCTTCTTGAGGCCAGCAGTGGTATTTCTGAGCTTCCCCCTGAGGTCGGGGAGGCACAGACAAGGATGTGCAGACGGAATTGTGCAGTCTTGCTCTCCTGTTTTCCACATTATCACATGACCTGATGATGTTAACCAATTGAGCTGATATTGGTTTTCCTTTTACCCGCAGGAGTTGCCGAGGCGGTGCTATTTTTCCGTTCTCTCTAACTTTCACTTCTGTAGTACTATGCCGCTCACTTGCAGCGCTACGGTTTCCCTTCTTGTCCCTTGAGTCTAGCCTCTGATCCTCGCTGCAGTAGGGTAGTGTATGTCATTTAGAGACGCCTGCCCCGCCTGAGCTCACTATTGCGGTGGACGACCCTGCCTACTGCTGCAGGGCTGTGCTTGCCTACCCCTGCAGCAGTTTCACATGTTCCCTAATTTACAGTCTCTTTCTGGTCTCCCATCTGCTGCTTTCGATATCCTTCTCTCCTGCATTCCGCCAGCACCCTCTGACCCAATATTTCCTCCTCAATCCCGACGTCCGCTCTGCTCGCACCCCTTTGACTCTCACCACACACATGGGCAGAGCACATACGGGGTGTAACATGTGCTGGTTAAAGGCGGGGGTCCTCGGCTTTCCCCTTTCATTGCTCTGAGGCTCGGGCTGTGAATACCGATGCAAGCAACACGGTTTGTCAGTGAGGGGTAAAAAGTCACGGAGGGTGGGGGGGAAGTGCATTCAGATGTGAGCACTGGAAGCCTTCATTCCATGGAGGTCCGGGCTATATTTGGGAGAATATGAAATCACATATAGATCTCCGCATCCCCCACGCCGTGATTTAATTCTGCGTACACCGGGCCATCTCTGTTTATTACTGCCCATCTTACCCGGCAAGTGGTTTTTACTGTCGTCAAAAGAAATTAATTTAAGTGCTGTGGCAGAGTGTTCTGTGATTTAAGTGCTGTGGCAGAGTGTTCTGTGTCGTACTTAATTCACTTAAAACAGCTCAATAAATCAAGCCACAAGCTTCACTGATCTATGTGTGACCTGCTCATTACAGTAATATGAGCATCCTTAATTGAGTGACTAATTAGCATTGGACCTTCGAGTAAAGTTTAAAACCACCACGCTCTGACCTCCTGAGCGGATGCTTATCCCACTGAGCTAGCTAGCACAAGTATCTTGTCTTTGCCTGCGGAAAACAAACACTTGCTGGTCTTGCCTTGTATTTCCTTTCTCGAATGTTGCATCATTTCATTTTCAGTCCAACGTGAATCTGGCAGCTCCATGTGAAGAGCTACAAGCAGGAACTGCTGTGACCTTGCAACCCGTTGAGTAAAACGTTGACCTGAACAGCCGCAAACTCCAAAGGTCCAACTTCTTACATGTTTGAGGGTTCCTTGAACTTCGAATCAACTCAAAATTTGGGCGTGCAAAGATTTCACACTTGCTGCTGCGTCACGGTCACCACCTCTGTGTAGATATTGAAAGCGAATTGTGTCCGTTTAATAGTTCTGGTAGCCTTTATGCATGTCTGGTGGCACTGATAATATTTTGAACTAACAAAAAAGGTCTTGGAGTGAGGCAAGCTGGTAAGTAAGCTCTTCCCCTGGAAATTATGAAGTTTCCGCTTTTGTGACTAGACGGTGCCAGTCACAGTGGCTGGTGGCGGCAAAGGTGGGGTTGGGGTGTTCTCGGATAATCATATTCATATGATTATCATTATAAAAATGGTTGCCTATTTGTAATATATTAGTTTTAGTATACCTATAGTTTTATTATCATAATTGTTAACCTAGTTTACAAATATTATTAGTAGTGCAGTGATAGAAGTAACAATAATAAAAAGAATAATATTTTAATTGCCGTTATTAGGGCTTTATTCTCACCTCTACTGTCCCCATCATTAATACTACATTCACATAATCCTTTCCACACAGCGTGATTTTAGACACAATTAAATACATACAGAAAGACAAGTAAACAACCAATGGGTTCTTAAATAGAGAGTTATGCAGTCAGCGGAGCGTGCATTGCGCAGTACGGCCCTACCCATGACGTTAAACTGAGGGGACGCCGCGTGCAACGCCTTGTTTGCACGTGTAATTTTAGGGTTACTGCTTCCTTTATTGTCCTGTGTATCTAGCCAGGGCTATAAGTTTCATTGAAAAATCAGGTTCTTCTTTCTGTAGCGCTTGCACTATCAGCAACCTAGGCAGGCGCTTGTTTGGCTGAGTGTGTGACTGAGCTGTGTGAATCACATTGTCCACTGGACGACGATGTCTTAACCTCCCGGGGTGAGACTTTTTGCTGTCTGGGTATGTCACTTGGAAAATCAAACACTACAAAAGAGAAAAACATGCTTACTCTAAAAACAGCCTCGCTCGATGTTTTCAAAGCATCATTTGAAACAAAGTATACATTATTGTGCCCCGCATTCTACCGATTTCGTCCACGAGTCATTAGCCCAGGCGGAGTTGTACAGTAAATATCAAACTGTATTGAATCAAACACGAACTGTTTACAATATCTCATATCATGTTGTGGCACAGTTGTTAGCCAGGCTTTGCCATGCGTGTGACCGTATAACGAACAGTTACTTATGCAGAATGGCATACTGTTCGTGTTGTATCCGCTTAGAAGCTCAGCCATTATTGGTCCCGACTTGTATGTTGCATTGAACAATCCGTGTGACCCAGTTTAAGCTCTCTAGCCCGACTCTTTTAAATCAGAGCAGGGAAGCCCGGCCCGTTACAGACTTTGCATCTCCTTTGTTATTTCCCCCCCAAACACCTCTCCCTTCTAGTGAGTGTCTACCCCAGCCTGCCCGGTGCCTCTTTCCTTCCGGGGGCTCTGGAAGTGCGGCCGTGATTTGCCGAGAAGTTCCACCTGATTGACTGACTACAAAGCCACGCGGGGGCTGCCCTCAACTGCTTCCTGATTGCCTTTTGTTTGATGTTCAGTGTGGGAATCCGAGCTTCGACTAGACGCTTTTAAGACAACACCCCCCGTCCCCCCCTCGAGCCTTTACACTAAACCCAAGTGCAAATAGTTCCTCTTCTGATTGGGCCCTTCCGCAAATCCCCACCCTCCCTTCCCACCCCGGGACTAACCGGTTGCGAAATTGGGTGTATTTTCTTTACTGTACAATATTTAGATGTGATATGACTACCACAGAGTCGCCCATTTTTCGCGCACTTTGAAAGCCATCAAAGCACCTCCGTCAAAAATATCAGCGACAATAAGCAATAAATATGGCTGCAGCAAACGTTATGAATTGATGAACACATGTCATCGTCAGCGCAGTACCACAAATAATATATGTTTTACCTGTGCGAACAAAAGTTTGTTATGTTGAACGAGACTTCAAACAAAATATCCATTTTAAATACTTGAGAACTGGATTGATCATTGATGCAACTTTTGTTGGCTGCATAACATTTAAGATACATTTATTATATATTGTTTTTTGCTACGTAGTTCCAATGCATGCATTTGTAGTGATTAATTTGTGCCTACGGTCTGATTATTAGCCTTGTTGACCTTTTTTCGGGTCTTTATTGTTGTGACCAGTTGTTGGTGCTTAGAAGTATTGCATACAATTAATGGAGGGCGGTTTCCACGCTGTTAATTGTGAATACGGCTGGTATGTTTGAGAGGGAGCAGTGTTGGGTGAATTGGAAGTTGACCTCGACTTAGAAAACAAGCACTGGCGTTGCCAATAGGTTTCGCATTTGGAAAGTTGGAGCTATTGGTTTTGTAAATGACATTTTATATTTATATATTGTTATTGACAATGCCAATAACGATATATACATATAAAATGTCATTTACAAAACCAATAGCTCCAACTTTCCAAATGCGAAACCTATTGGCAACGCCAGTGCTTGTTTTTATTTCCTTCTCTTCCCAATCTGTTTTTCAGTAAACGGTGCCATTCAAGAAGATGGCTCAACGAAGAATTTGCTGGCTCAGCAAAAAATTAAAAAGGCTAACTCAGAAAGTCTGTAAAAAATATATATCAATTATATGCGCCCTTGCAGTGCCTTAAAAAAATTTGTTAAGATTATTTGAAAAAAAGTTGGATAATATGTGTTTTTGATGCCCTTTGAAAATATATCTCATATAAGGCATGGCAGTGCTAATGTAAAGTTATCATAAAAATTAAAGACCTCACGGAAATGGTTTACTTGTAGCGGGTCTGCAGGGTGAACAAGTAATCTTGTTTTCTGTAGTTGCCCGTCTCAATGTACGGGTGCATGTTTGAAGGAGATTTGTGGTAATGCTAAGTAGTTCGGACATATTTTAGGAGATATTATTTCTGCAAGATTTGATTACATAATATCCATTAATGAAAAGTAGCTCAGTACTTTGAGGCCTTAGTGTGAAGAGTTGTATATAAATCATAGAGGACCTAGTCATCCTTTTATTTGTCGGAGGTTAAGCAAAACATTGTTTTGATTTATGCATTGACAGATGCCACTGACAAATATATGGCCCAGTCCTCGACATTCATTTAACAATGTGCTGTGTTCTGGGAATGTAGTCATGGACTACGATGTTTCCATAAACGTGCCAAATTAGTTGTGTTGATATGTTTTTGTTTGCTGGTCCTAAATATAGTATAAACAACCGCATAGAAAAAAGTTGAAATATTTCAAATTAACTTGTATAGGTAAGTGGTGGGAGAAAGGAAAGTAAAGTGAGGAGCCCATTGCAATATTACCAAACGGCTCCTGACCGGTGTGACCAGAGCCTGTCCAAGCTTTATATCAATTGCCACGTTACAGTGTACATTTTTTTTGTAGCCACTTACTGGCACAAAAAGGGCTTGAGGAGTCACTCAATTTGTCACACATGACATTAGTGTCACACATAAACACACCAAAAACATGAAGACGTCACACATGGCCAAACTAAAAAAACTTGGCACCTTTGCTTAGAGACAGCCGAACCACCGCATTTCTTTTCTGCACATACCTATTGCAGGGGTCATGCCAGGTTCTGCTCCACGGCAGTGCCAGCGTAGATAGCCGCGCTCTTCCTCCTGTCCAAGGGGCAGACGTCGAACGCCTGCAGCCTGCCTCGCCAGCCCATTGTGAGCGTCGCGAGACGGAGCGTGCCCGCGTCACGTGACTGTTGGGCAGCGCGGGGCGCGGGAGAGTCCCAGCGGCTGGCGGCAAACATGGAGCCTCGCGCTTCAGTGCCAACCGCGGCCTTTCAAACGTAAAGAGGCGGCGCGAGGCAGGGACGAGTGACTCAGAGGGGAGCACACTAAAGAGGTCCAGAGAAGGGAACACAAGGGGCACAGGCAGTGAACAGGTTGAGGATTTGCCTGGCTTCAGCAAAACGAACAGCATCATCAAGGCCTGCCACTTGGCAATGGAATAGCCTGCGAAGTCTCATGAGGGCTATTGGCTCCTCATGAGAGAAGCCGGTTGGGCCCTGCCCCATGTGGCACATCCTGCTGCTCCTAATAAGCACGGCCTCCATGGCCTACAGCAAGGCTCCCAAAACGACTCACCACAGCACCACAATGGACAGTGCCACAGCCAGCACAAGTGGAGTCACCCCACCACTTTTGTTACCGCCTACCCTTACAACAGCAGGCGTACTACCAGGAGACCCCGTGCCCCCACCTGACGAATTGTGGCTACCGTGGAGCAGCTGGGTCTGTAACTGTGCCGGCGGGTCCATGGCACGTGTACGTGAGCTGTCCTATGTGATTAGTAACGGCGAATTTAGGAAGGAAAACTTGGATCGGCAGCGTTTCCAAAGAGTGGGCTGTGCCTACAGTATCTGCCCAGCATGCAAAACAGGACAATGTGATCACGAGCAAATCGACTGTCCAATTGGTGAAGACTACCAGTGCGCTGTGCTTGAATTGGGTTACAACAAGGATCAGGGCAGCCACGTCGGCAGTAGAGAGCCAAGAGATGAACGTTTCTGGGACCACATTAGTGTTGGTGTTTTTTCCATTTGGAACAAGCTCAAGGGGGCTTTCCAGCCCAAGAAGGTGAGCAAGGGACTGGATTAGAGGGCAGGGTCAACCTCAAAAGAGTAATGCATCCCTGTTTGTTGAGCTGAATATTGGTGAATTTGGATGAGGATAGGCAAGGTTAAACTGGTCGCCAGATAAATTATTTCAAACAGTTCCCAAACCTCAATTAAACCAAGGGACCTTAAGTAATGTTGTTTGTTTGTGATGGAAACTGATTATTTTTTGTCGTGTCAAGATCCCATGTGTCCTGTATGTAGTGCTGCTTATCCTGGTGTATATTTTTTTTATGGAGTATCATAAATGTACTTCTTGTCAGTGAGGATGAGTTAGGTGGGATACAGGAAAAGATTGAACAGTTAACTGCAAGGCTTCAGCAGGGGCTTATACTTAACTACTCGTTACTAAAGTACTAGCCACATGATCACTGGTATTAGTCTTTACACTGGAATGGTGATGGGCTTAATAGTGTGGGAAGGTTTTTCCTTTTACCCTTATGAGCCATACTTCATTAATTGACTTCACTTTCAAACTGTAAGCTTCACTTTCAGCTTCTTTCCATTATGTTTGACTAGTTCTTAAATTTTCAAAAGCACGCTCTTGAGTACCACTATCTATTGATGCTTTTTGGTGGTTCTTGAGATTTGTATGTGATTGTTCTCCTTTTAACTGATTCTGTTCGACTTGGAACCTCTATTGTTCTTCAGTCTTACTTGAGACACTTACTTCGGGAAGCAGGATGTCGTGATATTATAGACATGTGTGGGACAACTAATATTTTCTGTGTTTCCTCTTCTATTTCTTCTCTGTCTGTGCTCACCCTTTTCCTTAAAACACCTCTTTGACACTCCAAAGATGTGCAGACTCTGTTGTAAGTACACTGTGGTGTGCATATTTATACATTGGTGACAAGTTCTAGCACTTGTACTTTCTTAACAAATATATTGTACAATATATATTCCCAACCATGTATGTGCTTGGTAGTTGCTCAGCTCCCGCTTCCAACTCATTTACTTCTCCTAAACATAAAAGGTCAAACCTCCATACATAGCTATCTATCCACCGAGCAGTACCTCTGAGCAGTACCACTCACATAGGCTACCAACGACCACTGTCTCTCTCCTTCTGAACAACTCAGACACAACACATAGGCCCTTGATTCAGCATTTGTTGACTAGGTAGCCTGTTTAAAATATACTTAAGCTTTTGAACTTTTAGTGATGCATAGGGGGTAAAAGAGTAAATTCAAGAAGGCCTTTCAGTCCATTAGCGGAAAAAAAATAAGTGTTCTGAGCCTTGTGAGGGGTGAATTAATATACCAGCTAGCACAAGCTCCAGTGGGCCACAGGGGCACGTGAAGAATGAAACATCGTAGTTTCTGTGGTTCTCATATAAGTCAGTTGCTATTCTGAAACCAGAAATATGTCAATAACATATGCAAACAGCATTCCTGATGCTTCAGGAAAAAAATGCAGGTCCTAATAGATGGCAACTTCTGGTTCATGATTTTTAAAAAAAATATTGGATTATTTGCTAATCTGGCTGTCCTTGTTTGATCAGGTATATTAATGTATGTTCTGCCATTACCAGTAATGATCAGTCTATTGGTGGTCGACTATACCTTGTTTGCTTAATCTTCCTCCTGTTCCAGATTGTTAATTTAAACAGTGCAAATACAGTGTAATGTATTTTGGAGGCCAATTACCTATTCTTCTGCATTTGTACCACATACTGCTTTATACGATCTGATTTAAGACAGACCTTGCATAGAGTGGTGCTCTGTGTGCTGTGGTTTGTATTCAAATGCAACGGTTGCAATAAAATGTCCTCAGTTTAGTTCTATGCTGATCTATGGTGCTTGGCCCATGCTACATCAAATACTCAAATTAATAACAAGATGGAGTGTTCCTGAGCTAGGGTACAGTGCATGATGGCTGTAATGTCTGCAAATTGAATACATCACTTACAAATGAAAACAAATCTTTATATACCACATTTTTATACAGGTGGTTGACCATTCCAGGGTTACATATTCCTTCCTTAATTACATTTTCTCCTTATTAAGGATGTAAGCTGTTACAATCTTTATAAACATTTCTAACGAAGGGCATTTTACTAGGTAGTCAGAATGCTAGTTCTTGAAAAGAAAATCTCAATAAGGTTATTCATTAACTATTTACATTCCTCATATGTACTGGTATTATTGTATGTCTCCTTGAAAGAAGGCCACCTGTCTGTTATTCCACGGTGTGCTCAAACTATGTTTGATGCCTTTTAGAACCTACTTGGTATAGATGGCAACTATCTAACTGAGTCAACAACACAGTTAAAACTGGCAGTTTCACTGCCTTTTTTTGCTATAATGAAATCAAGGGTCGAGTTCAGGGGATTGTCTTCAGTTGAGCTTTTGTCGTTTCTCTCATTAAAGGAAAAAGAGGTTTCTACAGGAGAAATAGAAAATCTTTCTGTTATGTATACTCAGATTTAGTTTTCTTTCAGTACACGCCAGGTGGTACTATAGATTACATTGACAAATGTAATCAATGTTTTCAGTAGGATCCTTTTATAAAGTAATTTTATTGTTTCCTAAAATAGACAAAACTGAAGCAAATTTCACAGATGGCTTCAGCTTCACCCCCAGGAACCAGAAACCTTTCAATATCTTACCATGCCAGCCAATATATTTTTATTAGTTCCATCTCATGAATTCCACAGATCACCCATGAATATCCACAATCACGAGCCATGCAGACTCTAGATAACCGTGCCATGGCTAAGGGGGCAAATTATCGGGTTCCGCCACTATGAGGTGAATCAGATCTCCAAGCAACAGTTTGCTTAGCTTTTGCATCAGTCTTCACCAATAATGTATAGCTCAATTCTAGGCGTCCCTTTACCATCTGTCTATTGGTGATAACACCCCTTACAACCAATTTATAGCAATTCTTTTGGCTATTACTAAACAAGGTTGTGCTCTTCCTATTCCGTGTCTTCAGTTTTTAGCGCAATTTCAACAGTGACCAAGACGTTCCGAAACCAGTCTCCCAATTACTCCATTCATCATCTACCCCCCACTACATCCAATAATTCTTAATGATCTTGTATGATCAAAGCATATCTAGAAAACCAAACCCTCCGGGCGAGCTATAGAGAGCACATTCTCTCCAGATTGGTACGTTCTATAAGTCTTTTTAGGGGCTATGTAATTTTACACAGAATATTTTAATGACTCAGTTTAAATGTGACATTACTTGATGCCTTTTTAACATGTTTGTATGTTGCCCTGCTGAGTCGATCAAGGGTTCCCAATTGAATAAGGCCCCTCATTGAACCTTAAAGGCGTCAACTCTAATGCTGTAAAAAGGTGTATTTAGTATTGCATGACTCCTGTTTGTCATATTTACTATTTATCTGAGAGTTTTGAATGTTAACGGCTGCGGAGGAAACGCTTGCCATATCAATTTAGCTGTATGGACCACCAGTGTTTATACAAGAAATTGTCCTTGTTGTATACCAAACAGCACACGTCTCCTCAAATGTTAGATCAACTTTCACCACATAAAGGCAATGTTAGTAAATCCCACCTCTCTTCATCTAGTAACCTTAGCATCTGATTTCAGGTCACTAAAATTAGGTAGACGCCATATTGCAGTCTTCTGGTGTTTTAATATGTGTTATTCCGATTTATGGATACATTTGTCCCAGGCATTAACCACTGAAAAAAAACATAGGGTATCCCAGAAAGTGTCCTACCACCAAAAGCAAATATCTGCAACTCAGTTGCTCACGTGGTACCTACATTTATGCCTCCCCCCCCCTATTGTCACCATATTGCCACCATTAAGATAAATATAATAATTCAAATTCTGGTTAAATTAACTCAGTTTCTGAGAGTCGGAATCCCCTTGTTCATACGGGCGCATTAATATATCTATCTTAATTTCGAGCATTATATGCCCACACCATGTAAGTAATAAGGCTGGTCAGTTGATGAAAAATGCTGTGTGCGCGCATTATCATTGTACCTTTTAGAACCTAAAACATCCAGACAGTACCACCATTTTAACCAAGGTCACCCTTCCAATCATTGAAAGTGGCAGTTGTATTATATTGTAATTGCATTTATATAGCGCTTTCTACCCTGAGGAGGTGTCAAAGCGCTTTTTTGACGAGTAGCACGCTACTCCAGAACCCATAAGGATAAGTGGTGAAATAGTATAGTGAAATATGAAAGTAATGTGAGTGGTGGATGTTAGTCAGTTATTTGGATTGAGAACAGGGCCGGACTGGCCGTAGCGGGCACCACGCGTTTCCCCGGTGGGCTGCCAGGGTGGGGGCCGGTTTTGAGGCCCTGAGGGGCCGTTTTTGTTACCGGGGGCCGGCAATATCGGCCCCCTGTAACAAAATCAGTAAAAGCTGGCCCTAGCTAACAGCTCGGCTGTACCCACCCCCTGGGGGACCAGCCGAGCTTTGCCTGGGCCTGGTTCTGTGCCCAGTCCGGCCCTGATTGAGAAGGATAGCAGAGGGATAGAAGAGGGGAAAAAAGCTTGCATTTATATAGCGCGTGTTACCCCTTATGGGGTGTTGAAGCATTTTCTTGGCAAGGAGCACGCTACTGCGGAATCCATAAGGATTAGTGGTGAATTAGTATACTGAAATATGAAAGCAATTTGAGGGGTGGACATTAATCAGTTATTTGGATTGAGAAGGATAGCAGAGGGATTGAAGGGGGGGGAAAGCTTTTCATTATTATAGTGCTTGCTACCCCTAATGAGTTGATGAAGCGCTTTTTTCGGCGAGTAGCAAGCTACTCTGGAACCCATAAAGGATTAGTGGCAAATTAGTATTGTGAAATATGAAATTTGAGAAGTGGACATGTTAGTCTGTTATCACAGTACAAACCAGGACTCCACCCAAGGTAATCAACACAGCCACACACCACCTAGCCACTAAGCTAACACAAGATAACAGGGTACAGCATGAGCCCTTGCATCTAGCCCATCAAATTAACAGAGACTGGAATTGTTTCCTGGTTAACGTCCGATCCCTACCTTAACACTCTATGGACATCTGGGATCTGCTATCCTCCACCCTACCTCATATCGGGTTCCTGACCGAGACATGGACCAAGCCCCACTCCAATCCGGACATCGCCATAGCACTCCCAAAGGGCTACCACATTCAGAGACAAGATAGACCCCTCAAAGCAGGAGGAGGACTAGCAATAATATACAAAGACCCCATTAAAATCTCCATTATTGGTCAACAATGCAGTGACACTATGGAGATACTAATCTTCAAAGCAGACATACATCCTCAACTCTGCTGGAAGGGTGCCCTGGTATATCAACCTCCTGGGCCCCTATCCAACTTCCCTTCCCAACTATTGGAACTAATCTCGCCCTATGTGATTTCCACCAAAAACGTCTTACTTTTGGGAGACGTTAATGTGCATGGGGAAAATCCTGGAAACAAAGAGCTGCAACACTATTAACTGACCTTACCTCACTTGATTTAAGCAAAGTTAATACTGATCCCACTCATCAGGCCGGACACATGTTAGATCTAATTCTAACTAATTCTCCCAATATTATCTATAAAACCACCAAGCCCCCTGGTGTGGTCAGACCATTCAATGATAGACTTCACCATCAGAGGCCGACACGGAGGGGCTGGCCCCAAAATTAAATCAATCAGGAAATATAGACAGTGGCACAAAATCACACCACAATCCTTTCAGGGATCTTTCATCCCACCGCCCTATGTGGAATTCGATAGCATAGAGAAACGATTATCTTCCCTAACTACTAACCTTTCAGCCACTATAGACCATTTAGCTCCTTTAAAGCCCCAATCAAACTCCTGCAAACGCACTCACGCCCCATGGTACTCCCACTCCCTTAGAATTAAAAAATGCCTTTGCCAAAAATTAGAACGTATTTGGCATCTCTCGCATAACCCACTAGATAAAAAACGATTTAAAAGTACATTAGCAGCTTATCATAAAACCTTGAAATCAGCTTGCAACCTACACATTGCTCAACAGATTGAAAAAGCAGAAAATTCCTCTCGCACTCTGTTCCAGATACTAAACTCATTCACCAATCCAAGAGCATGTAATACTGAAGAAGCTCCTTCCCAAAGTCTCTGCGACAACATCACAAACCACCTTTCTCAGAAAATTGAAAAAATATACCAAAAAATCACCGCTGTCTCAGCTCGCCACTCTGACCCACACATAGATTCACCACCTGTTGCAATTGATTCCCTCACCTTAGCAGGCTTCCCTGCTCTCACTATTACTGAAGTAGACTCCCTCCTAAAAACGGTCAAATCGGGGTCCTCATTAGATCCTCTACCTGCCAAGATCTCTGCCACTTTGTCTAGTATTCTTGCCAGGCCTATATGCTCAATCCTCAACAGCTCAATGAAAGAAGGCACCCTTCCAACTGAGTGGAAAGCAGCACAGATTATTCCAATAACGAAAAATCTGAAGGTCCCTCCAGAGGACGTCACCAACTACCGCCCCATCTCTTTACTCCCCCTATACAGCAAACTCCTAGAAAAACATATAAACAAACATCTTTCTAAGTTCATTGACTCCACTAACCGCCTCGACCAATCACAGTCTCGCTTTCCCCCAAAGCACATTACGGAGTCGACACTGGTGGAGGTTACTGATAACATCCGAATGGCTGCGGATAGTGGTCGGGCAGTGCTTTTGGTGCTGCTCGACCTATCTGCAGCCTTCAACACCATATCCCACCAGGTCTTGCTCAAACGCCTTGAGGATATAGGTATCCGGGGTAAAGCCTTGAGCTGGTTGACTGCCTTCTTAACCAACAGGACACAAACTATCAACCTCGGTTCCTATCGTTCTCAGACCACCTCAGTCACCATGGGGGTTCCACAGGGCTCTTGTTTGAGCCCCACGTTGTTCAACATCTATGTTACCCCCTTGGCAGGACTACTGAGGAAACTAGGCTTCATTCCCATCTCATAAGCCGATGACACCAACTCCTACTCTCTTTTGACAAATCAAACCCACATATACAGGACATCTTCTCGGAAGGGATGAAAGGCATCGAACAGTGGATGAGGGACAGTTTCCTCCAATGAAACACTGAAAAATCCGAGACCATGCTGTTCGGAGAAGCAAAATTGAGATGGTCCCCCAATTGGTGGCCAGGGGAATTAGGACCAGCCCCACCCCCAAAGCAGACAGTGATAAACCTGGGAGTGCGAGTTGATCAGGAACTAACGTTAGAGGAACACATAAACATCACAGCCAGGACTTGCTTCCATACTCTTGGCATCCTCCGAAGGGTTCTTCCCTTGCTGCCATCAGCAACCCAAAAAACTCTAATCCAGGCACTGATTATCAGTCGCCTGGATTATTGCAATGCTCTGCTGATCTTTGCTAAAGAAAAATCCCTAAACAAACTTCAGATAGTTCAGAACACTGCTGCCCACCTAGTGAGCAATGCCCCTCCCAGAACACCCTCTGCTCTACTTCTTCACAAATTCCACTGGCTCCAAATAGAAATGAGAATTACATTGAAAAAACGGTTCCCCCAAAACAAAAAAAGAATAGAATAAAAAAGAGAAAACCCATTCGAAGATTTTCTAAAAAAGACAGAGGAAACTTCTGTTTGAAAAAAGTCTGGAAACCAATACTAGAAAATTCCTCCCAGACTGAGCAGTCCTTTGCTACACAGGAAGATATGATTGTTTCTCCTAAGGTAGATTTAACATCCGTAGGGTCTGATCCTATAAGCTCTACTAACCCTTTCCTTCCTAATGCTTTATTACCCTCTGCTAATCCTCTACCATCCTCTCTTAATCCTTCAGCAAGACCTTTTCAAGATTCATCCACAATTACAGTTATTCCCCTGGTGCCTTCTAGGGAAAAAATAAATGTAGATACTCTTTTTCTTGATTTTTCGCCTTTATTTGATACTGATTTAATTCTAAACAGATCTGCCTTACTTATCTGTTTTCAAGAGATCGAAGGCTTAAAATTAATTCAAACCTCTGACCTGGACGTGGTATTTCTTCTTAACTCTTTAGTAGGGAGAACAACAAGGGTGAAATTTCATTCTAAAGTGGTGCTAAATCATATTTTACAGTGGGCTGAGGAACTACAAATCAGAGGGATAGATGTTACTCCATACTTCGGGGAAAAACGAAGTCAAAGTGCTCGCTCCAATTTGTCATTTTCCTCTAATATTAATTTGATGCCTTCAGATTGGTCCTCTGTTAGATCTGAGGACTTAAAAATATGTGTGTCTCGAAATGAAAGGCAAGTTTTGTATAAAGATCCTCCTCCTCTTAAACAAACTTTGAAGGACGATCATTCTAAATGGAGTTGGTTACCAGGAGTTCTGTCCAGTAAATCTTCTTCCTGCCCTAAACCGCCCTCAAATTTTTAACAGAGACTTGAAGTTCATTTCTTGGAATACTGCTGGTTTTAAAGATCATAAGGAAAAATTATGTTTCTTGCGTTCCCTGGAGGCAGACGTAATTTGTCTACAAGAAACGTGGGTGGAAGGTAGACTAATATTAGAAAAAGAGTACTTTGTCCTAGAAGACAGTGCAATCCCTTCTAGGAGAGGTCATGCGAAGGGAGGAATAGCATGTCTGTTATCAAATAGAATTAAGTGGAACTATTCTCACTATCTTGATCCGGGGAAATTGTTCCAGGCAATAACTTTAAAAATGTATTTATGGATTGCCCCAATAGATCACTAGTTTTGATAAATACTTATATCCCCCCAAACTGCTGCTTCAATGATGGTTTAAAAACACTCTTCTCTTTTTTAACTAAAATTATGGACACTACCCCTTCCCCTTACATATTGGTACTCGGGGACCTAAATTGTAACATTTCTAATTGTGGGCTTGACTTGTTTAGAAACAAACTTAGGGAAGAGTCTCTGAGTATACCTCAGGCCCAGTTCCCGCCTAAAGTCAAATCTAATAAAAGAGGTAAATTAGTTCTGGAAGGTCTATATAATGTGGATTGCCTAATAATAAATGGGAGACTTCCCTCAGATACTCCGGCAGCTTTTACGCATAATTCAAATAAGGGAAACTCTATTATCGATTATGTGATTGTAGATTGTGCTTTCTTTCCCTTGTTAAAAGACCTTTTGGTTATTGATACTAAGCTTAGTGACCATAATGCGTTGATGCTCACAGTTTCCCTCAGTCCACCAAGGGCAGATGCTTGGAGCATCGATACGGATATGGTGAATTTTGACTCCAACTCGGGGAAATGTTTTTGGAATTTCCGTTCTTTTGCCAATCAGAAGTTAGCACTTTTAAAAAGAAGGAGATCCAGGCTTAAGGCCCGTTTAAAACGAAATAAGGAGGATTCAGTATGGATTCAACTTAGGGAAGCTTCATATAACGGCCAAGCCAAGACATTCTGGTCATTAATTGGCAAAGGCTGTGGTACTAGAGTTAGTCCTACGCCTATTGCCATTGATGAACAGATCTGGGTCCAATATATTGAGAATTTGTACAGCAATAATAATTTACAATTAAACAATGTTGCAACTTATGTTGACTCGCGTGTATACGATTCTCCATCTGAAAAGGAAATTGAATTTGCTATTAAGAACATGCGCTCCTCTGGTGCGATGGGACCAGATGAAGTTCCCATCTCTGTATTAAAACAACAGAGTGAGCTATGGAGCAAAATTCTTTTTCCTGTGTTTAAATCTTGCTTTTTTAGCGGAATAGTCCCCCCTTCCTGGAAAGGGAGTATCCTTGTTCCTTTATATAAAAAAGGGGCAAGAGACCTTCCTCAAAATTATCGTCAAATTGCTTTACTTGATGCCATCGGAAAGGTTTTCGCAAAATGTATTCTCACTTTAATTAACGAATGGGTATCTGAGTTCAAAATTCTACCTTTTGAACAAACTGGTTTCAGACAAAAGCATGGAACGTTAGACAACTTGACTGCACTTCAGGTTATTACGGAAAAATATGTGAAAGTTCATGGTGGGCATGTATATGGTGCATTTATTGACTTCTCCACGGCATTTGATAAAGTGGATAGAACATTGCTGTGGAGAAAGCTATTTGATTTAGGGATGCCACCCTTTCTCATTAAATTAATCCGTGCCCTTTATTCAGACACCTGGTGCAGAGTGCTGCTGGGAGGTGAAAGAGGCTTATCTAGAATATTACCCACAGCCAACGGGTTAAAGCAGGGTTGCCTTTTGGCTCCCCTGCTTTTTTCACTTTACACAGTTGATTTACCTCTAGCGCTCTCAGCATGCTCCGGTATTGCCCCGACGTTGGGGGGCGTTCCGAATGTATGCCTCAGGTATGCAGATGATATTTTGATCTTTGACCTTACTCCGAAGGGCCTGAATAATCGCCTGCAAGCTCTTTATGAATACGCTGGAAACCATTATCTGTTAATAAATACTGCAAAAAGCAAAGTGATGTGCATGGTTGGAAGGAAGAAACCTAAATTTCCTAACTTTCCATGGGTAATAGGGGGTCAAAAATTGGAAACCGTGAGTTCTTATACCTTCCTGGGTAAAATTGTCATGAGTAATTTAAGCGAGAAAGCTCATATGGCCAATAACTCCCGGAAGGCTATCTCGCAGGGAAAGAGTTTGGTAGCCTTATATAAAGCTACAGGTAGAAGGCATTTTTCTATTTTATTGGATGTATTCAGAGCAAAAGTACCTGCCTCCCTATTATACGGAATAGAGTTAATTGACCAAAAAAATTGGAGCTTTTTAAATTCCTCGGAAGGAAAAATTTTACGTAGTTTATTATCCGTTAGTACAGCAAATTCAACTGCTACCCTAAGACAGGAACTCGGCTTACGCAGTAGCTGGGTCCAAGGTTTGGCTGGTATCATACGCTGGGTTGTAAGTCTTGTAAAGAGTGAGCCCAATACCTTACGACATCTCATAAAAAATGAATTGCTGGGAAACTTTAATAACTATTCTTTGATTGTAAAAAATTTCAGATATGCTGTGGGTCAATTGCAATTAGATAAAGATGCTTTATTTTCTTTATCTTCCTATCAGTTAAAAACCCTTTTGAAGTCCTCCACATGGGAACTTGGGTTTAGACTGGACAGAGATTTCCGGTTGCTGAAAAAAGGCTGTACTCCTGTTATTGAGTCCTGTCTATTGAGGAAAGCTCAACCGTACACCCAATGGAACATTCCTCACGGCGTTAGACGCCTAGTGTTTTTAGTAAGACAGGATTTGCTTCCGTTGAAATCTCTTTATTCCAGATGGCATTCAGCGGTCTGTGATTTTTGTCAGATGTATGACCAAGATTCGGCTCATGTCATTTTCGTTTGTCCAGCTCTGATGACTTTTAGGCGAAGATGGTTAAGACCAATTTGCCTACAACTCAACATTTTGTCAGCCTCTGCTTTTCGGGCAGCCATGATTAACCCGCCAAATGAAATGTTTTGTTTTAAACTGGACAAATTCTTTAAATGTTTCCTGGATCTGTATTAAGATGGTAATTTTTAAATTGTTGTGTATTTGATATTATTGCATGTTCGACATCTTATGTTTAATGCTTTTTTGTATGCATATTTTATGTCTTTTATGTGGACCTCGTAAAGAGTTCCGTTATCATAATAAAAATAAACTTGAAACTTGAAACTTGAGAATTACATTCAAAATCTGTTGCATGGTGTACAAATCATTACACAACCTGGGCCCTAGCTATCTAGCCAAAAAGCTGGTCAGATATACACCGACCTGGCCCCTTAGGTCTAGCCATTAAGCACTTCTGTGTACTCCCAGAGGCAAAGCTTTCTCCCATCTAGCCACCTGGTACTGGAACCAACTCCCCATACAGATACGCCAGTGCACAGATTTTTTAGCCTTCAGGAAACTTCTGTAAATGAATTGTTCTAGTACACTTTGGTATGACCACAGGCAGTCTCAGCGCAGAGATACCCCGCACGGGGTGATTCAGGCGCTATATAAGTCACATAAATAAAAAAGAAATAAAAATGTTATTGAAATGGATAGTGGAGGGATAGAAGAGTGAAAGATTTAGACTTATTTTTTGGGGGATGTCATAGCAGTAGTGGGTGGCTTGGGATGAGTAAAATGGGATGTGGAGGGAAAGAGTCAGAGGGAAGAGTTTAGAAAGGCTTGTTTTGGGGGATCAGTATAGTAAAAGAGGTGTCAGATAGTGCTAGGAGGGGCAGAGTAGGGGAGAGTCTAGAAAGGGCTATTTTGGGGATCATAGTGTAGTGGTAAGGGGTTTGGGATGAATGAGAGATTGGAGGTAATGGATATATTTATAGAGTTATAAGGTGAGAAATAGGCTAGGGCATTGTAAAGAGTAGTAGAAAGAGGTTTGAGATGAGTCAAAGTTGAGGTAGAAGATATACTGAGAGCGATATAGGGTTAGAAATAGAGTAGTGCATTGAATATGATAAATTAGAAGAAAGTAATAAATATATAGATCCATAAGTACATGGAAAGTTTATAGATGCATAAAGGAAGTAAGTATATGTAGATCAAATATATTGATAGAGGTATAGGGTGAGAAATAGGGTAGTGCATTGAATATTCTTTTTTTGGGGGGGGAGTAATAAATATATAGATCCAAGTACAAAGAAGGTATATAGAGACATAAAGGAACTAAGTATAAGTAGAGTGTGTATGGTGCTTATGTGGGGAAGAGCCAATTCTTGAGTAGTTTTCTGAAGATAAGGTGGTTGTCGGTGGATCTCATGTTGGGGGGGTAAAGAGTTCCACATTTTGGCTGCTTGAACAGGGAATGATGTGCCACCCATTATTTTTTTCTTGTATCTTGGGATTTTGAGGCAAGGGGCCACTCTAGAGCGGAGGTTCCAATGATGAATGTGTTTGGTGATTTTATTTCTGATGAGCTGTCCCATTCCATGTATGGCTTTGTGGGTGATCCAAAGCAGCTTGAACATGGATCTTCTGACAACCGGTAACCAATGCTGGGCTTTCAAGGCAGGGGAGATGTAGTCTTGCGGTTTGATATGCAAGAGTAGTCTGAATCCGTTGTAGTCTTTTCATAGTCGTTGAAGGTGATCCGTGGTAGAGGCTATTGGCGTAATCGAGTTTGAACAGAAAAAGGGAGATGGTAGCTTGGACCTTGTGTGGAAATCCCAAATGGGGCAATATTCGTTGCAGAGTTTTTATAGTAACAAAGCTTGATCTTGCTTGTTTGTCCACTTGGGCATTCATTGATAGCCTGGGGTTCATGGTCATTTAGAGGTTTCCTACTTCCTTCAGTACTTTAGGCGTTGATCCCAGTTCATCAGGCCAGGCGTCAAGCGGGTCATAATGTTTCCAATCGCCACACAAGAGTATTTCAGTTTTGGAAGCATTCAATTTGAGATGGCTCTGAGTCATCCATTGATCCACGGTCCTGAGACAACTGAAAATTGGCTCGTTTGCAATGTCTTTGGGGCATTAGAGTTGGAGTATTTGCGTGTCATCTGCATAGTTATAACATGTGAGTTGAATTTGATTGATCAGTACCGGTAATGACTTCATGTAGATGTTGAAAAGCATGGGCGAGATGATAGAGCCTTGATTGACCCCAGTTTTTGTGGAGTACGATTTGGACGAGAAAGGTGGGGTATAGATGACATTAGTTCTGTTTCAAAGGTAGGACGTGATTCTGTCTAAATTGCAAAAAACACAGTTGATGGACAGAATGTAGAACAATGTCATACATTCACCCCAGTACAAGGATCTGGGCCTAAATCCATCGTTTTATTGCACTCCACACCACCCTGGGTTAGACACTGGCTATATGCAAATCAGCTCTGACCCTGTGCCTCATGGGAACAGTCCAGTCCGAACTACCAAGCCTTGTCTTTCCCAGACCGGAATCAAGCATCCAAGGACCGGTTTCTGGCTATCAGCCTTCATCAGCCTGGATAGCTTGACTCCAGTGGTGTGGAGAGCCTGGGACTCACGTCTGAGTATACCCAGCACACTCGGGGTGAAAATTGCAAAAAACACAGTTGATGGATCAAATGTAGAACAATGTCATACATTCACCCCAGTACAAGGATCTGGGCCTAAATCCATCGTTTTATTGCACTCCACACCACCCTGGGTTAGACACTGGCTATATGCAAATCAGCTCTGACCCTGTGCCTCATGGGACCAGTCCAGTCCGAACTACCAAGCCATGTCTTTCCCAGACCGGAATCAAGCATCCAAGGACCGGTTTCTGGCTATCAGCCTTCATCAGCCTGGATAGCTTGACTCCAGTGGTGTGGAGAGCCTGGGACTCACGTCTGAGTATACCCAGCACACTCGGGGTGAAAATTGCAAAAAACACAGTTGATGGACAGAATGTAGAACAATGTCATACATTCACCCCAGTACAAGGATCTGGGCCTAAATCCATCGTTTTATTGCACTGCACACCACCCTGGGTTAGACACTGGCTATATGCAAATCAGCTCTGACCCTGTGCCTCATGGGAACAGTCCAGTCCGAACTACCAAGCCATGTCTTTCCCAGACCGGAATCAAGCATCCAAGGACCGGTTTCTGGCTATCAGCCTTCATCAGCCTGGATAGCTTGACTCCAGTGGTGTGGAGAGCCTGGGACTCACATCGGAGTATACCCAGCACACTCTGGGTGAAAATTGCAAAAAACACAGTTGATGGACAGAATGTAGAACAATGTCATACATTCACCCCAGTACAAGGATCTGGGCCTAAATCCATCGTTCTACATTCTGTCCATCAACTGTGTTTTTGCAATTTTCACCCCGAGTGAGCTGGGTATACTCAGACGTGAGTCCCAGGCTCTCGCCTTTGGGACCTTATAAGTGTTTAGCCATGCAACAGTTGACGTTATTGCACCAAGGATATTGTACTGTATAACTAAACACTTATAAGGTCCCAAAGGCGAGACCTATTGGCTATGCCAATGCTTGTCTGATGAGTTGGTGGTGGGCATTGGTGGCGGCTCTGAAGTTGTTGTGGGCTTCTGTGGATTTGGTGTTCCTCCAGGCCTTTTCGAGGCAGTGGCAAGTGCGCCTGGACTCTCGAAGTTCAGTGGTGAACCATCTTGCTTTCTTGGCGTGGGTGTTGTTGTTTTTCTTGAGGGCGGCTATGGTGTTGGCGCTGTCGGAGATCCATCTGTGCAGGCTTTGGGCTGCAGTGTTGGGGTCGTCGTTTTCTGCGAAGGTTGGGGTGGAGTTGCTGAGTGATGGGCTTAGCTGGTCGTCGGTGATTCTGGTCCAGTTTCTTCGTGGGAGCAGGTGCTGGTGTCTGTGGATGGTGGGTGTTCTGAAGGTGAAGTGGATGCATCAATGGTCAGTCCATGGGAGTTCGGTAGTGTGGCTGAAGGTGATGGAGTTTCCTGTTTTGAAGAGGGGTTCGAGGGTGTGTCCTGCTGAGTGCGTGCGTTCGGTCACGATCTAGCTGAGTCCAATGTTGTGGAGGTTGTTAAGGAGGGATGTGGTGCTGGGGTCCACTTGGTTTTCGAGGTGGAAGTTGAGGTCCCCCAGTGGGGTGTAGTTGGTGGACGCGATTGCATGCGGGGAGATGATATCCATTATGGAGTTAGCGAAAAGTCCGCTGGGGCCAGAGGGTCGGTAGATGAGGGTTCTTCTGAGGGTGGAGGTAGGGCTGGCCAGGATCTTGAAGTGAAGGTGTTCCATCAGGTCTGTGGGCTCGTCGGGGAGTGTGCTCAGGCCGAGGGTGGATTTGTGGACGATGGCGATTCCTACTCACGGGCGGGGGGGCAGTCCTTTCTGGAGATCTTGTATCCTTGGGGAATGGCAATGGCGATGTCCGGTTCCGAGGTGGTGTTGGTCCTGGTTTCGGTAAAGAATGCTACGTCCGGGGTGGGGCTGTTGAGGAGGTCCCAGACATGGAGGAGGATGTATTGCAGGGTCTTCGGTTCGGTTGTGTTCTTGTGGGCGGGTTGCGGTGTGCCGGCAGCGGTGGCAGCTGAAGGGTCCGTGGGTGTCAGCTGGTGATGCTAGCTTGCAGTTTTTGTTGTAGCCTGGGTTGAGAGCGTGGAGTGCCGCTAGGTCATAGCATTGGCGGTGCAGAGATCCAGGGTTCCTGGCGCAGGTCGGGTCGCGGACGGGCACAGACGGGCTTGCCTGGGGCGCGCAGCGGTTGCGCAACAGCCACCATTAAGTAGGGGAGACACGGGTCAGAAGGGCTGCCTGCAGGTCTGCTTGCTTTGAGCAGGTCTTTGAATTCATCATTTGAAATGTGTTGGAAGGAACGGAGAGGCTGAGTTAGAGTATTCTTGGATTGTTGTTTTATGAAAGGGTGAGTACTTGTGCTTTGTCTCTGTTTTTTCAAACATATGTTTATTGGAATCTCGTAAAGCAGACATTGTTAAGGTCACATCAACCAAAATATCAGCATCATAGAATGCAACACACATTTTCATAAGATAGCAAGGTGGAGGGCAGTGGTGTGGACATTGCTTTACCCGTCTGCTGAAAAAGAGTCTATATTGAGCCGTACAGTTCCATAAAAAGTCCCAGGCACAGCATGACATAGACCCCAACTAGGTGGTCGAAATCCATTTTGCCATGACTGGCTTACATTCGGACCTTCGAACTGGGAAGGCACTCCTAGGAAAAGATATAATCCAAACGACTAAACCAAAAGAACCCCCAGTTCCCTAACCCTCCCTCCTCCCTCCAGTAACTAGGTGGTTGGTGGCAACATTGCATAAGAATGTTGCATGGCCGGCTGGACAAAGATGTAGTATGTTAAAATTGGAATAGGTGCTTGTCTCTGATCGATGGGGGGCACACCGCTAAAGGCAGGTCTTGCATAAGAAAGGCAACTAAGGGACCCCATTTATATTCAAAACTTTTGTAATCGTCGCAGAATATATCCACCATCCTTTCCAAGCAAAGGAGTTTTCATAGTCGTGAGTGCCATACAGAGAAGGAAGGAGCTGTCCTCTTCTTCCAGGTTGCCGCGATTGTTACCTTTGATGCTCCTAAACAGGTCCACATAATGGCTTTATCGACCCTGGTCTGATGTTCTAGGGAGGGATCCCAAAGACCTAGAAGGATTCCCTCCATGGTGGTCAGAATGGGGTACCCCAGTACAGTTTTTATGTGTGCCAGAATTTCCTACCAAAAGGGACATATGGTGGGGCAGTCCCACCAAATATGTTGGAAATCCACTAGTAACCCACATCCCCTCCAACTTCGGTCAGTCGTGTTCGGGCAGATTTGTTTAAGTTTGAAGGGAACTAGGTACTAGTCCATTAGGGTTTTTAAGTGTGCTTCTCTAAGCTCTATGGAGTGATTGAACTTTGATACATCGGACCATAGTGCCGTCCATTCTCTGTCCTGAAAATCGCGTTGCAGTATCCCCTCCCACATACACATGCAACGTGGTTGGGCTGAATGTGTGTTTTAGAGCAAATAATTATAGAGAAATTAGATCACTCCTCTCATGGAGCCCACTGTTCTAACCTATTTCTCAAATCCCGTTTTCTCCCTTGTGGCTTGTTCGTGTATTTGAGGGGTAAGAGCCCAGTGTCTATGTTGAAGGTAATGGAAGTGTTCTCTGGTTGTAAGTGGAAATCCCTTCTGCAGCTATCAAAAGTGAGGATGTCGTGGTTGTGGAACAGATGGTCAAGCATGAAGCAGCCACCCTCTTTCCAGGCGTCGAATGGGCCTTCAAGAAGAGCTGGAGGAAAGGCTGGATTAAAGTGGATCGTGGCGTACGGGGAGGGGAACGTGGTCCATCCCTCGCTCCCTGACACAGAGTTCCAAACTTTTAGAATGGTGCGTGTGGGGGTGCTAATGTACGCATTTGCGGGGCGGTCTTTCTTGGCTTTCCAAATTAGATCCCAAATTGGCCTTCCTGCCACTCCCCTATCCATATGGAGCCAATGCTTCCCTGATTCCCTTTCAAACCATTCTGTCATAGCTCACAGTTGGGTAGCTTTGTAATATAGTCCAATGTCTGGCAACTCCACACCCCCTTTAGCTCTAGGGCGCCGCAGTATGTTAAAGGATAAGTGAACCCGCCGTGTTACCAGATGATCTGTGTAAATAACGATTTGATTTTAGGGAGAAAGGTGGCATCAAGATCGATAGGTAGGGCTTGATAGCGTGAATGCGTCCGGGCAAATAAATAAATAGGGCTTCCATTGTTGTTTCAATTTGACGGAGGGCTGCCGGAAAGTTGGCTTTATATAGCCCCTCCACCCGTGGGGTTAGCTGGATTCCCAAATACTGGAGGGAGCGGCTAGTCCACTGCAAGGGGGACTGAGCCTGGAGGGTCCGTGCTTCATCGTCCGGCAAGGTGATGTTAAGAACATAGGATTTGTCTAGGTTAGCCTTAAATCTGGCTACCACCTTGAATTTGGCTAGTTTAATTTCTAATGTCGGAAGGGATCGAGATGGATCTGAGAGCGTGAGGAGTACATTGTCCGCAAAAAGTGAAATTTTGTGGTCCTCTCCAAATAGCCAAATTGTTTTTAATGGACTTTGCAAAGGGCTCAATGCCTAATACAAAGAGCAGGGGTGACAAAGGGCACCCCTGCCATGTGCCCCATCGTAAGAGAGAAGGGAACCGACATCACTCCATTAACCTGTACCCGAGAGCGGGCTGTGTGTAATTGGTCTAGATAAATTTGCCGGCAAAACCAAAAGCTTTGAGAACGCGAAAGAGAAATGCCTGATCCACCCGATCAAAGGCCTTCTCGGCATCAAGCTCCACTAAGACCCCTGGTATACCCCGTTTGGTGGCTTTTTCGATGAGATGCACTGTGCATCTGATGTCGTTGTGTGTTTGCCGGCCTTGTATAAAGCCGGATTGGACTAAGTCAGGCATTAAGTCCTGTATCCGGTTCGCAAGGATAGTAGAGCAGAACTTTGCATCTAAGTGTAGGAGCGCTAAAGGGCGGTAAGAAGCACACAGTTGTGCATTGTTCCCAGGCTTAGGAATAACCGTAATGACAGCATCAGCCATTGAGGGGGTCACCTCTCCCAGCTCTACCATCTGGTTGAATATGAGATGGGGAATGAGGTCGGGGTCAAAGGTTTTATAAAAGTGGGCTGTGAGGCCGTCTGGTCCTGGGGCTTTGTGTAGTTTAAGGGCTGCAATCGACTCGCCTACCTCCTCTATGGTTATCGGGCCGTGAGTTGATCATTCACAGCTTGTGAGATACGAGGGAACCGCAGAGCCTGAAGGTAGTTATCTTGCAAGAGCAAGTCTTTAGGTTCCGCGGTATAGAGTGACTCATAGAAGGAGCGAAAAAGGTCACCTTTATCCCCATCCCTTAGGATCATCTCATCATTCCCATCATGTATGCCTCCAATGTATTCCCTCTCGCGCTTCTCCCGTAGTTGATGCGTTAGGTGCTGGCCTATTTGATTCCCCTGCGTAAAAGACGCATGGCAAAGTTTTAACAGGGTGTATTCTGCCCTATTGTGGTAGATTGCCTTTAACTTGCCGTGCAGAGCCGTAAGGGGGCGCAGAGTAACCTTAGAGGGTTTGTTTTTGTGTGCTAGTCCTGCCTGTTCTAGCTCCTTCTCCAGGTTCTCTCGCTCCCGTTGTTTATTTAAGGTGGAGTTAAGCTCAGTACATTTTCCCCCGCAGGACTGCTTTAAAGGCATCCCAATTATTGCTCGAGGAAGTGTCTTCAGGCCTATTGTTTTAGAAAAATTCTGTGATTGCGTCCCGTAGCTCAGTTCGGAGTACCCTGTCACATGTTAGGGAAACTGGGACGTACCATTTAGGGTTCGTAGTGGAAGCTGAGCCCCATTGTAGGCAGATTGCTAACGGGCAGTGATCCGAGAGGGAAAGGGGAAAGATCTTAGCCTCCTGAAGTGTGCCCAGTAGTCTTTGATTAATAAAAATATAGTCTAATTGGGAGTAAGTGTGGTGCACATGAGAGTAGAATGTTTAATCTCTGGTCTGTGGGTTCCGGGTCCGCCATGCGTCTCGGAGACCTAAGTCAAGCAATCTCTGCTTTACGTCTGCAGTGAAGGAGCCAGTGTCAGCCCTGCTTGGGTGAGTGCTATCTAAGTCCGGTTGCCTCGTGAGATTGAAGTCCCCCATCAGAATCATAGGACCTTCCGGAAAGTGGTCTAGTTTATTTAGCAGGAGATTGAGAAAGCTTGTTTGGGCTGTGTTAGGTGCATATGTAGCAATAAAGGTGCATAATGTGCCCCTTAGATGTCCCTTAACCAAGATCATCATACCTTCCTTATCTGATTGGACATCCAGCGGTTAAAATTTCGTTGAGAAGTGAAAGAGGAGCGCCACCCCGATGTTTGGTAAGCGCTAATGATCTATAAATAGGAGATATTGTTTGTGTTTAAGCCTCAGTTTGTCTGCCCTTTAGAGATGAGTCTCTTGGAGCGGCACTATATCGAAGGGGTGATCCATGAGGTATTTCCATACTTTTTGCCTTTTCTGCAGTGAGTTAAGGCCCCTGACGTTCCACGATGCTATCGTGATTACCATCTTGTCAGTAGGAACTCACCACCCTCTCCCATTCCCGCTAATCCGTGCCCCCTCCGTAAGTATTTTAAGAACAAAACAACTCTGCAAAAAGCCATAATAGACATGCAACTGCTCCATCGTCTTGCAGTCAATAAGTGTGTAGTGCCCCACCATAACCCTATTCCCCCCTCCAAACAAATGAAAAGAAAAAGGAAAAATAACCAGTCCCCAACAATACCAACTGGAACTCATGTTGTATAGAAGATGGTTTCCAACCGTAGGGGAGATCACCCACACAGTAGGGTTGGCGGATGGCGTGACCAGTAATCCCATCCGCGCCAATCTCGGGGCGCTGTCCTGCAGTTCAGGTCGTCAATATTATCAAACTTAGTTCTGGGGCGTAGATCGAGTGCCTCCATCTCGAAATCTTTTGGCACTCAGAGCCAGAGAAGTCCCCACAAAGCAACCAAAGGATTCCTCCAGACTGGTGGCTAAGGTATGTAGACTGTAGAGATGCAAAAGATCTGATAATGTCCTCACTTGTGATTCCCTGCCGAAGAGGAGACTCCACTGCCGCAGCCCCTTGTAGTGTCAGCTGTGGGTTCAGGGTCCGTGGCAGGAGGACCTAATAGGTCCAGGCCCTCCCTCAGATCGGTGATGTGACGTTGCTTGTTGTGCCATTCGAAACTGAGGCCAGAGGAATAGGTTCAGCGGTATCTAATGTTGTCGTCTCGCAGCTTGTAGGTGATGAGTCGGAACTGTTGCCTCCTCATTAACTTTGCGGCGCCACGACTTGATATATGCTGCACTTGTGCCCCTGGAAGGAGAGAGTTCTTTTTTTCTGGCGGCTGCAAGGATGGTCTCTTTCACCTTGTGGGAATGATATTTCACAAGAATATCTCTTGTGCACTTCCGGTCCCCAGTTGCTGGCCCTCCAACCCTATGTACTGCTTCAAGCTTGATTTGTAGGACCTGAGAACTAACGATTTCCGCAAAGAGTCCTACTAGAAAGGCTTCCAGGTCGGGCCCTTCTGCCCCCTCTTCCATGTGTTGAATCTGTAGGTTGTCTCTGCGTGCTCTGTTTTCAAGGTCTTCCGCTTTCAGTTGGTTGTAGTGCAACTGGTCCTGGGGAGCGCAAATCGTATCCTGCATTTTGGAGGAGCGTGTATCAATTTCCTTAGTCTGTTCCTCTAGCTCCACTACTCTTACTCCCACAGAGTCTACATCTCGCTGGAGGGAGGCCATTCGATCATTCCGGTTATTTTTCAACTGATTGATAGAGCCCTTTGTGTCCTGACTCAATTCCTTCCGAAGCTCCATCTTGAAGTCTCGTAGTATTGTTGGCGTTGTCTTCACGGTTCACAGAAGGGGGCTTATCTGTTGGAGCGAAGCAACTGGTGACCCCAGTCACTGCTTTGGTGACAGCTTTCTTAGGCGGCATAGAGGCGAGCTCACAGATCTCCACTTCTCTGGCGCCCCAACCCTCCGTCGTTGCCGCGTTGTGGACCCCAGCAGGCTAACTCAGAGCGATCTCAGTCTCTTATAGTGTGCATGCCCCTTCAGGAGTTCCGTTGTGTAACCAGTATCACAGCCTCATTGATAATGTGTGGTCCGGGTAGGTCCAGGTCTGTCATTCAAAGCGCAGAGCGTCCCGCTTGCGGGTCTTGAAGCATCTCTCCAAGCAATTCCCACCACCGCCACCGCTAGGTGCAGTTATCAAGCGCGTCTCTCACCCAGCCCTCTCCACACTGCCCGTATCCCCATCTCCGGTGAGGCCTTCGTCTGTGGCGCGACTATTCAAAAGGAGCTCCCGGAGAATAACCTAGTCCCCGTGGGAGCTGATGGTCTTCGCTGTCACCTCGGGATAGCAGCTCTGCAATCTCCTGTGGGAAGTGGAGGGTGCTCAACAAGGCAGTGGTGCAGCGTTTGGATCTGGGGGGAAAAAACCATGTGTTGCTCAGTACACATCGGGAGAGAGGCCTGACATGTTATACGGTGGCCATCTTAAAGTCAGGAACCGGTGTCTTTGCTCTCTCAGGCCCATTTGATAAACTCTGTTCCCCTGGGTTGCACTACTGTTTCTGTCTCTCCTCGTCTGTATAATCGGTCCAATGGTGCTGGCCAAATTGATTCCATTCATACAGGCACCCCTCGTACCTCTAGTGGGTGGTCATATCGAGTATTCGGCCTCAGAGCTGTAGGTGATGGATGCCCGTTCCTCCAGATGTGCGCATTGCGTGGCGGTCGCTGGTAGTGGTCCTCGGTCCCTGCACAGTCCTCTGCGCTGGTATCACCCCGCGAAGGGCCCCGAAATTCACTGTATGCCGCGGAAAGACTTTAAATGGCGGCCGCCGGCACGGTTACCCCAGGAGTGCTTCGGTGACGGCTCAAAGTAGTCATTCCGGTAGCGCCGGGTCGTCATGATGGTGTTTCTCGAGTGCACAAGATGTAGCAGACTCATCCTGCAATCACAGCATGGACTGCCGGTACGGGGAACGGCTAATATAGCCCTGAGACACTGGCGCGGACCGGGAGCCGAGACGGATCATGTCTGCTTATCCATCTTGCCTGGCCACGCCCCCCTTTTGTCTCTGTTTAAGTACGAGTCCAACGTGTTTGCTTTCTCCATGTAATGATTTGCTAGTTTGTCAGTGAAATCTTGAGTAACAGGATGAGTTACCTCTGTTAATTTGGTTTACGAAATTCTTTGAGTATTTTATAGAATCTTTATTTGCACATTTAGCATTTTGAATTCTGTCTGAATAGTGCACTTTCTTTGCTTTTTTGATAGCTGACTTGTATAATCTGTTAATTTTCTGTAGGGGAAGTTTGTCTTGTTTGTTTTTTGTTTTGGGCCAGGCACGTTGCAGCTTTCTAATTTGTAGTTTTACGTCTTTTATCTCTGTATTTCTCCAAGGTGCTTGTTTTCTTTAGTTCTGTTGTGTGGTTTTGAGTGGTATCAGGAAATCAAAAGCTTCCTGTAGCCACTCATATAGTTTTTTAACAAAATATATAGTTTCCAGATCTGTACTGGATGTTAGTTGTGTTTCTAAGTTTTCCAAATTGAGTTTGTTCCGCTGTCGATAGGTGGATGCGCGTAAGGTGGTCTGACCATGTGATCGGAGTCATAGTTTGAAAGGTAACTAGTTACGTATTAGCAAAAATGACATCTAGGATATGTCCATCGTTGTGTATGAGTTTGTGAACAATCTGATACAGGTTCAGTGTTTCTAGGCCAGTGATTATTGTTTTCGGATGGGCCATATTAGGTTTGTCAAACCAAATGTTGAGGTCATCCTGAACGCATAGGTTGGAGTGTATTGTTAGCAGGTTTGAAACTGTGTCTAGAAGTGCATCTAGGAATGTCACCTTGCTAGGTGGAGGTCTGTAAAGAAGCAGGAAATTACAGGAGGAAGACGGTGCAGGATTGCATCTTGTGAGAAGAGCCTCACAATTCTTTATTGAGATGTTGTCAACTTAAGTGATATGTAATGTTTGCCTGAACACAACAACTAGACCATCTCCTTTTTTGCCTATACTATTTTGGGTGATCGTTTGATAGCCTAGAGGAATGGCTTCATGCAGGACTGGAGCCATATCACCTTCCAACCATGATTCAGTTATGAATTGTCTGGTTTTGCATCGGTGAGAAAGTCGTCAATGTGATGTTTGTTTTTAGATAGCAATCAAGCATTTATTAGTAGACAGTTTAAAGAATGTGTTTTGCTGACAGTGAGACTTTGTTTTATAGAAGAGTGATCAGTATATTGTTGGTTAGTAGCAGGTGTGTTTTTAGTGCTGGTATTAGCTCACGAGGATAGCAATTGTGTAGCTGTTCTGTAATGTGTTCCTCATCCATCAGGCTACAAAGGCATTTTAATGGGTGCGCATGCGTAGGTGGGGAGATGGTGTTTGAGAGTGAGTTGGAGAGCTGTGTTGTTTTTGTGGTGTAACCTTGTTGTGCAGTAGACATGAAACAACGTTGTAATGTGTGGCTCGTTGCTTATATTGTTTGCGTATGTTTAGAGCGGAAGGTGTATGAGTCAGTAAGGGTGGTGCAGCATGTGGGCCATGTAGTAAGGTTCTAAATTGTCCAATGGATGAGAGGCGGTTGTAAGTGAGTTGCTGTGTTGCTGTATGTGTGGTAGACGAAAGAAAGCTTGGTATTGGAGTGTGTTCATTTTTGTAGTTTGAAAGGTGGTCTTTTTGTATTTTGTGACTGTAAGTAATATGAGGTGTTGTGCTTGAGATTTTGTTGTGCTGATGTGCATGATATGTTTTGTTTTTGAGGAGCAGTGAAAAGAGGTGCTGATGTATTTGTTTTATCAGATGGATTTGTTTGTCTAGGGTTGTTTGTGAGTGGAAGTTGTAAGGTAAATGTGGGCGGTGATGTGTTTGTGAGCTGAGGGTATGTTATGTGGGGGAGGTGATGAAGTAGGTTTAAGACTGTTTAGGACCTGTTTGCTGCAAAAGTTAAAATGTGTGGCGCTGTGGCATGTAAGTGTTGTGTTGTTGTATTACTGTGGTTGAAAGAAGAGGAGGGTGTTGATTGTACAAATGATGGAAGGCTGAGTATGGGTTTGTTAATGATAAAAGGGGGTCTGTTAGGATTAATTAGAGTGGGGAGTGTGTGTCTGGATGGGTTGTAGTTAAGTACGGTATGGATTTTGGTTGTGGATAAGTGCATTGGTTAGTGGTATAGGATAGAGTTGTGTACTGTTTGTAGGTGATGGTGGAGGGTATATAGTTTGTGTGGTTTTGCATTGTTTACTGGTACATCAATTTGTTTATAGGGTTTGTAGTAAGTGTGTGGTGTACATTTGATGTGAGTGTGTTACTCTGTTTGTGGATGTGGATGATGTAGGGTGGGTATTACTGAAAGAGAAAATTTGCAGCATTTCCGGTCCTAGTCCCGACCAGTCTCGGGCAGGCTCAAACAGGCAACTGCCCTTGTCCTCTCTGCCCTTAGCTGAGACCCCCTAAGCTTTGGCCTTTTATAACCCCAGTAGTCAGATGACCCCTTGAGCCAATGTGAACCCTAGCCAATCACAACATGAGCCCTAAAATCTAGAACCAATAGAAGACCAGGATCTTACAGCCAATCTTAGTCCTAGTCCAATCACTCAATCAGGTACTAAGACCCTAAACTCTATGTTCAATAGAGGTCCTAGCCCTACCAGTAGTCCCAATCCTAGTCCCAGCAACCAATGACATGACACAGGAAACCCTAACAGTTTCGCCCTGAACAGGGAATTGCGGGTTAAATGTCCGGGTTTGTTAGTTTAGTGGAGGATACAATCTGATTAATAATAGTTGACACATGTATCTACTATGCGAAGAACATTAGACGGGATATCTTACCAGAGGGAAATGTGCGTTGAGGCAATTAAGACGCTAGTATGTATGCTTGTTCTGTATAAAAACCAATAAACTACGTTTAAAAAAAAAAAAAAATTACACAGGAAACCCTAGTCCTTACTTCCAATAAAAAGCATAACCCTGCTCTTAGTCCCACACCTAGTCCAGCAACCAATCACACAAGAAGCCCTAATTGATACTTCCAATAGAAAGCCTAACCCTATCTCTAGTCCCAACCCTAGTCCCATCAATCAATCACACAGGAAATCATAGTCCCTATTTCCAATAGAAAGCCTAACCCTAGCCTCAACCATTCAATTCACATTAATTCACAGACTCAGAAACCAATCAGAACCCTCAAATACCCAACCAATGAGAACACTAACCCTAATCCAATAGAAACACCATACACAACCACCAATCATTGCACACATGTACCAACCAATAGTGGGTTAGATAAGGTCCCAGCGACCTCAGAACAGGTTTGCTGGCCAGGAAGTCGACGCTGCTCCTCTATTCAGAATCTCCTAGGAGACAGGGAGGCTCAATCCACACTTTGGACTTCTGCAGGTAAGGGTCTAACAAACTTTGTCCTCTAACAATACTATTTGTATCAAACTTTACTCGCTCTCCTGGACAAAAAACGAGTACACAATGCCTATAAAACACAGCTTAAACAGCTCACAGCAGATTACTGCTGTCTCAGAATTTGACCCATCATTTCCTTAACACCTTCAATCCATTGATCACTGCTTAGATTAGGTTTCAGGGTCCCACGTTCACTGTGCATCACCCTCACTCACAATATTTGAGGGTGTTAAAGTGACACAATACCCCTAATTAATGTCACACTCTCACTTCCTCTGTCAGCAGTACACCCACTTGGAACAATTTATACACAGTTTATAATAAGGGGTGATACCGACATACCTTTTTGAAGTTGTTGTAATAATAAGGGGATCTTTTGCTCTAGTGACAACTTCAATTTTAAATTCCCAATCTATTATTGTGTTTGCATATTGCAGTAATTTCTCCAGACGGATAAGGGCCTCAAGTAGTTAACTGTATTGCCATTAGGCATCTGTCTTGCGGATTTTACATAATAGATATCTTTTTCCATGGTGTCATTACTCTTAAAGTAGAATTTGGACATCCACATGCTAAATACAACAATACACTCTTTATGTATGACCCTTACCATCCCATCTTTGTCTTATTGGAAGTATATCATACATCAGGCAAGTCAACATTTTCTTTTTTTTCTACTTTCTGCCTGAAGGTCCCATCTCTCTTCTCTTGGTTGTTAAGTTAATCCCTTCCTCTGGGGAATCCCCTGATTTGACTGCAGCTATCCTGCTTTTTCATCTAACCATGCCACCTTCCACTCCAGCTGTTTTGAAAGCTGCACCCCCCCCCCCCCCCCCAAGACTGCAGCTCAGAGTCACTACCTTTAGAGCCAGCCATTCCAGCGCTCTAGTAGACATTAAACCCCCAGTTAACGTAACGTAAGTACGTTTATTGTTTAGTTAACAATTTTTACATAAAAGGCATAGTACAGCGAAATTCGTATTTAGAAGATCAAAGAGCTCATTATAGAACATTAATTCCTGGTTAATGTGGAACAATAAAAATGGCAAAAGCTTACATTTGGAAATCGGGCTTAAATATTTGTCCCCGACTAATTAGGTATACAAAATTTCAGATAAATAACAGTTTGTTCAGTGGGCAAAACCAGTTACTTGGATACTGGAATGTTAGACTGGAGTCCTGGTGTAGTGTAGTTCCTATTTTCCCTATAGGCCCTGCGCATTGGAATAACATAAACAGCAGTGTAGACGTAGAAGTGCGGTCTTCCAGGTCTCTACTGACTCTGTTAGACTTAATTGGGTTTGTACCAACTAGCTCAGAGGTCACTGGAAACTTTCTTGACTGAATAGGAAGTGATCAGCTCCTCTGGCTCAGACAAGAAGGGTTTCAGTTTTCCAACAACCGCATAAACATGACAACTTTGCTCCTTAGAATAAGAGTCAATCTCTAGAGTCGTGTGAAACAATAGACAGCTATTTCACTCAGTCAGTTGTGCAAGAATTACTTTCACCAGGATGCAGAGAATAGAGAGACGGGCGTTTTCAATAAAAGGTATTATTTATTGAACAGTCTTTCTTCTCATGCAAGAGAAATTAATTGCCACAATTGCAAGACTTGTTATTATAAAAAGTGAGTACAGTAAAAGGAGTATTGCAAAATAATACTGTAAAAGCATTGATATGGTTTCTTAGCCATACGATAGTTAAAATGAATAAAATATATACATTCATATATACATTTAGCTAACGTACTCAACTGGTGCTTCTAACTACGCCTACCTCAGTGTACCTGACCTAAGCCTAATACGTGGGAGGGAGTAAGTAAGTAGCAGTTTAAGTTAAGTTGGTTTTGCCAAGGGTTTGCTTCAAGAATTCTCTTCAAGGGTTTAGTCAACACTGTACCTCTGCAATAGAATGTCGGAGGTCTTGTATCTCCTCTCAGGACTCGATATCCCAGTTACCCGCAAGGGTAGGCTGGAAACGCCGGAGCTGGATTTTCTCGGCAGGAGAAAAGACAGCTTCTTTCTCAGCGCGTCAAGGAGGAGGAGGGGCAGCGTTTTTTCTTGCATCTGCTGGGCTCTGCAAGGGACAGCTGTTCTGCTCCTATATTCACCACCACCACCGCTGTGTTTGCTTAAGGCAACGTTGGTAATATTTATACCTGGAAGGTGCCTTGTTTGACGTACGTTTTTGGACATAAGACGTCAATAAAGATGGCACTAAGAACCGGTCGTTCTTACAGTGCTCATTAGAGTTCTATTACTAATCAAAACATAGCAAGCGGGGCTTTCACAGGTTGCTGGGGGTTTTATCTGTTGAAAGAACTCGGTGTGTAATCTAGGAATCTAAGATAGTGGCTTCTGCTGTGTCATATACTGTAATGAGCTGCAGAGACGAGTTTCTGAAATATGGCTCTGATCGTTTATGCCATTATAGGGGTATGGATTGATTATAGCCGTATAGGGGCATAAGGTCACAATATTGATCGGGGTCCTAGATAGAACACGACACCCACTCCACAAATTTATGTCAATCAAATTACTAAAAACTAAAGCAATAAGATGTGCGTGTAATACTTCCCACCCCAAAATACATATTGCGTTTGAAATGGCGTATTTGAAATACATGAAAATATAGGTACTGTACGTCTTTAAGCATAGAAATCATTCAAAAATTATAGCATATGTAATCAGTTGAACGATTTTGCGAAAAAATTACACATGAAATGTTTCTTAATACAGAAAGGAAGGGCGAGACTATTTCATCACATATAAATGCATTTTCTGTAAAACGTGCTAGAGGCTGAGGTAAAGTTATTTTGTCTCTAGAATTACTAAAAATAGAAGTTCTGTTCGTTATGAATAGTTCTACTTTAAGCAAAGGTATTCGTGCCAGGAAAAAAAGGTAAATATTTTGAAAAAGTGTTCAATTAAAAAAAAAAAATTTTCATGGTGAACGGGGTAATAGAGTTCCAAACGCTTTTTAGTAGTTTTTGTTGATCAAAACCGAAGGCCGAATTCAGAGTTCATGGGAACGCTGTGCGCCGGAATGCTTTTCCAAAAATCATTGTTGTTGTTCAGGGGAGAACATCATATCGGACAAGCTCTTAAAGAATAGGTCTACATATTCAGGTGACAGTTCGACCAAGTTCGATAATGCTGTAACTTGGTAGGTGTGAGAATGATTGCTATCATCGATGTTTGGATCAGCAATGCTCACAGAAGGCCGTACCTGGGTGATGTTGCTTTCATGTATCACTTCACTGCCGCCACCTAGTCATAGCACAGGAGTTTCAACGAATGCCGTCATCAGGATTGGTAGCCGCTGGGGACAACACGATGCGTGAGCCGTTACAGGACTTAGCAAAGTATCGATATCCATTGGTACTGCTGATGGTAGTGCAAGACAGGTGTCTAACACGCATTCTTCTCCGCATAGCATACATCGAAGCACAGGTAAGATGCAGGTCTACCATATAGGTCTGAATGAAAGAAACCAGGTCATGTTCAGATCTCTCAGCCTGGCCAATCCAAGGACTCTAGTTATGCGTTCCCGGTAGCGTACTGCTAGGATTGTTTCTTCCATCCTTGCCGGAGTCATGTCTGTGTTTTGGCTTGCCATATCGGAGCAGGAGGGTCAAAAATAAAATGCCTGCTACAAGCCCCAAAGTTAGGGGTATGCCGCCAAAGACTGAATGGACAAAATTAGGAATAATTCCCAGGATTGCTTTGAATGGTGTTAACAGTCCCGAAAAAATCGTCTTAAATACTTTCGAGATACCTACGGCATCTGACATATTTAGAATTTGGCTAAGCATTTCTGTGAAATGCACGGGGCAATTTGTTGATAAAAGGTCATGTATCTCCGATGTTGTCCTTGCAACTTGGAGATCATACGTCTCTTTTGATGACGTTATGGGCACTGTTGTCTGTAAAAGCACAGACTTCATTCTGCTTAAAGTATCAATTTGTATAGAAGAGACATTCAAAGGAGGCCAAATCGGCGTCTCGGAATCTCCAGGGCCGTTTGGAAACAATGCTTGCATACAGCAAGTGATCATGGAAGTTACGCTTACGAGATATGCTTTCCCTGGCATCAAGCCACAACAGCTGTGATCCGTTATTAGAATGTAACTCCCGTTAGAAAGTTGCTTAAAGAAAGGCTCTATCTGCGTTGCAGGTGTGACATGTTGGTGGCATGAAAGGTTGTTTGAAGTTCCTTCACAGGCCCCGTGTAAATTAATACACTGGCACAAAAGTATACCGCTTAGTGAATGTTTGCAATTTTCACCACTAAGAAATACATTTTTGTTGCTGTCACTATAGCATGTGTGTGTATATGGTAATTTCCATGCTGACTTAATGTACCCTTTACCCAATCGTTCATACTGGCCAGTCGGTATATACTCAAGGCAATTTTTAAATTGGAAAGTTGTTATCGGAATTGTGATAATCCCGTGTATTATCCATTCAATCACAGGTCTTTCTGACATTGTCAATGGTAATCTCTCAAGTTTTTCGATGCTCAGGATTGTATAGTCTGCTCCTTTCTGTGCCAAGCTGATTTGTTTATCAGTAAGGCTAAAGATGGAAAACAATGACGTTGTGTTGATTAAACGCCATGGCACGTTGCCTGAACGAAGATTTTGCAGCGTCCAGCCTAGCTGTACAATAGAACGCAATTGCGACTGGCCATGCTGTAACATTAGCAATTCTTTATCTATTATATCGATGGCAGATGATACAATCCTGTCCAGTGAATATATTCTGGAGGACAGAGTCATTAACCCATTGTCCACAACAGAAAGTGATTTTTCCAAATTAATACGATCAATTTCTCGTATTTTTTCAGCTGTTTCAATTTGAGTTTCTTTCCAAGCCTCGTTGTATGCCGCATATATGCTGGCCGCTATGAAGCGTTTTTGACGCTGTTTGCGTGGTCCCATAATGAAATCACGCAAGTCAGCACCATCTTTAAGTAAAGTTAAGTGTTGCTTAATTTCTGCCAGTGTGGATGTTTCTAGCCATTCGAGGCACAGTTTCCCTACACTGTATGTTGTTACTATCCCTGGATGTTGTCTCTGGAAGTATCTAGGGTCTGGTCTGGTCATTTTTAACCCCTGTGTTTTGTTCAGGAATCTATCTTGACAGTTATTCGTGTCAGTAGGCCAGATTAACCACTTTTTCCAATCAGGGTGTGTTCTGTTTAGATGTAAAATTTTAGATACGTCTATTTCAACTTCTGTTGTTGCATTATCAGGTATTGGCTTTGGAATAGACGGTTTGTTAAGGTCTTTAATCTTAGCTAGGCCAAGACAGGTTGTTTGGTGAATTGTGTCATTTAAGAACATTATTTGTTCTGGGATCATGCAGGCTCGAAATAATGCTTCTAGGCCTTGTACCTGCCAATCTTTCGTACCCCAGATGGTTTTTGTTTCAATGTTATTTTTCCAGAAATCAAAACCAAATGTCATCATTTTTTCATAAAATGCTTCTGAATATATCAATTTAGTATTTGTCAGCATTGTTTTCGTCCCTGTTTTATCCAACAGTTTATAATAAAACGTTTCTGCATCACTTGTGTTAAACCCTGAGAAGTACTGGAATTTCTCATAGAATGTTTTTGAACTGCTTTTAGGTGGAGTAGCACAATGTTCCCATTGGTTATATTTAAAAACATTTCTAGGTTGTGCAGATTTATGTAAGTAGTGGTCTGCGTAATGTGAAAAGCAGTACATCTGTTCATAAATAGACGAACCTTGTAAATAATCATGTTCTGTAAATCTTGCTGACAACACTAAATCAGACATCATATTATTTATACTTTCAAAATCCCAATCATCAGAGAATGTACTTGGTTTAACAAAGTCACTTAACAAAACCTTGAACTGGTGAGGATATTTCAAGATCTCGACCGGGCCATATACTTCATAGTCAGTTTTGTCCCATACTACCCCGCCGGGTATTGGAATGGCTGTGACATTTACTGATGATAGTCCTTTTCTTCACGTGAGATGATTTGTATGGTTTCAGGACTAAGTTGATGTTCTGACTTGCTGTGTCCATTGAACTGTATTTCCCTTCAATGAATTTTCCCAAACAAAGTATCATGATGAGCCAAAGCAGGAGGAAAACTACACATAGCCCAAACCAGAACTCTAACCACGGAGAAATAAGATAAGTTTCCTTGAGTTGATGAAAGAGTTCTGTTGCTTTTTCTTTAAAAGTCTTTGTTTCTGGTCTCACTTCAGGGTCGTTTTGATCTTCAGAAAAGGTATCGAAGTTGATGAAGTAGCCAGAGGCAGTTCTGTCAGTTGTTGGAATTTGTTTCTCAATTTGTCGTTCGGTAGCACATTCTGATGCCACATCATTGTAGACTGGTGTTTCATGACAAACTGTTTCAATCTGTGTTTCAAGAGGCACGGGTTCCATGGCATTATTGCATAGTCCCTCTCTGTGCACTGCAGGTTTATCAAATGTGATTAGTCTTTCAGTTTGAACCTCTTGGATTGTTGCAAATTTGGGTATTCTGTTATTTCTTGGGAGTCCACTTGGCCTACTGTTGATTATAGGCCACATGATTGTGGTTTTACCAGGTCGATTGATACAACTCCGTTCTCCTTTTTATCAGCAAGAGGCAGTAGTACTACTGATCTTGCTCCATTGATTGCCAAGACAGATACTGCTTTTCTGTAAAAAGAAGGCCCAAATTCCTTCTTCACCACTATTTTCTCTCTGACTAGATCCCCAATCTTTGGAAGCCAGACATGTCTTGCTGGGACAGGTGGTGTGTCTTCAGTGGTAGTTGGCTGTTGCTTTAACTTTATGTTGCTTAAGGATTTTCTTGTTTCATTCAAGTCCTGTAAAACAGCCAAACGATCTTTAATGTCAAAGTTTTTATTCTTATCTTTTACCACTGAAGCCTGACTATCGAGGTCCTGAACATGCATTCTATTTCCGAACAATAGTTCGTACAGGCTGAAACCTTTTAGAGAATTTCTTGGCAAATTATTTAGACTAAGTTGGACACTTATTAAATGTTTGACCCACCCATCACCCGAACCTAATACCTTCGTCGTTATAGATTGCTTTATGTCTCGGTTTTTTCTTTCCACTACACTGTTCCCCTCAGGGTGTGATGGACAAGAGTATCGCAACCCAACACCCATACTGGCCATGGCCTCCTTATAAGATCGAGAGCTGAAAGCAGGACCCTGGTCAGAATGGAACATGGCAATTGCGTATGTGCCGATAAAGACTCGCAGATCTTTTATAACAGTTTTGGCGTCAGCCGAGCTCTGGGGCCACATTTTCTAAGTGAATGTAGTCTTAAACAATTAATAGGATGCTGGATTGTATATAGACAGCATTACACTACCTACATACCAGGCCGTGGCATTACTCCTCTTGACTCGCTGCTGCGATCTCTATCGCAGTCGGGACAGTTCTTTACATATTTATAGTGGTACAGGCTCATCCCCGGCCACCAGTACTCTGATTGTAATTCGGTCAGAGATTCCTTCATCTGTTTGTGCCTTGGACCTTCACCCATGTGTGTGTCTGCTATTAATAACTTTCTCCGGTTCGTGTTTGGAATTACCCTATCCCCCACTCCAGGGATTCGAGCAAAAGGAACGGAGTTTGCATCAATTACGTATGTATAATTGAGTGGATAGTTCACGGGTAGTGCTGCACAGTCGCTTTTTAAGGACGTTTTTCCAGCATGGTTTCCCCGTCTATATATTTTTCTGAACGCTTTTTTGTGGCTACGGAAGACGGTTTAGTTGCTTCAGCTGTGGCTGTAATAGCCAATGAATTCCCTGCAAGGTGAACGCCATCACGTTGATGACTCAGAGTGTGTATCACGTGAGTCTTTTGTAGTTCTTTCTGTAAAAGAACTACCTGTTTCCAAAGCATTTTATGCTTGATTGGGGCACCTGTGTCATCTTTGAAATCATTTTGAATCCAGCTCTGTAAATCGTTATTGTATGAGTTGACGCAAAAATGCGAATCGCACACGATTAGTGTCGGGAATTCACGTTCTGCATTTTCAAGCGCCATCTTTAAAGATCTGATTTCAGCTCGCTGAGCCGAACATTTTCTCAGTGATTCAGTTTTTGTTATTTTCGGTCTGAATTTACCGCATAGCCAGCGACCTTTAACAATCGCACAGGCTGCATCGTAGGATTTATTTTCTACATTGTAGTGCTGTACAAATCTGTCTGTGTAGATTATACAGGAGTATTGTTGTAGAGGAAGAATTTCGATTGGCAGAGGATATTCTTTTTCATAAGTTAACTCATTCCGTTTTTTCATGTGCGGGGCGAAATAGTATTTCACGTCTTCCGCAGCAAGAGAATCTTCCCACTGTATCCATTTCGGATCCAGTGACACTGTAGGCAGGTTTACTGGGCTGAATAGCGCCTCGAAGGCGGATTCCGCTGTGAGGACATTGATCCTTTTGCCATGTGCTAGTTCTCGTTCTTTAGCTATAGCAGTTTGCACTGCTTTCACAGTATTTTCTGTGAGACTGAATGTTTTTTCTGCTTGTGTGTCCAAATGAGATTTGTAAGCTATTGGTACCGTTTCTCCCTCATCAGAGGTTAGGTACGTGAATCCGCATCTTCTTGGGATGACTCGGATTACAAGGATTCGTGTATTGTCATGTGTATCTAATTTTGTTTTTGCTAACATGTCTGTTTGCAATGATCTCAACATTTCTGTGTGTTTTTGAGTCCAGTTGATTGGTTTAAAATCAGGTTTAATTAGTTCGTAGAGAGGTTTAACCCTCCGCCCATAATTCAGAATGTAAGTTCTTCCGAAATTCAGGAAGCCTAGAATCGAATGTAAATTCTTCAGCGTTTTTGGTGCTTGGAGTACAGCGCACTTCTCTAAGAAGTTGTCCGCTAGGCTTTTTCCTTCACTTGATAATTCGTATCCTAGAAATAATACTGTCAGATGGGCAATTCGAGACTTTTTAAAGTTGAATTTGTAACCCTCTGCAGTGCACCCAAGTATTATGGTGTTCACCCTTTTCAAGTGAGTCTCCAAGCCGTCGTCTGTTAGATAGATGTCATCGACGTAAGATAATGCCTCATCATCATATATTTGTAGTAACTCTGTTACTCTGGCTGAGAATAATCCTGGGCTGTTCTTGAATCCCTGTGGGAGCCTACAGAAATTTTTCTGTGACCCCATTACTGAGAAAGCGGTCAAGTATCTGCTTTCTGGTGCAATATTTTGACAAAAGAAACAATTAGATATGTCTAATGTCATTTTATATTTTTTGCGAACTATGTTATTCATTAGTGCAGCACTATGCGAATTTTGTACTGCAAATGTTTTGCAACATGAGTTTAGGTGTCTGTAGTCCAAGACAAGACGATATGAATCGTCCGGTTTGGAGACAGGAAACAAAGGATTGTTCATTTGAGAGGTGCATGTTTCAATCACCCCCTGGTATTCAAGTTGATCTAAAATCTCCCTGACCTGTTTTTTGGCTTCTTGCTTAATTGGATACTGCCTTTGTGCAGTCGGTTGACTTTTTAACTAGATTTTGTGAGGAGGAGAGTCCTCATCCCATCCTACATGATTTTTATGTAATGCTGGTGCCTGGGCCACTGCCCATTCCCTCGCATATATACATTTAGTGTGAATCGGAATGTGATTCGAGAAGGCAGGCATAATCATTTCTTCGCCACGAGGGCACTCCCTGACAAACTCCGCGGGCCAATCTTTTTCAGCTAACAGGATGTCATAGCCTTTTGAGAGTTTATCCCAAAATAGACCCCTTATTTTCCTAGTCTTATCACCCTCTATACGCAGTGTTATTTCGTATATCTTATGTGGTTCGCTAACTCTGGTGTCGGCAGTTTCTACTTGAATGTATTAATTCGTGTCCACTGTCTCCAGATGACTCATCAGGATCTTGCGAGCTATGGTGATTTCTGCTGCACTGTCTAGCATTGTCTGTGCCCACTCCCCGTTTTTCAGTTGTGTCCTCAGTATTCTCGGCATGTTCGATTACTCTAATACTGGCTACCTTCTTTCTTGGAAATTGTGATTTTTTACTTTGAGCAGGTTCCTTGTCTTTGGACTTGGTGTGCTCTCCTGGGTCTGACCGTCCTCTTCTTTCCGATTTCTGCGAAAAAGATCGAGAGGGACGTGTATCAATACTTTGATATCTATCAGGCTTCTTCAAGTTATCCCTATTTCTAAGGTTATATCTTTTCTCAGAGGGCTCCCTCTGGGGAGATTGGTGTTCTCGAGTCGGAGTTCTTTCCCTCCGTCGAGGAGACCTTCCTCTGGACTGGAAAACTTTTCCTTAGGAGTGGATTGTTTATTTCCATCCCAGTTCTTTTTAGGAGTGTTTGAATTATTTTTAATAAATAATTTTTCAGGATTTTCGAGTAGTTGGGGTTTTACTGGTTTCCCACCCAAGCTGTCTCTACCTAATTCTTCATAACATTTTTCTATAATTCTGGCAAGCTCAATTGGTTGATCTGTTATATCTGTTTCCTTCAATTTATGGCGGATCGCCACAGATGCTGCTTCTCCTTTTATATTGGCTAGTAATATAGCCGAGACCTGCTTGAAGTCTTTCAGTAATTTCATACCAAGAGTTAAAGCAGGTTCTGGACCGTATTCATTCTGAATCTGTTTTAGCACATCTGGTATTACTGCCATTGACGGAACACCATCTGTTTTTGTGTAAATGGAAGCAAAAACTGTACCCCAAGTGTCACAGTCCTCCACGTGTGGTGCGACCCCCATTGGAAGGCAGATGGTCAGAATTCTGTGTTTCTCAATAGGGGTAGTATTCGGAAATACTGCCTCTATTTGAGTAATTTTCTGCGCTAACCAGAAAGGAATTTGTTCCCATTTTATGGGTGTTTTACCAAGACATGATTGTATGTTCTGTGGTGTAATTTTATTTGTGTTCCCCTGATGAGGGGTCAGCTGCGGGACATTAACAGCTGTTTGGACTGTTGCAGTCCGCATTACATATTGGACTAATTGTCTATGTATTTTAATTAATGTTTTTAGCTGTGCTAAAAGTTCTTCTTTAGACATTTTATCAATGTCTGGATGTGGTGTGTAGCTGGCTAGAACCGGCCACGTTGCTCCTGGTCTACCTAGTGGACCGAGCCTGGTAATATGATCATTGTGTTTTAGGGCGCCTTTAAACCAGAGCAGGTGCTCTTGGTATTTTAATGGGATTTCATCTCCTCGAAAGGAGCGTACTCTTCCGGTGGATCCTCTATTTTGTAATAGTGGAACTCGTGTGTTGCAGCGTTTGCTGCTGGAAATTTTATCCAAGAATAGAATACCTCTGTCTGCCGATATTCGTGTGCCTCTATCACGAAAACGACTGTGCCACCTTGTGTGGTCAGTCCATTTTCTATAAGTTTTAACGTTATAGTTTTTCTTATGTTGACCGGGATGATTATCGCACCCGGTTCATTAACACCGGCGTCCCGTTGATTCGCATCTACTGCGGCTTCAGCGGTCCCGTTGTCTAGTACTGACATTGTATAAATGAAAGTTTTTCAGAGCAGGTCTCCAAGGAGACAAAGATTAGGTGCACAATATTTTGGAACACTGTATCCTTCAACGTTGAATAAACCATAAGCTTTACATAGGAATCTCTTCCTACTAAGTTCGGGCAGATTTTAACCTTTCACCCACTCCAGACGTCTATTGGAGTATTTACGGGAGAAAGGGTCTGTGTGAAAAAGCACGACTGAGTTACTCTAACGTCTTGCGTTAGTTTTATCGCCTTACCAAACGTTGGGCGCCATGTAGTGTAGTTCCTATTTTCCCTATAGGACCTGCGCATTGGAATAACATAAACAGCAGTGTAGACGTAGACGTGCGGTCTTCCAGGTCTCTACTGACTATGTTAGACTTAATTGGGTTTGTACCAACTAGCTCAGAGGTCACTGGAAACTTTCTTGACTGAATAGGAAGTGATCAGCTCCCCTGGCTCAGACAAGAAGGGATTCAGTTTTCCAACAACCGCATAAACATGACAACTTTGCTCCTTAGAATAAGAGTCAATCTCTAGAGTAGTGTGAAACAATAGACAGCTATTTCACTCAGTCAGTTGTGCAAGAATTACTTTCACCAGGATGCAGAGAATAGAGAGACGGGCGTTTTTAATAAAAGGTATTATTTATTGAACAGTCTTTCTTCTCATGCAAGAGAAATGAATTGCCACAATTGCAAGACTTGTTATTATAAAAAGTGCGTACAGTAAAAGGAGTATTGCCAAATAATACTGTAAAAGCATTGATAGGGTTTCTTAGCCATACGATAGTTAAAATGAATAAAATATATACATTCATATATACATTTAGCTAACGTACTCAACTGGTGCTTCTAACTACGCCTACCCCAGTGTACCTGACCTAAGCCTAATACTTGGGAGGGAGTAAGTAAGTAGCAGTTTAAGTTAAGTTGGTTTTGCCAAGGGTTTGCTTCAAAAATTTTCTCTAAGGGTTTAGTCAACACTGTACCTCTGGAATAGAATGTTGGAGGTCTTGTATCTCCTCTCAGGACTCGATATCCCAGTTACCCGCAAGGGTAGGCTGGAAACGCCGGAGCTGGATTTTCTCGGCAGGAGAAAAGACAGCGTCTTTCTCAGCGTGTCAAGGAGGAGGAGGGGCAGCGTCCGTGGGCTTCTCGCATCTGCTGGGCTCTGCAAGGGACAGCTGTTCTGCTCCTATATTCACCACCACCACCGCTGTGTTTGCTTAAGGCAACGTTGGTAATATTTATACCTGGAAGGTGCCTTGTTTGACGTAAGTTTTTGGACATAAGACGTCAATAAAGATGTCACTAAGAGCCGGTCGTTCTTACAGTGCTCATTAGAGTTCTATTACTAATCAAAACATAGCAAGCGGGGCTTTCCCAGGTTGCTGGGGGTTTTATCTGTTGAAAGAACTCGGTGTGTAATCTAGGAATCTAAGATAGTGGCTTCTGCTGTGTCATATACTGTAATGAGCTGCAGAGACGAGTTTCTGAAATATGGCTCTGATCGTTTATGCCATTATAGGGGTATGGATTGATTATAGCCGTATAGGGGCATAAGGTCACAATATTGATCGGGGTCCTAGATAGAACACGACACTGGGTGCATTACTAGCTTAAGTTGTCAAACAAAATTCAATCTTGCTAGGCAGCTTCACAATTTCATCCTTTAGAGACTGGTTCAGTTTGAGATTGACAAGGTCGGTACAGACTCCATTATTGACTGTAAACATTTTTTTTAGAAAAAAGTTTGCTTATTGCAATCACGTTAAGTGCCTGGTGCATTAAAGATGAAGATGAATGACTAAGTCTCTTGAACTGATAAAAAGTCATAACAATGAATTAGAAAATTTAAATATAGTGTGTTTACCATAAAAGTAATAAAAAAGGGCGATGGTGTGTGTGGGGTCCTGGTTCAAGAAGTGGCAAGTCCAGGTTAAAAGCTCTGTAAAAGTAAGGGATAGTGCTATACTTAATTGATCTTTGCACCGCCGTAATGGTCTTTTACTGTTAGGCGTTGTGCTCCAGCTTGTGGTGTTGGTTCCTAATCATTCCTATGTCTAAAGCGGCTGTCTCGTTGCCCCAATGTGAGGAGGGTGAGGCTTAAAGGACCCAAGCGACAGGGGGTGGGGGGGGGGTCCTGTTTTTAAAGGGAGTGTGAAAGGTGTGCGGCTTGCTAATAGGGTTCGGGTGGAAGGATCTTCTAAGTGATTATGGTTTACTGCACAGTGAAGTTCGTTTGGTTGCAGTAATTTCTAGTCGCTTGTTCTCTGAAGTTTTTTCCCTGCCGCCTCCATAAATTGTACGAAGCGACACACCAGCTGTATGTCTCCATTTCCAAGGCATGCCTTCACTGCTTTCACTGCTTGTCTGCAGGATTTTATCCCCTTATTAGGTCGAGCAGACATACTCTCAATGCGTGAGCATTGAGAGTGTCTGCTGCAGACCTAATGTGGCCCGTATTTAAGAAAGTGGACACGACTCAGACGCGCGCTTTTGCAGTCTCAGTTTTGACCGCGGAGCGCGCGTCTGAGCCGCGCTTGCGCAGATCAACTCACAGCCCCTGCTCACACACAGCCAGCCCCCACCCCTCTGCATGCACGCACACACACAGGCGCGCACACACACACACACACACACGCACACACGCTGCCGCCCCCCACCCCCCCTCCCCCCTGCATACACACAGACACGCAAGCACGGAGCCCCACTCACCGGGACTTCTACTCCGCAGGACTCCAGGCTGCTCACTCCGACGTTAACGGGCACAGGGACACCGGCACTCCGCTCCTTGGCTTCCCGGGCGGACGCCGGCTGCACGCAGGGCTCTCCTCTCTCTGCACCGGAGCCATGCGCCAGCCACTGCAGCCTGCCTCCTGGGAAGCTCTGGTTGCGTGTCCGGCCCGCCCCCGTCCCAACAAAGGTTGCCTGGCTTGCTGTTGAAGCCGGGCTGCGGCGGTGAGTTTGCTTGTTTTTAAATGAATCTGAGATTCTTCTGAGATTTTTCCGTACAGATCTATTATTTTTAACACAGCTTCAAGCTCGGGGACCTTTGACATCTGAATAAGGCAGAGAGACCTATCGCCCGTTCAGAATGAATCAATCTTTTGAAGAGGTCAAGAATAAAGGATCTAGGTTTTCAACATAAAATCAAGGGATATAGTTAACACCTTGGCTGCTAGGCGTTTTCCCCCTCCTGTGCTGGAAAATCCCTAGTGCCATTTGTTCATGACGAGCTCAGCTCGTCATCAGCACACGACACCCGTGGGTGATGACGAGCTGAGGTCGTCATCAGCATCGAAAGGGTTAAAAAGGACACCAATTCACTATAGAATACAAAAAAAGAAATCATGTCAGACTGCAGATCCTGGCGTGACCTGACCTCTCTTCTTTGCTCTTCTGTGGTTGTTGTAACAAGGCCGGGATGATGCTCAGTTATAGATTTACAGATTTGCAGCGTCCAGATGGTTTAATCACCCCGTGATTATAGCGACTTTGTTGGTTAAGCTGTTTAGTCAAGAAGAAAATAAATTTCTGATCACTCATAAATTTGTGCTATTTCCGTCTCAGAATGACTTTCTCTGGCCAGTCCTTTTGGGGGTAATGTGAGCACATCCCATCCCCACGGACACCGACTCACAGGCTAGAGAGGTAGAAGAACGCACGTCTCCTTCATCAAAATGTCACATTTACGGTTCAGAGTTCATGAACGTGTTCGTGAAGCTGTGCCTGGCTACTGATCTGACTCCCCCTGTTCACATACCGACCTGCAGTAAACACATGTTACATTTAGTGGCACCGAATTCTTATAGATGCCTTGGATAACGGGAACAGTAACTCCAGAAATTATAGGGTCGGTAGAGGCCCTACATTATAGAAGTCAGGTTAATTCCAGATTTTTTGTTTTTTGTTGATTATGATTTCACCCAAAGAATCCACAGAAAAAAACATGTTTATTGGCAGACAATGTGCTTGTCTACTAGGATCAGCAGCTAACCAGCATTATAAGAACATGACAAGTCCCTGAACTTCAGTTGAAGGGATGGGAGGGTTATGTTCCATAACCTAAACCATGGGCATTCCCTCAATGCACCGCTTGTGAACTTGCACATACCACAGACAACATCACAAATGACATATTTAATGACACCAGGGGTGACATCATTTATGACCCCACTGGCATCAACCACGACATCCCAAAAGCAGCAAATATTTGTATTTTTTTCAAATACATCTGCTGCTGAAAGCAATGCAGCCTTTTATCTGTGGATAACCTCTGTGGAAACATCTCTGCAGCAGCCCTAAATCCTTTCAGCTGCATTTAATGTGCCTAATGGTGTATATTTCCAGTGAGTAAAAAGTGCAGCAACCATTATTAGCCACATCATTTCTGCGGGACATTTACATGTTAGCGCTCCTGCTGTCGCATTAGAACTGCACTTAATGTGGCTACATATATCTACTGCTTGTCAGTGTAACTACAGCAACCTTTATTATGAATATCATTCTGGGGCCATCTCGAGGTTGTCAGTGATGCTTCAGTCTTTCATCTGCATTTTCATCTCTGCTGGGAATTCACTGAATTGGAGCAGGATTTGTCCTTTCATTATATTTCCCGCAAAAACACCCAGGCATTTTGTTACTGCAGCATTACACCTGCATTTATTTTTATATTACGTATATCTTCACATTCTCACGCCCGTCTTTTTTAACGAGACAGCATCTAGATATGATGGGGAAACTACAGCAATTACAGCATCTCTGAACGTGTGTAATGAGATTGATGAATTGTGATTACAAGTTACAACTGCAGCGCATTTTCTACTCTACACATAGAAATTGTAGGTCATTGAAAGTTGACCAGGGCACTGCAGGCTTACAAATACCGTTCTTGTCTGCTGGGACGTCTATTGCTTGTGAGTGTATCTGCTACAGCGTTTTACCCTTTTTAGGTCTCGCCCTGGAATTCGCATCCAAAGGATGCGTCCAGGGTCGGAGACTTATAGTTATCGGACACGGGGGAATGAGGACAAGAAACTGTCACGAGCTTTTGAAGGCAGATTTGGGTGCGCGAACGCGCATGTTCCGTCTTGCGCCGTGCACATGTGCGCGCATATACACAAACAGGAGATAGACACTCGCTCACACACACACCCTCTCCCCCCCCACAGTCACACACACACAGACTCCAAGACACATACACACACGCACGCACGCTCACACACATACACAGCCCCCCACCGATGCACGCGCACACACACATGCACCCCGCCCTCGCAGCTCAGGCGCGCATATACACAAACAGACAGACACTCGCTCACACACACTCCCTCTCCCCCCCACAGTCACACACACAGACTCCAAGACACATACACGCACGCATGCACGCACGCTCACACACATACACAGCCCGCTACCGCCGCACGCGCACACACACATGCCCCCGCCCTCGCAGATCATCAACAACGCGAAGCCACACTCACCGGCTTCCTTGGTGCGGCGGCGGCGGCTCCTCTCATCGGCATCTGCAGGGCCCGGCAGCAGGACTCTTCCTCCCTCCTTCGGCACCGGGGCGCAGGGTAGGCTCCTACTTGCTTCGGTGCTCCAAACAGCTGCGGCTCTTCCGTGGGAGGCGGGGTAGGCTCCCGCCCTCCTACTTCCTGTTTCCGGTTGTCCCGCCCGGCCTGCCTGACTTCCTGGTCGCAGGCCGGCGGCGCAAGCTCTGAACTTGTGCAAACGAAAAGTGCATAGAGATGCAGTGCTTGCCAGACCTCATTAACTACATGGTTATAACGTGGAAAGCGCTGCTCTATTCACTCAGCCTTATTTTTAATGAAATCTCCCCCGTGTACTGCATCCATGTCGGAGAAAACAAAGCAAGTACCAAGTGCCAACTAATGGAAGCTTTACAACCCCATCTTGCTGCACTTCACATGATGCTGCCCTGTTACCTCAGAGGAAGACCTGCCCTCTTGAGAAGAGAATTCACCATGTGGAAAGGGGACGTGGCCTTAGACATGCAGGGCTTTATGCAGATAAACTGCCCGAGGCCCTCTTTCAGTTTTCAGACCCCCCACCCCCACCCCATCCGTTTGCAAATCGAATGTACATATAAAAATTATTTGGACACATCATTAAAATGTTTAACTTTTCTACAAGAAATATTGTATATGTACTTTTTTATGCAAAGAAAATTTAAATACTGCATAAATGACTTTTCTACAACACATATTTTATATGTACCTTTTTATGCAAAGAAAATTAAAATAGCGCATAAATAAAAACATTGCCATTTACAGTACTAATAGCTCAAACTTAAATAATGCGAGACCTCTTGCATTGCAAATGCTTGTTTTTAAAGATGGGTTTCAGTAGCAGTCTGCGTTCAAGTTGCAGTTCCCCACAAATAAATAATAGGTGTACGGCACTCTCTTCCACTTTCCCACATAAGCAGCAGTCAGTCGATGTCAGTAATCGTTTCCAAGGAGGGGAGTGCGGCAAGATTGGTAAATTGCCCATTCGGAAGCAGAGATATTTTCCTCTCGATCTCCTGTTGAATCTGGCACCTAAGTAGGATTGTGGAAGTGGCTTGGCATAGCTATGCAGGACGAACCATCCATGGGCCCTATCTTTGAGGCTGTACTGTCCAGAATGTCTGCGCCTCTCCCCCTCAGGCACTCACTCCAATAAGTGATGGCTGGAATGAGCTTTGCTTGTAAGACCTGTAACAGTGGGGCAAGACTTGGACTGGCAGTTTTATGTTTCATAGATTTGAAAGCTACTGCAATCGAGTTGCCTCTTCTCTTGATGGCTTCTTTTTGTGTTTTGAATGTACCTTTGTTGTCTATTATCATCCGCAAATACTTATATTCTTCGACTGCTTCTATTAATGTGCCTGCCAAATGCCAACTGTAACTTGATGTTATCTTTTTCGGGTTTAGTCGCATTACCTTCATTTTGTCCGAGATTGATAGTTAGACCATTGGACGCTGAATAACTGCTGATTGTATCTAGCTGGTGTTGGAGACCAATAGGGATTCGGCTGATCAGAACAGGGTTGTCTGCGTACAGCAGATTGGATAGTGGGAACCCTTCCATCTTCGGAGTGTGTGATTTATAGATGTTCAATTCGTCGATAGATCATCCATATACAAATTAAAGAGCGTTGGAGCCAACACACACCCCTGTTTCAGCCCCTTTGTTGTTGGAATTTTTCTGTACAGGCAGTTGCCATCTCCTAGCTTTACTTGGACCCACGTGTTCGTGTGTAAAAGAATTATATGGTTTAGAAGAACAGATGGCATATTTTTTTTCTCAAGTTTGGCCCAGAGTTTGTTCCTGTCAATAGTGTCGAAAGCTGATGAGTAGTCGATGAAACACAGAAAAAGAGGGAGTTTTGCTGATTTAACGCCATCTATTAGTAGCGACAGAGCGAATATGTTTGTTGAGGTTCCCATGCCCTTATAGAAGCCCGTCTGATTACTGTTTCCTAACTCGCCGCAGCTGGTCCTCTTCCCGCCCCTTGCCGATATTTAGAGTCAGCTACTGACGCGCTAGCGGGACGCGCGCGGAGCAAAGCGCGGAGCGAAGCCCGGGCAAAGGGCGGGCCCTCTACGGCCCTCAGCGGCCAGAGGAGGCCGGGCTGGGCCACATCTCTTTCCTGTTGATCAACGAGTGATAAAGGTCAGCAACCTAAGTCCTTTATTCTCTGTATATACCCGGATACTACCCCATTGCCCTGATATAAATATGAGGAAGGGTCTGAAAACCGGTAGAATGACTGTTCTACGTTCTAAAACTAGACAAAAAGAAACTGCCCCGCAACCGGTCCCTACCCTCACAGCAATTGATATCATGCTACAACAAACTATACGGGCCGTTTCTACTGCTATTGCTAATACCGAAAGGAGGCTATCTTTGCCGCCAACAATATTTTTGTCCGACACCCAGGAGGCGGCAGTTGATCTTGTGGGTCCTTCACAAGATGCTATTGACGATCTAGACTTAAGCCTTGGAGTCACCGCCTCCTTTGTCGATCTTCCATGTGGTCAGCCCTTCACCAAACAGCAGGGAAACCCTCAAAATATGTCACCTAATTCAGTTCCTCCAAGGGCTGACGGAACGACAATCGGTGCATCGCCAGGACTAGGGAATACAGGACCTACTAAGAGCGAAACTAAGCCGAAGAAAAAGCCTAAAAATAATACTCGGAATCATAACCTAGTGACACCAGCCCCAAATTCTGCATCAGGCATACCTTGCTGGGTCGAAAATATGGTAGCTGATCTAAAATCGGACCTTGAAGCTACGATAACTGCCCATATCAAGCCCCTAATGTCCAAAATTGATAGATTGACATCACTAATCAATACCAAATGGTCTGGTTCTAATAAAGCAAGTGGAAACGTGCCATTACAGTCACACGGAAAAACAAAAGAAGTGCCCCTGGGAAATACCACTAGTAGTAAACCCTCAAAAGATGCTACCATTAAGGCCAAAATATTACCAGCAAACTCAGGAGTAGTAACTCAACACCAGCCTCAAATGGGGGAAAAATCTGCTGCCGCTCCCCCAACTCCTAGTGTTACTGGCCCTACTCCGGAGACTCAATCAAGCTTAGGTGTTAAAAAGGGGCCTAATCAACCAGTATAGGGCTCTTAAAGTTTGGACACCAACCTAACATCAACCTCCTCTCCAAACAAGATACAAGAACCAAAAATAAGGCCGGCCCGCTTTAAGACAATCAACTTGACACCGGAAGTTTAACCCTTTGTGGTTGTACTGACGGGTGTACCACCACTGAAGGAGGGAAGAAGAGAAACCTTTGTAGAATTGAAAAACAAGTGTGCCCAGTGGCTTCAGCTGCACAAACCTCTACCCCTGCATATGGGTGGTGAAATACTTGCAGTTAGAAGAGGAGAGTGGGTGGGAAGGAATACCAAGACTATAGCAGGAGACGTTGTGACTGTCAACTTCAGGGATACAGGGGTAGTGAATTATATATGCAATGCACCTAGTAGTGGACCAGCCACTCAAATCCATCCACTTCCTCTATCCTACTTTCTACCTATGGCACCAAGACAACAACCCCTAAGATTCAGCTATCCAATCAACAGAGGCTACACACACGCTCCGCAACATACTATTCACCAGTGGCAGCAACCATGGCAAGGACCACCTGTAGTCGACCCCTTTTTATCTCAGTTTGCTCACTGGAATAGATTTTGTGCCCTCGATGAGGTAGACTGACTCACTCTTGAGGAAACTACCTGCTCACACCTGGACCTGCACAGGGGAGAGGAGGAAGGCCCACTAATTATACCACATCTGACATGCCCCAATCCTCCAACCATAATAGCCATTAGTCAAACCCAGATAACATCTTCTGCTTTAGAAAGGGAATGTTCAGAATCCCAAAACCATAGTGACACTATTGGCATTAAAAGTAAAATCGCCAAGGAAAAAATAAAAATCCTTAGCTGGAACCTTGCAGGCATCCATAGAAAACTGGGTCTGCCCGAGTGGAGTGATTTGGTTGAAGCACATAAGATCTGCATGTTCAACAGAGTTGGACACTCCTCGAGGATTGACTATATCCTGTTGGACCTAAAACTCTGGAGTCTGGTCGAAGATATGGCAGTTATACCTACCGTGGAGAGTGACCATAATTCACTTTCCTTATCTATAACGAACCCTTGGCTTAGCAATGTATCGATAGTACCACTCAATTGTATACACAAGGTCACTGTTTCTTCCTGTGGAAGACGCTTAAAGTGGAACAAAGTTGCCACTGACGCTGCCAAACTTTCTAGCATAGATGAGGTTCTTATGGCCTCACAAACAGCTAGATAATATTAATCCAGTCATGTTTGCTGATAAGGCAACACCCATTTTTGAAGCAGCCGTCAAGAACATAGGCGAAGTTTTTTGGGTAAAGGGCTACGCAGGGAGGAATACGTCCCAGCACAAAACAAAGGGAAAGCACGACTGGTACACTACAGCATGTAGGAGGGCTAAGACTCATTTAATTGAGGCCGTTAAAAGCAAATCCCAACCCCAGATTCAGATAGCCAGGAAAGAGCACAAGAGAATACTGGCACAAGCAAAAAAGGAGTGGGAAGAGGCCTATTGGTGCACCCTTAAAGAAGCCAGCTCCAAGAAAGATTCTAAATGCTTTTGGGATACTATCAGAGCTAGAAATAGGCCAGATAGCGACTTGATAACATGTAATATCCCAAGTCAGGTGTGGGTTAATCACTTTTCAAAGCTTTATACTCGCCAAGATGCTCATTCTATTTCCACTGCTTCTAACGACCCCGAAGGGAGGGTAGTGGTTTCAACATCGTTCCCACTAAATTGGGACATCCACCCTGAAGACTTCGACTTCACAATTAAAGAAGTGGAATATGCGATAGGCACTATCATGCCCCAAAAAGCTGCTGGCCCGGATGGTATTCCTGGCGACCTTTTGCGATCAGACATTCCAAAGTGGGGAAAATTGATTCACTCCCTACTTGTCGCCATTTGTAGGGGCGCCCCTATCCCCTCCTCGTGGAAAGGGGCAGAGGGGGTCCCTATTTTTAAAAAAGGTTCCAGAGAAGATCCTTCAAATTATAGACCCATTAGCTTGTTGGACATTAGCCAAAAAGTAGTTGGCAAGGTTTAACTGGTCAGAATACTAGACTGGATAGATGAAAATAAAATCCTTTCTGACTACCCGGCGGGCTTTAGAGTGGGTACCGGGACAATTGAACAAGCTTTTAGATTAATGATGGTGTATTGGAAAGTTGTGGTTATAGGCAAGGGCAGTCTTTATCTCGCGTTCATCGATTTAAAGACTGCCTTTGACCTTGTACCGAGGGAGACCCTATGGAGTGTTTTGGCCGATATGGGGTTGCCCCATTACCTACTCTCACTACTCGTCAGGCTACATGAAAATAGCTTTGCCCAGATTAGGTGGGGCCCAGGAGGGGAAAAAACAAGTAGTATCCCGGTTGAGAGAGGGGTCCGCCAGGGATGTGTGTTAGCTCCCACCCTCTTTTCCCTTTACATCAATGGAGTGGTCGAGCATCTCCGGGAACATCCTTCAGACGAACCATCCCTGGCTGGCGAACGCATACCTACCCTCCTCTTCGCGGACGATACGCTTTTAATTTCGAAAACCCCAATAGGCCTCCAAAGACTCCTAAACAACTTCCAATTCTTCTGCTCTAAGCGAGGCCTGGTAATTAACACGAGCAAGACAAAATACCTTGTGTTGAATCCTCCAAAAAAAACAGTCCGCCCTCCTACCCTGAACGCGGAACCCTTGGAGAGGGTGGAAGTTTTCGACTATCTTGGTATTCGCTTATCACATAAAATGCAATGGACCCCACATCTGGACAAAATGCTATTAACCCATAAGAGGATAACAGGAGCCCTTTTGAAAGAACAACGCTCCTGTCCAACCAGACTGATAGCTGTTGTCCTCGAAATCTACTCAGCTAAAGGGATTAGCTCTGCCCTTTATGGGGCGGAACTTTGGGGTTCATCTATTTCTAACGACCTACCAAGATCAGCCCACTTTTGCTATGGGCACGCCTGTGGCGAGTGGAGGAACTAGGTAAATACGCACAAGGTCTTTCAGAAATCATGACATTACCAGGGTGGCATAAAATCAAATGGCTGAAAGATATGAAAACACTGCTACTAAACCTGGGCTTAAACGACGCGTGGGTAAATAGATCTTCACCCCCAAAGTCAATCCTTAAGAAACTTTATTGGAACTGGATCTCGCTACAAGGGAACACCAGTACTTCTCTGGGCAGACTTACTGAAGACTTTTTGAGGTTCAAGGACCTACCAAAACGGGAACTGTACCTTGACACTATCGAAAAACCCTTTGATAGGGCCCTGTATTTCAAATTTAGAGCAGGATCCCTTCCTTTGTATTCTTTTACCTCACGTTGGAAATCTCCTGCACAAACTATAGAACTTTGCTCAGCATGCCGAGACAAACCAGAGACAGTGGCACACTTCATGTTCGAATGTGGAGAGTATGCCCTACCCAGGAGGGTATGGCTTAAAAACCTATGCCGTCAGCTGTGTACTAGGAGCCACATGGAGGCAATTCGCATATTAATGTCTGATTGTCGTGCCACCTATGCTTGTGCCCTAGCCAAATTCTTATCATGGGCTTGGACCATCAGAACTAAAAGGCTAAAACTAACTGTTTAATTCTTTTTTAAATCGATCAACAAAATGATTTTTCCTAAAAATATTGCAACTTTTTAACACATTTTTTTACTTTTGCATATAAACTTTTGTCGCTTGCTTCTATTTTTGTTTTTAAACTTGATGCACTTGTGTTTTTATGTGAAGCTTTTATGATAACTTTTTATCGAAATAAAGCCTTTTTGACTTTGACTTTGATTAATGGGGATAATCAATTTTTCATTTGCCCAAGCTGTGAGATCGTCCAGGAGGAGGCCAGCATTGTATTTTGCCTCAATGTCAATTAATGTTACAAGCTGGTAGCAGTTTGCTTTGTTCTTCTCAAGTCAAGTCAAGTCAAAGACTGATTCATTCGATTTTTTTTTAAAAACCACAAAAGCACAATAAAATCAGTTTACATTTAAAAAGATTTAGCATAAAAGTTACATAAACATTGCTATGAATCGTAATACAATAGAAAAAAGCAGCTCATTCGATACATAAAAAGTTTTTTTCTTTTTCATTGATTTTTATCTAACTCAGACAAATAATTGTAAATTAGTTCATGGTGATCCTGTGTCTGATTACAGCTTTTAAAAAAAGATGATATAATTAACATGGTCTGTTCTTCCTCCAGCATTTGAAGCCTCAGGAATGCTACTCGACACTGTCTAAGTCCCCACTTTTTCAGGATAAAAATTAAAAATCTTTTCCTTGGTATATCATAAAATTTACAAAAAAGTGTGCAATGTAACGTTGATTGAACAGATGTATCATCGCATGGACATAGTGGCAAATTCTTAGACCACGAGTTGGCATCAGGAAATGTAACCAATCTGAAAAAGGTCCCCCCATGGAAACGTGCAAGTAACATGCGTGCATAGCAGCTTTGGACCTGTGTTAGATACGGCTGAATTCCCTGACCTTGCAGCATCAAGTTAGTCTCCATGACTGTTGTCTTGCATTTCTATTTAAACCAACGCTTGCTCTCTAGAAAATTTAAACAGATGCTTTTCAAGTTCTTCCTTGATACAGTTTCTAAACAGTCTGGGCAATCAAAATATTCTGGGTAGCCAATATCATAAAAGAGTTTCTTTATATATTTAATCCAGGGAATCCTGGTAACCCCCTCTAGATTAAGACAATCCTTAATTATATCTCTGTTAAAGCCGGTCTCATCCATGGACCACACCTTATGCCATAGAGGAAGGGGATTAAGTTTGATGAGGTCCGATATATATGGTAGGCCAAGTTCCTTATGGCATACATAAGTAGAGGTAGAACCCAGGACAGCTAACAGATATTGCAGAAACACATTCTTACAGAGTTGTATGTTATTAACCTCTGCTATTCCCCAGATCCCTGCCCCATATATTGCTGTGGATACGCATTTCGAATTGTATATGTCCACAAGCTCTGGGACTGGTCGTCCGCCCACCTTATTGGAGAAATTGCGAACAGCGCCTATGGCTATAGAAAAGGCTAGTTTTTTTACATGTGTCGCAGATGTCCAGGTACCTGATTTCTCAAAGTTAATGCCCAGATACGAGAATTTATCAATCGTGTCTATCTTTGTTTTTGAGATAAAAGTTTTACATGAGATGGTTTTATTTCTAGTACAACACATCGTAAATGTTTTGCTTATGTTTATTTTTAGGCCTCAATCATTTATGTAATTTGAAAATTTCGTAATAGCTCTTTGGAGGCCTAACTGGGTCCTTGCCATAATTACTGCGTCGTCCGCATGTAATTATAAGGGGACCGGGCGTTCCCAATCTGTGTATAGTCCTGGTTATCATGAGCCAGATGGGAGCCTACACTATTTATGTATAAATTAAACAAGAATGGTGCGAGTATACATCCCTGTCTGACTCCTTTATTTATACTAAACTTAGCTGTACACTCGCCCTGCTTCCCATACCGCACCCTCGCTCCCGCCCCTCGATACAACTCCCTAATAAATGTAAGCAAATTTGGATCCACACCCATTTGTGACAGGGTGCTCCAGAGTTTATCGTGGTTTAGACAATCAAAAGCTGAGCTTAAGTCAACGAATGTTAAGAACAATTTTTCTCTTTTGGTTGATACATATTTGGCGATAATCAGTGCTAAATTTAAACCTTGTTCTGTCGTTCCGAGACCTGCCCTAAAACCATATTGGAACTTTTGAAAGTATACCTCTTTCTTCCACCCAGAGTTGTAGTTTATTTAACATGACCATACCCGCAACTTTCATAAGCGAGTTCAGTAATGATATTGGACGGTAACACTTTGGATCATTTCGGTCACCCTTTTTATAGATGGCGATTACGATTGCCTCTAACCAGGTGGGAGGGAACCCGTATTTATTACAGCTGTTCAAAACGTTTGTTAAGAGTGGAGCCCATAAATCGGTGTTAGATTTATATTTGTCCACTGGCACACCGTCAGGTCCTGGGGCTTTCCCTGCGGCACTCTCATTGATCGCAGCTAAGGCTTCTGCAAGTGAGAAGTCAATATTCAAGGGAAAAGACTCATGAATCACATAATCATCTCGTTCTTTTGGGTCTATTCCCTCATTCACAATTAAATCATCTGCCTGATAGAGGTCCCAGAAATAATTAACCCACCTAAATCTGTGATAGCCACTTCTATAGAATCAGTTTTCCTGTCAACAAAAAAAGGAGCATTAACAGCTTTCCAGAAACCTGTGTTGTCCTTGGTTAGGCAGGCTTGATGTAACGCCTGCCATGCTTCCAGTTTTAGTTGACTCTTGCGCTTCTTGACTGCTCGTTGGTAAACGGTTCTTGCCAACCTAACTTCATCCCTACTTCTCGGCTCACCTTTCAATTCCTTCAATAATAGATGTGCATGTGCCTTACTACAATCCCCATCAAATCACCCCTGTGCCTTGATAGTACCCCGTTTTTGTGTCCCTGTGACGAGTTTTCGTATTTTCTCAGTGATCCTGAGGAATGCCTCAGTGACTTGGGAGTTTTCGTCTATCTGGGTTAAGCAAATTTAAAAAATCCCTATATCTATTTTTTACTTGGGTTTCAAAGACGGCCCCGGGTTCCACTTAGTTCCAATTTATGGCGTATCCATTAATCTTTGTAAGATGTAATTTATAATTATGTGATTGTTCTACTACTTGAGGTGTTTTACTCCCTGCTAGAGAAAATAATAGCCTATTCGGAAGGTGGCCAATAATCACTGTATTGCATGTTTCATAGTTGGAAACATGACAGGAGTACCGGTTTGAAATAAGAACAAAATCAATTACTGATTTGCACCCCCTCCCAATAAAAGTTGGCTTAAACGGGACTGGGGGGGATACATAATTCATTTGCAAATCTAAGGTCAAATTGAAAGGACACATCATTCAACCAGTTACCCAGAGTAGTGTGTGAAAAAAGGGTTAAAGGGACCCCATTGTCTGTGTCCAGACCACAAATACCCAGATGGCTGTATGGGCATAGAAAACAGTTAAAGTCGCCCACCCATATTATGCACACTTCCCTGGACAGATGCTCTTCAGTGTGCTTCAGGGCTTGAGATAACTCTTCTAATACCTTGTTTGTTTCTGGTTTTGGGATGTTATTATAAAAATTAATTATAACTGTTTTCTTTTTTCCCTCATCACCTACTAGCAAAATCTGGTAATATTCAGATCCATCTTCAAACTTCACTGTCAGATTGTTCACAAGGTTAGATACGTAGGTACATAAACCTCCTTTGTTCCGCCCCCGTATACTCGATCTGGCAGGGGTATGAAAAGTGTGGTAACCGTTTATATGTATAGCCTCGGTCGCCCATGTTTCCTGCAGGCAGATGATGCAAAAATCCTGTATAAATTCTAGCCAAATGGGGTCCCTTGCTCTAGAAGAAAGTCCAGCGATGTTCCATGACATCAGATTAAGAGTATTACCCAATTTTGATTTATTGATTTTTGGGCTAGTAGCTGCTTGGGTGATCTCCCACTGGCCTCCTTCTTTCGCTCTACCGTTCTACTTTGATCACTCTTTTCTTACTAGACTGATATCTGCTTTCCATTAAAACCTCCCTTTCCCCTCTTTTCTGAGTTATAGTGGGATCCTGGTATGCTTCACCCTCTCTAGGTGTGCAATGGTTAATTTCAGTAATACAAACAACAGGAAGGGGAGGTAGAGCAAAGATAGAGAAGGATTTTTGCTCCACAGACTACTTTATTAAACAAAGAGAATCCAACTCACAGGTAGGGAGAAGTGTTCAACAGGTGGTGTTTGAGCACTTAGTGTTTTGTAAAATACCCCTCACACACCAAAAGGCCCCTTGGTGTCATGCTTCATCATCGGGGTCTTCGCACCTTCACCACGTCCCACCACTCACTTGTAAATACACCCAAAACACATGCACCACATATAGTAATTAACTATAAGTGCTCCCACGTAGCCGTAGGTCGCAGCACGCCGCATCCCGTTAGAGGGGTGCGAAGACCCCGATGATGAAGCATAACACCAAGGGGCCTTTTGGTGTGTGAGGGGTATTTTACAAAACACTAAGTGCTCCAACACCACCTGTTGAACACTTCTCCCTACCTGTGAGTTGGATTCGCTTTGTTTAATAAAATAATTTCAGTAATAACAATAGCATGTTCCATTTCATCGCAAATAACATCTGTGCTATATTTAATGCAATTTATAGACCCCCCGAAAAACACATTGATCGTATTGTTTTCAGGATATTGCCTTATAACCTCTACTCCTCCATCCGATATAGACGCATTCTGAGAGTAGGTACTATTTGGGGTAAGTCAATCCACCATATCAAGTGCACTATACCTATTGCTGAGGGGAAAACTGGACACAAAATCATAGCCATCTATGGCGGTCCCATTTCTACCATTGTTTTCCCCACTACCCATGTCAAAGAAATTTCTGTTACAGACAGGATTCACTCGTTATGTCTGGGGAGTGTAAAAATAAGTGAGGTCAAAAGGCTGAATTCTAGTTCTTGTGGTGTGGGTCCACCTCTCACAGATATGTTGTACTACTCGAGCATCTCTGAAATTTATGACAATACAGTCACCATGTATGTCTTTCCTGATCCTTCCCACCCAGCTAACTCTGCGTACAAACAGAATTTGGCAATGCATATGTGAGGGGAGGGGTCTATTAACATTTAACCAGTGAGTAGTTTTGTTCTTCAGTTCAACAAACAATTCCACACTGCCTTTCTCTAGTTCTAGGACCCCTGCCAGGACAACAACATAAGGTATGGACTCTGGTGGTAAATCGATTTGTGGTAACATATTCTCCTGCGCGTCGATATTGGTGGGTTCCTTCCGTCCTCCCTTCAGGGTTTTAGTTACACCCCCTCCAACACATGATGGACTGTGCTTTTACCCTTAACTGTGTCCATAGTTCCTAAGGAAACTACATCATCCTTGGTGCTCCGTCCTGTTCCCACTCGTGCCTGCAAACTGCCTTCCGTGGGATCATGTTCCGTTGTGTAAGGGATCGGGTTAGGGGCGGGAGTATTCCTTATGTCAATTGGTAACAGGCTCTTGTCTTGGTTGGTTATTGGCTTAATCTTCTCAATACACTCAAGATTTAATATAATCATTTGTTCCAGTTTTTAAATTTGTCCTCAATTGACAACAATCTTGCCAGAAAGTGCTGCATGGAAGACGTAATAGGTCCGCTTACTTTAAACCAAAATTCCTCATCCAATGTCGTCGTTGTATTAACAGGAGTGGTAGGTGATATACTAGGTGTCACCGGCTGGGGTTCTAAATTAGTAGATGCAGCACTTGCCGGTTTGCCCATGTTATTTGATTTGGCCACCTTCAGTTTTTTCCCTTATGGGCATCCCCATCTCGCTTCCTCTTAGGGATTGCTCCTGATATGTGTCCTGGTCGTTGTGGCACAACATCGAGAGCAGGCATCATAGATGCGCGAGTGGATACCCTATCAGGTGCAGATGTGTTGATATTACTTTGGGCCTGAACACTATGAGCCCCATCAATCCTTGTATTTACCAAATCCTCCGTTGTTACGCTGCTGTTATGACTTGGCGTTCCCAGTTAAACGATAGCGTTAGTATGTTGTTCCGGGGTAGCAGACAGCATTATGTTTCCCAAAGAGGATTGTTTGGAAAATGCTGGGTCTAATGAGAGGCGGCGCTCAGTGAGTTCGATTTCGTGTGCTAATACCGAAGTGGCCCTAGTTATAAATTGATCAAGTGTTCCGGCCACATAGCCTCCCGTCGCGGCCTTCCTCCCCTTCCCTGCACGTCCAGCCATATCAAAAATTATTATAATGGAAGACTTACTTTATCTTTCAATTTTGTCGACGTTAGAGGGGGGGCCCAGCCCAGCCTCTACCGGCCTCAAACGAGCTCAAACTGGCCCGCCCTTGGCACGGGCTTCGCCCGGCGCATGCCCGCGCGCGTCCCACGAAGCGGGTGCCGCGAGCAGCTTTGAGGGCTTGGGAAGGGTGCAGAGGTGTGGCAGCGCAAGGCGTCCTGGGACTAGCAGTCCCTGTTGCTGAGCCCTGAATGCGGCAAAATCTTGGTACGCAGCTCCCGCGAAGCGGGTGCTGCGAGCAGCTTCGAGGGCTTGTGAAGGGTGCACAGGTGTGGCAGCTCTTGGCGTCCTGGGACTTGCAGTCCCTGTTGCTGAGTCCTGAGTGCTGCAAAATCAGCAAAATCCCGGTACGCAGCTTTGTTCTTGTCACCCTTCTTGTATATTGACCATTTTGTAGACCCACTCCAGGAGTTAGGTATGCTATGTCTTCCTGAGATTTGTTCAAACTGCAGTAGTAGTTTGACCGTCCAATAATCCAGATTTTTTTTTTTAAGATTGGAGGAATCCCATTAGGACCTGGTGAATCCCCCAGCTTGATTTTAACCATCTGGTTCTTGATCTAGTTGTTTGAAAGTGAAAAAAGATCATTTAGTATTAAGATGGTTTGGTCGCGGGGAGTTAACTCAAGAGTGTAGCTAGTAGCTAGGGCTATAATTTCCAAGACTGTACTCTTCTGAGTTAAAATGTTCCAGAAGGTGAGTTGCCGAGGCTTCTTCCGTTGGATGTGAGTTGATTCTTTGTACTTTTTAGTTTTCTAAGCTGTTTATTGTGCACCAGTATCTTGCGCTGTTTGGTTTTGCCTCGTGCAGTAGTCTGGCCCACAAGTTCAGTTCAGTTCAGTTCTTTATTCGGATACAATAGTACCCATAAAAGCAAAAATCATTAATACATCATAAACAATCCATAAAAATATATTTAAAAAATTCATATATCTGAAGTGCACAGTGCAAGGACAACGCCATAATTTTTATATAAAACAGTTAAAACAATTCCCAATTTGTATCACAAATGCTCAGGGATCCATCAAAGACCTACGTGTTCTGATCGCAATTTTAAGGAAAGTGCTGGTGCGGAAAATCAGTTCAACATCATCTAAAGTTAATATACACTGATATGCTATATCCAGAGTAATTGGTCTTCTCTTTTTAAAATATGGGTAAAAAAACTGCTTAGAGTATTTAAAATAATATTTACAGAAGAGTAGAAAATGTATAATAGATTGCTCACTCCTCTCTCACAAGGGCACAAGTTTTGGTTAAAATTTGGACTATATCCAAATGGAAAACAAAGTGCAAATCTAATTGTGCCTGCTCTTAATCTGAACAATAGGCTCCTCTCACAACAGCTCATGGCTGAGGTCAAATACACATGAAGCAGATGGCAATGCTGTTCAATAACCATATAGTTGCGCACAAGTGATTTCCCTGTCTCCACAACGTCCCGTTCTCTGTTATAAAGGGAATATAAAGCGTCCCGTAATTCCTTTTTTGGGACTGCTTCTACTGAGGTGGGATCTAGGAAGAGGTACTCTCTTTTAACACTACGCAAACTTTGAAGCACGCCTCTTAGCCATGGTATTTCCAGTCCTTAATCACAATATAGGCAGTCAGTAATAATCTGCCGTGTCAGGGATGCTGCTTCATTCTTCCACACGGATATCCAAAAAAGTGCAGGTCGGGCACGAATAAAATCAGTTATAAAATTAATGTTCAGCTCCTTGTGATATATATTGAGGGGTTGAGATTAGTGTCCTCCGCAGTTTCCTACAAAACCTATTTTCTTCCTGTTGGATACCTACAGGTTTAACTGTTCCCCAGATCTCAGCACCGTATGTGGCCACCGGAGTGCACTGAAGTTTATAGATTTTCTGGACTGCTAGGGAGCCCCAGTAGTCTTAGGACGGGGCAAACTCAAAATCGAATTGATGGCCTTTGAGAACTTGCTCCTGGAGTGAGCTAAATGCTCACTCCAGGAGCCGTTCGCAGCAAAGGCCAACCCCAAATAAACAAATGATGTAACACAGGTCACTATTTGGCTATCTATTGTGATAGTGCCTAACTTACGCTTCCCTGGCCCACTGCACATTAAAAAAGATTTCTTAAAATTCACCCGCAAGTCCAACTCTTTCATGTAATTATCAAAATTTTCGACCAGGAGACGCAAAGAATTTGGTGTGCGGCCTAAAAGGACTGCATCATCTGCGTAAAGGAGCACAGGAATAGGCTTCCCTTTTACATAGGGGACATCTTGGGTGGCCATTTTCAACGAGCTAATCAACCAGTTGATGTATATAATAAAAGGCAGGGGGGCCAGGACACAGCCTTGTCTGACCCCCTGCCTACATAAATAGTCCCTGAAACCTCACCTCCCATGCCGAGCCTTACTTGTGCCTGGAGGTCTTTGTGTAGATACGCTAAACAATTTACTAATGGCTCATCCAACCCTCCTGCCAAAAGGATTGTCCACAGCTTTGCCCTATTCACTAAGTCAAAAGCTTTGGACAAATCCATAAAAGCCATATAAATACGGGACCTCCGTGCAATGGTATATTTCTCCACAATTAGATTTAGGTTGAGACATTGTTCAATTGTTCCAACCTTACCCCTGAAGCCCAACTGACATGGATCTAAAATAGCTTTCAATTCTGTCAATGCCAAAATTTTATTGTACAGTACTCGTTCTCAAATTTTGAGGGTATTATCTATTAGGGAAATAGGTCTATAATTACATTGAAGGGATCTATTTCCTTTCTTAAAATTCTGGACTATTATACTCCTAACCCAAGTGCAGGGTAATTTGGCCACAGTTAGACTGTTAAAAACATTCAAGAGCAAAGGGGCCCGAAAATCCGGATTCCACTTGATTAATTCAATAGGGAGCCCGTCTGGCCCCAGCGCTTTATTGCCTAAGCTCTGATTGATGGCTTCTACAACTTCTAAAATACTTATTTCTATAGGTTCGGGGCTACCTGGAGCATAGGTTGCCTCACTTGATAACTGTGTTTCATACATTTCTGATAAATGTTTAACCCATGCATCACTAGAAATGTTGCAGCTAATCGGGGTAGATGTCTGGCCCATGGATCGAAGGTCCCTTACTGCTGCCCAAAAGATGTTACCCTTTTAGGTCTCGACTATTCTATCCCGTAAGGCATAAATAGACGAGAGTATAGAGGGCAAACCATGCTCTGAAACCATCGCGGATTGCGGCCAGTTCATGTGGTGCACTTGTGCGGAACGCACGTCCACATCAATCAAACCCATCAGCCTCCCTCCTACAGGCATCTGAACGAGCCGCCTCCCTCGCATCATTGCATCAGACCCGCCAGCACAAATGCAGAGAGCTTCACTTCAAAGGGATCCGCTCCCCCGCCCCCTGCTTCACACTTTGCCGAGAGCATTTCCCGGCCACTTTATATTTAATTTCGCGGCCGCTTTGCGTGCGCTTGGCCCGTTCCTTCCCACTCGCTCGCAACCCGCCCCCCACCAGGCTTGCGCTTCTCCAGCGCGCGCTTGTTTCTCTTATTCTTTCTTTATGCATTCTATCATTCCAATGCCTGGCTTAAATTATATCTTTTCACTACTGTCCATTCTCTGGGGCTTTTCTCTTTGTGCATGTTTAAATATGCTCCCACAGCCCCTTTTCTGTATTCATTGCAATGCCTTCTCAAAGTCCTTATCACTTTTGTCACAATTTGCATAACCCCAATGTTACAGGTTATGCCACTTTACATTTTGCTTCTCTTCATACGCTTATTTATACATTACATCATGTTTGCCATTGTAGGCACTGTTTCTGATGGAATTTACGTCCTCACGTCAACTGGACGTGCTTTTTTTTCTGCTTTTTATCCGGCATTGGACCAGCGTTTTCTCCATGTGAGACCGTGTCCGGCTGCCCCGCTCACATGATTCTCTCACCTGCTTAGTGACGCCCTTAGTCATCACCTACATCAATTCTCACTCCGCTGTGTGTCATATACATTCGTCTTTAATTCTACAAAATGGACGCTAAAGTACAGACTTTTTACATCCCACTTTGCAGATATCTGTCTTCACCATTGATTACCGTTTAACACTTGTGGCATTAGCAAGTGCATCCTCCGACTTATGCCCAGTCGGTGGGTAGATGTAAGATTGTCCCTTTTGTTTTGGCTCCAAATATAAAAAGCAGCCATGGTTACACCATTGTATTTCGGCTAGGTATCCCCTAGGGCACGTGTGCCTGCTCATTTGCATTCATATTTCTACATACATTCACGGCTTGGTTGGTTGTTTTTCTGACGTTTTGTCTTATCCATCCTTGGACACACATCCATCTAGCCATCTTGTGACTGCGGGTCGGGCCCACAGAGGTAATACCCTAGCCTACTTGTTATTTTATTGGTATCCCACCCAGAGGCAGGATCCAGTCAGGAAGCGAGCCAGCAGTCTACCGCCATTCCGCCCTCATCTGCTCGCCGCAATTACAAGCGACCGTAAGGAGACAGCGGGCCGTGTCCCGAACAGACGAGCAAAGAACTGCTTGCTCCTTAGGGCACACGTGCCCATTTATGACTCAATGGTAAATAAAATGTACTGTTTTAATTGTCTCTTCCACCGGATGTGGCCAAGCGGCCAGAGCTGCCGACTTTGGAGCTGCAAAATAGATTTGAGTCCCTGATTCTGGGCAAATCACTTAATCTCCCTCTGCCTACCAAAAAACAAGCATTTACAATGCAATGGTTTTGCCTTTGTTAAAGTTAGAGCTATTGGCATTGCTCTTGACATTATTTTTATTTATGTTTTTTTTTTAAACATAAATAAATGGCATTGTCATTTACAATAGCAGGGCAGGGCACAGGGAAGGGAGGGCGAGGAGAGACGAAGGAGAGCTGCGGGCTCAGGGAAGGGGGGGGGCGAGGAGAGACGAAGGAGAGCTGCGGGCTCTTGTTGTAATGCTTGCATGGATGAGTTGGTGGATGCATGGATGGGTGCATGCATGGAGCCAATCCCTCAACAATTTATGCAATCCACCAACCCATCCAACCACCAACCCATCCATGCATCCACCCATACATCCATGCATCATGCATACATCTAACCATCATGCATCCATCCACCCACTGCGTCCCACTCCGACCCTTCTAAATATAACTAATTTTTTCTGTATATAGAGATGACTGTATTCACTAGTATATGCAGTAGACATTTCTACTCTAACATTCCTATGTGACTCTTGCAGTACATCTATTCATATCCCTTCCATATGTATATAGAAATATAACGAGAATCAACAGTCTCTTCTTTGAGGGTAGGGAGCAGAGTCAGAGTACTTCACGGAGGTAGGGGGCAGTTTTTTATGGTTCAGGGCAGGGGGCTGCGGTACTTTTTGGAGCATGGCCTTATTTTAAAGGGCTCAGTTCAGGTGGAGGAACGGCACAAAACACCAGGCAGACAGAGGGCAGAAGGACACAAAAACATGGGGAAACAATGGGATGGTGAGCATGGGGGGTGGGAGCTAGGCAAAGCGGTGTGGGTGGAGGGAAGGGGAACAGCTGTACAACACAACTTGCCCCTCTTATCCCCTGCTACTTATCCACAAACAGCAACCCGCAAACCGTCTACCCCCGTAGCCCCCCAGCTATCTTACACCACCTGCACTTACCCTTACACCGGAGTAATCCTTCCTCTCCTTTGGTCGCTCGTACCCCTCCTAACGTCTTCGTGCACTACTACAAATGCTGCTCTAATGTTAATGCAGCTCTAATGCAGCTCACCACGACTCGCTGCTCTCCTTCAACCCTTCACTCTCCTTTTGGCTTTTTTTTTTTTTTAGCGCTCATCTCTGTTCCATTTCTCTAATAGCGGTGGTGGCTCAAGTGGCGGTGGCAGCTCCAGCAACTCCAACATAGAAGGGCGGTGGCTCAAACTGTGGTGGCGGTGGCTGCTTTACTCGCTCACCGAACACATCGACACGTCCGGGGCTCAAGCAGTCCACCGTGTCTTGGAGGCTCAAACAGCGTTAACCAGTAACCATAAACCCTGCTCAGGTCCGGTCCACTTTGACCCCTTTGCTCACCTGCACTTGCACGCCTGCCGCGCCACACGCTGCTCCTGCTCCTCTCCCGAAACTCTCCCGCAGCTCGCAACTCGCTCATTCCCATCCGGATGCAGCTTTAGGGACCGGCTGTCACTTCGACGCCCAGAAGTATGCACTCCTGCACACTCGTTGACCGGCAACCTCAACGGACAATTCCTGGTGCCGGAGCGGGCGATCCTCTGAGGCTCACAACGGTTCACAGCGGAGCAAAGCACGGAGTACAGCACAAGCTCCTGCTCCTCAGATCAGCTCAGGTGAGTTCAGTCGTCGCTAAAAGCATATGGACATACAGCTAAGCGCTGCTGCTGGCTTCCACTGAAGCAGGAGTCCTCAACAGGAAAGTGCCTGTAACGAGCCGCCCAACACAAGAGAGTGTCTCTGTCTTTAAAGGCCCGGCTAGAATCAGGTCCGTCCCTTGTGGTAGCGGACTAAAAAGGTATCCTGATCGAACTCCATAGTTCGAAGCATGTATCCCGCGATCTCGCGAGAAACTACGAACTACAGAGTGACATCATTACGTCCTCTCGTGTAGTTCTAATTACCGTACTTCCAAAATAATGCCCAAAAATAGTGACACTGTGGCGGAAAGATAATATATATTTTATAGTCTATGCCCACGCTTAGTAGAGCGACCAGGAATCAATGTTAGAATTTCCAAAATAGAGGCTCTTTACCCATTGAAATGCCTGCTCTCGTGAGATGACTCAGGACTACAGAGTGACGTCACAACGTCTGCTCCTGTAGTTCTAATGTGTCGTTGTTCACAGGTATTTGCCGTCGATGCCGGACCAGATTCGGGGGCGTTCCCATGAACAGGCTTTCGGCTGATGTAGCCAAAAGCCAAAAATTCTCGGGAACGCCCCCGAATCTGGTCCGAGATTGACGGACAGAGCCTTCTCCCAATGGCTAGGCTCCATTTATGGAGGTAGCCAATGGGAGAGTGGGGATGGTCCAGTCCCCACACACAGAAATCATTAGGTTTTTCCTAGCGCATGCGTACTTTGTACGCATTGGCTAGGCAAAACCTAAAAACGAGTGCAATCAGGGGGCAGAAGGCAAGAAAACGTGCACAATAAGCGGGGCAGAGGCAAGAAAATGGCACAATTAGGGGAGCAGAGAGAATGCAAGAAAAACTAGCACAAACAGGGTGGCAGAAGGCAAGAAAAACGGCACAAACAGGGTGGCAGAGGCAAGAAAAACGGCACAAACAGGGTGGCAGAGGCAAGAAAAACAGTGGCAGAGGCAAAAAAAGGCACAAACAGGGTGGCAGAGGCAAGAAAACGGCACAAACAGGGTGCAGAGGCAAGAAAAACGTCACAAACAGGGTGGCAGAGGCAAGAAAAATGGCACAAACAGCGTGACAGAGGCAAGAAAAACGAGTGCAATCAGGGAGCAGAAGGCAAGAAAAAAACAAATGCAATCAGGGTAACATGTCAGAGTAATTAGACCTTGGATCAGTGAGAGGCTGCATACTCCCTAAGAGGATCATTATACCAGCGAGCAGTCCCTGCAGCATTCAGCCACTCATCCTCCTTAGTATCTCAGGGTTATTGCACCACACGGTAGTAAGATCAATAATAAACTATTTATCCTACCTGACACGGTATCTTGTTTCACCACAGAGCTGCGACAGCCGCCGTTCACTCTACCAAAGATCGCCTGGGGCTTTTCGAGATGCTGCTTGCGGCCCCTCCGTTTCGTGGTGGGAGTGCCCGGAAGGCCCTCTGGTTGGCAAAGCAACTAGGCTTCCCACTCACAGATGGCTCGCGCTTAAGTCCCTACAGGTGTCACTGGCCCAGAGTGTAAAAAAATATCCCACAGAAACGACTCCGGTTAACTACGTGGCTTTCGAATAAATATGAACATGCTTCCTTTAAGCCCCCTTAACTGTGCTGTGACAAAAGAGCAGTGGGCCCCAATGCAAGCGAGAAAATTGGTCCTCAATCCACCAGTTTGGTAGTTTAAAAAACAGATACTGATTGGGGTGGATTGGGTCACCCGCTTCTCCAGGCCCCGGTGCACTGCACCTGCTTCACTATTATAGCTACGCTCCTTGGATTAACTGGACAGGACGCGAGTGTATGTCGACGGACAGAGGCGAGCTCGCTGTAGACAACAAATTCACGTTTCCAGAATGTGGAGGTTCCTCATGGGCCTCCGTACAGGTGAGAAAGCTGGAGTTTTAACCAGGGCCTCTGGCTTTGCCATCGACGCGGGCCTTTTGGATGAAGGAAAAGGGGACGGTTTTTAAAAGCACCAAGTCAACACAAAAACGAAAGAGCTGAAGAGGGCAAACAAATATCCACCCTCAACAGCAGAAAGGTCCGTCAGTAAACAATAACATTTCCCAAGGGGGCCATCTTGCTGACCTTCAAGAAATGAGGCTGTCCCTCAGTATTTACACTGTACGCAAAAACACGCACGAGCCCTATTCAACCACATTACACACGTTGGCAAGCTGGCTCCGTATAGACACACGCACTCAGACACGCCCCTCCACACAACACACACTGACAAACGGCCTGCACATATTAACGCACAGACCTAAAAAATATAGAAACACGCACATATATAACGACACCCGCTGACGCCAGACATAAGTGACCCTGCACACAACACACATGCACGAGCACACAATTACTGCACAAGCACTTACTGACTCACAAGCATACACATGTACCCACACACATGTACACGGGCACGCCACACACATACGTGAGGTCCATGTACACATAAATACACTCCATGCACACAAAGTAAAAATACTCGTAAACTACACAGGTAAACACTGGCTTTCATACCCACAGATCAAACACATTCACAGACCTGTCGCACATGCATGGATTCACACAAACACACGCGCACACGCGCGCCAGCCAGATAATACCACCCCGCACGGCGCATCATAAATCCGCCCGCAGCGCTCACCGTCCCGGACCTCCTCTCCGCGGCTGCAGTTGCTGCAAATGTGCTTGATCTCCTTGCCGATGTGACAGTGGATGACAAAGGACACGTTGTTGTTGTTGGTGCTCGGCTCCTTCAGCAGTTTCATCCTCACCAGATAGAAGGCTTTCTTCCGCGCCTTCCCTTGGCCGACCGTGCCTGGGGCACAGCCCTCCCTGCAGCCCGGCGGCGGCGAGGGGGAGGCGGCGGCGGAGGAGGCGACCAAGATGGGAAACATCCTGGGCTGCCTGGCATGTGTGAAATCCGCCATCCGTGCACTCCTGCAGCCTCAGCGCCGATCTGACACACCGGAAACGCAAACGTCCTCGATGTGTTTAGAGGCTGTCAAGGCACTATGTGCAGTTCTGTTTGCAATGTGTACAGATGCCTGTGCAGCACTGCGTATAAATATCTTAAAGATGTCTAGACCCCCCTATACAGCACAACACTAGTCCGTTACGGCACTGGGTTGTGATTGTTGCAGCAGTAGTTTGTTTGTAGTCATCTATCAGCTATTTCACAGTTTGTCACGGGTTGCTTCCGGGCCTTCCTCTGGTCGCCCGTGTCTGGGGCACAGCCCTCCCTGCTGCCCGGCGGCGGCGAGGGGGAGAGCGACCAGGAATCAATATGTTAGAATTTCCAAAATAGAGGCGCTTTACCCATTGAAATGCCTGCTCTCGTGAGATGACTCAGGACTACAGAATGACGTCACAGCGTCTGCTCCTGTAGTTCTAATGTGTCGTTCTTCACAGGAATTTGCCGTCGATGCCGGACCAGATTCGGGGGCGTTGAAGAGAAGAGGCTTTCGGCTGACGTAGCCAAAAGGGAAAAATTCTCGGGAACGCCCCCGAATCTGGTCCGAGATTGACGGACAGAGCCCTCTCCCAATGGCTAGCCTTCATTTATGGAGCTAGCCAATGGAAGGAGGGGGCGGATACCCGACCCCACAGACAAAAACATAAGGTTTTTCTAGCGCATGCGTACTTAGTACTTCGTACGCATTTGCTAGGCAAAACCTAAAATGGGCCCCCCCAATACAAAACTGGCCGCCACCCTTCCAGCCCACCGGGGAAAGGCCTGATGCCTGCTGCGGCCAATCCGGCCCTGCTTGGAAGTATATAACTATATAATGCCACAACAAACCATAGGACAGCCCTTTTTTGCTTACCTGCATAATGAAAGCCGTTTCCTGGTTCAGTTTGCAACTTGGGGATTGTATTTGGGCGGAAATCCGCCGATGTATCTATCCCCTTGGGGATACTGAGGGAATCAGTAACTGTGAGGGTAGCAAATTCTCTCCATTATGACTATTTGGAAAATGACACGCGTGAATGGGATACAAATAACATGCGTCTGTGTTTTCGAGCCATTTCCTGGGTGTTTTACCCCGTGTTTCGTTTCACCCAGAAATATCACGGAAATAAAAGGGGGTAGATCTGTATTTCCAGCCAGTTTTAGCATGTTTTACCAAGAGATTTCGGGCGGCCATCTAAATGAGGTCCTGTCCATAAGGCAGAGCATAGAGCCAAGAGGCCCGCCACACTTAACTCTGCACACTGGAAAAAATCACTGGTTGAAATGCCCATTGCAAGGAACATAACAGTTCCCCGCTAGCTAAAAACAACTTGCTTGTCTCTTCGCACTGAAGAATCTCTCTACGAACTATCCGTTAAGAAAGCCTCCATGGATGCCTGCACACAATTTCTAGAATGCCCTTAACTTTCTGAGAAATTGTGAGTTTGAGCTATGAGCGATCAGTTTACATTTTATTGTCGGGTGGACTTTGATGAGGCGAAAGATGTCCCCTCGCGCAGCTTTACTCTTCTGGCATGTACCGAGAGTTAGCCTGAAATAGAAATGCTGTTATTTGCATGCACGCTCTGGATTTCAAATGAAAAATGTGCGAATCCAATGTTGCTTTCCTGCGGTTATTGATGTCTTCTTACAACCCTTTTTCTGTTGTCTTGGTTACCAAAGTAGTCTTTATTGGCATTTTGATCGAGGTAACCACTTAATAGCCTTGCCTATTATTTACAACTTGCGCAGAAAGAATTTTACAAAAGGCATTTACAGCTATATAATGGCGGCAGAATTCTGGGTTCGTGTTGGGCAAGGTTATAGAAGCGTGTATGCTTGTTTTAATGTGTGCCCTTCCAGTTTGACCGAGAAATATTTGCTGCGTATTTCATTCCACACATATTTCGTGCGGCTGTGCTTATATTGTAATGGCAATTTATTTATAATTGTGCTTCAAGAAAATGAAAGCACCTAAAACTACACTTTGTAGCATATATTCACTTGAATATTGTGACGCATGCCCCCGTTACGAGTGCTTTCTTAATTCAGATGGTGCCAGTAACAGCAGGTCCCGGGTCCATTGGGTTTTTCGGATCGCTGTCATTATATGCAGAGATTTCCACTGCTAGAAGCAGCCGGTGGAAGCTTTTTCTTTGGTGGGGGGCTGGAAGGGGGGAGGGGGCCAGAGATGAGATTTGTTGTAGAATAGTCTTCAAACAAACGGGGCAGAATAGTTCAGGGTGACTACTCCGAAAATGCGTGCATTTTTTACTGCTGCATTCGTTGCATCCTGGAGCGGGGAATGAGTATAGTGAAATTCAGTTACATAAGATGCGGCTTTTGATAAACTTCCAGCTCGTCAGCATGCCATGAGAGGTTACCTATGTTTCCTGTAACTTAGCATCAACACTAGCTGACTAACCAACGCCAGAACTGAGAGTGTAGCACTGGCTACCTCCGAGCTGCAAGCTGATGGATGTGTGGTGCCGTCGATGCCGGACCAGATTCGGGGGCGTTCCCGAGAACAGGCTTTCGGCTGACGTAGCTAAAAGCCAAAAATTCTCGGGAACGCCCCCGTATCTGGTCCGGCATTGACGGACAGGCCCGTCTTCCAATGGCTAGCCTCCATTTATGGAGCTAGCCAATGGAAGACGGGGGCCGTTCCTGTCTCCCCTACTATAATCATTAGGTTTTTCACCTGCGCGAAAAAGATGCGCAGAGCGCATCTTTCGCCAGGCAAAACCTAATGAATGTCTCCTTGCATAATGTAAGTGGTGCTCATTTAAAGTGCTCCAATACCATCGGGTCGAGTTTGCGCTGTAAAAAAATGTAAACAATTTTTTTTGATCACAGAATTTCCGTAAGTATCCGTTACCTCGGGCGCCCTACCTAGCGCTCCGATTTATAGTTGATTCCAAGTGCACAGGTTATATATTTTTACAGTCCTAGGCTTTCATTGCACTAATTACCCCTTTCTGTGAGTTTCACTTCTGCTTCACTTAAACTGAACCAATCGGACAAATGCGTCTAATTATGATAATAGTTTCTTAAAGGAAAGGCCATGACTGAAAACATGGTGTCCTGGTCTAACAACCATACCTCTCTATCCACCATGGCCCTTTCATTCAATATGCAACCATATAAAAGGTCAAATGTCCTCTACCCCCCCCATACAGCACCTATTGCAATTATGTGTTTTGTGACAAGCGATATTAGTCGGAGAAAAACATATACCAGCATTGAAAAGCCTGTGCCTTTATAGTTATCAATTGAGAACAGGCGGGTAAGATGCTACTGGTAGAATCCATCAAGGGTGCACTCAATGAAACATACACTTGAAATACCACTCAGTGCCACATAATTACACTGCACTCAATGCAACATACACTTCAAAGCCCACTCAGTGCCCCATAATTACACACCACATAATTACACAGCACTCAATGCAACATACACTCCAAAGCCCACTCAGTGCCACATAATTACACGCCACATAATTACACTACACTCAATGCAACATGCACTCCAAAGCCCACTCAATGCCACATAATTACACGCCACATAATTACATAGCACTCAATGCAACATACACTCCAAAGCCCACTCAGTGCCACATAATTACACGCCACATAATTACACAGCACTCAATGCAACATACACTCCAAAGCCCACTCAGTGCCACATAATTACATGCCACATAATTACACAGCACTCAATGCAACATACACTCCAAATACCACTCAGTGCCACATAATTACACTGCACTCAATGCAACATACACTCCAAATACCACTCAGTGCCAGATAATTACACACCACATAATTACACTCTACTGAATGCAACACACTCCACACAATACCACTCAGTGCCACATAAATACACGCCACACAATTACACTCTACTGAATACAACATACACTCCTCATAATACCACTCAGAGCCACATAATTACACTCAACATAATTACACTCTACTCAATGCAATATAAATACACTCCACATAATACCACACAGTGCCACATAATTATATGCTACATAATTACACGGCACTCAATGCAACATACACTCCAAATAATACCACTCAGTGCCACATAATTACACGCCACACAATTACACTCTACATTTTTGTGCCTCGCTGCTGACTGTGGTGCTGTGTTCTTTCTCACTGCCGTGTTTTTCTCCTTAATACTATTGTTCCCACTGTGTGATCGTCGTGCCCTGTATCTCCCAGTCTTGTGCCTCCCTGCCGCCTGCTTTCCCGCTGTTCTCCCCGCTCCCTGCCGCTGATCCCCCGCGGCCCCGCCCCCTCCTTGCCGCCACCCCGCTCCCGCCTTCCAGCTGCTCCTCCCTCCCACTGGCTACTTAGGCGGTGGCACACGCGACGGGGAGCTGTGACCGAACTGACCTCGTCAGAGCAGGTCGCTCCACCCGCCGCCGCGTGGCTCCTCCAGAGTGCGCCGGTGTCCCCGCTGCTGTCTCCTGTCCGCCGCTGCCCCCTGGGCTCAGTCGTCCCTGGCTGTGCTTTTTGCGATTCTTCCCGGTTTTTGTGCCTCGCTGCTGACTGTTGTGCTGTGTTCTTTCTCACTGCCGTGTTTTTCTCCTTAATACTATTGTGCCCACTGTGTGATCGTCGTGCCCTGTATCTCCCAGTCTTGTGCCTCCCTGCCGCCTGTTTTCCCGCTGTTCTCCCCGCTCCCTGCTGCTGATCCCCCACGGCCCCGCCCCCCTTCTTCGTTCTGTATCACCGCCCCCTCCTTGTCGCCACCCCGCTCCGCCTCCCAGCTGCTCCTCCCTCCCACTGGCTACTTAGGCGGTGGCACACGCGACGGGGAGCTGTGACCGACCTGACCTCGTCAGAGCCGGTCCCCCCACCCGCCGCCGCGTGGCTCCTCCAGAGTGCGCCGTGTCCCCGCTGCTGTCTCCTGTCCGCCACTGCCCCCTGGGCTCAGGCGTCCCTGGCTGTGCTTTTTGCGATTCTTCCCGGTTTTTGTACCTCGCTGCTGACTGTTGTGCTGTGTTCTTTCTCACTGCCGTGTTTTTCTCCTTAATACTATTGTGCCCACTGTGTGATCGTCGTGCCCTGTATCTCCCAGTCTTGTGCCTCCCTGCCTCCTGTTTTCCTGCTGTTCTCCCCGCTCCCTGCCGCTGATCCCCCCCGCGGCCCGCCCCCCTTCTTCTTTCTGTATCACCACCCCCTCCTTGCCGCCACCCCGCTCCCGCCTCCCAGCTGCTCCTCCCTCGCTCCGCCCCCCACTCTCCAAATATGGCAGAGTGGCCAACGCGTAGCGTTGACGCGCAGCGGGCGCGCCGATTGCGTGCCGAAGGTGCGCCAAAGGTAAGCCCGTTTGCGCCCGTCCGCGCCTCGACCGCGCCCAGCGCCAGTACCCCTGGCCCCCACCGACGCAAGACGACCCGACAGACCTACGACGCCGCCGCCCGCTACGCACTCAATGCCGGCCGGAACCCCGCCTGCTGCCGGGCCGCCCCGAAACGCTTCCACGGACCCTTCACCTGCACTACCTGCAAGTTCACCTGCCTCCGAACATGCACCATGCCCGCCAAGCCTAACCCCAGCAACGACCTCAAGTGCATCCTGCTCAACACCCGCTCCGTCCACAGACACGCCATCGAACTCTGGAACCTGCTAGACACAACATCACCAGACGTCGCCTTCCTCACTGAAACATGGATGAACGCCTCCTCAGCCCCCGCCATCCCGGATGGATACAAGATCATCAGGAGGGACCTTGTCAACCAGACCGAGGCATCGCCATCGTCCACAAGAACACCATCCGCATCACGACCGAAGCCGACGACACCTACACCGCCGCCGAACACCTCCACTTCCAGATTCACACTGACCCAAAGACGACCCTCAGAGGCACCCTCATCTACAGCCCCCAGGACCACGCATACAATTCAGCGAAGACATCACGGACTTCATCAGCCCACACGCCCTCCCCTCCACCGACTACATCCTCCTAGGGGACCTCAACTTCCACCTGGAGAACAACAGGGACCGCAACACCATCGCCCTGCTGGACAACCTCGCCAACCTCGGGCTCAAGCAACTGGTCAACACCCCCACCCACTACGCCGGCCACACGCTTGACCCCGTCTTCTCATCCAGCAAGCACATCACCTTCAGCCACTCCACCGGACTTCACTGGACCGACCACAGCTGCGTCCACTTCAGCTTCAGAAAAACCACCACCCACCACCACCCGCAACAGGTTCCCCACAGAAGCTGGAGCAAGATCACCGCCGACCAGCTCACCGCCTCCCTCAGCCAGAACCCACCTGCAAGCACACCGGACCCCAACGAAGCAGCCCGCAACTTCACTCAATGGCTGACTGCCTGCGCCGACTACCTCCCACCACTGAAGAACCCTCCCAGCAAACCCAGAAGCAAGAAGGCCCCCTGGTTCACCGACGAACTCAAGGACTCCAAGAAGACCTGCCGCACCCTTGAGAAAGCCTGGCTCCTCGACCGGACCACTGACAACATGACCGCCCTCAAACACACAACCCGCAAGCACCACCAGCTCATCTGCACCACTAAGAAGAAATCACTGAAGGATCGACTGGACAACAACGCCCACGACAGCAAGGAACTCTTCAGCATCGTAAAGGAGTTCTCCAACCCCAGCACCGGCAACAACGACATCACCCCCTCACAAGATCTCTGCGTCTCCCTCGCCTCGTTCTTCCACCGCAAGATTGCCGACATCCACGACAGCTTCGGCACACCATCCTCGGAACCAACCATTGAACCAACGCACCCCACTGCCACCCTCCGCACCTGGACCGCAATGACCACCGAAGACACAGCCCGCACGATGAACACCATCCACTCCGGATCTCCGACTGACCCCTGCCCCCACCACGTCTTCAACAAGGCCGACTCCACCATCGCCCCCCAACTCTGAGACGTCATCAACACCTCCTTCGACACCGCCACCTTCCCGGAGAGCTGGAAGCATGCCGAGCTCAGCGCCCTACTGAAGAAACCAACAGCTGACCCCACCGACCTCAAGAACTTCCGCCCCATCTCGCTCCTCCCTTTTCCTGCCAAAGTCATTGAGAAGATCGCCAACAGACAGCTTGCCGCCTTCCTCGAGACGAATGGATCCCTCGACCCCTCGCAGTCTGGTTTCAGAGCCAACCACAGCACCGAGACCGCCCTCATCACGGCCACCGACGACATCTGAGCCCTTCTCGACAGCGGGGAAACAGCGGCACTCATCCTCCTGGACCTCTCCGCTGCGTTCGACACTGTCTGCCACCACACCCTAGTCCAACGCCTCAGCAACACCGGCATCCAAGAGAAGGCATTGAAGTGGATCATCTCGTTCCTCGCTGGAAGAACACAAAGAGTCCGCCTCCCCCCGTTTCGTTCAGATGCCACCGAAGTCATCTGCGGCGTCCCGCAAGGATCATCACTCAGCCCCACCCTCTTCAACATCTACATGAGACCTCTCGCAGCCATCGCACGCCAACACAACCTCAACATCATCTCCTACGCCGACGACACCCAGCTGATCCTCTCCCTCACCAGAGACCCAGACACCGCCAGAACCAGCCTCCACGAAGGGATGAAAGACGTCGCCGAGTGGATGAAGAACAGCCGCTTGAAACTGAACTCAGACAAGACGGAAGTCCTCATCCTTGGGCCATCACCCACCGTCTGGGACGACTCCTGGTGGCCCCCAGCCCTGGGCACCGCCCCCAAGCCGACAGACCACGCACGCAACCTGGGCTTCATCCTGGACTCCTCCCTCTCGATGACCAGACAAGTCAACGCCATCTCCTCTTCATGCTTTCACACCCTCCGCATGCTCCGCAAGATCTTCCGATGGATCCCGATCAAAACCAGGAAGACGGTCACCCAGGCCCTCGTCACCAGCCGGCTGGACTACGGAAACACCCTCTACGCCAGAACCACAGCCAAGCTGCAGAAAAGACTACAACGCATCCAGAACGCCTCCTCCAGACTCATCCTAGACATCCCTCGACGCAGCCACATCTCCGGCCACTTGAGGAACCTTCACTGGCTCCCCGTCAACAAGAGGATCACGTTCAGGCTCCTCACCCATGCACACAAGTCTCTCCACAACCTGGGCCCCAAATACCTCAACGACCGCCTGACCTTCCACACGCCCACCCGCAAGCTACGATCCGCTAGCCTCGCCCTCGCCACCGTACCACGCATCCGAAGAGCCACCGCCGGAGGCAGATCTTTCTCCTACCTGGCGGCCAAGACATGGAACTCCCTCCCCATCCACCTTCGGCTGACCCAGGACCACCTCGCCTTCAGGAGACAACTCAAGACCTGGCTGTTCGAGCAGTAGCGCCCCCCCACACCCCCCAAGCGCCTTGAGACCCTTCCGGGTGAGTAGCGCTCTATACAAATGTTATGATTGATTGATTGATTGAACATAACCTCCCCATAATACCCCTCAGTGCCACATAATTATATGCAACACAATTACACTGCACTCAATGCAACATACACTCCAAATACCACTCAGTGCCAGATAATTACACACCACATACTTACACTCTACTGAATGCAACACACTCCACACAATACCACTCAGTGCCACATAATTATATTCTACATAAATAAAATGCACTCAATGCAACATACACTCCAAACAATACTACTCAGTGCCATATAATTATATGCTACATAATTACACTGCACTCAATGCAACATACACTCCAAATACCACTCAGTGCAATATAATTACATGCCACAGAATTACACTCTACTGAATACAACATACACTCTCCATATTACAACTCGGTGCCACATAATTACACGCCACATAATTACACTCTTCTCAATGCAACGTAAATACACGCCACATAATACCACTCAGTGCCATATTATTACACACCTCATACTAACACTCTACTCAATGCAACATAAATACACTTTATTTATCTGTCTATGTATCTATCGCCCTCACTCTATCTATCGCCATCACTCTATCTATCTATTGATCGCCCTCACTTTATCTATCAGTCTATTTATCGCCCTCACTCTATCTATCGCCCTCACTCTAGCTATCTATCGCACTCACTATATCTATCTATCGCATCACCACAGCATCACTCAGCACCACCACAGCATCACTCAGGGGCACCATAACATCACTATGCGCTACCACAGCAATACTGAATGCCACAGCATCACTCGTTGCCACCACAACATCACTCAGCGCCACCACATCATCAATCTGTGCAACCATTCAACAACAACTGGTTCAAATATGTTCTCTCAATGCTTTATTAAAAATGTCACAAAAAGATGTTAATATTTCACTTCTGTTCTTGGATTTTCGTCACAATTAAATAAAATGAACATAATCTTCACAAAAGTTATTTACAAAAGCTATTGCCGTTATAAATTACAATAACTTTTATTTAAGTATTAATTATTAAAAAAATTAAAAGCCATTTTTATTTGTAATATCAATACATCTAAGTCACGTAAATACAACACATATTGCATTACAAATTCTATAGGTGTCACATTTGCGAAAGTTAAAACTATTGGCATTGTAAATGACAAAGCTATTAATTTCGCGATTTTCAAAACCAACACATAAATAAAAAATGTGTCATTTACAATACCAATAGCTCAAACTTTCCTAATGTAAGACCTATTGCATTGCAAATGCTTGTTTTAGTTGGCAGCCTCGGAAAGTTTTTCCCAGCGTTCACTCAAGAGATCCTTCTTCCTGCCTTCAGTCACCTCATTATACTTCTTCTGGCCAGTTTAACTTCTATTATGCACCTTGGACTAGCTGAAAGTGCTCGCGTAAATTCCTATTTGCTTGCGTGCATTCATGATTAAACCATCTAGGGGTGCTTGTCATTTGGGAAATGGGTCTGGAGAGAATGGTTTTGATTGCTTGACACAATTTACTGAAGTCTTGAATTATCATTACAGGTGAAGATTGCAATGAAAGACAGGAGTCAATGAGGTGCATTTTATCCTTAGCCAGTTTCCTAAATATTTTGGAACTATCAACCCCCTTCCAGTGTAGTCTTAAGTTGTCAGTTGACACCATTAAATTTGTAGCCTCACATTCTATCTGGGAAATCGGCCTGGGAGCAGTATTTATCAATATTTTAATAGGGTTATGGTCTCCGAAGTCTGAAGGAATAACTTCGGCTGTTGCTAGCTGTTTTTCTATCAAGGGACATATGAAGACAAAATCTATTGTGGAGCTACAGCCCCTACCCCTGAAAGTTGGATGGTTAATCAAAGTTGTCCCTGCTACCAGATCCATAACATTGGCCAGATTATAAGATCTTATGAACTGGCCAAGTTCTACGCCTCTGCGTGCGGATTGACCATAAAAGGCCAACCCTCCTTCAGATTCTATGCCGGGAATTTTGGCATTGAAATCACCCCCCAGAAGAATACCTAAGGGGTCCCCATTATTATACTGGGTTTCCAAGTTCGAAATAAAATCAAAAAGCTTAATAAAACTCTTATTTGGAACTGAATGAAAATCATTATTATAAAAATTTACCAGATGAAAATTGATCCGTCTATTATAGATCACTACCTGGAAATCTGGGCTGCAATTTGAGATTACCTTAGAACTTCCCCCCGCAGCTACATTAATCCCTATAAACAGTTCTCCTGATGGTCTACCCATCCTAGATATTTGAGCTATCCCACTGAAACAATGGAACCCTTCGATGTATAATTCTTCTGTGGCCCAGGTTTCCTGGAACATGACAGTGTCATGCTCCCTAATCATGTTTAGCCAGTCTTGATTATCAAGTCTGGAACGTAAACCTGCCGCATTCCAGCTTATGATACTCAAGGTGGTTCCATTGACGCCTCTTGGTGTAGATGTCCTCTCTATGGAGCCATTAGTTCTAGATGGTAAATTTAGTATTGGCCTCGCAGGGGCTTGTGTGTTGGATGCCATAACTAATGGTCAATCCTGTGTATCCAAACTAGAGAGCGCATGGTACCTATTCAATTGAGGCACGGCTGTTTCAATGTTCCTTTTTGTGATTGTGGGTGGTTTGTAAAAAATAACCCAAGGAGAGTGCGCTGATGTCAGTTTGATGGGCAAATGATTGTTCTCGAATTGATAATAGACGTCGGACCAGTTTGGGTCTACCAAAGTTTAAAACAATACAATCTCCATCTGTACACTTATTTGATGGGCCAACCCACCCCACTCTCCTGACCATGATTAATTCCTCCATCATGCGCAAGTCGTTTATGGAGCCAATCTACCGATTTATTTCGGAGTTCGGACCATGTCTCTCTCTGGCCCACACCATGCGTGGGGAACACCAGTTAAGACAAGCACATAAGGGACAGAGGCTGGTGGGAGATGTAAGACGTCTGGATTAGGATTTGTGCCTGAATCACTAGTGCCTGCCTTCGTACCATTAGAACAGGCAGCCAATTCTGTACCCTGCTGGAGCTACCTATCTTGGATTCTGCCCACTTTCAGATTGCTTATGCCATCCGATCCAGACGTCGTCCTATTGCCGCTATTAATGGGGTCCTCGGTTGTTAAGGGGGATACCCCCTTATTTGCACAAGTTACACATGGTACAATTTGGGGGGTTACCATAGGGTCAGTTGCACTTGGGGATTGTAATACACTATTGCAATTAATTTGTCCACTCGGCGCTAAGTTAGTGTCAGTTCCTGTTCCGCCGCCCCCCCCCATTTGTATTGCCTACCATTGAATTAGATTTGGACATTTTCTCCCATAATATGTCAAGTTTTTTAACAAAAATCTCCATTAAATTGTCCAGTCTTGACTCAAACCCCTCCATCAAAGTTTCCGGAATTGCGATTCCCATGTCTACTGCATTGCGTCCATTTTCCGGGGTATCATCAGTCTGTGTGGCAATCGAGTATGTCATCAGGACCTCAACTGTTGCACCGCTGCAACCACTGCCACAGGAGGCTCCTGTATTAACATTTTCGATTTCTGCTTGGATTTGGACTGAGTTAATTTTGCTGCATTTTTCCTTCCCCTAATTGATGAGGTAGTTGGTGTCTGGCCTCTGGCTGTCTTACTAGCGTTCCCTCGTGTATTGGTAGCAGGAGCGCTTAAGTTTTTTTCTTGAATGTAGGACATTATGTTTTCTGCAGTTGGATTTGTGATTTCTTTCGTGTCTCCTTGTAGCTTCAGAGTGGGAGTGTTTGCTTTTTACAGCCTTGCCAGGAACAGAACGTTTGGGATGTACGTTTGAAAGTGTTAGAGAGAGAAAGGTGTGGAATGTACTTCTCTGTCTCGGAGTGTAGAGCTGTATGCAGTGGTGCCCAAATGTGCCTTATGTTGTCCTTTGGGAAATTAAAATGCTATAGGCAGTAGTGCACACATGTGCATTGTGTTGTACATTGTGTTTTATGAAGTTTTCACTATTGGCTTTGACATGCCCTCATGCCATCTTGAATTTTGACTCGGTCTAGTTTGAGCTTTGCACACACAAGCAGGCCCCTATGTTACTCACATTATTTTGGTTATTCACATTCAAGACTGTTTTCGCTACTTTTGGAGATGTTGTTCTACTTTCTGAAGCTTCACTAAAGGGGCTTGAACCTGTGGGAGTGCAGAAGAATACGCTTTGCCTTTGGAATGCTTGTGGGGATCGGCCAACTCCAGTAAGTTTTCTTGGCGCAGAGGAGGTCTTCTCAGAAACACTTTTAGTGCATTGAGATTATAAAACTAGGGTCTGTTGACTTGGAAAGCGGGATTTTGTTTGACCTGAAGGGACAGACTTGTTGTATTCAGTGTAGCACTTCCTGGCTTGCTGAGTCTCTTGACCACGACTGTGAATATCCCAGCTAAGATGAAGTTATTGCAGCCAGAGATGTATTTTCTCGGATTATTGGCATTGTGATGTGTGAGTGTTTCTGTGTGCACATTAAAGTCTCTAGTGGTCATAATCATCATCTGATGAATTCTGTGTAGATTGGCTACTGTACAGGGTTTTGGGGTAGCAGGTGAGTGGCGCTCAGGCAGGTAGCTATAACAGGAGATAACTGGGTGGTGGATATAAGTAAGTGTGTGGTGCCGCCAGGACAGGGGAAGACCCAAAACCCCTGAATGAGCGAGGAGCAAAGGCCCATCCCTCAGCAAAGTAAGACTGAAACCTGGGCACACATATTAATATCAACAGTTAATACAACAAGGATTTGCAATGCAATAGGGCTCGCATTAGTAAAGTTAGAGGTAGTAGTATTGTAAATGACAACTTTTTTATTTGTTTTTGTTTTGAAAATAGCGAAATTAATAACTTTGTCATTTACAATGGCAATAGTGTTAACTTTTGCAAACGTGACACCTATAGCATTTGTAATGCAATATGTGTTGTATTTACATGACTTAGATGTATTAATATTAAAAATAACAATGGGTTGTATTTTTTTCAATATTTAATACTTAAATAAAAGTTATTGTAATTTATAATGGCAATAGCTTAAACTTTTGCAAATAACTTTTTGGAAGATTATGTTTAGTGTATTTTATTGTGATGAAAATACAAGAACAGAAGTGAAATATTAACATTTTTTTGTGACATTTGTAATAAAGTTTGAAACATTGAGAGAATATATTTGAATCAGTTGTTGATGAATGGTTGCACAGATTGATGCTGTGGTGGCTCTGAATGATGTTGTGGAGGCGACGAGTGATGCTGTGGCGTTCAGTGATGCTGTGGTAGCACATAGTGATGTTGTGGTGCCCCTGAGTGATGCTGTGGTGATGTGATGGATAGTCAGGGCGATTGATAGATAGAGGGTGGGCCAAAGATAGATAGAGGGAGGGCGAGAGATAGAGGCATGGTGAGAGATAGAGGTAGGGCAAGAGGGCAAGGGATGGAGTGTGGGCGAGGGATGGAGTGTAGACGAGGAATTGAGTGTGGGGCGGGCAAGGGATGGAGTGTGGGGCGGGGGAGGGATGGAGTGTGGGGCGGGGGAGGGATGGAGTGTGGGGCGGGGAGGGAAGGAGTGTGGGGTGGGGGAATGGATGGATGGAGGGATGGATGGAGTTGGGGGAATGGATGGAGGGATGGATGGAGTGCGGGATGGATGGAGTTGGGGGATGGATGGATGGAGTGGGGGGGTGGATGGAGTGGGGGGGATGGATGGAGTGGGGGGGGATGGATGGAGTGGGGGGGATGGATGGAGTGGGGGGGGATAGATGGATGGAGTGGGGGGATGGATGGAGGGAGTGGGATGGATGGATGGAGTGGGATGGATGGATGGATGGATGGAGTGGGATGGATGGATGTATGGAGTGGGATGGATGGATGGATGGAGTGCGATGGATGGATGGATGAAGTGGGATGGATGGATGGATGAAGTGGGATGGATGAAGTGGGATGGATGGATGGAGTGGGGGTGGATGGATGGAGTGGGGGTGGATGGATGGAGTGGGGGGATGGATGGATGGAGTGGGGGGATGGATGGATGGAGTGGGGGGAGGGATGGATGGAGTGGGGGATGGATGGATGGAGTGGGTGGATAGATGGATGGAGTGGGGGTGGATGTATGGAGTTGGATGGATGGATGGATGGAGTGGGGGGATGGATGGAGTGGGGGGATGGATGGATGGATGGATGGAGTGGGGGGATGGATGGATGGATGGATGGAGTGGGGGATGGATGGATGAAGTGGGGGGATGGATGGATGGATGGAGTGGGGGGTGGATGTATGGAGTGGGATGGATGGATGGATGGAGTTGGGGGGAAGGATGGATGGAGTGGGGGGGTGGATGGATGAGTGGGGGGTGGATGGATGGAGTGAGATGGATGGATGGATGGAGTGAGATGGATGGATGGATGGATGGAGTGGGGGGATGGATGGAGTGGGGGGATGGATGGATGGATGGAGTGGGGGGATGGATGGAGTGGGGGGTGGATGGATGGAGTGGGATGGATGGATGGAGTGGGGGGTGGATGGATAGAGTGGGGGGATGGATGGATGGATGGAGTGGGGGGATGGATGGATGGAGTGGAGGGATGGATGGAGTGGGGGGATGGATGGAGTGGGAGGGAAGGATGGAGGGAGTGGGATGGATGGATGGGTGGATGTATGGAGTGGGGGGATGGATGGAGATGGATGTATGGAGTGGGGTGGGTGGATGGATGGATGAAGTGGGATGGATAGAGTGGGATGGATGGATGGATGGATGGAGTGGGATGGATGGATGGAGTGGGGGTGGATGGATGGAGTGGGGGTGGATGGATGGAGTGGGGGGGGGGTGGATGGAGTGGATGGATGGAGTGGGGGGGTGGATGGATGGATGGATGGATGGAGTGGGATGGATGGATGGAGTGGGATGGATGGATGGAGTGGGATGGATGGATGGAGTGGGATGGATGGATGGAGTGGGATGGATGGATGGATGGAGTGGGATGGATGGATGGATGGAGTGGGGGGATGGATGGAGTGGGGGGATGGATGGATGGAGTGGGGGTGGATGTATGGAGTGGGATGGATGGATGGATGGATGGATGGATGGATGGATGGATGGAGTGGGGGATGGATGGATGGAGTGGGGGGATGGATGGATGGATGGATGGATGGAGTGGGGGATGGATGGATAGAGTGGGGGGATGGATGGATAGAGTGGGGGGATGGATTGATGGAGTGGGGGGATGGATGGATGGATGGATGGAGTGGGGGATGGATGGATGGATGGAGTGGGGGGATGGATGGATGGATGGAGTGGGGGGATGGATGGATGGATGGATGGAGTGGGGGGATGGATGGATGGATGGAGTGGGGGGATGGATGGATGGAGTGGGGGTGGATGTATGGAGTGGGGGGAAGGATGGATGGATGGAGTGGGGGGGTGGATGGATGGAGTGGAATGGATGGATGGAGTGGGGGGATGGATGGATGGATGGAGTGGGGGGGGATGGATGGATGGAGTGGGGGTGGATGTATGGAGTGGGATGGATGGATGGATGGAGTGGGGGGGATGGATGGATGGATGGATGGAGTGGGGGGGATGGTTGGATGGATGGAGTGGGGGAGCCGAAGGCAAGAAAAAACTAGAACAATCAGGGAAGCAGAAGGCAAGAAAACGAAGGCAATCAGGGGGCCATACGGCAAGACAAGAAACTAGAGAAGTTGTGCCTATTCTGAATCTTCCTACAGCCCAAAAAAATTAACGATAGCCTAGATGTAGGTGCAGAGATTATTAGATGTGCCTCTACGTGGAGTATCATTTCAAGCACTATGTGTAAGCCCCATTTCTTCAATAATAGCCTTATTACGTGCAAAGCTCATATTGGAACTTTATTTACAGAAAGAGAAGTTCTGAGGGAAGTGTCCTGTGCTGCTCTCGTGGCTGCTCGTGTTGCGTGAATGGTATGTTAATAAATGTGTGATTGAGTTTCTTCAGAAAATTACAGAAGGAACCAGTCGAGACGTTTTTAATATAAACATTAAGCACTTTTTGTTCCAATGCTTAAATAAGTCAGCACGATTTCCCTTTTAAAGAATATTTCTTTTTTTAATCATGATGAGTCGGCTGCAGACATTTAGCCCCTAAGCACCGACCATACCCTTGTATATAACCCCCAGCAATTAAGGTTGATGCAGGGTTAGAAACAACTCATGCAGCATAAACACAGGCAGGGCAAAACAGTGGTTTCACAGCAGAATCGGCAGTCTGAAAACCGTAGCAAGGCACAGGGGGTTGGGGGACGGGCAAGCAATGAAGAGACAGGAAAAAATTAAATTGGGGAGGGGGGGCAGGAACGATTGGAAAACTCACAGAGGAGGAGAGATAAAAGCTGCAAATGCAGTAATAGAGTGATAGATAGCAAATAAAACTTTGCTCCGGGTACTTTATCAATAAAATAAATATTAATCTAAAAAAGTTTGATTGCAAAGCGTCCTGTCCAGCTTAATGAGTGCGTGTTGCAAGCCGGTCAGTAATGCCACAGAAAAGGGCTTAAAAGTTTCCCCTCTTCTAGGTAAGGACATGGATGGTTGCGCACTCTATGCATGGGGAAGGGTGGGTTGAGGGAAACGTTGCATTCGTGCTCGGAGGGTGGGGGAGGGCTCAACACCAATCCGGAGGGTGAGAGCGCTCACTTTGAAGCTCCGTGGGCTCCTGTGGTGACCTCAAACAAAACAAGTGCAAAGGAGGAACAGCTTGTAAATACAGGGTGATGCTCTAGTGATATTGTGTTGATGCCATGCATAGGGCGTTATTGTCCCAGCTCTAATGTTCTGGGGGCAGCAGAGCTGATTTTGAGGTTTCGCCTGGCCTTCGCACTGTGCAGCAGTGCTCGTGCAGGCGAAATCTTTTGATCTACAGTATGGGGCTTTGTCCCGCCTCTCTCTTCCCTTGGCTAGCTCCGTAAATGGAGGCTAGCCATTGGAAGAGATGGTTGTCAATTACTCTTTCCCCCGTCATAACGCGATTCAGGGGCGTTTCCGTGTCTTTTTTTAAGTCCCGCCCCTTTTGTCGTCATGCCTTTCTGGGCGTTTTTTGTTGCCGGATTGATTTTTTCTGTTTGTATCTTTTATGTAATCCTAAGTCCTTATGTATCGCAACTGGTTCTTTTGTAAAGCGCTCGGACACCTTCGGGTAATGTTTGCGCTATATAAAATTGCATTAAATAAATAAAATTAATAATTCCATGATTTATTGAAGTTGGGCTAGATTTGATAGAAGTTTAGGGCTAGTTTGGGCTTCTTTCATAGAGGCAAGTGCTCGTTTTCGAATTAGAGTTTAGAAACACAATTGGGGGGACACCTGTCCGTTTGCGGACGGAAATTCCACATATCCTCGCTAACTTAACTACTACTGGTGAGTGCAATAGTTTCCGAGGCAAGTAAGCCCTTTTCTCCGATCCAGCTCCGCCTGGCAGCCAGTGTGGCTCTAGACACTGCCCAGAGTCACCCGGGCTATACCCTGGTCGGGACAACGTCACTTCCTGCGCCAAGCCTTCTATTGCTTGCTGCTGCTGGCCTCGGCGTCTCCACGCCAGGTCCTGTAGTCTCACCCCTCCCTAACGGTACCGGTAATGTGAGTGTTCTGTGCGGGGAGGGCGAACTCTGCCAGCCCCGTTTCGTTGCCACAGGCCCCAAGTCACGCTCTATCTTGTGCCCGCGCTGCTGAAAGTGCTCCAGTGTGCATGGCCATCTCCTAGCCTGGCCAGACAATCACCACCTCTGGGCTGCCTGGAGCAGAGGTGAGTATTACTTTTGGTTATAGAATGGGTCTGCCCCTTCATCCCCGCATCTATCCCAGATAAGGGTGCGTGTGCCTGCTAGATGCATAGCATCGCTAAGGATCCAGGCGGCTATACCATGGTCGGGACGACGTCACTTCCACGTGCATAGTGTTGTTTGCTTGTGGTTTAAATTGGGAACTAGTAGTTAAGCCTTGTTGCTGCTCCCAATAACTAGACATGGAAATGAGTTAGAAGGCATCACGCAGGTGTTAACAAAAACCTGGCCAAAAACGTCAGTGTCACTGTATACTTTATCATTACTAACCGTTATATACTGTACCCTCTGGGGCCCGCTGCAATGACACTAAATAAAACCAAAAACAAGGAGAGGGAAATAAATCATTTTATTATTAAATGTTAATTTGTTCTTCTGTTTTCCTGGACAAGTTTTATACAATGTTATTTTAGCCTCCGCTTTGACGAGTATCTATCTGTCTGTCTACCCTTGCCTACTCACTTCTTTTCCTCACTGTTTACCTCTTACCAACTGCCACCATTTATCCCTGCAACCATCCACCCACGCATCATCCGTCCATCCATAAAGTCATTCATTCATCCGCACATCCATCTATCTTTTGGTCGTTCTTTCCTGCCTACCTTCCTCTTTCCCGACACCCCTCATTGCATCCACCTGTCCATCAATCAGTCCAATCACCCACCTATCTTTATATTCGTCATAACTCCCACTCATGTTAAGCTACCATATTCATTCACTTTTAACTCACTTTTAATATCAGTATTCGCTGAGGGCTCTATTCTTATCTTCATTAAAATAAACTTGAAAATAACTTGTGGCTTCCGAGGGGACTAATCTTCATAAGCATTCTCGCCCCTTCCGAGTGCTGGATGCTGACTTGTAAAAGAATTACACACCAGGTGCCCGCCAATAGTGATTTCTCTAACAGAGCCTAGTTATGATGGTTGTTTTGAGATCTGGCCTTTCAGGCAGATTTAGCCGTATCACCAGTCTACGTTTGTTTTTTTGTTCGGTCTGGCCTTTAAGACATTTGTTTTCTCTAAACATTTCCCTCATAATCTATCCACTTAGAGGGTCTTTGGTCAGAAAATCTTCTTCCGTAAATCTGTTAAAAAAAAACAGCCATCAAGTCCAGACCTATTGGTTTTGCCAAAGCTTGTTTGCTGGTGTTTGTCTAGTTTCTGTCTAGTGTTTGTCTGTCGAGCAGTCTTTTCTCCTCCGCCTTTATTCCCTCTCTCCCCTTCAGTCTTCAGAGCTTGTTGCTTCCATTCCCTCTTGAAGCCGGCTTCTCTCCTTAACTCCTCGCTGCTGACATCAGCCATTCGTACCTCCGCTCTCGGCTCATGCTGTCTCTTCTCCTCTGCCCTTCTTCCCTCTCTCCCTTTGTCTTCAGAGCTAGTTGCTTCCATTTCCTCTTGAAGCCGGCTTCTCTCCTTAACCTCTCGCTGCTGTCATCAGCCTCTCATACCTCCACTCTCGTCTCATGCTGTCACTACAGCAGTCTCTACTCCTCCGCCCTTCTTACCTCTCTCCTCTACAGTCTTCAGAGCTTGTTGCATCCATTCCCTCTTGAAGCCAGCTTCTCTCTTTAACTCTTTGCTGCTGACATCAGCCATTCGTACCTCCGCTCTCGTCTCATGCTATCACTCCAGCAGTCTCTTCTCCTCCGCCCTCCTTCCCTCTCTCAAAGCTTCCAACTTTATAGCTGGAGAAGCAGGTTCAAATCTTGTTATTATAGTCCAATTTTCATTTTTTTTAAGAATGCAGTTCTACCGCTCATATTTGTCCATCGGCCTCCCATTTAGTTGTTCCCCAAATCCTTTTTGTCTCGAGAAAGTGAGGTCATGTTGTCGTGGTTAGAGACGTAGTAAAGTGACAACTTGAAACCTGCATTGAATGTGTGTGGGGTTCTGATTGTGTGTGTGGAGTTCTGTCTGTGTGTGTGTGGAGTTCTGTCTGTGTGTGTGTGGAGTTCTGTCTGTGTGTGTGTGGAGTTCTGTCTGTGTGTGTGTGGAGTTCTGTCTGTGTGTGTGTGGGGTTCTGTCTGTGTGTGTGGGTTCTGTCTGTGTGTATGGTTCTGTGTGTGTGTGGTTCTGTCTGTGTGTGTGGTTCTGTCTGTGTGTGTGTGTGGTTCTGTCTGTGTGTGGGTGCATGTGGCTCTGTGTGTTGCTCTGTGTGTGTGCAAATGCAATAGGTCTCGCATTTGCGAGAGATTAAGCTATTGGCATTGTAAATGACAATGCCATTTATTTATCTATTTTCAAAATCAACACATAAATAAAAATGTTGTCAATTACAATGCCAATAGCTCTAACTTTTGCAAAGGCGAGACCGTTGCATTGTAAATGCTTGTTGTTGTTTGGTGGTGGGGTATGAATGGGAGGTTGGCACACTAGGAAAGGGTATTTTTTTTAGACGAGTGTAGAAAAACAGAAGGCGGTGTTTATTGTTGTAGTTTTATTATGCACCGATCCGGTCAAGTGGGCATCTCTACTCTATTCAGAACAAGCTCTCGGCATTGCGTGGGGGGGGGGGGGGGGCAGCGGAGCGGACCCTTTGAATCTTATGCCGAGGCTCAGACAACAAATGGTATGGGATGTGGCTGGTGACGTGGAGGTACGATGCGCGTGGTTGGGCGCGTTCTCGCCATGCAATTCGCTTTTTGGGAGCACTTTGAAATGCCCCTTTACTATAGTCTCGCATAGCGATTGCTTACGCAATAGCTAAGACGAGACCTAAAAAGGAGGAAGGTTGGTTTGGCCTAAACTAGTGGTTTAAACCCTATAAATAATGTAAGGATTCAACCTTTGTACAGCACACTGATACCCTTGGGTCGTGTGCACACTTTCTGAAACACTCTAAATAAAATAATAATAAATAAGGATGCCGACCATACGGAAAAAAAAATGGTAGCCAGTTTCTAGGAGTGCATTACATTTGGGACTGTTGGAGGTTTCTTGGGTGCTTCTGGAAAATATTGTGAAGTCCTGAAAGTCGAAATATGCTCCCATTCGAGGCTGTCGACCTGTAGGTGCATATGTATGACTTTCTTTGAGGAAACAAGAACCCATGAACAGAATGTATTTTTGCTATAATCTCACCTGGTTTCTTTCTCGAAAGTTGCCCTCCTTTGTATCAGTTATTATTCACAGCATGTTAACGCACAACTTTGCACTTATTTCGCTGAGTGGTACAAGCAACCGTTTTTCAGAAGTCCCATTTCCTAGGTCTTAGCATCTTTATTCCACTTGCACGCAGAATGAAAGCACTTTGTGGAGCATTTATTTTTCAATAAGGCACAGGTGTGCCAATGAACATAAAAAAATGCCTGCAGTCAGCATGAAAGCTGACCCCACTTCCTGTGGACTGCATTGATTTGTTGTTGAATTTGCAAGTCGAGTGCATTGAAAATCCTCCACATAAAGCGCAAACGCTTTTAAAAAGAATTCCCGATTCAGCCCTTGTGCTACGTATTTAACTGCATACTGCAATGCTATTATGCTCACCCGTGTATAGCTTTCTGACATGATGGCCGTTTCGCAGATGAATATGTGGAGAACAACTTAAAAGGCTCCGTATTTGCTGTGGAACAAAATGGGTGCTGGAGAGATGGTAAACAAAATACAGACGCATCGAGTGGAAAAGGCATCTCGCTCTCGCATTTTACAGGGGCTCCTATGAGGCCACAGATAAACTTATGGGGGTGACGGGGTTTACGGTCGGAGGGGGATTAACACACAGGCGGCAGAAGAAGAAAGCGTAGAAACTTCGGGGGTGGCGGTGGGGGGTGGGGGGATTGGTGGCCACGAAAGTGAAAAGTAAAGGAACACGCATGCACACACACGCTTTGACATACACAGGCAAACACACACACACACACACAGATGCTTTCACATACACAGGCAAACATACACAAGCATGCACACACAGATACACACACACACACGCCCAGGCACGCACACAGACACAGATGCGCATACATGCCCAGGCAAGCACACACAGGCCAAGGTACGCACACACAGACAGATTTATTTTTTTATTTTATTTTCAAAGTTTTATATAGCACTAGATTGACCCGTAGATGCGCACACATATACAGGCACACACACATAGGGACGCACACATCCCCAGACACAGATGCTTTCACATACACAGACAAACACACACATACACACACACAGATGCTTTCACATACACAGGCAAACACACACAGATGCGCACACGCCCAGGCACGCGCGCACACACTGATGCACACACACACAGATGCGCACACATACACAGGCACAACACTGAGCTTTGATGTTCGCTACAGAGATGTTTTCCAATTACTGAAAACTGGTTGAATTCTCGTTACAATCAACAAGTAGAAACCCTTAGTGCACAATTTGCACCACAGCTGGGATTCCGTCTTGGTTGCAAATTTCTTTTGCAGCACATCGGGATGTCGTACGCCTAAGATGGAACGGAGAAGGGGGTCGTCTCTGCGTCTAAAATGCAGTGGGCAGCCCTGCGCCTGAGTGAGAGAGAGTAACCCGTTCTGTGTCCGGGATGTCGAAAGGAGCACTGCGAGAGAGCGTGTTTAAGTGTCTTTTGCAAGCCGTTCTTGATTTACATGTAACAGTTTAATTAACAGGACACATCTTTAATCTATACCAAAACCAACAAGAAGAATTAGTTCACAAAGGAAACTCATACGCTGACAGCGGGCGTTTGCGTTTTTCTGTTGGCTTTCTGTTTTTTTGTGTGTGATTTAAGGACCAAGTCCAATTCTAATTTTGAAATAAACCCAGGCCCAATCGACAACAACGCCCTTACTGTTTTCAGGGACAGTTAAATGAAATCCAATTGACTGTTTCACAAAAAAAAACCTTAGCTTTGATGTTCGTTACAGAGATGTTTTCCAATTACTGAAAACTGGTTGAATACTCGTTACAAAAAATAAGGGACGAGAATGCCAGAGAAAGCAAGAGGAGAAGAAGAGTCATGGCATGGTAATGCAGGGTTGAAGGAGAGGGACTGCCGAGGCATTCACTCTTCTAAGAGTGCATGCTGAAAAGTTAAACAAGCTCTTGGCATTGCTGTGAGGAGGGAGGGAGGAGAAATGCGAGGCACGGCCTGGCGGCCGTGAAAGTGAAGTGAATAATTAGGGGAGGAGAAATGCCTGCCTGAGGCCGAGCGCACGCTGGGGCAAGCTTCAGATGCCTGTGGAGGGAGGCTGGTGGCTTTGATGTGCACGCGCTTTTCACGGGCACTGCATGAAATCGCCCATTAGTTAAGCTCTGGTTAAGCCCCAATATCTCTTGCCAGCAATGCGCAAGCGCATTAGCAGGCGAGCCCTAAAAATTGGTAGTAAATGTTGTGGACACCGGTGGATTTCTTATACGTTTTTTATTGTTCATAGGAAAAACAACGCCAGCCTACACGTGTGCTCTTTTTAGCTCTGCACTGCTGGATTTTGTATATCCACCTTATGCTCACTACCGCTGTCTCTTGTCCCTTATTCCCCTAGATACCACCTCCACGCCTCCCAAGGTAAAACACGCTGCTCCTATTATCATTACCGTTGATTTTTCAAATGTTCGGCTTACCGCCACCTCGCACCCGATACGCACTACCGTTTCCTTTGTCTTTACCTGAATCTATAAGTCTTATTTGATTAGCACTGTCAGCTCTTTTTCTCACATTAGCAATGTTACTCTACTTGTAATTGATGTTGAATAGCCAGTAGTTTTGACTAGGTTATTACAGTGAAATATTACCATTTGCTTACCACATCGTAATTACACAGGCCAGCATCACAATGTAGCATGAACTATTATTTTCTCACCATTTTCAGTGAAATAGACTGACCGCCTTCAACATTTTTCCTGACATTGCCTCGGTGTTTAGACGACGATATACATTTATGTTTTATTTTTTTATCAATTTAGTCTCGCTGAATTAGTTGTTTTCACCTAGATGCACTTTCGTTTTCTTCACTTTAACACCTATTATTGGGCAAACGTAAGAGACAATACGTTGCGCCTGGTGTCATTTTCATTTCATTCAAGTTGTGTACATGTTTTTCCTTACTGTACCCATTCCTTGAGACACATATCAATCCATATGCTCTCCAAGTGAATCCCCTTTTGTCATTGTCCGGCGTCTTTGCTCTTCTGCTCCTTACCATTTTACCCCATTCCTTGAGAATTACTACGTTGTAGGACTTCCAAGCGAATTTCGCCCATATTGTTTTCTGATGTCCGATGATGTCTCACTTGGACCTTACTTTTGTCAAATTTGCTTTAATTTGTTCTTAGAGGATCGTTAAGACAACTCCAAACATCCACCAGTGTGGTGTTATTGTGCTCTTATGCTTTACAGGTCTCTTTTGTTAAGGATTTCATCCTTTTTTGGTGCTCTTGCAGGCACGCCACTTAAGTCACCTCTTATGCCACCACTCGTTGGCCTATGTGCTCTAACAGTATTGTATACATAATGTATTTTCTTATATTACCTTGTTCCCAACCCTGAAGAGTCACAGGCACTGACCTGTAGACGAAACACGTGTCGGCTGGCGTTGTTTTTCCTATGAACACCTTCACATAAAAAACGTATAAGAAAACCACAACATTTACTACCAATTTTTGTATTAACTGTTGATATTAATATGTGTGCCCAGGTTTCTGTCTTATTCTGTGTGTGTATATATATATATATATATATGTATGTACTAGCAGCCCGTCCCAACGTTGTCCGGGTATGAATTGCTGCCGGCCAGTAGTATATTGTTTTGTAGGATTTCGTTTTGAAAGCATTTCTTATCTGTGACAGGCCTGTGAAACGCTCCGATTCACAGTGCACTGCTGATGCACTTAAGAGTGCGCGTTCAGTAGTGTGTGAACTCGAGTTTCCCTTCTTTATTTTTCCTTGCAATATTATATAGCGCAAACTCGACAACATGGCATGAGCACAATTTACATTACAGAAGAACACATTCATTTGTGGTAGGCACGGGGAGACAAAGCGATTTGCCTGGAATCACAGGATGTTGAGCTGATGCCGAGATTCAAACGTAGCTCCCCAGCTCTAAAGTTCGCAATTCTAGAACTTGTGGCGGGAGGTGTGTCTAAAAGTGTATGTCGGTGCTGGCCATCAATGAGAGAGACCTGTGCATTTTTCAAATCAGTAGTGAAAAAATATGAGTATGCTGCTGGAGATGTGGGCCGCCGTGCCACCAATGTACGTACCGGGGGAGGGTAAACACCCATTATTCCGCAACTTTCTTTCCGCATACCATCACTCCGCATACTTTCATTACGAAAGTACCATGACTCCGCAATGCCATTATAATGCATGGCATTACATTTTATATGCTTTTACCACACATACATTTACAACGAAATTCGGTGTAAATGCATGAATGGTAAAAGCATTTTTCTAAAAAATGTTTGGATAAGGTAAGTATGGGTATAGGGGTATATGTTTTGGGGTACTGAGGTATATGTTTTGGGGTATTTGGGTATTTTAAGGGTTCAGATATAGTTTTGAGTTATGGGGGTACAGGGGTAGTTTTAGGGTTTAGGGATAGGTATGGGTTTTGGGGTGTAGGGGTATTTTTAGGGTTCAGGGCTAGGTTTGCATTTTGGGGTATAGGGGTATTTTTAGGGTTCAGGGGTAGGTTTGCGTTTTGGGGTACAGGGGTATTTTTGGGGTTTAGGGCTAGGTTTGGGTTTTGGGGTACAGGGGTATTTTTAGGGATCAGGGCTAGGTTTGGGTTTTGGAGTACAGGGGTATTTTTAGGGTTCAGGGGTAGGTTTGGGTTTTGAGGTACAGGGGTATTTATCGGGTTTAGGGCTAGGTTTGGGTTTTGGGGTACAGGGGTCTTTTTAGGGTTTAGGGATAGGTTTGGGTTTTGGGGTACAGGGTATATTTATAGGGTTGAGATGGGTTAGTGTTTAAGGGGTTTGGGGTATTTTAAAGAGTAAGGGTGGGTTATGATTATGGGGTGCAGGGGTATTTAAAGTGAGCAGGGTGGACACCCGGAGCTGGAATGTACAGAATCTGGGAAGAAAAAACAATGAAATATTGGGCACAACGCTTGCTTGTTTTTCCGTAATCCCGCGCCCCGCACACGCCCACGCCCCCAGCACACGTCCACAGCACATGATATGAGACATGGCATGAAGGGCGGAATGTACCACACGCCCCCAGCATTTGTCACGCCCACAGCACATGCCCACAGCACAACGCAGACACGCCCACAAGGGACTACTTTGCTGGCACGGTTCTTTTACCTTTTAAATGTATATGGTGGGCGTCTGCATAGCCTATGTCCTTCTGCTGCAACTGCCCTTTCCAACGCTGTATTGGGTGTTGTGATTGGTGCTGTGGTTCCTGAGATTACCCGCCTCAAAGGTTTGGGCTCTCTCTTTATTATATTAGTATAGATATTTATATATACTAGCAGCCCGCCCCAGCGTTGCCTGGGGTAGAAGGGGACTGGGGGCTGCATTTCAGGTTTGCGTGCTCTCCCGCCCAGACCCCCGCCCGCCACGACATTGTCTCTGTCCCGGACAATGTTGTGGCGGGCGGGGGCCGGGGCGGGAGAGCACGCAAACCTGAAAAGCTGGCTTCCCCTACCCCCGCCTGCCCTGACATTCCCCAGCAGCTCGTGCCCCGCCCGCCCGCCCCGACCCTGGCTGCCCCGGATTCTTACCTTGCCTCTGCTGCTCACACCGCCGGTCCATATTTCTCCGCTCTGCCACTCACCACCTGTCCGCCGCCGCTCCTTCCCGCGCCATATCCGCCTCTCCGCTCCGCCGCTGGCCTCACTTCACCGCTCCTCCCCTGCGCGCCATGTCCGCCGCTCCTGGGACGCTGCTCCTCCCCTACTCCTGACGTGATGACGCACAGTCGCGGCCGGCGCTACTTTGGGGGAACTACTTTTTGTAAAAATGTAACTTTTTATATAACGTTTATTTTTAAAAAATTTTAAAGCCTATGACCATCTACACACCCTGCCGATTTCAACGGTGTATCGGGTGTGTAGATTGGCGCTGTGGTTCCCGAGTTTACCTTGCCTAAAGGTGCAAGTTCTCTCTTTATAATAGTAGTATAGATATATATATATATATATATATATATATATATATATATATATCTTTTCATGCTTTCCTTTGATTCCGTGTGTCTGATTACTTGTATTTAACAGTGCTTATTTCTTGCAGTGGACATCCAGTATTATTATCATTATTTTCTGCGTGTATTTTATCCCATGCACTTAACAGTTGCATTTGCTTACTTGTAAGTGTGTTATTATTGCTAGCACTCACATATCTATATATATTCATTTACATGTTATTTCATTTGACATCTGGGAAAGCCTTCCTGTTAGAGTGTTGCACAATTTATTCTGGAAACTGTCTTTTTATGTACCTCATTTTATGAGGGTGAAACCTCTTTCCGGGTGATTTCCTGCTTCGCCGTGTATGTGCCTCCATGGGGGGTGCTGTTTTTCTATTATTTGGGAGTGCGAAGCAGGACAGTGATCCGGTTCACGAATGGGTCTTTGGAAGGAGGCGGGCATTGAGCAGCTGGGAGACCTCTAGCTTGAGGGGGTCATTATGCCCATCCAGACTGCCATGGAGGCCTATGGTTTTGACTGCCGGGCAGTTTCTAACTTATCACACTAACGTGTGCAGCGCAACCCTGGGGTTGGGGAAAAGAGGAGACCTCCACTTGGGCAGTGCTGCATGTGCTGTTGTCTACTAGAGGCACACAACATGCCATCAGTTCTCTCTACACAGTATTACACAAAACCCCACCGGACCACCTCCAGGTGCGTGCGCTAGGTTGGACGCGGTATTGCAATAACCTTTGTTGGAAGTAGCAATGAAGTTGCTTGCGGCATGGCAGTTGACACCGTCAAGCGAGACTTCGAGGAGGTCACGCTCCTGTTCGAAGAAGAGGAGGTCACAGTACCGCTCATGGAGCCCTAGGTCCTCTTCCTCCCATTCGAGGTCCCCTGGACACTCCAGGAAGAGGCACAAGAAGAAAAAGAAGACCAAGCAGACTTCCACTTCACCTCAACTGGCGTCTGTCGCTGAGAAAGGTAAGGAGCACCGACGCACTAGGCACGGTTCCGCGGAGCCAAAGGCAGAGTTGACTTCGCACCTCCCGCCCTTTCCTGGAGCCGGAGCGACTGCGTCGGATCCGGTCACGGCACCGGTGAGGCCTCAGGAATCGGATCCCGGATATGGGTCGATGCTAGTTGTGCAAACACAATCTTCCCCGGTGTCGACTCCCAAGTCGGTGCCTGTGACGTTGCAGATGCCCATCGGTGACGCATTCCGCGTCCTCATCCCCGACGATACTTAGCCAGAACGGCATCGAGCTACGCCGATTCCAAAGTCGACAGAACCCAGGGGTTCTATGTTGTTGCCAGAGCACTTTGTGGACGTGCTGATTTCACGAGAGGAATGGGAGAAGGCTAGAAACCCTCTTGAGAACCAGGATGTCTCTGAGGAGGCAATAGACTGGTATGGGGAACTTGGAGAAGTCAGTGGTCTGGATACTTTCCTAAACACTGGCATGCTCTCTCCGCCTACAGTGGCTATGGAGGAGGGAGCGTCCTATGCCATGGTCGTTAAGAGGGAGCTGCCCTCGGTGCAGGTCAGGACTAAACTCCTGACCGAAGTGCTTCAACCTGGGGCTTCCACTTCTAGGAACAGGATCCAAGCCTGGCACAGGGGCTCCTGTGAATAGTGCGATTGCACGGCTCCATCGCCCGGCTATGGGCGACCCAAAGTTTCTCAGCCAACACCCCACCCCAGAAAGTTTGGTGGTGCAGGCTTCTACGTCCCAAGGCATATTCCCTTCCACCCCTACGGATAGGGAATGCAAGAGACTGGACTAATTTGGGAAGAAGCGATTTGGTTGGCGTTGAAAGCATTTCTCCTCTCTGTCAAGGGGAAGCTGGTGTAAGTTTTCACGAACAACACCACCGCCATGTGGTACTGCAACAGGCAGGGGGTGTTGGGTCGTGGACCCTTTTTCGAGAGGCCCTGCGTCTCTGGACATGACTGGAACAGCAGGGCATATCCCTGGTGTTTCAACACCTGGCAGGTTCTCTGAACGCCAGGGTGGACGACCTTTGCCCGTCGATGCCTTCAGGATCATAAATGGCGTCTCCAGTCAAAGGTGGCGCAAGGTCTCTTTCAGCAGTGGGGAGAACCTTGGTTAGATTTGTTAGACTTCGAAGAGAACATGCAATGCCAGCAGTACTGCACTCTGGAGATTCCAAGGCGGCTATTGCTCGGCGACGCCTTTTGTCACGATTGGAACTCAGGCCTTTTGTATGCCTTTATGCCCATCCCACTCCTGCCCTGGCTTCTGAAGAAGATCAGGAGCAACCTGGTCCTAGTCATTCTTGTGGCACCGGACTGGGCAATGAGAGTCTGGTATCCAGTGTTTTGAAGCATAAGTGTCGATCATCCGATCAGGCTGCCCCTTCGGGTGAATCTTCTGTCACAGCAGGGGAGGGTTCTCCACCCTAACCTGTCAACTCTGCGCCTCCATGCATGGAGATTGAGTGGCAACTGTTGATAGCTTTTGGCCTTCCTTCCGAAGTCTGTAATGTCATTCTGGCGGCCAGGCGGCCCTCCACTAAAACAGGATACGCCTGAAGTTGGCAGAAATTTGTATTATACTGTACAGAAAGGTCCATTAACTTTCTATCTGCTTCTCTTTCTATTGTATTTTTATTCATTCTATCTCTTGCCCAGCAGGGCTCTAATTTGGCAACTCTCAAGGGTTACTTCTCTGCTCTATCTGCTTTTTTGTGGCTGGCAGAGAAGACTTCTCTCTTTAAATCTTCTATTGTAAATAGATTTCTGATAGGGCTGGGCCATTAATTTCCACCTATGCCCTTTGTCATGCCACAATGGGACCTTCATTTGGTCCTCACTTACCTGATATGCGCTCCTTTCGAGCCTTTGTACAACTGTCCACTCTGTCTGTTGACCATCAAAATGCCTTCTTGGTGGCGATTACATCGGCTGGGAGGGTGAATGAGTTGCAGGGATTATCCAGCCCGCCTCCTTGTGTTATGTCCTTTCCGGACAAGGTGGTGTTTTGCACCAGGGCATCATTCTTACCAAAGGTGATGACCCCATCCCAGTCCATTACTCTGCCCACCTTCTTTGCTCCCCCACATCCTTCTAAGGAAGTTGAGCGACTCCACCGACTGGACCCAAAAAGAGTGTTGTCGTTCTAACGTGACTGCACAAAAGACATCTGGGTGGATGGCCAACTGTTTGTGGGGCATGCAGGAGTAAAGAAGGGAAGGGCAGTGCAGCAAAGAACCATCTCGCTGGGTCGTTCTCTGCATTAAAACCTGTTACTCCTTGGCGAAGAAGCAGCCCCTGAGGGATATAGGGCCCACTCCACCATGGGAAAGGCTGCCACTACAGTGTACCAGTCCAAAACCTCTGTCAGGCAGCAACGTGGGCATCGCACACATTCGCAAAACATTATTGCCTTGATAATCAAGTGCGCAGGGATGGGCACTTTGCCCGTTCAGTTCTGCAAGACTTTTTAGTTTAGATCATGAGTCCGCAACCCACTGCCGGGATGGTATTGTTCGGGTATCTGATTCCATGGTATGGAGCAAGCTAGAAGTCTATCAGATAAACAAGTTACTTACCTTTGGTAATGCATTATCTGGTAGAGACTCTTATCTAGCTGCAGATTCCTTCCAGGCCCACCCATACCTGATGTAGTAGGACTAGGGTTGTTTCGGGGCTCTAGTTTTGCACACGTCTACGTTAATTACTTTGCAGCTCTGCGCTTCTGGTGTGGAAAATACGAAAAGTCCTGACTTCCGCGAGCCTGGTGCCTATATAGGCACCACAACATCATAACCGACGCTACCCACGCTGACAACGGCACGCGGAGCCACCTGACGTCGCGCGCAAGGGTATTGCTCAGCAAATGTTTCCGGATCCAGCCTGACTCCTGGGAAATTCAAATGGAAGGAATCTGCAGCTAGATAGAGTCTCTACCAGGTAATGCGTTACTGAAGGTAAGTAACTTGTTCTTCAGGTATACACTGTTCAATTATGTCCATCAGGTCTACCTCGCCCCTCTGCGCATTAAGCAAGTGTTTTTAATGCTCTCCCCTGCTTGCCCCCACGGCACATCGCAAGAGGCAGGGTTTTACCACATGGTGTGGGACTGCCTGGTACTACAACCAACTTGGTACAGTGGGTCTGTGACGTACTGACATGGACTCATGCAGAGACTCACACTCTTCAGGGACTCCAGATACGAGGGATTCTCTGCACCGGTCACAAGTGCTGGGAAACCTTCCTGCTCAATGTGGAAGCCAAAACCGATAAACGTTCCCCCTGAAATTCACACTTACTCATGTAATTTTGAGCAGGGCATTTTGGCATGCGTGGGGGTGAGTGCCTCTTACACAACAAGCGTGGCCTAGTGATCAAGCACACGATAATCTCATCATATCATACACTCCCCAGCAGACATGGTATTGTGAGCGTTTTAAGCTCTGACTGAATTTTCCAGATTCATGCCCTTATATAGGTGCAATTCACATTGCCCTTATGTAGGCATAGAAATCAAGCCCTTATTTATGCATTGCCCATGCTACCCAAATACAAGCATGGCTACTTCCACCCATACCAAACGTCACAACGATTTCTTGGAAAACCAGCTTAAGCAGTTAGGGAACTTCCCCTTGCTTGAATATTGATTTGTCCAAGAACTCAGTTACTTTACAAAGAACAACTATTCCCTAGAGGTTCTTTCCTGACGTTCATATGCCGAACTTTACGTCAAACTATGGAATTCCTAAACACCTTCAAGGTATAAATATACCTTCACTTGCTCTGCCAAGATACAGTGGTTCGGAGCAGTTCAAAGACCTACTTGCCCGACGCAGCTTGCTACAGCAAGTGCATAAGGAAGCCGACTCTCTAGCTGACGCACTGATCAAGAAGCTGCCTTTCTCCTGCCGAGAATCCAGCTCCAGTGTTTCCGGCTCCCCTTGCGGGGTGTTGGGAAATCGAGTCCCGAGACAGAGATACCAGACCTCCTTCATTCTAACAATGTATGGAGCTGATTAGAACTTAGAGAAACCTTTGGTAGATCCTTGGCAAAAAACTAAACCTATGCTACACAATACGTACTTCTTTCCTCGTACTAGACTTAGGTTAGGTACTTTGGGGTAGGCGTATTTTAGAAGCACCAGTTGAGTATTTTAATCAATGTTATTTATGTATGTATTTTTATATGGCTTAGAAACCACACAATGCTCTTACAGTATTATTTCATATTACTGTTTACTCTGTACACATTATTCTTTTCGGTCAGCATAACGATTGTAGCAGTTCACTTCTCTTGCATGAGAAAGAAGACTGAAACGTTCGTCTCTCTATTTCTCTGCAACTCTGTAGAAACGAAGCATGCACGATTGACTTATCTATTGTTTCCGCGAGATATATTCTTATTCTTGGGAAACAAAGTTGTCATGTTTATGCAGTTGTCAGAAACTAATCCCTTCTTGTGTATTCGAGAAAGTTTGTAGTGACCTCTGAGTTAGCTGGCACACACACAATTAAGTTTAGTATATTCGATAGAGACCTAGTTGACCTCTGTCCTACGTCAAATCTATAGGATATATTATTCCAATGCGCAGACTATTGGGAATATAGAAACTACACTACAGTGGTATCCTTAACTGTATATGCTGCGCTCTCATTGCTCTGCCCATCCTGGACAGGGGCCCCTCCCTCCTTTCCCCCTCTCTCCCCGGTGACATGATTGCACATTATTTTTATTTTTCATATTTGACGTCTCAAGGCTATCTCCCTACCTTCTCCTAAGGCATCACTTAAAACTTCTCACTTCTTCCGTGCAGTCTCATGAGCTTGTTTCCTTTGTTATGATGCTTTGTTTGAGATGACAGTGTTCATTAATGACATTTTCAAAATGTGCACGACCATGCTATTTTTGTGAATTGATATATGGCTTTTGTATGCGCCGCATGTTGCGCAACTCTCTGCCTGCAGTGATAACTGTAGCAGCGGTTTCATTTTATGCATAAAATCCAATAAATATATATATATTTTTTAAGTTATAAATGTATGTTTAAAATATTATTTATAAAATGTCAAAAATTTTGTTATTTAATTTTGTTTGTTACATTATTGTATGTATATTTTGTGTTTGATAGTAAAATACAAATATTTAATAAAGAATGAATGCATTATAATATTTAGTAATGTGTAATTTTAAATTAGAAATAATTTTAATTTGAAAAAATATATATTTTATTTGTTTGATTTGTTAGGTAGAATGCTAGATTTTTATATAATAATTATATTTTATTTACTTTCTTTTTTTTCCATTTAAAAGAAAGTTAATAGAATTTTTTCGGGGGATATTGAGTTTATAGAGGAATTTAGTGAGGAGTTTTGTGAAGTGTTTGATATTAGATTGATTTTACTTTTGTCCATATGTGTGGTTACTGTACATATATAGTGGTAATTTATAATTAAATTTAGCCATTTAAATAATTGGACCGCCAAACCTATGGTGAAGGTGCAGTGGCAGTTGTATACCGCCGCACCAGTGGAACGAATGCAGCGGTCAGACCGTGAGGTAACCGCTGCAACTGCGGGGGATCCGCGATCCCCGGCGGTGGCGGTCCTGAGGCCAAAATATTCTTCGCGGTGCGGCTGCAGCACCCCCAAGCATAATAGGATTTTCACTGCGGATTTGGCGGTTAGGAAATAAAGGGGACCCTCAAGGCCTGGGGATACATGCCCCCCTGTGTGCATGCATCCCCTGTTCCTGCACGGCATGGACTTAATCGTCCATGCCATGCAGGAATGGCCTTTGACATTCCCATTGCGGGGCCTTTTTAAAATACGCCAAATTTGCGCCTGCCAGACTACAAAAATAGTTGTAATCTGGCGGGCGGTTGGTGGTGAGCTTCGGCAGCGCGGGTGCAGCGTGGCGACCTGCTCCCACACCGCCGAAGTCCAAATCAGTCCCTTAATTAATTTTAAATTTAATTATATATTTTGTAAATGTAGGTTTTTATTTCATTTTAAATGTTATTTTTGTACATTTTATTTTATATTGTTTTAAGTTTTTTGGGAGTATATATTTAAAATGTAAACATCTATTGTGCGTTACATTTTGTTTAATGCTAGTTATGATTGTACATGATACTAAATATAACGCCTGTAGCATCCAACATCTTCCCTTAAAATGGTGTGGATTAGTGTGGGAATAGTAAATCTAACCACTTTAGTGTCCCACACCTTCTCTACAATTGTTTAGGTTGGAGTGGGAATAGTAAATGGTGCCCTTTTAGTGTCTAAGACCGTCACCAAAATAAGTTAAGTTGGAATGGGAATAGTAAATCTAACCCCTTTAGTGCCCTACACCATCCCTAAAATGGTGTAGATTAGTGAAGGAATAGTAAATCTAACCCCTTTGGTGCCTATCACCGTCCACAAAATGGATTAGATTGGAGTGAGAATAGTACATAATGCCCTATTAGTGTCCAATACCTCCCCAAAATGATCTATGTTGGGGTGGGAATAGTAAATCTAACCACTTTAGTGTCCAACGCCTTCCCCAAAATTGTTTTGATTGGACTAGTGTTGCAGGGGTGCTGTGTAAACAAAACAATGCCTGGGAAAACAGAAAGTCTGTATTTAGGGACAGGGTCACCATATTACATCCGTGCCCATGAGCCCCAATCCAGAATAGTCCATAGTTCTTTACCTGCCCTTCTAACCTTCCCAGAGTGACATGTAAGTTAGCACTCTAGAACACAACACTCTAGTCCCCTCAGGGAACCGTGGAAATAGATCATCAACCCATTGTTTTCTCACTAATGCATGTCCATAATAAACAAAAAAGACACAGGAACACTTATTTATTAAAAGCTATTCTGATTTTTTATAAAACATCAGCGTGAGGACCATCACAAGTAAACTATAAACAGAAGCCCTACCATGATGAATTATTTATCTGCCTCAGCTTACCCCCCACTATGGGAACACAATGTTATATTATAGATCTCTGGGTGTATTGGCGAACCCCATACCTACTATGCATTGGTAGTTGTTCTACATCTCAGGCAGTGGATCTCTCTCTCATTAGGCCCTTTGCTCTGCTGGAATGTCTTCTTTCTGTTTTCAAAATGGCAGGTCTTGGTGTATATGTTACAATGTGTCTTCTTGAAAACAACATATATGAATAAATGTAGTGTCTAAGTGCCAAGCTACGTTTGCTAACTGATCACAAGAAGACTGGGCACAGTGTTGTTTTACTTTGTACAAGATGTTCAGACAGTCTGAAACAATATCAAAAACGTGCAGTGCTTTTCTAAGATAATGTTGTGGCACAAAAATAAACGTGCCAAGCATAACGTGTGCAAGGCAAAACAGCCTAAATGTGCAAGCTAACTAAAATACAAGCAAACTAAATGGGCCTTAAAGGAAATACACAACACTGGGAATTGTAAATCAGGCCCTTTTTGTGTCCAACACCTTCTTAAATGGTTAGGTTAAAGTGTGAATAGTAAATGTTACCAACACCTTCTCCAAAATGGTTTGTAGTTTTTAGGTCGAGCCTGGGCAGCGCGCACGTGCTGCTCTGCGAGGCATGTAGTATTGAATTAGGGATGTGAAGCTCCGCCCACTCTCCACCCACATTTTTCATTGGCTTATGTCATTCTCCACAGTAGACTGCGGCTGTTCATTAGTCAGAAGGCTTAGTTAGTACTGCCTTGTCTCATTTTGTAACCTCCCATGGCGACACCCCTTGTTACGTGTGTTGTTGCTCAGTAGGCTTTAATCAGAGCCTCCGAGCACTCTTTTCTCAAATAGCTTCCACAATGATGGGAGGGAAACGCTTAATTTCTCCTCCTGCAGCCATTTGCTGCTCTGCCCAACCTCCTTCTCTAATCCCAGTCACATTTTTGCTATTTCTTTGCATGCGAAAAGTGGCTGCCCACCATTTATTTTCGTTTTTATTACATTTGTTACAATCACGTCATCTACGTGGGTCCCGCGATTGCATCAAAAGTAAAGAAAGAGGAAACATTTTTTCTATTTATTTACTTTTCATGAAACCGCAGCACCCGCGCGGGTGACGCGATTGTAACAAAAGTAATGAAAATGAAAAGAAATGGCAGGCGGACGCTTCCAGCATGCAAAGAAATAGAAAAAAACCCTTGTTTTTCTATTTCTTTACTGTTGATGCAATCACAGCACTCACGATCTACAGTAAAGAAATAGAAAATAAAATCAATTTCTTTGCATGCTGAAAGCAAACCCCTGCCATTTCTTTTCATTATTTTAATTACAATCGTGTCACCCGATTGTGCGATTGTGACAAAAGTAAATATATAAGTACTGCTGCTGGGCGGGGCTGCTGTCCTCAGCCCCAGCAGCGAAGTCGGAGCATAATAGAAGATAGCCAATTCAGATTCAATGCTTATTTTGTATGGCGGTCGGCAATGCGAAAGATGAAGGAGATGGTACAGCATTTGCCAGATGAATATAAAGGAAGAGGGAACAGCATGGATAAAAGAGGGAAAACTATTGCGAACACATGTTTCAAGTCGTCTTTTGATTCACCCCATACAGCCAGCAGGCAGTGGTGTGTAGTATAATAGACATTCAAGGCAAAGAATTTCTGGCTTTAAATGTGACGTGTAAGAAATTTTTTGACACTCCATTAATGGTTGAAAATCTTTTCAGCGGTGTGGTCGACAATTCACTGTAACAAATGAAAAATGCTTATGAAACAGTAAAAGCAATGGGAGGTTTTCAATGTAAGACCGTTCTTGGTTTAAACAAACTGTGCAAAAATCAGGAAAAACAGATTAACTCCTTAACTCATGTCGCATTAGCAACAAACCAGCCAAGTAAAGCCTCATGGAAGAGTAAAAGAAACAGGGCGAACCTCTGGACAGTCTGCACATGCACTGGACATTAGGAGAGTAATTATGTATCATTTAAAATAAACAAAACAGTACATGAAAGCAAAAAATATTTTTTTATTTTCTCCTGCAAACATGGGGATGGCAGTCATAAAGGGAACCACTGCAAGATGGGAAGAACAGACAATCCAAACATGAAACATCTAGCATGAGTGCCATTAGAAGGCAGATGAAATGCACAGTCCAGTAAGAAAAATAAGTCACTCACAGGGTGGTGACATGGTTGTCCAGCCACACATTCACAAAACATTACTACATGGACATTTTAGTCAACAAGGAATCTCAGGTAGGACAGAATGCCTTAAAACACCTCTTCGCTAACACACCCACTTCATCTGAATCTTCCGGTGAAGGAAATACCCTTATGTAGTTTTTGCACAGCATGTGAATCCAGAAAAGATGTGCGCTGCAAAACAAAATAGTTACTTATCTGTAGGAAGAGTTTTGCTGCTTGAAGACTTTTCTGGATTCACATCCAACTCCCCTGACTTCCCTAGAAGAGATATGGGTTTTCAAATATGGTGTAGAAACTATACAAAACATAACATTCACAAAGCCCTAAAATAGCGCAGGTTACCAAATGAGGAAAAAAAGAATCTGGAGATGACCACGCACTGGGTCTTCAGGAGGTGAGTCTGACATAGGGAGATGGGTATGCCTAACTGCTGGTCTGTTTTGTAATGTTGGCAATAAAGATGAATTCCATCAGGGTTAGTCGAGTTAGTAGCTTGACATTCATACTTTAATGGCGGAGAGGTAGTGTTTGATTGTGGAGCCTTTCAGGTAAAGTTTGGTGTTATCTGCCGAATAGTAAATCCTTGTTTTGATGTTGGGCAAGAAGGACGGTTCAAGGGTCCTTGTCAAGTTTGAAGATCATATGCACTTCAGAAGGTTGAGGGGAGGATATCATCTCTAATACATTGAGAACTGCAAGTCTGTTTGTGACGCTTGTAGTTAAGTGTGTTTCAGGCGAGTATATTTTGTTGTGGGTTTGGTGATGTAGCAATTTATTTATTTTTATCAAGTCTTGTCACTCGTTTTTAGGTCGAGCCTGGGCAGCACTTGCGCTGCTCTGTGAGTCATGCTATATTGGAGTATGGACTTGAAGCCCTGCCCACTCTCCGCCCATATTTGTCATTGGTTTGTATCATTGTCCTTTGTAAATGCTGGCTTCCGGTTCGTTAATAGGCTTGTTATTCCCACCTTAGTACCGCCTTGTCTTCATTTGTAACCTTCCATGAGGGCTGGCCCTTTTACTTGGGTTGTTACACGGTACGTCATATTTAGTCTGTAAGCACTATTTTCTTTAATGCATTTCTCCTACAGCAGGAACCACATGCTTTCCTGCAACATTCAGGCATGCAGAGCGCCATGCGAGCTTTCACAAGGCATTTTTACAGAAAAGAGGCATTTGTTTGTCTATTTGACAAGCAAATGCGTTTTTTTTATTATTGCAGGTTTTTTAAACACATACATAAAAGGCATTGTCATTTACATTGCTAATAACTAAAAATCTCTCAATTGATTTCAAATGCTTGTTAATTTCATATAGTGTGTATTTATTTGTTTTATTCATAACCAATAAATCCAAAGTTTGTTCATATTTTTTATTTATGTATTTTATTTAATGCACATTTTTAGTTTTAGTTTTGATTAATTCATTTTTAGACCAAAAAAACTATTTTTATGTTACAGTACAACTTTTTTTTGCTGTAGTAACAAATGTACTGTATTTTTTCACTCACTTTTAAGATGTATATTTTTTATCATTTATACAACCATGTTACATATTTTTTCATACTTATATTTTTATACATAGTACTAAGTACTTTTACATTTTATTAATTTAGTATATATGAATTAATACAAATTAATATAACGTTATATTTTAACACTTCTGTTTAATTTGTACTTTATGTATATATGTAACCTTGTTTTAGTACATTTCTAAACACTTTTTGCAAATGTTTTTGTAACATTTCTATTGATTATCATGGAAAGAGGGTCTTTTTATTTTTGTGTAGCAGGCATTTTTAATAACTCTACCTCTATTTTGTACTTCATTAGTGCCCTTTTCAGGAATATGGGTAGGTCTTTTTTAATGTGGATGATAGTGTTAGTTTTGTTTGGAATGGGTGTTTAGTGGTAGTTTGTGTTGCATTGTTATGTAGTATAATGAAGTAGGAATAACTATAGTTTGCTAGTAGCAGGATATTATTCTAGATATTGTTATGTGTTGTACTGTGTTTGTAGAGTTGTAATTTTTTTTTGTCTTTGTCCGATGTATGTATTGTGACAGTGTTTATGTTGTGTTTTTTACAGGTTAGGAAGTCCGCATGCAACATTTGCATAATATTTTTTTCAAACAATGATATTAATCTGATTCAACCAAAACCAAGATTTGTTTATTTTCCTGTATTTTTTTGTGATGTTCTGGAGTGGCTTTACTCTCTATTTTTTTATGTTTTCTAATGAGGGTGGATTACATTGGTGGATTTAATTTTGTCATTTAATTTTGTATTTTGGGGGGGGGGGCGATTCTTATTTTTCATGTTTGACTTCTTTGTGAATTTGATTTTACGGAGGTGTAGGTGGATCACAAACTTAAGCTGTTCAACTGTAAGTATGATATTTGCATTTATTTTTGGGTGGAAAATGTCTATCTTAATATGTATTTTGATATTACTGCACTGGAAAGCTATATTTTGTATGTGTGTGTTTTAATTAGTGAGCTGCTTTGTATATTTGCTTTTCATTTTCCTGACTAATTTTAATTAAATTCCTAAAGAAATGGTTTATATTTATGATTTTATTATTATTATTTTTTTGTACTAGATGAATTTATAAAAAAAGAATTATTCTTATATTTATATAAATTTGTTTATGTTGTAGTGCTGTTAGGTTTTGGTCTGTTTTAATTGTAAGTCTATTGGTAGGTGGCTTAGAATAGTGATCTAGCATCATTTCTAAATAGTCTACTCCTTTGTTATTTACAAAGAGCCTGACTTTGAATTGTAGCATTTTGTACATATCTCGGGTTTGTTTGGTTGTTTTAGGTTTTATTCAGTGTACTGACTGTTCTATTTTATCTATTGTAGCTTTGGTTGTCTTTGGAGGACTTCTATGAATTTGTAGAGTGTTAAGTGTGTACCTCCTAGTTTGGCTTGGAAGGCATTTTGCCATCTTTCCACTGCAATCTTGCTTTTGGGTTGTTGAGCCATGGCACTGTTGTAGACCTTCCACCTTGGTATTTGGAATTTGGGTTTGCATCTTTGTCCAGAGAAGCGCAGTTCGCTAACTCAAGTGTGCCCGACAAGCAGGCAGCGGTTCAACCACCACATTTCGATGTGAACACCGGGCTGTCAGTCGCAAAGCTGTGGGAACCGCAGCATGCTGTGGCTAATGTAAATGCCTTGCGGCATTACCAGCAGGTCCATGTACCGTGTGCCATGTACCATCCAGTGCTAGACACAGTGCAGAGAGGTGAGTGGGGGCACTACATGTGCCCCCATGGCCACTTCTCAGTGGCCAACGAAGCCCGGGGCTCTGTTTGGGGGCTCCCATATCACTTTCGGACAACCTTTTCATGGTGGTGTTCCCGCCCTGAAAAGGCTGTCGGAAAGGGATATTCAAATCCGGACAACGGTGCCTGGCTCGGCATTGCCACCATTGAGGACTGCGACTCTGTCCCCTGCCCTGTCGGGGTCTGAGATCCTGGTGGTGATGTGGGCTCCGACCGCCAGCATTATAATGCGGCGGTTGTACCGAAGGACTATTGGCAGTTGGACCGCCACGGAAGGCATGTCGGTGGTGATCCAATCACCGCCGTAATCAGCCCCTTAGGGTTAGTCATCGCAGATGTTTGCACATGCTTTGGTTGAACTTGTAACAGCAGCTGTGCATGGCTGTGTGTAGGTATAGTTTAAGTATTGTTTGTAGCATTGCCTGTTTAAAGTCTATTATAATTTTGTGTGGAGAGCAGTTGTTAGTTTTTACTTTGATGTGGTTTAAAAGTCCATAGTAGGGGGTAGGAGCCAAGCAGGCATTCGAAATGGCCGCATAGTCGCTCGGCTCCGTGAGCCCTTTCGCCCCACACGTATATCCAGGCGTTTATCCTGAGCTATGGAGGCGTACTTTAGTAGGAGAAGGAGAACGAGCACTTACCGTCTGCTCCTGAAGCTCCTGCGTGCAGCAGGCCCTGAGAACTGTCCCCGACTGCTCTGCGGCCCACGTGGTGATGAGACCGGGGCGTTGACCTGGACGTGCATCCGGCCGCGACTGCAACAACAACAGCCGTTGGTGGCGGTGAGGAGCCGGCCAGAGGGTGCCGTTGACTTGAAGGGCCGCTGATAGCGGCGAAGGCCCGATCCACTTGGCGGTGACCCTTGAGGGGCTGTGTGGTGAAACAGGATCAGAGGGGGCGCCTGACTCCTGCCCCCTCCCCAAACTCCTTGCCTGGGCATAACCAAGGATTGCCCCCGATATAGGCGGGCGACTCCCGGGGTGCGGCAGGGATTTTAGCCTTTTGGTGACTCTCCTCCGAGGAGCCCGCCTCACAGTTTTGAACCCCGATGGTGCATTCCGTGGCGTCCCGCATCGGTGCCTGGTCCCTGAGTGAGGTGAAGAGGGACGAGGCCAAATTGACTAAGATGGCGGCTGGTGCCCTCCTCTACGGTCCATGTCCATGTCGGACGGCTGTCACACGGATGGGGCCGGGATGCTTGCAACGTATGCAGGAGCCCACATCCAAGGACGTATTGGTTGCCCTAACGGTTTTGCACGAGACCCTGATTTGTCATGCTCAGGACCTGGGTAGCAGAATGGCCTCCATTATTGTCTCGCCGTCTCTAGCGACCACGGTCAGATCCCAAGGGACTGCTGACGAACCCGGAGCTATGTCCACGGAGGAAGTCCCAGCTCCGCCTAGGTACCGGGAGCCGCTGACGGACCCGGTTCCCGTGACCGCTCGGGCCGACATGGTTCTACATGTGGATGTCTCTTTGGGACACATGTTCAACTGGCGGCTGGGGATAAAACGCTATTTTCCTTATTGGACTGTCCCAGCTATGTTGTGGCGCTTGCCGGACTGTGTGACTCTTCTTCCCTGGATGGTACTACTGTGTGTGAACTCTGGGAAGTTCCCGGGGTCAGCATCGATATTACTGGATCTCCGCTGTCAATACTTGGATGGGTTGGGACTGTTGTACTTTCCTATGGCTACGCTCTGACCTGACCTGCTTAGATCGTTTGGACCTTCTGGGCTGTTCTGTAAACCGATTGACGAGTGGACTTCTGGCGGTACCATTGCCAGACAGGGTCAGGGATGATGTGGTTCACAATCTATTGGTTTTATTGTTGACAGACGGAGCAGTGGGTATGTTTGACCGGGATTTTATCGCTGTTGTGACCGGGACTTGATGTTCTTCATTACTGTACTACTTCGTTTCTGGGATTTTCCTGGTTGAAGGGCGGGGTCGGGCGGCAAGATCGAGGGCCCTCCTCCGCTTATCTTTAGGCCATGGCCTTCTGCGGGTGTGCAGGGTGGGGGGTTGGTGGGTGGGCGCTCGTTTGGTATTTGTTTCAATGGCCCTTTAGTCTTTCTCCTCTTTTTAGTGTTGTCGTCGTTCATGGTCTCTGCAATATGCTTAGTTTTGAGGGGTGGGGTTTAGACTCGCTACGCGCCGGGGTTGTGCCTGCATTTCTCCTGCCTTGTGTATCTTGCCTCCGATATTTCCTTCGTATCTGTACTGTTTGTAGATATCCTGATTCGCGTGCAGTATTGTAGGACTGTGTACGACTATGCGACACACCCTTTTTTAGTTCCTTATTTGAAAATGAACCTCTCAATTCCTGATTTCAAGTTTGTGCACCTGATTATGAGATCTGTCCTGGTATTTTTATGACCCCGGATTCGAACTGACATAAATTTTTCATACTGCTTGCTGTACTCTTGCTTTGTTTAGCGGCCGGCCGGGATGGTTGTAGGCCCATACTTGTAACTGCTTGTACTACTAATAAAGGTTAAAAAAAAAGTCCATAGTAAGTTGCACTTTATTTGTTAGGCAGCAGTGCAAAAATGAGTGGTAGGTTAGTGTTATGATATTCTGCATTACAAGCTCTGCCCATCATCTAGGTTTCACACTGGCTTAGTCTTGGGAGGTTATTTTAGGTTGGCAGTATAATTATTCTTCTGTAATTTTTCTGGTTTTCCTGTATGAGGAACGATTATATATTATGTGTAATAGTGTTCTGGCACCTTTATGTCTTGGTAGCGGGGGTTTGACTTGTGGCTTTTTTTAGTTTGTGATATTAGTTGCTTTAAAGTTGGAATTGCTGGTAGCTAGCCCGTAATTTGCTCAGGTACTTTCGGGAGTATATCTCTAAAAAATTAGTAGTGGGCTCTTGGGAACTAGTGCTTACCACTTTTAAATCTTGAACTATGTGCCTTATTTCTATCTCATTACATTTGGGAGCTGGGTGTGTTCTCTGACGTTACTTACAATATTGTTTTTCATGGTAGCCCTTCTATAACAAGCATTTGCATAATATTTAATACATTTTAATTCAAATTCTCTGCTCTTTTGCTTTTCTGGCTGTTTCTGTATACTGTGTGAAAAAGCAATTATTTGCTGCTCAGCCATGTATTATATGTGGCTCTTTCTGCCTTTTGGTCTGAAAGTAGCATTGTCTGACTTGAAGTGGCTGAGGCACCGCAATGTACGAGAGCAAACAGATATTAGTGTTTTCCATAATCTCATCACATAATTGAGCTGATCGGTCTTTCATGAGCTACATTAAGTCAGCAGTGATGGGCGTGTTTCAGCACTCAGTGGTAATAGATATACAAGAAGAGTGTATATCGGCAGTTCTAATTTTATTGTGGTAGCCTTAAAGTGCTATGGGATTTAAAATATGGTTTGAGAGTGAAAGCTGCATAATATGAAACACTCATTTAACTCCATGTATGCTCTCTGAAACAAAGTGCATGAGGATATAATGAAAATAAATTATGTGCATGTTAGAAAAAGAAGGCCGAAAAGAGAGAGGTCTAGCTGCTAAAAGAAATTGGACTTATAGTCTTTCTTTTATGTCTGATGTACCCTCTGAGAACTGAAGTGGGTTTACTACAATTTACAAAAATAGAAATCAAGCATATGTATGTGCTTAAAATATGCACAAAAAATAGCATATTCCTTTAGATGTTGGTCTTTCTGTGGGGAACATAAATTGTTAAGCGTCAGTAATGCAAGGACCTATGTTAATAAATACATGTAATCTTGTGATGTAAATCCAGTTATGAAGATGGACTGGAAAAGGATAGAACAAGGAAGTTAACTTTGCTCTTGTATAAACAAGTTATTGAATCAGATACTCTGTAGTTCCAATATCTCTTTGAAACCCGTAGAAGTTGTAGTAAACTTCAGAATGAAGAGTGCTTCTTTTCTCAACAGGCATCGATGCATGTCTCGATTGTATGTCACTACATCTAACACTATACACCTAAGATCTGTTTGTAAAAGGCCAAATTAACTAAAGGTGATGTATGTAATTTGCTAAATAATCATTCAAACTTTGTAAAATCACATATATATATTCAAGCCCCTTATGTCGCCATCCATTGTGTAAACTCTTCCTAGCCTTTTCCCCAATAACAAAGACCTTTGTGTGCATTCGCTGCTTTCTAAAGTTGGATAGATCAGTAATGCTGATCACCAGGAAACACCGTCTGAATTGAGGCTAGTAGAAGACAGATTACCTTATCCAAATCCTGCAGACTAAAACATCAAGCTTTCATCATATAATGGATCTTAAAACAAAATTCCCACTCATTTTGTGGAAGGAAGTTTCTCAGTTATATGTATTTGAGACCCAAAAAGTGTCAATTTCTTGTATCTCTCACTTTTGTTTCTCCTGGTTTACTATGAATCAAAAACAAAACAAACCTACCACCATAGTAAACTATTTAATCAGTTTCGTGTAGTCCCGACACATCTGAAGGAAATTGTCGAAATGTGTTAAAAAACATATACCCTCTCTAAAGGTAAGCTGTCATCGACCTAGGACGACTGTGAATCAACACTGGACGAATGACAAACTGAATGGTAGGCATTGTAATTGAAGTTTCTTGGCTGCCCATCTGAACTCAGAAAGTGTTGAGACTCTGCTGCAATAGGTACTAGATAAAGTAAGCATACATGAAGTCTATTTACTTAAAGAACACCTTTTAAAAAGGATATTGCTTAAAAAAGTAGATCTTCTCAATAAATCAAATTGATTAGGTAGCAGACTGCTGCCGTCAGATTTATACAGCATCTCCAAATTTCGCTCATTTTATGGATTAAACAAGAGTGCTCAGGTAACCCATAAAGGGAGAAAACTATAATTGCCTATATTGACGCACTAATAAATAAATGTAGATGGACATTTGCAGGAACAGGACTATCTAAGACTCTTATCGATCAAGTCCAGGAATGTTAAAGCTACCACCTCATGTGTTTATTAAAAAAGTATAGTTTCATTACAGACGGTAAAATAGTTAAAAATCAAATGGATTAGCAAAGAGACTAACATGGGATCCATCTCCAAAGAAAAGCTCTTATAGCTCTCAGAATAGAGCAGTAAATCTCAAGTCAAAAGTCTCAAAGCAACAAACCCACAGCAAAGAACATCTAAAAGTCTGAAGTCAAAAGTCTGGCTCATCTCCAAATGGTACGTCCTGTTATAATAATTTTGAGACAGAATGCACACGCATTTCATAACATGATTTTATGTAGAAGCAATGTGTTCAGTTACAATGAGAAATCAAACTACAAACTATTAGTTTCTATGACATGTCTGCATCACCTACTTCCTATTACAAGCCTATTGATTAGGGCAGTGCATAGCTAATTAAGAATATGAGCTCACACATTCTGAACATAGGTTGCTTTGACTACAGTCTGAGCTTCGGCAGCTGTGAGCGATCTTGGCATTATTATTATGGACATCCTTCCGCCCAGATTAGAGTTATAACCACAGTCCATGGCTAAAGCTGTATTTTTGATGAATTTCAGAGTACATAGAAAGCTCATATACATAAAATAAACTGACATTTTCTTTTTCTGTATATGTGAATGATTTTGAGCACTGGAAATTTGTGGCTCAGACATGCTAACTAATGCACCGACATCAAGCAATAATTTGTAATAAAAGAAAACACTTCTACAAGTAAGTACCACTGTGAGGACTGGCAGGCATCTCCACCTGACCTTCAACCCATTGTCCCTACTAGTGGGCATCTGGACTCTAATTCTTCACTTCCTTGTTCTTACCTGATATATCCACTTTACCTTGTTCTTAGAAACTCTTTTTCACGGAGGTAAAATACTGTTGCTTCTAAAACATGATGCAGTATCCTCTTCACTGAGAATGAAACCAGGCATATAAACTGCCCCATCATCCAGCCTGACTAAAAACACTTGCATCTCCTAAGATTCTGCTCATAGATGTCTGGGTAGGGGCATTTTTGGTAGCACTTCTAGGCAGGCATTCTATTAAGATCTCCTTTGCCTCAGTGCCATCCTCTGGTTTAATCATGTTCCTAGTTCGGGACTTACCTTTATTAGTACTGCCCATCTCGTTCCTTGCAGGAGAGCAATTTTGACATTCCTCAAAATTAAATTGGTTGTTGAATACAACCCTTACATACTCAAATCAAGAATCTTGTCCTTCAATAGTGCCTTCTCTGCCACATTGAATATTAAATTCATTAAACAAGGGTTACATGGAAACATTTGGAAATTGCTTTAGGCTTAGTTCTGTAGTGGAGGCTCCTTTCAGAGTGCAAGACCACTGTAGTTGTTTTGGCTCTGATCCCTAAAATTGGTCCAACATTAATGTCAACCGCAGAAGATATTTTAATTAGTGCAAGTAGAAAGTAATCGCAAGACATTTTCTAACGAGGCAAGATTTTAATTCCTCTTACGAATTAGCCCCAATCTGTATAGCAGTGTTTTACTCATGAAGGTATCTCAGTTAGGGTACTATAAGCAATGGTGAAAGTAATAGGGCAGTGCTTAGGTGAGTAGTGTGTATGGAACAAATCTGGGGAGTATTTAGGGGCATGCAAATTTAATATCCAGGGTTTCACCATGCTAATTAATATTCAACAAAACAGATTACATATTCCAGTTTATAGTTTTTATTCTAAAGTATTGTCAGTGCAAAACAAATGTTGGTGTTCAGGCTTCAGACCTCAACTATATCACATGCACAGATTCCAACACAGAAGCAGGGACTCGAAATAGGGTCATGTGTGAAGAGTGTCTTTAATAGCAACATTGTAGAAGAGCGTTATTGACCAGGACCAATGGGAAATAGTCGCCGTTGATTTCTTTGCAGTTTTTCTTCATTTCAATTTACATCCCCAAAGATTTTATACTGAAAGTCTATATTTGACCACTTAGGTTATGGATGGCTGCATACATATCTTAAAATATTAAGGAGATTATTCACTAGAACCTTGTAGACTTTTCAAATTCTGTGATGCCTTCTGAACTGCTGTTTTATCAGAATCAGACCATAAAACCTCACTTTACACTGCTACAGTTGGTTTGCAACAATCTTCATTGCTAGTGAACTCATTGTTCTACAAGAAGAGACCGAAATGTCATCAGTGTGATGCAAGTACATTGAACTGTAGCAATGATACAGTCATTCTCTTGCTATCACTGATATGTTTCTGAGAAGACTTATAATCAATTATAATTTGAATCTGAAATTTAAATTTAAGACTGAGTCAGCTGTTCTTCAGGTTTTGGGGTCCATACAACCAGCCTAGATAATATCAGTAATATCATCTTAATACCCCTTGATTTGTTGTCCGCGTTCAACACTGTCCCATAATACATTATTACAGCGCCTTTCTGACATCAGAATCCAGGGCTGTGTTTGGTCATAGTTTGCATTGTATTGGCAGACTGGGAACGGGCGGTTACGATTGGTCACTTTATCTTAAGGGAAAAAGTGTTAAAGAATGTGACCCCCTAAGGGCTATTTTCTTAAGCCCTACTTTGTTCAAGTATACATGTTGCCGCCAGTCTCTATGACTGAATCTTTTGAAATTACTGCTACTTCATATAGAGATAATACCCAAGTAATCCGGTCTCTGGATAAGAATTTATTTGGTTCTGAATTAAATTTTAAGTATGGTTTTATTCAAGTCCTCAGTTGGATAAATTGCAATCACCTTAAGTGCAATACAGATAAACCAGAAATTCTTCTGTTCAGGAAAAACAACTTTTTTCCTCAATTGTGACAGTATTGGGAATCTGCCTTTCCCTCATCAAATCTCTTTAAAAATGTTTTGAGTTTCTCCCTCTTGTGACTAGCAAGATGGTAGTGTATGCCTAATTACCTCTAGGATGGACTATTGTGACATTCTTTATTTGGGTATCTCCAAATATCTGATCAACAAATTGCAGGTTGTGCAAAATGCTCCACTCGACCGGTGCTTAAACTCCCTCGTAGGCGTTCAACATCCAAATGGCTTAGGGCTCTTCATTGGCTACTGGTGCAGAAACTGATCATTTTTAAATCTTTGTCGATTACTTTCGGAGCTTTCCATCAAATTGGACAAAAATATATTTCTAAACACTCTATTCCTTATGAGACCAAAAGAATCCTAAGAGCCACCAATATCAAACTTTTACAGATCCCCAAATTCAGACTGATCAACAGAAATGTAAGCTATTTCTCTGTTTTGGGAGCTAGAGCTTGGAACTGGCTCACTCTTCCCCTGATACAAGTGGGAAAGGAGGGGTCCTTTAGAAAGAATTTTATACCTGGTTATTTTCTTGTGTGTGCCCCCTTCTGGTCAAATGTGCTCTTTCCTCTTCTCTTTATTAAGCAGAGTTTAGATGAATTTTTATCTTGGAATAGAACTGCCCTGTTATACATTTGTTGTGGAGTGAAGCAAATATACACATGTGGACTAGTTTGCTTTGGGTATCAGCTTATTGCTAGTCAGAACTGATTTGACATATTTTGGTTCACTGGTCAAGATAGTGAGATTTCATGGATGTCTAAGAAACACATTCCTATTAGTAAATGAAAAATATAAACCAATGAATTTGAAAAGAGTTATGTTGGGGGGGCCTGCGTCAGTCTTACGCCTGCTGTGAGGCAGGCGCAAGATTTTGATGCAACGGCGTCCTAGAAGTGACACAGTGAAATCTCATAGATTTCACTGCGTCACTTCTACTAGGCTTTTTGCGGGGAAACGCCCCCCATGCATACATTACATTATACCTGACGCAGGTATAATGTAGCGGAGGGGTTTACAAAGTGACACATCTGCTTAGATGCGTCACTTTGTAAATAGTGCGCAACAGGAGGCATGTTTTACGCCGCTGATGCGTCACAAAAAGTGAAGCATCGAAATCGCAAAACTGACGCAAGGCCTCATAAATGAGCCCCTGAGAGTCTGTTAAGTAAGTGTTAAAGGGGTGCTGGAGTGGGGTACTGTGATCCCAAGGCTTATGGTGGAGGAGAAGTCTGCACACATAGTTTTGGACTTGGTGTATTTTGCTGAAGCAGAGAATGAAAGGCACTGTAGCTTCAACCCTGTGTCGAAAGCCTGGTCCACGGAAACAGAGTCTTTTAACTCAGTGCCTGTTCAGAATGGATTTTACGGCAGACTGCTCGCGGTTCCAAACTTAGGTATGCGTCTAACTGGATTACTTGTTCTGCAGCAGAGGACATGATAACCCCACAGTTGATAAACTTATCCATCTGAGATTTGTAGTAAGAGTATGTCATTTAGGCTTTGGAAGTTACAGGTCTGTATCGTCAGCAAAAGGGCTGACGACACAGGTGTAAGAATAGATAGTATCCACTCTAGTAGAGGACTAAGGCAGATTGGGGGGGGGGGGGGGGTGGCAGATGAGCCCTAATAACCCACATTGTGTAGACGATTTGCAAAATAAAATGCTCTCATTTTGCCTGGAAGAGGCTATCGAGTCTAGGTCTTTTGCCATGAATAAAAGCAAGCTGACCATATTATTAGTGGGTGGTAGAGTTTTTCAAAAGCACAGAAAAATATATCAAAATCAATACAGCTCCTTTCATTAGAACAAGCCTGGATCATGGGCTCATCTGTTGTTCAAACTAGGTAATTCCCTGTGCATGAACAGAAGCTAGCATGTACAAGCCAAAGGAGGTATTTGTTTAAGAAAGTGCAGCATGTGATTGCATTTTGTCAGTTTGACCTGGAAGTATCCAACTGCTTTTAGTCTTTAATTGTAGCAGTTCACCACAACTCAACATTGTTACCTTATTGTTTGTTACACAATAGAAGATCCTCTGGAATTGGGGTGCAACTTTCTTATGAAATTGGACCTCTAGAGATCCCCATTGTTCACCTATCTGCAGATAACAGGTGCATGAAGACAGTCTGTGGAGTTCCTGCCCCAGTTAGTCTTGCCAGACTACAGTTCTGAGAAGTGACTTAGGTTGTTAACTTCATGGGTGCTATTGACATGACCTCCTCATCAACAGCGCAATCTATTACACAAGCACCCAGGCAATCTAAGCTGGTTCTATAGAAATCCCCTTTTTTTAGGTCTCGGCTATAACGCGCTTGAAAAGCGCGTTCTCGCCAGAGAACTATTGTCGGCGTCTCAGCAGTCTGAGACGCCGAAGGGAGACAAGACCTGGCCGCTTGCAGCGTTTCCCCATAGGATAACTTTGTGCGCGCGGACAGGTCTTGTATCCAGAGCATGCGAATGCAGTCCGGATCGCGACGCGCGCCTGCTGGTATGCAAGGGGAGTCTGCATACCAGCGCGCGGCGCTGATAACACACACATGGCTGCCCCTTCAAGCAGGCTTCGTTTCTTCATCCGCCGCATACGCTGGTAACGTGAAGCCTTTGAAGTTAGCCTAAAAAATGTACAAGGCAACCCGATGGGTATTTATTGAGGTCTGTGACGTGCATTCGCTGCAGGCTCCTGGACTCGGGTACTGTGTTTTCTTGTATTTCTTTTATTTTAATATAATCGCGGCACCCGCCTGCGTCCCCCCGTGCATGCGCCTGTCTGAGCCCCCTCTCAAGGAACCGGGGTAAAGGAGGACCGAGGGGCGGATGTTTTTGGGCGGCGGAGAGGCACGACAGCAGAGTGGCCAAGAAGCGGAGGTGTCCGCGGGAGAGAGCTTCGCCCACGAGGTGCCGCGGCTTGACTTGACCTCTCTCTCTGGAGACACCAACCGGGAACGTAAGATTTTAGAAGCTTTATCGAAATGGGGCATTAACTAGAGTGGTTTATAGCCCTTCCTCCTGCAGATGCACCTCACATGCCCCTTACTTGTTCGAATCCCAGCTCAACCTTAAACAGCTGCGTGGTGGTACAGTGAGTGCAGTTTAGGTAATGAACACATGATCGAATCACGGAGGCTGTGTTACATCAATTATGGGTTAAATATTATTTTATTAGAGTCAGAATGGCCGCTTCATATTACAGAGTTCTGTTATGTTAAAACAATATAAAGCTTGTATTTGTATATACCGCAAGGCTGCAGGAAAAAAACCTATGGCAAGATTGTGTTCTTCATAAATAATGCGTTTTCCAATACAATTAGCTAAGTACCCCAATGTTTTTAAATGGGCTTCCGCCCATCCTGGTCCGTTCTTCTTACCACTCCCCGCTACACTAGCGAGGCAGACTTGGCAGCGTGACTTATGGATCTGGTGCCACCCTACCAGACACACTTGTCAGAACAAATACATGTCAGCAGTTAACAACAAGGGTCTGTGCATTTTCTCACCCCTCCCCCCTCCTCTGCACCCATCTGCTGTTTTGGAAGTGGCGACTTTTTATTTTTTAGAATTGATTATGAAGGAAAAGAAACGTACTTTCCCCCCGCCCCCTCCTTTTCTGTTTTCGACTGGTTGTTCCGCATCGCTTAAGAAAAGCACCCCTCCCTCTGTCTTCAAGGATGCTGAACAAAATGCTGCCTCTCTCGCTGCAGTGGCAAGCCAAGAAGGGAGGGCCACACAGGGGTATCGGAGGGCGGCAGCGACGGGGGAGGACAGCCTGCAGCTGCACCCCATCAAGGAGCCGCCCACAGAAGAAGAGGCGTCCCCGAGGGGGGTCCCCGGTGTCACCTGTTAGTGTAAGTCGAAGGCTTTGCCCCAGCGTTCATGGCTTCGGTGTACTGCTGGCAACAACAGAGTTAATTTTGATGAGTGGAAGTCAGTCCGATTGCCACCTGCCCACTTTTTCCGATAGCCATGGTAGGTGGCTGAATGACAGAAAATTACCCTTTGCAATAACTCCTGCCCGGTATGGGGATAATGTTAAAACGTTCAGTGAGTTTTTACGATTTGGGCCCACAATTGCCCATCTTATGTATTCTCTAAATGCAGACAAGGCATGTGTGGTGTCAGACTTTATTTACCCTTCCGTACCCAATTATGTAGTCCTACTGTTTGAAGTCACATTAATCTAGACCAGAACTCCCAGAATGCATTTTGTTCCAAATAAATGATTGGCAGAAGGTATAGGGGGGTGGGGGACAAGAGCGGAGAGTCGGGTGTGAGACACTATGTGTGTGTGTGAGACACTGTGTGTGTGTGTGAGACACTGTGTGTGTGTGAGAGACACTGTGTGTTTGTGAAACTGTGTGTGTGTGAGACACTATGTGTGTTTGAGACACTGTGTGTGTGTGTGAGGCTGTGTGTGAGACACTGTGTGTGAGGCTGTGTGTATGAGACACTGTGTGAGAGACACTGTGTGACACTGTGTGTGTGTGAGACACTGTGTGTGTGTGTGTGTGTGTGAGACACTGTGTGTGTGAGAGACACTGTGTGTGTGTGAGAAACTGTGTGTGAGACAGTGTGTGTGAGAGACACTGTGTGTGTGTGTGTGATGCTGTGTGTGTGTGAGACACTGTGTGAGAGACGCTATGTGTGTGAGACTGTGTTTGAGACATGGTGTGTGAGACACTGTGTGTGTGTGTGTGAGGCACTGTGTGAGACCAGTGTGTGAGACACTGTGTGTGTGATACACTGTGTGTGTGTGAGGCACTGTGTGTGGGAGAGATTCTCTACTCACTCCACTACTCACTCTACTACTCTACTACTCACTTTCTGCTACACGCTCTCTACTACTCTACTCTCTACTCATTCGCTACTACTCTCTACTACTCATTCTCTACTACTCACTTTCTACTACTTACTTTCTACTACTCACTCTCTACTACTCACTCTCTACTTCTCACTTATTACTCACTCTACTAACCCTCTACTACTCACTCTAATACTCTCTACTACTTGCTCTACTACACACTCTACTACTCACTCTGTACTTCTCACTGTTTACTCACTCTACTAACCCTCTACTACTCACTCTCTACTACTCACTCTACTACTCACTCTCTACTACTCTCTATTAGTCTACTCTTCTCATTCTCTACTACTCACTCTACTATTCACTCTCTTACTACTCACTCTCTTACTACTCACTCAACTACTCACTCTAACTACTCACTCTCTACCTACTACTCTACTACTCACGCTCTACTACTTACTCTACTACTCACTCTCTGCTACTCAATCTAGTACTCACTTTCTACTCACTCTCTACTACTCTATACTACTCACTCTACTATTCACTCTCTACTACTCACTCTCTACTACTCTGTTACTCACTCTACTCACTCACATTCACTCTCTACTACTCTCTTCCCACTACTCTACTACTCTCTACCTACTACTCTACTACTCTAGTCTCTACTCACTCTCTACTACTCTCTACTACCCACTCTACTATTCCCTCTCTACTACTCACTCTCTACTACTCACTCTCTACTCACTCTCTACTACTCACTCTCTACTCACTCTCTACTACTCACTCTCTACTACTCTCTACCTACTATTCCCTACTACTCTATTCTCTTCTACTCTACTCTCTACTCACTCTCTACTACTCACTCTCTACTACTCACTCTCTACTATTCACTCTTTACTCACTCTTTACTCACTCTCTACTACTCTACTCAACGTCTACTACTCACTCTCTGCTACTCTCTACCATTCACTCTCTACTACTCTCTACCTACTACTCTAGTCTCTACTCACTCTCTACTACTCACACTGTAAAAACAGCGTGACCATACTCCAGCCCTTTACTCTTTGCCTAAAGGCACTAGTGAAAAAACATTCAAAATGCAATAGGTCTCATCTTTATCACACTTAAAGCAATTCTGTTTGTAATCAGGTGGCTTTTCAGCTTTACTTTTACTAGTGTTTATAAAACTTTCATGTACATAACATGCATATATATGCATATGTATGTGTATAAATAAATATATATATATATATATATACACACACACACAGATATAAACATAAACACTGCATATCTATATACATACCAATATTAATGCATCCATACATATACATACCTATGCATGGTATGTACATAAACGTTTAAAAAACACTAATAAAAGCAAAGCTAAAAGCTACCTAATTACAAACAGAATTGCTTATGCTTAACTAAAGCCGAGACCATTGCATTGCAAATGCTTGTCCTTTTACAGATGTTGCCAAGGAACACTGGGTATTATTATTATTTTTTTTAACTAAAATAATGAAAAATGGTGGGAATGAGGCATGCTGCCCAGGCATCGGACGTTACCCCCTGTTGCACTGCATGCCGAACCGCGACCTGTGAAGCTGCCCATTTCCTCTTCATGAGCTGCAGTGCAGCCGGCGACTCCGCTCTCTCCTTCTCGAGTGCATCGTGGAGCAACACAAGGGCCCGCTACTGCCATTTTGGCATCGCGGGTGCACCCCGCCGACGCTTGCTGCCTCTTTGCATCGGCATGCTGCTGACTTGCGCGGCTGGCCGTTAGATGTTTCACATAACATCTTAGGAATACCGCAGTTCCCAGGTGGAGACTTCGGCTTCCTATGCCTTTTTGGGGACACTTGCACTTCCCTATATTATCCTGTAGGTCATCTCCTTTGGGGCCATCTTGTTGCCTGTTCTCCTTCACAGTCGTGCTCCCAGAGGGCCTTGGGGAAAGGTTGTTCTACCTTCCTAACATGGCTACCTTCCTATTCTGCTCTTCACTCCTTTCCCTATCCAGGATGGCATTGGTCTTCTTCCTGTCTTGACACTTCCTGTTCCCGTCTTGTGACTTCCTGGTTTTCACTTCCTGTTCTTGGGTATAGAAGGGGCAGAATCTTTTCTTTCCTTGAGTTGCAATACTCCTTGTTCCTGTTGGTGTTTCCTCGCTCCCGTTGGTTTCCTGCTCCAGTTTTTGGTGGTCCTTTCCTTCCGTTGATGCTATCCTTCCCTTGCCACCTCCTGCTCCAGTTTGAGTTCCTGTTAATCTCCAGTTCCATCTTGGGCTTCTGGTTTCGCTGTGTTTCCTGGCTCAGATCTTCTCCGTCGTTTCTGGAGTCTCCTCGTCATCAGAGGTTTTGCCCTACAGGGTTTTTTTCCTCTTGGGACTCCTTTTGGAGGGCACTGCCTGCTTATGCTTAGGCTATTCACGGCCGGCGGCACCGTGACTACTAGAAGGGGTTGCCCCTATCTCGAACAAACCACGACCTACAAAGCCAAAGTCAAGAACCGTTCCACCAGCTTAAGACCTGTAAGAAAGACTCCAAATGCGACACCCCCTCCCTTAAAATCCCAGCAGTAACCCCCCTCCCCCCAAATCGGCCCACAAGGGCAGAATGGAGGATTTACCTCCAACCTGGGTCCATGGGTGGCAGGGTCCAGCAGAAAGAAAAATAGATGCCAGGGGCTAAATAAAAAAATTCAGAGAAAATCGCATGGCGGCCACTCCAATCTGTCTTCAGAACACAGTTGCACCCCTAAAGCCCCAAAAGTTATTTGCCTCAACCTCTCTTCTCTTCTCCCCCCCCCCCGGTAATATTCCCAAAAACATTTTCATGGAAAACAAGAGGAAATGTGTATTCTTTTGAACGTTGTTTTGAGATATAAGTTTTCCTAGTGTTGGGGCAAGTCACAGATTCCGCTCACCTGCCGGGATGAATGGCTGCACAATTCGGGTGTGGGTTAGACAGAAACCAGGATACCCTTCAAAGCCTTGGGAATTCTGAAAGCCAGAGGGCCACAGGTATCCTTGGTAGTGTGGCTTGTGTGGTTCCCAACATATTTTCTCACCCAAAACTTTCTTCGGAAGTCAAAGTATGAGATTAATGTATAAATAAAAAAAATAACACTATTTTGCCATATTTATGCAACATAAAACTCAGGCACTTCCATCCAGGGGACAAAGTCTTGCTACCTTGCATTCTGACACTTCTCATGATTCTTCATTGATACGCTTTTTCCCGTGCTATTCAGCTAAAAGGATGTCACTGGAACAGACAAAATCGGTAATAATGTGAAGAAATCCATGTCATAACATTATCTTCACACATTCCAAGTTTTTACCGGCTCCTGTTACAGCCAATAGGCTCAGCTACATAAGTAGGGTACAGTTGTTACTGGGATAAGTGTGAGAACGTTGAATGATGGGAATTTATTGTGCATCACTGCAGAGTCCAGAACTTTCCCTCACAGAAATGCAAGGGGAAATGCGTGATTTTAACCGAAGTTTGCAGGGCATTCTGAATAGAAAATGTAATGAGATGCACACAATTAACACCACCATCCTTGACCCCTGGGCGTCTAGTTTTCAGAAATATTGTTGGTCATTTCCCGCTTGAGTCTCCATGATGTATTTGGGCCTTACCTGTCGCAGACGTTAGGCACAGCTACACAAGTGGGATACCATTTTTATCGTATGAATGGTGGGCAAGCTGGGGAGGTATGAATTTCTGTGGATACCTGAGAATTTGTGAACTTTCCCTCACAGAAATGAGAAGAGGCCTAATTCTAGCCAAAGCTTGAAGGCCATTCTGGGTAGAAAAACTAAGTGGGACTCATCAGGGGCGTAGCAAACACCCCTGCAGCGTGGGGGGGGGGGGGGGGGGGGGGGGCGGGGCACTCTCTTCAGTAAATGAAGGGGGTCCCGGCCCCCGGCCCCCTCAGCTCTTCTGAGAGCTGTGAGAGAGGCTTGCTTTGCTCTAAAGCAAGCCTCTCTCCCTCCAAAGCAGGTGCAGGCTGTCTGCAGCCTGCTCTGAGCCCTGTCGTGTTTGGACAAGGCCTTAAAAGAATAGACTCGGCACACGTGTTGTAGTTACTGTGACCGGCTGCAACCTGACACCACGCCCAGGTCCCTGGGCTTTTATGAGCACACCAGCATGCAGCCCGCGCGGACGCAGGGTCGGCCCACTGCTTATACGCTGGAGGGGGTGTGGTTACAAAGACCCCTATCAACAGTACCCACTTGGGTTAGCCCATTACGAGGCTGAAAAACTACATTCCTCCTTTACCTAGAAATGTGAAGAAAACCATTATATCAATAACAAAACATTTCTTTAAATTGTCCTCTCAAAATACTTCAGTTCCTGCAATTTCCATAGACAAACTAGAACAGTCTTACTTGGGTTAGGCAGGTTGGCTGGATCGTCTTACTCCCACAGGCGGCAGCGGGCAACAAAGTCTCAATACTTCTGGGAGGGCTGCGGGCAGGGCCGCAGTTGATACCGGCCCTGACTGCCCCTGCTCGGCAGGGTTTGGAACAAGTCCTCCGAGCAGTCTCTCTCTGTCAGGTCCACGCTGCTCTGTGTTCCTGGCGACGGGGCTCCTTCCGGGACTTGCGTGGAGGGGGCGCTCTTTGGGCTGGAGGCCCTGGGCGGCAGATTGTTTCCCCGCACTTCCCCTGGATTTTGTGGAGTGTCCTGGTGGTCGCCTCTAGATGTTTCTCTCAGGGCCTGTGGAGTGTCCTGACGGTTATCTCTTGCTTCCGGGAATTCGCCGTCTTCATCCGCTGGGACTTTTTTGAAGAATGACACATTTCTCGTGACTCTTTCATCCCTCCGGGATGCAGTGACCATAGTACCATTGACGTGGACCACGATCCATGGGTCCAATTCAAAATGCAGTCGAAATTTTCCCCTTGGGTGGTGATCTTTTACTAGCACACTATCGCCTATTTTGATCAAACTGTCAGTGGCTCTCCTCCGATGGGACGCTTCGGTGTTTGTTTTTGTTCTTCGTTCCATTGACCGGTTCGGTGGGGCAGGAGCCTCGGCCCACGTTGGGTGATGTGGGATGGTGTCCGAACTACCCTGCCAAAACAGAGGTGGCTTGGCGGGATTCCTGTTGTGCAATGAGGTGTCAGTCTGTACTCGCGCAGGAACTGATAGAGGGATAGCTCTAGACTTTGGCTGTCAGCTAGTGATATCTGGATGTTCTTGTTTAGAGTCCTCATTAGCCGCTCCACCTCTCCATTTGCTTGGGGCCAACTTGGGGTAATGCGCCTGTGTTTGATGCCATGAGACTGTAAGTACTCACCTAGCTCAGTGCCATTGAAGGGGGGGCCATTGTCTGTACGCAGTTCGCCGATGAGCCCATGGGTAGCTATGTTCTCCAGTATTAGGGGTGTCTTTCATAGATTCACATGCTTGAATATTCCCCGTCGTCGAAGTGGGAGTCCCACGGTACATAAAATAGCAGTAATATATGCATGTATATATAAGAAATATTATAAATAAAATATACATACATATAATGCAATAAAAATGTAAACTTAAAAAAGTACCATAGAACAGAATAGGCCCATTGAAAAGCCCAAGGGAGAATTCACTTTAGTAACTTATAGGAGTCATTATGTGTTGGTCCACATTCCAGCCAATCAGGCTGTAGCCTCCTCTAGAACCTTCTCCTCAGAAGCCCAAGTCCTCAGATTTTCTACCGCACGTCGTGTGAAGGGAGTCTCCCTGAGCTCTGCTCAGTTTTTCTTCAAGTTTCTTCATAATTTTCTTCAAAATGTCTTCTTCAAAGAAAACTCTGTTCAAGGCTTGTCCATCTTGTGGGAAACTTCGCCTTTTTCATGAGGATCCACACAGTAAGTGTATTTACTGTCTATATCCGGACCATGTTGTCTCTACCTGCAGACTCTGTCGCAAATTTCCTCCTAAGACCTTGAGGGACAGAGAGGCTCGTCTCCTTCTGTGGCTACAGAAGTTGAAATCATCTGACAACATCGTGTCCGATGCTGAGAGTATGTCATCTGGTTTTTCTAAAACCTCTCAGAAGCGTGGGTCTGAGACTGAAATCCCCTCTCCTTTTCTTAAGAAGAGTAAAAAGCTGGGATCTTCCAAGGATGTCTCCTCACAAGACTTGCTTCAGGGCGCGCCTACGGGACCTGGTTCTCTGGCGTCTCGTCCCAAGACCATGCCCTCCGTTTCTAAAACGGGCATTGGCTCGTCGACGGGCTCGTCGACGCGTCCGTCGACGTCTTCAGCGTCTACGAAGTCTGTTTTGGCTTTTTCCACGTCGACGACTACTTCTTCCATGTCGACTAGTTCTGCCACGACGACTATCATCTCGTCGACGAGCAGCCAGGAGGTGAGACCCATCTCATCCATTATTATGATCTCGTCAATCAAACCGTCGACGAAGAAACCACCGTCGACGCATCCATCGTCGACGGTTCTCCCGTCGACGAAGACCAAGGCTTCATCGTCGACGACCGGATCCTCGTCGACGACAACCCCGTCGACGATACCATCGACGCAGATGATGAACCCCCCGTCGACGGCCGCTCCGCCGACGACTTCCTCGTCGACAGCAAAGACCGCGATTCCGTTGACGGCCTCGTCGACGACCAAAAAATCATCGTCTACCAAAATTAAATTTCCTACGCCGGATGCAGCGGCACCAACGAAAAAACAACTAGAGGGTGTTACAGCTATGCCACTCTCGTCGACGGGCTCGTCGACGACACAGCAACCCCTACAATCTGCTACCACCTTCAAAGTGGTTTCTACTTCGTCCCTCAAGTCTGTACCACTGATACAGTTAAGTCCTATTAGGAGTGTATCGCAACCTCCGGAGAAATTATTTCAATCTGGAGCAGAGGAATCTGGAAATGATTCAGAAGTGGATCAACTTTACCAACCAGCAACCAGTCCATCGGATTTACACATAAAGTGTCAGGACTACAGCGATGAGGATGAGTATGCGGAAAATACAGTCGAAGATGGGAACGTCCTTTTTCCATTGGATAGCACACAACAACCTAATTACGAACGCTTTACACAAATTCCTATGTCTATGGTCAAAAACCTACAACACATGCTGGATGACTACAATCGTAGATTTCCACCATCGCTGCCGCCTTCCCCAGCACCCCAAGTGCAACGGTCCCAGGCTCCAGCTCCACGCCCTCCGTCTCCAGCGCTTCAACCACAGTCTACAGCACCTAGGCCTCGAGCTCAAGCGACTAATGCACCTACGTCTCCTTTAGGTGCTGCTCCTGATACAGACAATGAGGGTCAAACTCCACAAAACACTGGAGATAATGACACTGATGATGAGGAAATGCAGGATTGGGACAATTATAGGGCACAGACACCCTCTACTCCACCAACATCACCGAGAACTTCGCCACCAGTGGATATCGCAAGTTTCCACAGCCTTATGGTTCGTGCAGCAAAAAGGTTCCACCTAACGTTAGAAACGCAGCAAGCAGAATGTTTTCTGTATGACTTTAAAGACTTGCCTCAACGCCAAACTCATACCATTCCTATTATTGACCACATATGGGAAGAGGGTCTGAAATTGATGGAACGTCCTAACTCCATTCCAGCCGTTCTACCTAGACTGGACAAAAAAATATAAAGCGCCGCCTACTTCCCCGGCCTGCTTAGTTTCACAGCCTAAAGCAGACTCAGTGATCACTCAGGCGGCACAAAAAAGGTCTCGAAATCCAGCCATACCCCTAACTTCCCCCCCGGATCAGGATGGCCGCAAATTGGACTCCATTGGTAAGAAATTTACCACAATGGCGGCAACAACGGTAAGAGCTTCCAACGCCTTAGCCATTCTGGGTCGATACGACCGTCAAATGTGGTCCGAGATCGCTGGTCTACTTCCCCAAATGCCCGATTCCATCCGGGAGGAAGCACAGGCCATCATTCTCGAGGGAGAAAAGATTTCAACAGAGATTATCGATTGTGCCGTCGATATAGCCTCTACTGGATTCCGACAATTGGCGGGTGCTGCAGTTTTGCGTCGCCAAGGCTGGCTGAAGTCAACAACCTTCCGGCCGGAAGTTCAATCCAGAGTGCTTGATTTGCCCTACGATGGCGAGTCTCTGTTTGGTAAGCACGTTGATGATGCCTTAGAACTCATCAAAAAAGACACGGACACAGCGAAGTCCTTAACAACTCTCCAATACAGGAAGAGGCCATTTCGTGGGGCACGTGGTAGAGGAGGAGGAACCTCTACTTTTCGAGGCACGAACCAATATAGAGGATACACTTACGACAACAGACAAAGAGGATCCTATCAGTCCCAAAATCGTTCATCCACCTCCAGACCTTACCAGCGGAAGTCCAACTACAGAGGTGGTGCGAACACCAGCAAAAAACAGTGAGAGGATTGTGCATCTTGGAGGTCGGATCTCGAAATTCTTCTGCAATTGGTCGAACATCACCAACGACCGATGGGTCTTGGATGTAGTTTCAAAGGGACACACCCTGGAATTTACGAAATTTCCCCCCGCTCGCCCGCCTTCGGGCCCACCTTCTCCCCATTTCAAGGAACTGTTGGCCCAGGTGCAGCTTCTGATCAGGAAAGGAGCCATAGGTACCGCAATGTCAACGCGGCAAGGGATTCCACTCCCGTTTCTTTCTAGTGAAGAAAAAATCAGGAGAGTGGCGCCCCATCTTGGATCTGAGGGCTCTAAACAAGTTCATCGCGTCCAAGACTTTTCAGATGCTAGCCCTGCTTCAAATCTTGAATTTCCTCATTCCAGGAGAGTTCTTTTCGACAATAGACCTTCAAGATGCATATTTCCATGTGCCTATTCACACCAGGCACAGGAAATACCTTCGTTTTACAGTCGGCCAATTTCATTACCAATTCAAGGTCCTCCCATTCGGCCTTCGATCGGCACCGAGGGTATTTACCAAGATCCTAGCCCCGGTGGCCGCTTACCTGCGCTTACAGAGCATCCAGTTTTATCCGTATCTGGACGATTGCCTCATAAAAGCCAGGACTTTCCAACTGACACAAGAACACACACAAGTCTGCATATCCCTGTTCGAAACTTTAGGTTTCTCCATCAATTGCCTGAAGTCACACTTTCGCCCTTCTCAACAACAAGACTTTCTAGGAGCCTCGCTCGATTCTCGGCTAGGGCAGGTGTTCGTTTCACAGGAACGTCAGGGCAGAATGTTACAAAAAGTTCAGTTCCTGCAGTCAAGACAGTACGTTTCTGTCCGAATGTTCAAGTCATTCCTCGGCATGGCTTCTTCGTGCATTCAACTGATTCCCAACTGCAGACTGCACATGAGAGTCCTTCAGGAAGAACTCGACAGCCAGTGGAAGCAGGTATCAGGGTCGTTCGAGGACAAGATCCATCTAACGCCCCGCATACAAAGAGCTTTGGAGTGGTGGGCTCATCCTCCAAATATAGCAACAGGTCGTTCATTCAAGGACGAACAACCAACACTGACACTGACGACAGACGCCTCCCTAGAAGGTTGGGGTGCTCATCTCGACGGAATGTCCGTGAGAGGCAAGTGGACGGCGTCTCAGCGCACTTGGCACATAAATCGCTTAGAACTACTGGCGATTTTCTTGGCCTTGAAGTCCTTTCAAAGAGTAGTGCAGGGACAGACATTGTTGGTGAAGACGGACAATACCACCAGCATGCACTACATCAACAAACAAGGCGGCACAAGATCTCTCGTGCTATCACAGCTGGCACAGGAAATTTGGGACTGGGCTCTACAACGTCAAATACATCTCCAAGCAATCCATGTACCAGGTGTGGCCAATGTGCTGGCGGACGCGCTCAGCAGAGCCCTCTCGGACAACCACGAATGGGAACTCCACCAACCAACGTTGGAGTACATCTTCCGACAGTGGGGACGACCGCAGTTGGATCTCTTTGCAACTGTTCTCAACAGGAAATGTCTAAGGTTTGCGAGCCGGCATCCTCACAAGGAGTCGAGTGGGAATGCTTTTTCAATAAATTGGTCGAACGCCTTCAGTTATGCATTCCCTCCTCTGCCGCTCATTCCACGTCTGTTACACAGAATGAGATTCCAACCATGACGGATGATCCTGATCGCACCCAAATGGCCGAGACGTCCTTGGTTCTCAGATCTCCTCCTATTCTCTCTGACACAACCGATGCGGTTGCATCCGCTACCACATCTTCTCACAATGCATCAGGGTCAAATATGCCATCCGGATCCAGCATACCTTCAACTTCATGCTTGGAACCTGAGTACTATGAATTTGCACACATGAATATCGACAAGGATTGTAGGGCAGTGCTATCAAATGCTCGAGCACAATCTACTGTCAAAACTTACCAGCTGAAATGGAAGCATTTTTGCGCTTGGTGTTCCACTAGATCCCATGTGTGCTCAGCCAGAACAAATTTTGCCATTCTTTTTGTCGCTAGCAAAATCAGGACTATCTCACTCCACCCTTAAGGTTTTCCTGGCTGCTATCTCTCGTTTCCGTCATGATGGCATAACATCTTTGTACTCTTCCAGGATCATAAGACAGTTCTTCAAAGGCCTTTTTAGGATGTTTCCTCCAATCCGTCGGCCTCCACCTTCATGGCGACTCAACATAGTTCTGTCTCAGCTGCTTTTGCCTCCATTCGAGCCCATCCATTCTTCCAATCTGAAGTTCCTCACGTGGAAAGTGGCTCTGTTACTTGCTCTGACCTCTTCTAGACGCGTCAGCGACATTCAAGCTTTTACTATACAGCCACCGTTTTTGCAATTTTCCAACGAGGCTGTTACCTTGAGAACAAATCCCAGTTTTATTCCTAAGGTTCCCAGTGACTTTCATCTCAATGAACCTATTGTTCTTAAGACTTTCTTCCCTGCACCTCAATCTGCAGCGGAGCGCTCCTTACACACTCTGGATGTGAAGCGCTGTCTTAAATTTTACATTCAACGCACAGCTACCTTCAGAAAGTCTGATCAATTGTTTGTTGCATATGGCCCAGTATGCAAAGGACAACCCGTAACTAAACAGACTATCACCAGATGGATATCGTCTGCCATATCCTATTGTCATCAACGGGCCGGCAAGCCCCTTCCTGCTCCTGCTCGAGCTCATTCCACGAGAGCTGTATCGACTTCTGCTGCCCTCTTTGCGGGGGTACCTCTAAGACAAATCTGCAGAGCTGCTACTTGGTCCAGCAGCCATACTTTCACGAAGCACTACTGCCTGCAATCAACAGATGCCGCGGATGCGGCAGTGGGTCAAGCGGTGCTGCGGAATCTTTTCCATTAAAGGTGAGCCTCTGTTGCTACCCGCCTCCAGTCATAAAGGTATTGTCATGTTTTGGTTTTTTTTTTTATTGCTTATTAAGTGATAGGTTATGCCTAAACTTAATTTGTATCTTCCTTTATGACTAATTTATGTTTTACTGCTTTCTATTCTTATTCAAGCATGTGAATCTATGAAAGACACCCCTAATACTGGAGAAGAACATAAGTTACTTACCTGTAAACTGTGGTTCTCCAGTATTGGTGTCTTTCATAGATTCACATGCGACCCTCCCATCCTCCCCTCAGAGGCTCTCTTCTCCTCAAGCATTTATACTTACTTGTGCTACGAAAATCTGAGGACTTGGGCTTCTGAGGAGAAGGTTCTAGAGGAGGCTACAGCCTGATTGGCTGGAATGTGGACCAACACATAATGACTCCTATAAGTTACTAAAGTGAATTCTCCCTTGGGCTTTTCAATGGGCCTATTCTGTTCTATGGTACTTTTTTAAGTTTACATTTTTATTGCATTATATATGTATGTATATTTTATTTATAATATTTCTTATATATACATGCATATATTACTGCTATTTTATGTACCGTGGGACTCCCACTTCGACGACGGGGAATATTCAAGCATGTGAATCTATGAAAGACACCAATACTGGAGAACCACAGTTTACAGGTAAGTAACTTATGTTCATCTTTTCCAGCTTCGGTATGACCTCCGAGGCGGCGGTGGAGGATAGGATCTCTACTTCTGGATATCGTGAGAAATCATCCACCACGACGAGCATGTATTTCCCGCCTGGGAGGCTGCCAAAATCCGTGCTGGCCCGTTCCCACGGGGACGTTGGCCCTTCTTCGGTGATTACTGGAGCGGGGTGGTCAGGCAGGCTGGTTGCCAGACACACAGGGCACCTCTGGACTATGGCTTCCACAACTGAGTCTAGACCCGGGAACCAGAGTTTGCTCCGCAGGCGATTTTTCGATTTCACGATGCCCAGATGCGCACCATGAGCTAGGAGTGCTGCTTGTTGGGTGAGGCAGTCTGGCAACGCCAGGCGAGGGCCCCTCAGGAGGCATCCTTCCGGGGAGACTGATAGTTCATCTCGGACCTGGTACAACGCTTTTAGTGTTGCTTGGGCTCCAGAGGTACGGAAAGAGGCAGGGCTTTGGAGGTTCTTCCAATTTCCGGAGGCGATGGGTTGGATGGCAATTTGTAAACAGTCGTCATCTTTGGTAGCTCGCACTACTTCCTCCAGCGAGATAGGTAGTGGCCTGGATCTCTCCACGATCATCCGTACATACTCCTCTGTAGCCGTGGCTTCCGCCGCTTCTGCCGCCGTGACTGGGCGGGCATGTCGCGACAGGAAGTCGGCGGGGTTCCGGGTGGTGCTGGGCCGATATTCCACCGTGAATTGGAATTCCTAGAGTTGCAGCACCCACTTCTCGATCCGGGGAGGAGGACGAGTGGAGGACCCTTGGAATAAAGGGATGAGGGGCTTGTGGTCAGTTATTACCACGAAAGGGTGTCCGTACAAGTAGATGTGAAAATGCCGGCATCCCCACAGGATTGCGATAGCTTCTTGCTCGATTTGCGAGTAGCGCTGTTCTGTAGGTGTGAGGGTCCGGCTGGCGTAGGCAACGGGGGCCCACTCTCCGCAGGCCTACTGCTGGGCAAGGACGGCTCCTAAGCCTGTTGGGCTGGCGTCCACTACTAGTTGCAACTCATTTCGAGGGTCGAAGTAGGCCAGTGTTTTGTCTGCTGATAGGGCAGCCTTGGTCTTGCGAAAAGATTCCTGTTGCTCTGGGCCCCACTCCCAGGTGGAGGTTGACTTGGTGAGATCGCGAAGGGGGCCAGTGAGATCTGCTAGGTCTTTGATGAATCGCCCGCAGTAGGTGACCATTCCCAAGAAGCTGCGGACCGCCGTCACCGAGGTGGGGCAGGAGCCTCGTGAATGTCTTTTACTTTGTCTGGGTCTGGACCTATCCCTTGGTCAGAGAAACGGTACCCAAAGAAGCTGATGTCTTTACGCAGGAAGTCGCACTTCTCCTGGTGGAGGGTGAGGCCTCGTTCTTGTAGCCGGGCGAACACTGCATGGAGGCGCCGGATGTGTTCATCCAACGTGGGCGCGTGGACTAAGATGTCGTCACTGACGTTTAGGACGCCGTCCAGTCCCTGCAAGACATTCCGAATGATGTTTTGGAAAACTTCGGCCGCACTTGATATTCCGAAGTTTAGGCGGGTGTATCGCCAGAGTCCAGCATGAGTCGAGAAGGTGGTGATTGGGCGTGAATCCGGGTGTAGGGGAATCTGGTGGTATCCTGACCTCAGATCCATCTTAGAGAACCATTTCGATCCAGACAGTTCACCAATTATGTCGTCTATTGTGGGTGTTAGGTGGCGTTCACGCTTGATGGCAAGATTGGGAATGCGCATGTCCACGCAGATTCTCACTGCGTCTGGCTGTTTTGGTTTCACGATGGGGGAATACCCACGGGGTAGGGCCGCTCACCCTCTCGATGATTCCTGCTCGTTCCACAACCTTAGCTCTGCCTCCACCTTAGGTCGCAGGTGGAACGCGATGCGTCGGTGTCGGTGTCGAAGGGCCACTGGGGCGACTGATGTGTCTACGTGGAGATGGATGGCCGGCCCTTTCAAACACCCGATTCCGTCGAACAGGGTTGTGAACTCCTGCATTAAGTGGTCAAGGCTGTGGGCTTGGACTGTGAGGAGATACACCCTATCACAGTCAATGATAACCTACTCGAGATACAAAGGCCCGGTTCCATGTTAAATCTCGTACAATTGCTACAAATAAATCTATTGGAAGCCAAGACGTCCTTATAAATAAGCCACGGGTATTATAGCAAAGAACAAGGCAGATTTCCTGAGGAAGGCGACCGCCGAAACGCGTTGAAGGAACTATTTCTGCGTTTATATTAAGTTTCAAACAGGGATGATGTTGTTTTAAAGGATATAGATTTTATGTGAAACTATCCTAATGTTTTGTATGTAAAAATGTTTTTTGTAAACTAAAAAAGTGAAAGTATATATATGAAAAGGATAAAATAAGGGAAAAAAAAGAAAGAAAATAAGAAAAACTATAAACATAACTAAAAAGAAGAAATATCAAAGATGCATAAAGAATAAATAACATCAATCAGATCTTTATGAGTGGAAAATGAGTTATTATAAAATACATGTCTAATTTACTCATGAATTACCAGTACACATAACCCGGTGTGCTCATTCCGTTTTCCAAAAAAAAAGTGGATCGCTTCCCCTCCGAGGTGCAATAGCATGGCACGCCGCCGCTCCACTGCGACTTCCGCCGCAACAAAGTAGTTTTCCAGTCTTTCTACCCATTTCTTCCACCGTGTGGCTTGTGACGGCGGTGTACCGGTGACTGTAAAGGGTTCCAGGGGGGGCACGTGGGTCATGGCCTCAAAGGGCAAACGCAGGTAGCAAGAGTTCTGATAGCAACCTTCAGAGCGAGGTGTCTCCGCACTCTGGTGTCGGTGGTGGACTCTCTGGGCATGGCACTGGTGGCTAGGAACTTCAGGCCCGCAGGAGGAGCAAAGCCAGGGGTCACAAACGGAGTAAACTGTATCTCATGCGAAATGCGTGAGAAACGGCAGTCCGGTGCGGTGCACACGAGAAGCGTGAGGGATGGCAGGGTGGTGCGCAGCTCCGCACGTGCGGCCTCTGCTGGGAGAGAGTGTTACCGGGTGGGGGCTCGTTGCAGGGTCTGGAGTGGCGCTGCCCAGGGCGTGGGCAGGTGTGGAGACACCGCTGGAGCGCTCGAGCACGGCGCGCTCTCACCTTGGAGATTGGGCACTCCCGCCAGGCAGGAGAAGCGTAGAGGGAGAGCCAGTGCGTCCGGAGCCTCGACTGAGGTAGGCGGCAGGTTCGGGTGGGGTGCGCTCGGCACCGGGGCAGCCAGGGGCTCACACCGCCACGTGGCACGGCGGGATCTGGGTCAGCCGCCGGATGTTGGGGGCAGCAGGGCCTCGCCGTGACGCTCCTTAGGCAAGGGCGTGGGAGGCAAAACACGCGGTGGGGTGGCAAAGACCACCTCGTCGCCAATGTGGTGTTTGGACAAGGCCTTAAAAGAATAGACTCGGCACACGTGTTGTAGTTACTGTGACCGGCTGCAACCTGACGCCACGCCCAGGTCCCTGGGCTTTTATTAGCACACCAGCGTGCCGCCCGCGCGGACGCAGGGTCGGCCCACTGCTTATACGCTGGAGGGGGTGTGGTTACAAAGACTCCTATCAACAGTACCCACTTGGGTAAGCCCATTACGAGGCTGAAAAACTACAAGCCCCTCCCGCTGACTGAAGATAAACAAAGAATCAACTGACTTGTTTCTCTTCAGTCAGAGCGAGCTGAGGCCCGGAAGAGGATGGGGGGGGGGGGGGGCAGAGAGCAGGAGGCACCACAGAGCACTGCTCGGGACCCTGACAAGGGTGGGAGAGTCAGCATTCTCCAGGGCAATGCTCATATGAGAAGGGATGAGGCAGCAAAATGGTACCCTCAAGCACTCTTGTTGGAACACACCATGGGCGTCTGCAGGGGGGGAGGGCAAGGGGGGATTGGGGGGCTAAGAAGAGTGCAAGGCGGCGGGGAGAAGGGTGCAAGGCAGAGGGGAGAAGGGTGCAAGGCAGAGGGGAGAAGGGTGCAAGGCAGAGGGGGGAAGGGTGCAAGGCAGAGGGGAGACGGGTGCAAGGCAGAGGGGAGAAGGGTGCTAGAGGGATGGTGATTACGTTAAAAATTAGCCCCCCCCTGGAAAAATTTATGCGGAAGCCCATGGCAACGCACACTACTTTGTGAGAATGGAGAGAGTGGGGAGAGAGAGAGACAGTGGGCAGAGAGAGAGACAGTGGAGAGAGTAGAGAGAGAGTAGAGAGAGAGTAGAGCGAGAGATACTGGAGAGAGAGAGATACTGGAGAGAGAGTAGAGAGGGATACTGGAGAGAATAGAGAGGGATACTGGAGAGAGAGTAGAGAGGGATACTGGAGAGAGTAGAGAGGGATACTGGAGAGAGTGGAAAGAGTAGAGAGAGAGACAGTGGAGAGAGAGAGACAGTGGGGAGAGAAAGAGAGAGACAGTGGGGAGAGAAAGAGAGAGACAGTGGAGAGAGAAAGAGAGAGACAGTGGAGAGAGAGAGAGAGACAGTGGAGAGAGAGAGAGAGACAGTGGAGAGAGAGAGAGACAGTGGAGTGCCCATGATTGCCTTCACTTAGTGTGTTGAATTGTGGGATTTGCAGTCCAACTTCTGTAGTTTGTCCCTCTCATTCCATGGTGACAAATCTGTTTCCCCTCCAAATTTCTCCTTTGCTCTGTGCTTAGGCCTGTGTGCTGAAACAGTGCACCCCCAGCCACCATTTTGTGTTCACAAGCCAGTGAGGCCAGCCCCCCTGCCCCCTGCCCCCCCCCCCCCCCCCCCCCCCACCCTCCCAGCAACAGGGATTTTCTACATCAGAGGCTGTTTCTGTGAGCTGTTGAAACTGTATTTACTGGGGCCTGTGCACTTAGTTGTTTTTGGCCAGCAGGGGGAGTAAAGCTTTATTCAAACAGTATTGTTAGATTTCGAGTTAGTAAAGCCTTTACCTGCTGAAGTCCAAAGTTGTGGATTGAGCCGGTCTGTCTCCTAGGAGATTCTGAACAGGAGCAAGCAGCTTCCAACTCCCTGGCCAGCAAACCTTGTCTGAGGTTGCTGGGACCTTATATGGTGTGCTGATGGTTGGCACATGTGTACACTGATTGGTGGTTGTATCTGGTGTTTCTATTGGGTTAGGGTTAATGTCCTCATTGGCTGGGTATTTGAGGGTTCTGATTGGTTTCTCGGTCTGTGATTCAATCATTGCAGGGTTGGGGCTAGGGTTCGGATTTATATAGGAAGTAGGGACTAGGGCTTCCTATGTTATTGGTTGTTGGGAGTAGGGTGGGACTAGGGCTACGGTTAGACCTTTAATTGGAAGTAGCGATTTAGTGCTTCTGGTGTGACTGGTTGTTGGACCAGTTGTGGGACTAAGAGTAGGGTTAGGCTTTCTATTGGAAGTAGGGACTAGGGCTACTTGTACCATTGGCTGCTTGGACTTGGGTTGGGGCTAGTGGTAGGACTAAGGCCTTTATTGGATGTCGAGATCAGGGTTTTTGAACTGATTGGGTGCTTGGCTAGGGTTAAGATTGGCTGCAAGGTCCTGGTCTCCTATTGGGTCAAGATGTTAGGGCTAGTGTTGTGATTGGATAGTGTTAGGGCTAGGGTTCCCATTGGCTGAAAGGGTCACCTGATTACTAGGGCTACAAAAAGGGCCAGGCTTAGGGCGACTCAGCCCGGGCGTCGAGGCTAAGGGTGGAGAGGACAAGGGTAGTTGCCTGTTTGGACCTGTTTGAGACTGGTCGGGACTAGGGCCTGAAATGCTGCCCTTTTTCTCTTAAAAAAAATAATAAAATCCTTCACTCTTTTATCCCTCCACTATCCTTTTTCTATCAAAATTAACAGACTAACATGTTCACTTCTCAAATTCCATGTTCCATATTCAACTATACTAATATACTGCCCAAATAACTGAATAACATATCTAATACTCAAATTACTTCATATTTATACTATACTAATTTTCAACACTAATCCTTTATGGGTTCCGGAGTGGCGTGCTACTCGCCAAAAAAGCGCTTCAACACCCATCAGGGGTAACAAGTGCTATATGAATGCAAATCTTTCTTACCCTTTTATCCATCCGCTATCCTTCTCACGCCAAGTAACACACTAATATCCACCACTGAAATTACCTCATATTTCACCATATTAATTCACCACTAATCCTTTATAGGCTCCCTGAATAGCATGCGTCAACAAGCGAGCGATAAATAAATACTAACCTTTGTCCTACTCTATCCTTCTGTTATCATTCCAAATCCAAATAACTGACTAACCTATCCACCACTTAAAATGTACTTGCATGTTTCACTATACTAATTCAAAACTAATACTCTGTGGGTCCCGGAGTAGCGTGCTACCCGCCAAAAAAGCGCTTCGACGCCTCGTCAGGGGTAGTAAGCGCTATATAAATACAATACAATGGAGAGAGAGAGAGACAGTGGGGAGAGAGAGAGAGAGAGAGTGGAGAGAGAGAGAGTGGAGAGAGAGTGGAGAGAGAGAGTGGAGAGAGAGAGAGACAGTGGAGAGAGAGAGAGAGAGACAGTGGAGAGAGAGAGAGAGACAGTGGAGAGAGAGAGAGACAGTGGAGAGAGAGAGAGAAAGTGGAGAGAGAGAGAAAGTGGAGAGAGAGAAAGTGGAGAGAGTGTGAGTGGAGAGAGAGTGAGTGGAGAGAGAGTGAGTGGAGAGAGAGAGTGGAGAGAGAGTGTGGAGAGAGAGTGTGGAGTGGAGAGAGAGAGACAGTGGAGTGGAGAGAGAGAGACAGTGGAGTGGAGAGAGAGACGGAGTGGAGAGAGAGACAGTGGAGTGGAGAGAGAGACAGTGGAGTGGAGAGAGAGACAGTGGAGTGGAGAGAGAGACAGTGGAGTGGAGAGAGAGGAGTGGAGAGAGAGACAGTGGAGTGGAGAGAGAGTAGAGAGAGATACTGGAGAGAGAGTAGAGAGAGATACTGGAGAGAGAGTAGAGAGGGATACTGGAGCGAGAGTAGAGAGGGATACTGGAGCGAGAGTAGAGAGGGATACTGGAGCGAGAGTGGAAAGAGTAGAGAGAGAGTGGAAAGAGTAGAGAGAGAGACAGTGGAGAGAGAGAGACAGTGGAGAGAGAGAGACAGTGGAGAGAGAATGAGTGGAGAGAGAATGAGTGGAGAGAGAGAGTGGAGAGAGAGAGATAGAGTGGAGAGAGATGGTGACAGACTGAATACTGACTGACCGAGAGACTGACTGACTGACAGAGAGAGAGAGAGAGAGAGAGAGAGAGAGAGAGAGAGACTGACTGAGAGAGAGAGACTGACTGACTGACAGCGAGACTGACTGACTGACTGACCGAGAGAGGCTGAATGACCGAGAGAGGCTGAATGACAGAGAGACTGTGATGGAATTGGGGGTCACAGTGTGTATGAAGCTATGCAATGCCTCTTAAGATTGCTATTGTCTAGTAATAAAAATGTATTATCAAAATGTACTCTTTGTAGTTACATCTGCTTTTGAAATACTGCATTGTCGCATTGTCTAATGTTTTAAAACGGAAACGAGAAGGAGCAGTGGATGTTCTTTTGTCAAAACTGAACTATGAGTGGGCCCGATGTTGTATATCATGACCGAAGTCTGCATCAGGAAACCAACCTAAAATTGGGCAAACTTCCCCGGCGTACTGATGGCAGGCACCCTGTAATGAATGGACCACCACCTACGATAGCCTGCTGGCAGAGTAAGCCCAACATTTGACTCCACCATCCAGTGTTACTTATAACGGCTGGATTGGTGACAGTGGCGTAACAATAGCCCGCATCCCCTGCAGTATGGCGGGTTGCTGGCCTGAGAGCTCTGGACTGGCACGGAGGATGGGAGGGAGCCCCCTCAAGTTTTGTTACGCCACCGGGACTCATGGAAGTCACACCACCCTGGACTCTATTCGGTGTCTAGTTTCCAGAAATGTCTGGGTTTGGTAGGTGTTCCTGTGTGGCAGCCAAACCACCACCCAAATACTATTGCTAGGCATAGCACTAATAAGGGGAAATGTTAAGGGTGAAAGCCAGTGGCGTAACACAGGCCCCTGCAGCCCCCACGTTGGAGGGGACCCACACGCTTTAGGGGGGCCCCCTCAGCACAGTGCTCTGGCTGGCAAGCTCCTGATTGAGTTCGGAGGGGGCCCCTCCACGTACCATGCAGGGGGGCCCCTCAAGTTTAGTTACGCCATTGGTGAAAGCTTTATGTCTACACTTTGCATTTTGGGGTCTTTCCCATAAAAAGTAATACACCCAGCCACACAGGGGGGTACCATTTTTATCACAATAAGTGCAGGAACACAAAATACTAGAGCATGTGTTGAATTTCTCTTCCATGTAAGCCATTGCTAATAAATGTTCGCATTTTGCAGTGTCCTCGGACTCACATGATAGTATGGGCAAGCCCCCAATTCAAAGCCGTACAAATTACCACTAATTCTAAATTATTATGGTCACATTTAAAAACTGCATAGCAAACAGTCATAACCCTTATATATCCCTTATTTTTACTATATGAATTTATTCATTGTCAGTACTCAATAAAAAATCACTATAAGCAGCAGCTCAGTTGTTGGATCTGCAGATCACATATTTTTGGACAACCAACAAATATTTTATATCCCATGGACTAAAAGTGTCTCACATACATAACAGTTTTTTATTTTTGTAGAACAGCCATCAGTGCAAAAAAATTACAGCTAAAAATGTTGTCTACTTATTTTCATGTTTTTAAAAGAATTATTTCAACCACTGGTTTCTTTAGGAAAATCTGAGCAACCTACACAAATGACCCTTTGCTGAATTAGTCATTCATTATACACTTCAGAAATGTAAACCTTTCTGGGTACATCGATGAGTTCAACTTTTTTCCACTACAAACTGCAAGTAGGTAGAAACCTAAAAAATAAGAAAGCACAAGTTACTTACTTGTGTAACGATATATCTGTAAGCGACATTAGTTAGTGATAGATTCCTTACCTTAGAATATCCCCAGGTGTCAGACTGGATCCAGAAAGTTTTTTCGTCACCACTGTCATTGAAATCGCCCTGCCCAATGAGTCAGTAGTGTCAAGACCACAACGGATGGTGAACTTGGCTGCGTCTCTCCCCTCAGCAATAGCTTGGGGAAGAATTGTCCGAGCCTCCACCGGACACTGAGGCAGCACTTGCGCAACCGTATCCCACACAGAATGGGAGTAATGGCCCAAGAGACATGCGGTTTCACAGACCGCAGGCCTGAACTGGCGGAAGAGAAAATCTTCTTCCCAAACTGCTCCAATTTCTTGGATTCCCTGTCCGGAGGTGCGGAAGGGAATGCGCTTGGGGAAGTAGAAGCTTGGACAACCAAGCTCTCGGGGTGGGGTGATGGGAGAGGAAAACAGGTCACCCGGGGCCGGGCGATGGCATCGGGCCACGTTCTTGTCCACAGGAGCCCCTGTGTTGTGCCTGGACCAGGTGCCCAAAAGAAGGTCTGAGAGGGCGTCATTAAAGGGCAGCAGCGGCTCCGTAGTAGCAGAAGCTGGCCGAAGCACCTCTGTCAGGAGATTAGTCCTGATGGCCACAGTAGGGAGTTCGCGGTGGAGAGCCTCGGCTGCCCTACGGAACACCATAGAATATGATCCACCCTCCTCTATAGCCACGGTAGAAGGAGATGGTGCGCCAGGTTCAGGAGCATAATCCTGGTCACCTGCATCCTCCGGATCCTCATCCCATTCCTGGTCCAACTCGCAATGGGCTGCGAGAGGGTCCTCTGACCCCTCCCAGTCCTCCTCTTCATCCATAGCCTGTGGAACAGGAGGAACATACGGAGGTGGGTGGACTAAGGGAAAGAAATTCCCAAACGGCGTTGGAATCAGCGTCGGTCAACACCCTTCTGGCACCTGTCCCATGCCGGGGAGGGAGCTGAGGTCGCGGTTGGCGACGCCAATTCGGTGGAGGTCGCACAGGGCCTACTGGCATGGACGGGGATCCAGGCCTGGATCCACGGAGGTCCCTCGGCATCAATGCCGGAGTCGTCGACGACATCGGGCCGGAGCCGTCCAAGAACGAGGACACCCAGCCAGGCCCGAAGGCGCACCGGCGGGGCCAGACGGTCCAAAGACATGTTCCATGGCTGACAGGAACTCCTGCAGCTGGGCCGGAGTCGCTGATGGATCCGAAAGGGTGGGTAGGCCATCGGCAACTGCTAGGCTCCGCAGGGGCAGCGCAACCGGCTAGGGGAAGGCGAAGAGCGACGATGCTTCTTCGACTTTTTATGATTTGCCTTACCTGACTCCGAGTGCCAAGGCTGCGAGTGATGGTGATGGCTCCGCACACGGTCCCTCGACCTCCCTCTGGATTGGGACCGTAAACGGCACAGAACCTACTCCCGGGCCTCCAGACACTTTCTGGACCGCTCCCGCAAAGTTTTCAGAGCCATGGCCCGGAAGTGGGGGCACGACTCGGGGTCATGGTCGCGCCCCAGGCAGTAGAGACCCTCTCTGTGCGGGTCCGTCACCAACATCGTGCGGGGACAGGCTGCGCAAGACTTAAAACCTGGCATCCCTATGCACCTGTAGATTGTAAGTATTACTTGAAAACAGAGACAAAAGTCCCCAAAAAAACTCAGTCTAAAAATAACTGGGGTTACCGCTTGCTGGCGCAGAAAAAGAAAGAACGGACATCAGCGTGCGTGGGCGCATCCAAGTAGCTCCAGCAACGTCATCTCGGCGACTACGACGCCAGCGACGTAAACGGAGCCGTACGACAACGCCCAGGCGTACTGCTGACGGAAAAAACTTTCCGAATCCAGTCTGACGCCTGGGGATATTCTAAGGTAAGGAATCTATCATTAACGTGTCGCTTTCAGATATTCATAAACAACACTGCCTGTTCCCAAATGCCCGGAAAAGGGTTATCTTAACAACGCAGACCTTTAGTTGATGCAATTTTAAAGGCAAAACTTAGTTTTTCTTACAGCACTTTCTCCTTTTGAAATAAAACGTTTTGCTATGTTTTGGCACGTGGCTTGGTTCCTCCAAGGTAATTTACAACCATGGCAGCATGAAAATTACAAACGTGTGAAAAAAGAACATACCTAATGCGTAAAAAAAAGGCGCAGAAACTGCCATCAACATCAAAACATTTCTGCGTCCAGGGGCTGCGTTGTTGAGGAGACTTAGCACAAATACTTAAAGACCACTATATCAAGATTTGAAGCCTATGGGCAATTTTGGGAAAAGCTGAAGATCTGGTTTATATAGAGATCAGTTTTGGTAATCAGCCATGTTGTGATTATTTGATATCGACAAGAAGTTGATTAAGCCTGCTTAGAACAGTGTTTTTTCCAACACGATCAGGTGTGACAAAACTTTTAGACTAAAGTTTTAACTATGAAGGAAAAATATTCAAACTCAAGTGATCAAAAAGCAGGTTTCTAATGTAAATTATGCCCTAAGTTTCTGCACCACAATTTTTTTTTCTGCTATAGTACGTCACAGTCAATAAAATACTGCATCACGTGACACCTCATAAGAACCCAGAGCCCCATTTTATTATTATAATAAAATCTTGTTTAGCACATAGCTACACAAACAGGGGTTGCCAAGATTAGAACATCCAGGTTTTCAGATTTTTGCAGAAGATGGTCAGTGAGGGGCTGCTGAGTAAAAGTGTCGCGCACCAGCAACCGGGTGGTACAGATGCGCAGAGCGCATAAGAGGATATATGTAGGCTCCTTGTCGGTCGGCTGGCTACACCGAGTATCAGGCCTGGGCAGCTTAAAACGACCGTTTAGGAACAAGAACCCACGGTCGCGCTAGAAGAAAGTGAAAGTTCTAATTATTCCAATCACAGTAAATGAAACAGACCGGCCGGTTTTAATGCCCCCGCGATACACAATAAAACAGTGCAAAACACGTTGGGGAATGAGAGAGTGAAAAGGCACTTATGTGGATTCTGCTGAAGCAGGAAGCAGGGAAAGAGAGTCTGTGGCAGTTATTATGTGGAACTGAAGTGTTCTTATTGGGTCTTTTGTTTAGTTTTCCCAAAGACTCATGGGGAAATGTAGTTTTATGTTCTAATTACATAAAAGTTGTAAAAGGCTGCTGGTGATTAAAGTGAAGAAAGAAAAGTCTAACCCTTGCCTCCTGGTTCTGACTTAGACTCTCTTTTAATGGTAAAAAATATTGTGGAATCAAGATTTGGGAGCCTAGTTATCAATGATGAAGTAGTCTTTTGCATAGCATTTTGTAATGATTTGAAGACTTGTCTCTTGTCATTGCCCCTTCTTTCTCACAACTCATTGTGGCCCTGACGTTTTAGCGCCAAGTTGCCTTCATGTGAACTGAGACTCTTAAATGCATTCATACACGCGCTTGCCTGTTTTAGATCTTCTTGACTGACTTATCTCTTGATGCTCCACCATTTAATTCACTAAGCCTATATGTGACACCAACATACAATTTCAATTTCTACAACTTGCATGTGATACAGTTTTTGAAATTGAAAGAATTGAAAAATGTTATCACCCAAATGTGCTGGCGCCACTTAAATATTTTTTGTTGTGAGCTGTCTGAGGGGCTATAGCTGATTATGCTACAGCTAATTCAATGAACTTTCGTGGAACATGTGCTAGGAGATATCAAAAACAGAACAGACATCTGTTGTTGGGGCTGGTCTTGAGACAAGTCAAGTCATCTTTTTTGCTCAGTTAATTAAAACCATTGCAAATATTAATACATTAGTAAAATAGAATTATTATAAAAGATATAAAATGACGATTTGTTAATAGTTATTGCTACAGAAATTTAAGCAAATTTTACACTGAGCGTGGGTTAAAATCACTTAAGCCCCTTGTGTTGCTTGAAAGACTTTATTAAAAGTCTTGCACCTGGGAAAAAACGAGTACACAATGGCAATAGTTTCCTGCAGTAGATAGTCGTTGCTGCAAAGATATATGCTACTTTCAGACTGAGTAACCCTTACGGTAGCATTAGTCCCTTGTATTCCTGCGGTGGCTGTGTAAAAGGCATTGCCCCTGGGTTTTAAACCGCGTTCAAATGTGCAGCTTGGCTCGCTGTTCAGTGCCCCTTTAATTTGCTTCTTGGTTTTTGCTTCAGCTGGTGTCTGGCTATCTTGTTTCTTTTCTGCTTTCTCACAAAAATTTACGACATGGCATGCTAATTGAATGTGTTTTCCATCAAAGCAAGGAAGATTCATAATAAAAAAACAAAAGAAGCGAGGATTGAGATATGGCTAAAGATGAGAAAACAAGTATGCAGTAAGACCTGTAGTTCAGGAATTGGAATGTGTTACATACATTTGATACTCTGTGATTAGTCATTTTGGGGATGTTCGGTTCAACAGAGTAGCATATCACCTCTGTAATTCTTCAAATGGGTTATCTTTTGTAGTCATACCCCCCTCAAGGGGTGATAGTGGCTGTTTTAAGGCTTGATTTGGGAACACCCACAAATTTAGGATCGAGGGTATTTCCCAGACTATAGACTATTTGCCCTTCTACCCTGGAAATGGTTACAGATTACCTTGAACCTAAGGTTAGAGTTACTTCCTTTCCAGGGTTTAAAGGGGACAAAATCAACCCCAGATGTGCTGGGGATGTATGGGAAGAGCTTTCTCCAATGGGAGAGAAGTTTCCCTTGCAGGGAAAAAAGAAAAAAAAAATTGCATTTGCACAAAGGGTCCATTCCTCCAATTTGGTATTTTTCCTCTGAACAGCGAGAACGGGATCCAATGAAAATGATGTTACCTAGATTGCAAGTAGTATGTCTAAAAACCTGTGATTGGTACAGCTTTTAGGGTATATTTTACCTGGAATTGGTGACTAGGAAATAGATGTGAATACACGTACAGATGGAGGTATAAATCTCTACCATTATTTAGATATTTTTTTTTGCTTGAAATAGAGGCCCAGAATGCTCATGTTTCCACTTACTGTGCTTTGTTTATTAGAAAATATAGTTTTTTTCCCCTCAATTACTTTATATTCTGCATTTGCACAACAGTTTGAATATAAACATGTTAAACTGAGGGTTAGTTTTGAAATTAACATTTCAGATCACTAGTTTATGGCCAGGGAACAACAGGGTCATATTGGTGAGCACTTTCCAGCATTAGTTTAAAGTTACAACTTTACTCATAGCCACATTTCCTGTTCAGCATTCTTTGCTAAATATTTTCATCGAAACTCATGCAATAATTTGTTCTTTTAAATAGGGCCTTGCAACAGGAAAATCAAAGGCTGGAGGCACAACCAAACAAACTACAAGAAGAAAAAAACGTAGCACTAGTGGAAGATGAAATCATTGACATGGCTTGCTATAAGAATCTACGCTCAACATTGCTATTCAATCACTTCTATGGACGCCAAGGCAAAATTCACAAAGAATATTTACCATGCGACCTGTTGAGAAATATCTTTAATGTCAGATGCTATGTAGTTCCCTCTAGAAGACATATTCGTGAATGCTCCAGTTTGGCCTCCTGACTATGCATTTGGCATCACTCCCCAGCCATTTTAGTGGTGTGTTGTAGACAACACGTTACAATCTGATTTTGATGAGGTTTGACGTTGCATTTTGTCCAGATCTACATGTGTAAGATATCAGAAAAGCAGTATATGGTAGTTGTTGTCAAACATTGGTATTTCTGCCTAAGAAATGGCAAACATTGCAGTAGGGTACAATATTAATGTTGCGTCAGAACTCAACATTGTAACTATTAAATTTCAAGTATTTAATGAGTGTCTTTTTATCGTAAAGTACCGAGTTACTTACAGTGTTTTGTATTAATGTGAAATGCTTTTGCTATGCAAGTATAACAACCAAAAATTATCCAGCCATTAATATAACCGGTGGACCTACTGGGATGCATGAGTACTTTCAAATAATATATCATTATTTTCATGTGGTCTTAAAATGAAAGAAAAGAAACCAAGCTAAACATTGTAAATACACATGCATAGATATGGAAATAGCTGCTTTCTTTGAGGCCACTTTCTGGCCCACCCAGTGTGTGTACCAGGAGGCTAAGCTTAAATGCTGATTTCACCCTCTATTTTTCTTGCAGTTAATCATGGCTTCTGCGCTACGTTTTGACACATGCTAATGTTTCCCAAATACAAACTCCCAGCACATTTAAGAACTGTTCACATTGTGGTAAAAATGAGCAGAGATGACGGACATGTAAGTCTTCCAAGTTTCCGAATACCATGATATGGGCAGCTACAGTGTAAGGGAGGTAAACTAGAATTTAGGAAAGGCAGGAGAACGCTCAAAGCTAGGATCGATTTTCGGGGATTCCTGCTATGTCAGAGAGGTTTTATATTTGGAAGCAAGAAAGAGAACACCTTGAGGTTCACTCTCCTGCCAAGAAGCAGCAATGCTTTCTTCATAAGCTTAGTTTTGTGGTGAACTCCCGCATAATCAATGGCAGGTCTCCTTTAAGAGATTGCCCTTTGTCCACCATCCATAACAACTGTTCACAATTCAGCAATGAAGCTGCCACAGATTAGTGTCTTGTCTTTATTGACACTGTCATTGATGCCAAGATAGCCCTTTAATTTGAGACCATGAGCAGCTGTCTTAGTGCGGAGTGGATTCACAGTCAATTATCTTATTTGTTGAGGTGCTTGTCCCCCAAACATTCCCCATCAAGACACTCACTGTCAAGAAACAGTCAACTGTGAGTGAACTTTACCACGAAGGACCAGTGATCTTTCCACCTACTGCATTATTTCCAAAAAACATCTAGAGAATATAATAAAGAGATTAAATCATGGACCACGATCTGACTTGCTAGTCAGCAAAACGTCCAATGTCCGAACAACAAATCAAGTTTACCACATACTGTCTCAGAGAACTTTGGCACAACATGAGTTTTTGCAGAGATGTCCTGAAGGAAAAGGTTGCTTGTAGGCCTGGTTCTGCATCCTATGACTTCTTTGTCATTAAGATTAGAATAATTCCCTTCTCTGTGCATGGACCCTGAAATACTTCATCTATAGGGTTCAAAAATTGAAATCAAGGATTTAATTGTTCACGATAGCACCCTTCAGGAGCCTATCTAAAGCAATATTCTCCTGAAATGTAGACTACCAAACTCCAGAGATGTCAGTTTCAAACCTGAATTGTAAAAAATAACAAGAACCTGTCTAAGACGGAGGGAAAAACATAGCCTGATCGGCTTATATTATAGATTTGTATTAGACTCCTGTTCTTCTAAGGCATATGGTGCTTCCACCCTCCATGTTGCATTGTGCTGGCAGTCCCATCACAGTCAATTTATTTTTTATTTTACAGAGTTTTATATAGCGCGAACTTGACCCGAATCTGGTTTCAGAGCGCTTTACATGAGCACCAGTTGCCTTACATGAGGATACATTCATTTTTTTGTTAGGCGCGGGGAGATTAAGTGATTTGCCCAGAATCACAGGATGTTCAACATCATTGCCGAGACCCAAACCAAGTTCCCCAGATTCAAGGTCAACCGCCCTAGCCGTTAAGCCAAGTCCTCTTCCCCCAAACAATTGTTGAGGGGGGAAATAAAAACAAAGACATTTCTGTTTTGAGTGCCCAAGATAGTATAGCCGGGAGGTGTGAGGGTTGCTTAGGACTTCATTTAAGTTCCCATGATAAAGAATTGGGAATTCAAGTAACTAACATTTTCTTCTTCATCTAGGAGGTATTTATTGATGGTCATAAATGTTAGAATAGAATAGCGCTATAAGCGACCCTCTCAGTGCAGCTTTTGAGAAGCAGAAAAAGAAGGTGGATGAAGTATTGTGTATCAGTGTTAACATTAACTAATTAACCAAACTGATGTCACCATGGAGTTTAAATCTGAATCCAGGCATTAAGGTCTCATGTGCAGATTTGCCCAGATCTCCAAGTGAGAGCTTTTCAAATGCATACAGGAAGAACGGTTCTAAGCCAAGGTGTGGTGGCTACCCTACCTCTAGTGGAATTAGTGCAATGATCTTTAAGTTTCCCTGGGAGGATATTAACAGCTAATTGGTAACAGGTAGAAATAGGATGGTTGTTGAATAAAAGGCCATTGTTAAGAAAGAACTGGTTGCACTTCGTAAGTATGTTTTAAAAATCTATATAGAAATCTTAAAGGGCCGAAATTTGAAAAAGGACATCTGGCTTCGATGTCCTCTATGGGATTTAATTGAAAGCTGGACTTTTATGAACGAAAACCGCAGTCAAGTGCAATAGGTATGACAATTTAACACCCTCTTGACATGACATCGGATTATGTCCAATGTTTTGCACCATATGCCAAACCTTTTCCGTTTTGAGGGTGTAGGTGGTCCTTGTACACTGAAGATTGTCATATCTTAGAATGCCTATTAGAACTGGCAGCAAACTTCCATCATCATACTATCACTGATTTTAGGAGCCATGCTGCCAAATTAATCGGTCAGGTTTGGATGTTAAATTTTTCCCTGTAGCCTGCTCACTAGGATTAGTCTCCATGACTGCTTCATGTGTGGACCGATGGATATTTGAAGCAGACCTGGATATTTCCATTGTCTGTGTCAGTCTGATGCTATTAGAATCATTCCTGCTTGACAACTGCATAGCTTCAAGTCCTCTCTTGGAATCAGTGGGTACAGGTGAACTGAGTGAGATATACTATCCAGCACAGAAACATGGAGAAAAACAGGGAAAATGAGTAAGAGAGCAATCGAAGACGGTGTCCCTTTCTAGAGATGGCACCATTCTTCCTTGATGGTATGAATCTTGGGTAAGTCTGACCTTTGGTTCCATCAGCGGATGATGCTGTGACGAGTCCGCGCCAACCAGGAATTCAGCGAACGCCCCAGGATGCTGCTGGACACACAGGTAAGACTCTATAGGAAAAGTGGTTCAAAAGACAGACAACCAAGACCTCAAAGATAAGGAGGAAGCTAACAAAGGGATGGGGGGGGGGGGGGGGGGGGGGGGGTGGGGACCCAGAAGGAGCAAATAACATTGTGCAATGCAAAACGTATGCGAACTGTAGCAAGAATCTGAAAAGCTGTTGCAGCCACACAGCTAAAATCCTGAAGAGTCTAAATAGGGCTTTACCCATCTTGATCTCAAAACTACCCCAAACCAGGAAGTGACTATGCATGTATTCCCTGGAAACTAGCTGTCTAGAGTTCCAGCCAGTCTATGCTTCCACAGTTCAATTCTCCTGTGCTTTAAACCCCTGCATACCTGTTGCTTAATTTGAATCTTCACATAAACTGATCTACCCTCAGAATTCTGAATGCAAAGTCTCAGCATTTGTTGTTTTGAGCTGTTGAGAAGACGTCTAGCTATGGACTTTCCCACTCATTGAAGATGTCTTGTACCACTTGCTTGTCCGGGACCCACTTGTGCTTTTCTTTAACGAAGAAACTTAGGAAGACTACTTATTAATTTAGATTGCCAAATGTAGGAAAATGCCCCTTTTTGACATGGTGATACCCTCCTTTGTCCCTGGTATCTGATGCAATCTTGACAGAAATGCACTGGCTTTCTGCTATACAGGTCCCCAGTGCCAGATCTTTCCCGAAAACTGTACAATTGTTCCCCAATTGGCAAGCACTTTAGCACCCCTGTAAATCCGTAGTAAATGTAAATCACCCCTACAGCTTAAAGGCAGGGTACGTTATATTACACTTGTGGACATAGCTACATGAGCAGATATGCACTTGTGATGTTTAAGTCGATTCTTAGACATGGCAAGTGATCTACGCGGCGATCCAAAGACAGGCAGACAAACAAGGTGTCGTCCTTGAATAGTTGTGTTCTTGGGACACCTACCTGCAGGACACCCTGTCGAGTTTACTTCCTCAATAAACTCACACAGGTTTCCCTTATTGTTGGGATCCCCTCCCTACATGTTGATTCAACTGGAATCCCATGTGATCAGTTAATTGGTACTTTGACCGAATTACGGTGTGACCAATTTTGGAACGGGTAACAACACATGTCCTGAAGAAGACCGGGGTGCCCTTTGTGGCCCAGTAAGTCGGTCGAAACATGTTGACAAAGGCGGTATTAGGAGGGTTGTTTTGATAACCATGAGTTTCTCTTGGAAACATTACCCATCCTCTTTTTTCTTTTAATCCTGGTTGTGGAACCTATTAATAAAGTTTTTGCTTGGTATCCACAAATTCGTTTTAAACACTTTCCCTTTAACTGCACGTGCTGTGGACCTTTTCCAGTCACTGGGTGATACTTCACTGATCACTATTTGATTTATATGTTGTTTGGTCTTGTACAGTTGTCTTATGATGTTAAAACCCCCCTTCCCTATGCTCCGCCCAGAGTGTGGCTACACCTAGGGGTATTGTAAGCAGACCCGATGATGACGCATGTCACACACTTCGGTGTGTGAGTGAGGGCAGTATACTCAAAACAAAGGATTTTTTGTTTTGTGGAGTGTCGAGGGTTTTTTCTTCTTTTCTTACTTTCCCTCTCCACCCCTCTATGTGTATACAAATATTACTCAGGGGGTTCAGGGTGGGAGAGCTTTAGACACGATTGACCCTCTCCCCTTATTTGTGTTGAATGAAGTGATCAGGGAAGCCATCTTGTTTATATGTACTGGACACTGGTGATTCTGAGTTTCCCAGCTACATGATGGCTTCAGTGAAACCAAAGGTGTTCAGTATCAACATCTTGTATTAATAAACCCACACAGATTCCAGTGATGGATGTATTAAAACATGCACCTAAAGGGTAACTTAAAGGATACCCCTTGTACCCTACTTTACTCTAGTGTGCTGGCTAACTGGTACACTGAAGCCTACCACCAGAGACACGCATCTGACCCCCTAGGAGGTTAGAGCCTCACACTGAGGTCAGGAACAGTGCCTTGTCTGGCAGATGGTTTACACCTCCTCCAGCAGGATGGCTAGTAAATCAGCATACCAAGGCCAGAGGATTCAAAACCTCTGCCACCTTTAAAGTGCGACCTTGGCATCCCCAGATCTGGAAGATGCCACCCCCTGCCCTGAGGTCCATTTGGCACCAGGAGTGGCAGGAAATTAGTTATGTAAGGAGGTGTGGAGCAGATCTAGGTTAGAGACACTCATAAGATGAACTGCCTGATGTGCCCCACTCTAGGAAAATTCCGTCATCTAGGTGATGCCACAATTAGGAACACTGGGACAGAGTTATGCCCACTTCCCAAAGAAAGTGGTCATCCTCCCTGACCCCCCCTAAATTGAATATTTAGGTGGGCCCGGACACCAGAACTTCAGATTGACCGGACTAAAGAAGAAGAGGACACTAAAAGGCTGATCAATGTGAGAACTGAAGTCTGCTGTGGACTTTTGGTGCCAAACCCTGCTTACCTGCTCCAGACAACAATTGCCAAGACCCGGCTTGTCCTGCAGCTGTGCATCCTCTAAAACCCTTGGAGGGTTGCCTGTACTTAGGAAACCAGTCAGCATCTCCCTTGGAGCAGAGGAGCCACTCCCCTGCATGCTGCTGGCACCAACCGGGACTTCTGGTTCCAAAAAGCTGCTGACCACTGGGTTCACCAATGCAGTAGCCGATCAGGAGGAAGTCAGCATAGACAAAAAGGTCAGATCCATCTCCTTACCAAGGTTGGAGACGCCAGGACCCCTACAAGCCTCCCTGCACAAATAACTGGGGTACCGGATCTCTTGCCACGACCAAACACCTGTGAATAGTCCAATCCAGACTCCAACAATATGAAGACCGACAAGGGACGTCAGGTCTGCAGAGGCCAGCACTGAGAGTGGCCCAGCTGTCCTATTTTGTCGCAGACCAAGAACACTGACCACCTCCGATGGAAAACAGTCAGAACAACGCGGGCAGAACCACGTGCGTTTTAACTAAACAAGCACTAAGCCGCTTGCCTTAACCACGCATATGCGCCGTTAAGGCAGTACGTGGTCTAGCTTCTGGCTGCAGCTTGGCAGAAGCAGGGAGACGCCAGGAAGAGAGGATGTGGTGAGGTAAGTGGGCAGGGGCTGGGGAGTCGTTTGTATGGATGAGGGGTGGGGTCTGGGTCATTTTCAGGGCTGGGGGGTTAGGTTGTTTTCAGGGTTGGAGGGTCAGCATAATTTTCAGGGCTAGGTGGGTCGGGGTAGTTTTCAGATCGGGGGGTCGGGTCGTTTACAGGGGATGGGATTGGGATCGTTTTAATGGCAGGGGGGGGGGTCAGATAGTTTTTAAATTAGGGGTTAGGGTATTAGGCCTAAGGGCAGTAGAAGGGTTTGGGGAACTTTCAGGGACAGAGTGGGGTGGAGGGGGAGGGTTGGGTAGTATATGTTAAGGGACAGTGTTTTAGGACTCCGGGGATGGGTAGTCGGGGTAGTTTCTACAGCTTAGGGGAGGGTGGGGTAGTTCTTTTTAGGGCTGAGGGGGGTTTGGTGTTGAGGTCGTTTTTATTATAGGGGTTAGGGTTTTAGGCCTAAGGGCAGTGGAAGGGGTTGGGGGTAGTTTTAGGGACAGCGGGGAGGGGGGGGGTGGTTGGGGTATTTGGATCTCAGGGGAGTAGGTAAGAGTGTTTGTAGCTTAGGGCAGGGGAAGGGGGGTCGCGACCTTAGCCACTCATACCCCTTTAACAATCATGCCTTTACCGTGAAATTGCTTGGTAAAGGCATGCATGGAAAAGGAATGCATGGTTAAGGCGCGTTCAGGCTGCGTGGTAGAGGCACGCGTGGTTTAGCCCTGCATGCATCTATCATACAACCACCTATGATGCACAGGAGTCAGTCAACCAAAACCCTCTGCACTCGAGCTTCCTGGCCGGCTAACACCGACTGCTCCCCCCTTGCTCCCAGGACCCTCACAAACTGAAATGTTTTTCTATCAATAGGACAGCATTACCACTTAAAACACCCTCTTTGCTAACATTGCTAAAGCATGTAAAGGTGATCAGATGAAAAGTACTCACCCAATTACAAGGTTCTTGGTATTTAAGTGTATATATAAAACTTGTTATTTATCTAAATTTGTGAGGCAGACCCTTCTTCGGTTTGTGGATCATTTATTGACTCAGTGTATGCAACAAATGCCTAACACTCGCCTCAGAGAAGCCGAAGGCTGCCTGACAACTACCACAAATAGAACACCTTAAAGCAAGCCCCTGTCCACTTACAAGGATGGACTCTTTACACAATATACCTCTTTTTGGTATACGAAATAAAGAGCCAGCTTCCTACATGAAAGATGTGTACCACATTCAACTGGCGACCTCGGGCAATGCTTACAGCCACATCTTTTGTACTTCCAGCCATAGTGTTCTAAACTTGACACCACCCTGCTTATTAATGTAGTGCATGTTTGTGGTTTTGTCCGCCTGAAAGAGGATGGTTTTCGTCATCAGAGATGGAAGGAAAGTTTTGAGGGCTGCATGGGATGCTCTCAACTCCAGACACTGATCTGCAAGAGCTCTCCTTTTCCCACTAGCGACCTTAAACTGAGTTTTCCAAGATGAGCTCCCATCCTGTAATAGATGCATTTGAGCCAATCATCCGTAACAGTAATTCTTATTAGAATGGAACTCTGTAGGGGTTTTCTCCTTCAATATCTCCATGAGAGCAATTACTTTGCTTGGAATGTTAGCTGAAGTTGGTTGTCTGAATTGTTTCATTTATGAGAACACTGATCTTCTAGGCACTGTTGCAGGTCTCTTATGTGGTCTTCTATTTGGGACAATGGAAATGCAGGAAGCCACTATATACTGTTGGCTTGTTAGGGTTCAACAGAAGGAAACCTTTATCTTGGTCAGTCTCTCTTTCGAAGGGAACACTTGTCCTTCCACTGTGTCAAAGTGGAATTGACATTGAGCAGTTACTAATACTGATTTTTGTAGAGTGAGTTGGAGGCCATACCTCGTAGCAGAATTGTTGTCTACATGAAATCTTGTTACGCCCCCAACTGACTAGGAGCTTTGATTATCATGTTGTCTAGGTATGGGTAGACAAAAATCCCTGGCCTTGGCTGATGAGCAGCTACCTCTGCCATGCATTTCGAAAGCCTTGGAGAGCACTTTGATTTTGGAGTCATCCGTATGCATAGTGACGTCTGTCACAATCCGGATACCTGACATTTCAGAAAGGAAAAATCTGTACACTCTCAAGGAATAAAGAGGACATTATGATGGTACCGCTTGCACTCAAATGAGACACTGCTCAGAGTTCAGGTAGACTCCTGCTGTTAACTACTAAGAAACATGTAGAAAGAGATCCGAAGCTGAATGAGGTGAACTATGCTACCAAAATAGGATTGGAATTAGGCCCCTTGGTTCTTGAGATCTTGTGTAAGACTTCCAAGAACTTTTTAAATGTTACTTTGCCCTTGTGGGAAAATCCATGACAGAAAAGTGCCTACTGATCCAGGCTGCAGTTACACCGTTTGACACCAGATGGCACCAAAGCAGTAAAAGTGAGGAAAACCTGGTGGTTTCCGGTTTCTACTGAAAAACATGTTGAAGCTTTAACTGGAAACCGAAACACTAACTATAACTCAACCACAGATCTCGTGCAGTAAACATCAGGCAATCACCTGGAGACCCCCTAGAGGGATGTGAATAGTGGTAAAGAAAGAAGATGTACAGATGTATGTGCCCGTAGTTATATTTTTATGGAGATGTCACTTTGCTCCCAAAAAAATTTGAATAGGAAAGAAGACTACAAAGAGCTTAATTAATATGACTGTGCTATTCCACACGTAGCAATTACATTAAGAAGAAAAAAAGGTGGTTGTGAGTGTGACCGGGTTAAAGGTGTTCCAGGGATGCAGAGGCAAGAGTTGAGATCCTTGTAAAGAACCAACAAGTAGCTGCAAGAAAAGCAACTATTGTAGAAACAACTGACATAAGAACTATGAACATTTCCAAGCACCATGTTTGATATCGAGGAACTATCGATAAGTGTGAAAGTGTATACCCGTGAACTCCGTGAAGGGAAAAGATGTATGTATAGGTAGTATTAATGTAAAAATGATGGCTGTACAAGAAGCTAGGTACACACTCTATAGCGAGGACATGGAACATGTGTAAAAGAACTAGGTGTTACAAGCTTCAGGTTTGAATTAGTGCTTTATTGGTTGAAACATATAGAAGTAAGTTGTTATGGCACAACATCAGCATTTAAGTTCAGAGTCTTTGTTCAAGAGTGTGTACACAAGTTGCTTAACGTTGCAATGCATGTTCTGGTTGATAGCTAACTGCATATTTCTCACATTAGAATATACCGTTGGAAGTAACCGGATCTGGAGAATGGTTTAACATTGCAGCATGGCAGATATGACAACAAAGCAGTCCTTGCTCAAACACAGAAGTAGCGGCCTTCGCCCTGGTGGAATGGGTTTGCTGACCTTTGGTTGGCTACTTCCTGACCAGTGCATAGAAGACCCTAATGCAGAGGACTACTCTTTTGCACAGCCTTACCTTCCTCAAGAAAAAGAAGCCAGAGTTGATCATCTACTCGATGACCCTTGCTATGATCAATGTGAAAAACTTGAAGTCCTTTTGGAGTCCAACCAATGCTGCCTTCCTATTTCAAGAGCAGAGGGATCAAATAACACTGGTAGAGTGACAAACTGCAAAGTGTGGAGAGGAATCACAACCTTTCAAAAGAAGGGGCGGTTGCACCGAAAATGTCTGCAGTTCACTCATGCAATGAGTTGAAGTGATCACACTGAGTGAGACAGTCAAACAAGTAACTTACCTTCAGTAACAATATATCTGTAAGAAACAGTGGTTAGTATTAGATTCCTTACCTTAGAATATCCCCAGGCGTCAGACTTGATCTGGAAACTTTTGCGTAGCAATACCCCTGAACCTCGGTAGGCATCGTCCGCGGCTCCGCGGCCGTGTCGTTAGCGCCGGAATGACGTCGCCGGAGTACTTGGACGTCGCCCTCGCACGCTGACATCAGTTCTTAAACACACTTTTCCATGCCAGATACACAGAGCCATGATAGAACCAACACTGGTGCCATGAAACTAGGGCCCTGAAAGGGGATGACTTTAACCCTAGATATCGGTTCGCAGAATGGGGAGGGTGGGTGGGTCGGTAAGGAATCTAATACGAATCGCTGTTTCTTACAGATATATCGTTACCGAAGGTAAGTAACTTGTTCATCTGAAAGAAACAGGGTCTCGGGGTGGGGTGGGTGGACAGGAAGCAAGGGTGGACAGGAAGCAAGGGTCACCCGGAGCCGGGCGGTAGCGTCTGGCCACGTTCCGATCTACAGGCAGACCTGTAGCGGGCTTCGACCAAGTGCCCAGAAGAACGTCACACAAGGCCTCATTAAACGGCAGCAGAGGCTCAGCCGAGCTTGCCTGCGGTTTAAGGACCTCAGTGAGAAGGTTAGTCCTCACGGCCGCGACAGGGAGCTCCAGGCCCAATGCCTTGGCCGCCTGCATCAACACTACACTGTAAGCAGCCCCCTCCTCCGTAGCCACGGTTGGATGGGAGACAAAACCAGTATCTGGCAAAGTGTCCAGCCCACTGGCATACCCAAGCTCACATGTCCAGTCCTGTTCAGACCGGCCAGAGGGTCCACAGACCCCTCCCAATCCCCCTCGTCACCCATCACCTGAAATTCAGGTTCAAAAGGATGGGGCCGGTTCATTGAAGTAAAAATCTTCAAGCGACGTCGAGAGTGGTGCCCAGTGGCACCACTTCGGCGCCGGAACCGAATCGAGGGTAGGATCGGGGATGGCGTCGCTCGGAGGCGGCGCTGGGGTTGACACCCTAGGGGCCGGCGAGGTTGTGAGGTTGACCGGCGACGATCCGGATACAGCGGGGGGGGTGCGGCGCAGGGACTGAAGTCGCCAGTTGCACCAGGGCCAAAGAACCCAGCGGCGTCGGGGCCAAAGCACCAGACCCGCCAGGCCCCCCCAGTCAGGGCCGCTGTGCCCGAAGGCGCCGCGGAACCCGACGAGGAGGGAGCGACCTCATGGCCATGAGGTAGCGCTCGATCTCCTCCGGCGTCGCGTCATGCCTAAGGACCGGAAGGTATGGGGCAGGCCGCGACGCCAGCGACTCCGGCAGAGAGCCGCGTGGCCGTGTCGCACTAGCGTCGGGGGAGTGGGGGCGGAAGAGCGATGACTCCTTCCGGACCTCTCATGCCTCTTACCGGAGGATCTTGAGCCCGAAGACAGATGCCAACTCTCGGAGCTACGACGACTCAGACCCCGTGACCAGTCCCCCAACCTCCTCTCGGACCGGGACCTTGAACGGCGCGGGCCGACTGCCAGAACTCAAGTCGCTTGCGGGACCGCTCCCATCTAACATTGGACGTCAGAGCCCGACAATCAGAGCAGGCTTGGTCGTCGTGGTCGGGGCCCAGACAATGAAGACACCGGCGATGGGGGTCGGTAACCGACCTCAGTCGGCTGCAATCGACGCAGGGTTTGAACTCGAGCATCCCTACCAGCACCGCAGGAGTTGAACGACTCGAGAAAAACAGATCAAAAGATCAAAAAAGTTTAGTCAAAAATTGACTAAGGGGTAGAGCTTCTCCGATCTGCGCTAGCTGGCGCGGAGAAAAAGAACTGACGCCAGCGCGCGAGGGCGGCATCTAAGTACTCCGGCAACGTCATTCCGGCGCTAACGATGCCGACGACGGACACAGAGCCGCGACCGACGCCTACAGACGCTTAGGGGTATTGCTACGCAAAAGTTTCCGGATCCAGTCTGACACCTTGGGATATTCTAAGGTAAGGAATCTAATACTAACCTGTTTCTTTCAGATTTCAAGGTCAGGAGATGCAGCGAAGCATAATCTCAAAAGGCATACACATGAGGGATGCTGAGACCAAGTTAGGGCCGCACTGTGGCATTACAACAGCTTGGGAGGGAACAAGTGTCAAACTTTTCATAAATCTCATCACAACAGCAGATTTGAAGATGGTTGGTCGGCAAATGTAAAAAGACCCAAAGGGCTGATAAATAGCATTTTGCAGTGCCCACTGCAAGGTATTACTAGGCTTAAGACAGAGGAAACAAAAGGACATCAGACAACTTGTCTTGTAAGGAATCTGTGTCTCAGGAATCACAACATGTCACAAATTTGTCAGAGTACCTGGCATTGTGGCCAGGGTCCGACTGGGACCAAAAATACACCCGGGTACCAAATGAAAGTCAAGTCAAGTCATAAATTTGTATAGCGCGCTACTCACCCAGAGGGTCACAAGGCGCTTAAGGAAAGAGGGGTTCGCTACTGATCGAACAGCCAGGTCTTGAGTTGTTTTCTGAAGGAGAGGTGGTTCTGTGTAAAACGGAGGTGGGTGGGGAGGGAGTTCCAGGTCTTGGCCACCAAGTAGGAGAAGGATCTTCCTCCCATGGTGGCTCTTCGGATGTGTGGAATCGTGGCGAGGGCTTGGTTGGACGATCGTAGTTGGCGGTGGGGGTGTAAAAGGTCAGGCGAGTGTTGAGGTATCTGGGTCCTGGGTCGTGAAGGGCCTTGCGTGCGTGGGTGAGGAGTCGGAACGTGATTCTCTTGTTGATGGGGAGCCAGTGCAGGTCACTCAGGTGACCAGATATGTGGTTGTGGCGAGGTATGTCTAGGAGGAGTCTGGCGGAAGCGTTCTGAATGCGTTGAAGTCTATTCTGTAATTTGGCTGTGGTTCCGGCGTAGAGGGTGTTTCCGTAGTCCAGACGGCTTGTGACAAGTGCTTGGGTGACCGTCTTCCTTGTTTCAGTGGGGATCCAACGGAAGATCTTTCGGAGCATGCGTTGGATGTTGAAACATGATGATGAGACGGCGTTGACTTGTCTGGTCATCAAGAGGAAGGAGTCTAGGATGAATCCCAAGTTGCGAGCATGGTCCATTGGTTTGGGTGCTCTGCCTAGGGCTGAGGGCCACCAAGAGTCGTCCCAGGCAGAGGGGGATGATCCTAGGATAAGCACTTCCGTCTTGTCTGAGTTCAGTGTTAGGCGGCTGTTCCTCATCCACTCAGCTACGTCTTTCATCCCTTCGTGTAGGTTGGTTTTGGCGGTGGTTGGGTCGTTGGTGAGGGAGAGGATCAGCTGGGTGTCGTCTGCATAGGAGATGATGTTGAGATTGTGTTGGCGTGCGATGGATGCAAGGGGACTCATGTAGACGTTGAAGAGGGTGGGGCTGAGTGAAGATCCTTGTGGTACACCGCATATGACTTCGGTGGCGTCTGATCTGAAAGGGGGGAGGCAGACTCTCTGGGTTCTTCCGGTTAGGAATGAGATGATCCAGTCCAAGGCCTTATCTTGTATTCCGACGTTCCAGAGGCGTTGTACAAGGGTGCGGTGGCAGACTGTGTCGAACGCTGCGAAGAGGTCCAGGAGGATGAGGGCCACTGTTTCCCCGTTGTCGAGCAGTGTCCGGATGTCGACTGTTGCTGCAATGAGGGCGGTCTTGCTACTGTGGTTGGCTCGGAAACCGGATTGTGAGGGGTCTAGGGCATTGTTAGATTCAAGGAAGCAGCGAGCTGACTGTTGACGGTCTTCTCTATGACTTTGGCGGGGAATGGGAGGAGCAAGATGGGACGGTAGTTCTTAAGCTCGGTGGGGTCCGCTGTAGGTTTCTTCAGGAGGGCACTAAGTTCAGCATGTTTCCAGCTTTCCGGGAAGGTGGCGGTGTTGAAGGAGCAGTTGATGATGTCCCGGAGTTGGGGGGCGATGATGGAGTCGGCCTTGTTGAAGATGTGATGGGGGCATGGGTCGGTTGGCGATCCAGAGTGGATGGAGTTCATCGTGCGGATGGTGCCTTCGGTGCTGATCGGCGTCCAGGCGCGGAGGGTGGTGGTGGGGGGCTTCTGTTCTGTGGTTGGGGGAGTGGTCAGGTCGCCGAAGCTGTTATGTATGTCAGCGATCTTGCTGTGGAAGAATGAGGCAAGAGAATCGCAGAGGTCTTGAGAGGGAGTGATGTCGTTGTTGCCGGCGTTGGGGTTGATGAGCTCTTTGACAATGCTGAAGAGTTCTTTGCTGTTGTGGACGTTGTTATCTAGTCGCTCCTTGAATGCTGATTTTTCGGTGGTGCGGATCAGCTGGTGGTGTTTGCGGGTGGCATTCTTGAGGGCGGTCATGTTTGTGGTTGGGTTTCTTCGCCATGCTTTCTCGAGGGTGCAGCAGTTCTTTTTGGAGTTCTTGAGGTAGTCGTTGAACCAAGAGGCTTTTTTGCTTCCTGGCTTGTTGGGAGGGTTATTCAAGGGTGCTAGTTCGTCAGCGCAGTGGGTGATCCATTGTGTGAGATTGATGGCTGCTTGGTTTGGGTCCGTTGATCTGGCGGGAGGGTTTTGATTTAGAGATGTGGTGAGCTGGTCGGTGGTAATTTTGTTCCAGTATCTTCGGGGAACTTGTTGCGGGTGGTGGTGGGTCGTGGTCTTTCTGAAGCTGAAGTGGACGCAGCTGTGGTCAGTCCAGTGGAGTCCCGTGGCGTGATTGAAGGAGATGTGCTTGCTGGAGGTGAAGATTGGGTCGAGTGTGTGTGTCCGGTGTAGTGGGTGGGGGTGTTCACCAATTGTTTGAGTTCGAGATTGGTGAGGTTGTCCAGCAGGGTGGTGGTGTTGATGTCGTTGTTATTCTCCAGATGGAAGTTGAGATCTCCTAGGAGAATATAGTCCTCGAGGGGAGGGCCTGCGGGCTGACGAAGTCAGCGATGTCTTCGCTGAATTGTGTGCGGGGTCCTGGGTGTCTGTAGATGAGGGTGCCTCAGAGTGTGATCTTGGGGTTGGTTTGTATTTGGAAGTTGAGGTGTTCAGTGGCTAAGAAGGTGTCGTAGGTGTTGGTCGTGATGCGGATGGTGTTTTTGTGAACGATGGAGATACCTCCTCCTGTTTTGTTGATGCGGTCTTTTCGGATGATCTTGTATCCGTCCGGGATGGCTATGGCGATGTCGGGCGCTGATGAGGAGTTCATCCATGTTTCCGTGAGAAAGGTGACGTCCGGAGTTGTGGTATCGGAGTTGTGGTATCGAGTATGTTCCATAGTTCAATGGCGTGTCTGTGGACCGAGCGGGTGTTGAGCAGGATGCACTTCAGGTTGTTGTTGTTGTTGTTGTTGTTGTTGGAGCTCTGCTTGGCGTTTGTGGATGCAGTGTGGGTTCTGATGCAGCAGAACTTGCAGGTTAGGCAGGTGAAGGGTCCGTGGGTGCGTCCTGGGGCGGCTTGGTGGCAGTCGGGGAGTCGGCCAGTGTTGAGTGCAATGAGGGACGCGGCGTCGTACTTTAGGCGGTGGAGTGGTTTTTGCGGGAGCCAGGGGGTATGGCTCTGGGCGCGGTCCAGGCGGGACGGGTGTAGACTGGCTTACCTTTGGCGCGCCTTCAGAGCGCATGGGGCGCGCCCGCTGCGCATGAACGCTGCACGTAAGTGCAGCTGTCATAAGTGGAGAGTGGAGGGGGCGGAGCGAGGGAGGAGCAGCTGGGAGGCGGGAACGGGGTGGCGATGTCCAGGGAAGCTCGAGGGAACGGGGGTGGGGCTGCGGGGAGCAGCGGCAGGGAGCTAGGACCAAATGGCACAGTACAAAATGCAGTGGGGGAGGGGGGGGTCGGGGGCACAACCAGGCGCAAGCAAGGCAGAACAGTTGAAAAGCAACAATAATACGATACCAGATACAGCAATACGATCACAGGCGAGATCGGGGGCACAATCAGAGATCAAGCAGCAGAGCGGAGGGCAATATCAGTCTCCAGATACCAGGCGAGATCAGGGGCACAATCAGGCGCAAGTAGGTCCAGGGAGCGAGTGGAGCGACCGTAGCTGACTGGGTCAGGACAGTCACAGCGCTTCCGCTCGCGGGACTACCTATTTGTTTGTTAGTGGGAGGGAGGAGCGGCTGGGAGACGGGAGCAGGGTGCGGGGTGGCGATGTCCAGGGAAGCTCGAGGGAACGGGGGTGGGGCCGTGGGGGAGCAGCAGCAGGGAGCTAGAACCAAATGGCACAGTACAAAATGCAGTGGGGGGTGGGGGGGGTGGGGGGGGAAATCTGGGGCACCATTAGGCGCAAGCAAGGCAGAACAGTTGAAAAGCAATAATAATACGATACCAGATACAGCAATACGATCACAGGCGAGATCGGGGGCACAATCAGAGATCAAGCAGCAGAGCTGAGGGCAATATCAGTCTCCAGATGATACCAGGCGAGATCAGGGGCACAATCAGGCGCAAGTAGGTCCAGGGAGCGAGTGGAGCGACCGTAGCTGACTGGGTCAGGACGCCCCCATTGGTTAATTAGAAGCTAAAAAAAAGTAGCCCATGTTTGTAAATTGAGGCAGCTTTGAACTTGGAGGAGAAAAAACACTGTACCACTGTTTTCAAGGTATGGAAGACAGTGTGTATTTGAGCTTGGTGCGGACGTTATTAATATCAAATAAATTGGCGGTAAAAAAAAGCCCAGCAGACAATAAAATAGACCCACAAATAGCCAACAAGCATTTGCAATGCAATGGTCTCGGCATCATTAAAGGTAGAGCTATTGGCATTGCTCCTGACTTTTTTTTCTTTAAATCACAAATAAATGGCATTGTCATTAACATTGCCAATACACAGCACTCTGCACTCACTACTCTGCACTCACTACTCTGCACTCACTACACACTACTCTGAACTCACTACACACTACTCTGCACTCACTACACACTACTCTGCACTCACTACACACTACTCTGCACTCACTACACACTACTCTGCACTCAGCACACACTACTCTGCACTCTGCACACACTACTCTGCACACACTACTCTGCACTCTGCACACACTACTCTGCACACACTACTCTGCATTCTCCCTTCCGTAGTGTAAATGCCCTTCACAGCCGGATGCAGTATGTAGGTACTCTCATATATTTCTTGGCACCTACGATGTAAGACTGTGTGTTGGATGTAGGAGGACATATATATCAGTTTTGTTTCACTCATTGCACTAGCACTGTGCTTTTATCCTCTCTTCTCCGTTTGATTAAACACATCACTTATTAAGAGGGGGGCTTCGGGCAGCGCGCCTGGCGCAGTGACAGGGAAGGGACGCATGTCTCCTCACAGGAAAGGGTTGGCGGCAGCAGTGCTTTACTGCACATTCTGCAAAGCAACCCGCCGCATCAGCATCATCTCCAGCGCGTCGGGTCAACCGTAAAAAGTGCCCCGTGTCCAGAAACAGCATAACAAGTACCCAGGCACACGCGCTCCTCCGAGAGGGGCTCTTGGATAAATGCAGTTGGGTGGCACGCGCGGTATTTTTCGATGGGCCGTGAAATGGATTCGTCAAGATATGTTCTAGACCACCACCCATCTGTGAAAGTTTTCAAAAAATCTTTTACGTCGCTGCCAATACAGGTACAGCAGAACTGCCAGACAGGCACGTGGCGAGCCAGTGAGCCCCGAGCTTACAGCACGTTAGACTGAGAGGCATATTATAACTATGCTGTTATGGGTATGGCTTAACACTAAAATACCTAGCGTACAAAGGCCAACATGTCATAACTAGTTAAAGCTAACCTACAGAAACGGCATTGTTCCCTTTGGCAGACATGGGACCCTATTCGAATGACTCAGATATTGTGTCACTGTGAAAGTACATACTGCATTCCCTTACTCGTTTGTATAAATATTCCGTCAATAGAAAACGAATGTCACACGTGGTATAAAAACATTTGTATTAATGAACACTGTGCCCCGGAAGTCAGGCACGGTCGCCTGTGACGTGGGCGGGGCCACGTCCAGACCGGAAGAGGAGGCAGGCGGAGTCAAATGCGTCTCGCACCCGGGGCTCCTGTGAGCGGTGTGGAGCCCCGGGGCCGCGCCAGCAGGAGGTTGGGCGCCGCGTGCTGAGAGCAGAGTCCCCGACATTGGCCAGGTAAGTTCCAAAAGGCTGGGGGGCTTGGTGCACTTGTGTGTGTGTGTGTGCGTGTATGCTCGTGTGTGTATGTATGTGTGCGACGGTGACGGCGAGGGAGGGGGGGCCCTCGGTGCACTTGTGTGTGTGCGCGTGTGTGTGTGTATGTGTCAGGGGGGGTGTCTCTGTATGTATGTATGTATGTGCGTGCGTGCATGGGCGTTTGTGTGTGTGTGTATGCGCATGCGTGTGTGGTGCTTGAGCTTCCCAGGAGACAGCGCCTGGCCACAGCACGCGTTCACGTTTCAAATCGGCTCCAAGGATGCGCGTGGCCGAAACTGTCTCCTGGGAAGCACACTCACTAACAAAAGATCTCGGCGAGACGCGCTTCCGCGCGTTGAGCCGAGACCTAAAAAACCAGCCCACACATTGAACTAGCAGACTGGCCGCTTAGGCACAGCTCAACTACCCTATAGGCCAGCCTTAACCATTTTTTTGGAGGGGGCCTCTGGGGACGAGTATGACATCCACCGCCTAAGGCGGCAAATCATGCTCAGCCAATTGCTGCTGCTCAGTCTTCAAGCATGGAGGTGTATATTGTGTAAATTCGGGTAGAGAACACTGCTGTGCTGCTGAGAAAGGAGGTCCTTGTGAACTAGTAACTTGACTGGAGGACAGATGGTCATGCTCCTGCTATCACTCATGGCCCAATCCAGGCTACCAAGATGACTTGGGCTCAGTGGTTCTTCATCTTTTTCAGAATTCGGAGCTGAGGAATAGTGCCTGTAGCAGGAAGGCATAAAGGAGACTCCTTTTCGGTTCCAGATGTAATGTTTTGCAGAAACACCAATGTGCAGAATTATTGATAATGCATGTTTTCGAATGTAGGGAAAATATCTAGACTGGGTTCATCCCACTGGGGGAAGGCACCCTGGGCCTCGCAGCATGTAGAAGCCACCTGTGATGTGTCAGTTGTCAGCTCAGTTTGTCCATTATAGTATTAAGAGACCAAACATAGTTGTGGACTAGAGAGATGCCACACACCTCCAGCAACATTCAGAGATGCAAATCCCCCCTGATACAGAACCCAGGCCCTTACTATGGCCAGCTTGTTCGAGCACAACATGGTGGCGATCCATGAGAACCGGCACCAGGCTCCACATGATAGGCAATAGGAAGGACGTCATGAGTGGCCCGCATCTACCAAAGAATGATGTGGAGCTGGCCACCCACAGGAGATCAGAGCCCTTGGATCTCTACCTCCACATGTGACCCTGCACCCAAATCAGAAACTATACATCCTCACCAGTCTGCTCTGAAACTACACATCCTCACCAGTCTGCTCTGAGTGTGGAGGGAAAGTTGCCTGATCCGGTTGTATGGGAGTTCATAGAGAAACGATTGCATAAAATACAATTACTCAATCACGGCATTACTGAGAAACCATTTCACCTAAACTGTTTAATGGAAATTTTTAGGATCAATGGCATTTACCATTTCATGGAAACCAATTCATAGAAGGGCTTTTTTGTTTGAAATTGGATTTTGCACGCTTATTTTAAAAAGGTGTAAATTCAATGCTTGCAGGTCCTACTTTCAAAAACAGTTTTGCATGTATCATTTATTTCAGTACTCTACTTCAGAGGACATTATTTTAGATGTATCTATTTTACACTGTCAAACAGTGACTTTCGATGCTTTTAATTCGTTTAAACCTCACCACCCCAAAACACCATCAATGTTTTCCCCCTAAAACTCCCTTACAACACCTAAACTGCACCCATACTTGAACACTGAAAGCTCTTGCTATCCCTAAACTTTACCCATCTCAGACTCCTCATATCCCTCCACGAGAGATATGAGGAAAGTTAAGCGAGTGAGCAAGGACTTGTGGTGGATTGTTATATTTAAAGATCATACATATTGATCAGGGGTTGGGATGGTGCGACGGTTGGCAGTTGGAACGCTACGGAAAACAAACTCCTTGTCCTGTCCTTCCAAAACATTGTGTATGCTAGACATAGATTCTTCTGTCGTGGTCCCACAACTGGCAAATACAGTGATTCTAGTTAAGAGAATATAAGTACACTTGGTATGTGGGCGCTCTTAGATGCTCACAAACCTCAAGGTAATCTCTCAGTCCTTCAGTCCAGTGGTTTTGGTTATCACCACTGTTGGAAATCATACTCTGCTTCACAAGTATTTCTCAACCATCATAAGTGAAGCACTTGTTCTGCTACATTCTCACGAGTGGATGTTCAAGTTACTCCCCACACATTAATGCGGGAATGGCTTCTAAATTCCTCTTGGGTCAGCTTGCCAATGGAGTTACTTCTCAAAATATCTCCTGGATCAACCTCAGCAACTTCGGTCGAGATTCTTTGTTGACAGTGTGCTTACAAAGAGCACTGAGAACCCAGTGTGCTTTTCAGCGGAGTGGTCTACCTAGAGTAATTGTTGCTCAATTATGTGGGAGGGGCAAGGTTTTTCCACGGAGGCCCAGAACATCTCTCGCCACCGTGTCACAGCATGACCAAACATTTCTGCATTACAGCACCATAAGGGCCCTTGACTTCACCAAGGCCCTTGATCCAGATCACCAATTGAACCTCCAATATCAGACCTCGCTACTACAGCATTCTGTTGGTCCTTATTTGTTCCACAGTGTGCAGTGGAGCAATCTAATCTCCTCCAAGGCTCATCAAGGCAGAGGAAACCAGTCCCCTCAGGAAGCCTAGCACAAGTTCGGCCAATCTCTAAAGTCTGAATAATCTCTGGCAATTTCCTGTCTCTCAGTATAAGCCAGTGGTAAGGGAAGGAAGGTGCCCATAAAAAAAAGTCTCTAATAAGACCCAAATCTGTAGCAACTTTAAAAAAAACGCAACACTCGGCTCATCATTGCTTCACGAACCAGTAATGGGTAATTCTTCAGGCAAATGCCTCAGCCCTTTAAGACAACACCATTTGCACTGGGAGCACCCAGGAAAGTGATCCGGAAGGCCACACCCCTTCAGCTGATTTAACTTGAGAAACCAAGTTTGTTGTATAATAGATCCATCATTCAAACTAAAGAAATAGCCATACATTCATTTCTGAAACAACTGTTTTTCCAAAAAATATTTATTTAAAAATGTGCTTACAAATTTTGGCTTTTGATAACTTAATACCTCCTAAACCAACTTAGGATACGAAAGTGGTTTATCAGAGCAAATTAAGTTGATGAGGAGACATAAAAGCATTCTGAACACCAATGTTGGTGATCTACACATCTCAAGAGAAAAGGATTCATCAATATGTTTGATCTGATGCTAGATTTCTTGAATCAGTTATGTTCATTGCCCCCCCCTCACCCAGCAAAGAAACAAATTCACATGTAAATACACATTGCTGAAGAGGTACCTATATATTGTCGTTTGTAAAAGTTATTTTGGCTTGTCCATTTAGGCTGAACTATAGGTGATTACTAGCTGAACCAATATATTATAAATGTATCTGTTAAGGGCAGCATATCATTGTATTTAAGCACCAAATTCAATTCATATTTTTCCTGTGATTTACAATGGGATTTCAGGTCACAGAGTGTAGGGAGTGGGGTGGGTAGCTAAAATCTGTCACAGACCACGCTCACCCAGGTGATCGGTTTGAGAGATTAATTGTTCGGCTCAGTATAGTCACTATTCTACATGAACATTTAAAATGGACACTGCCGCTGTTTTTGGGTCTCCACATACTCAATATCCGACTTATCAAATATGAGCGGACCACAAAAAAATAAAAAGACCCCACAAATTTACAGAAATACTTCTAAAAAGGTCCACATTACATATGTTGCCTCGTGTTAACTACCATTAAGGAGAAACCAAATAAAAATGTTAAGAGCTCATGTACCCCTCGTATGATGTTAATTATTGAGACTGTGATCCCACGAATAACCATATTTTTACAACAGGAATTCACAATAATGTTCTTGCAAAAACTACAATACAGCTAGTGTAATAGCTTTGTGCACATTTTCACTTACGTATATAGATAACTAAGACAAAATTCCCATCACAACATTCTTAAACAATGGCCACTTGTCCTTGGTCACCCATCATTCGATCAACTAACAGGTTGTATTCATGAGGACTGTGCTCAATCTTGACATGGGCACTTCTTTCACTCAAACTGTTTTTCAAACAGAAAGCAGCATCAGATCAAATCATTTATGAACCTGGCATGGAAACCTGGCACTGTTTCCAGACATGAATGTGTGGGCTTCAAGAGTGAAATATGTTTATTACTCTAAAGCTGTTACATGGGCTGATAATATTTAAACGAATTCAATGTGTTTTGAAAGTATGAAATTATCTAAACTTTCAGATTCACAAAATTTCCAATCACTTTGCTAAAAAAAAAAAAAAAAAAAAAAAAAATAGATTTGATCTACAACGCCTGCCACCACGAAGACACTTGGATATGTTTTTTACACAATGGAAAATGTCTTTTGAAAATCAAGCCATGCATTTTATGCTCTTCTTTTATTATTCAGTAGCTTAAAGCATTTTGAAACTGACAAAATTCCCTGTTATCGTTTCAAAGACGACAAATTAAGAACTTGAATTCTGTTTTTTTAGAAGAGGTCTTGGTACAGCAGAAATTACATGCTAATCTTTGTTAATTTCAGTGTATTGCGATTCTTATGAGTAACGAAATGCCTTCAATCCCATATTCTTAACAAAAGACAAGGATTTCATGATTTGCACTCATCGGCTGCAAATTGATTGCACAATACATTTTAAGTAAACAGCATATAAAGTAGACCAGCTACTCTACATTTACATGATTTTTTCAACAGCCCAGCTGTGAAACCCATAGTTCAGTGTATCTGGTAGAGCTAAAAAATTACATACAAGAATTCTATAGCTGAAATTAATCACAGAACAAACAAAACATCTTACCAAGTTACTATTTTTTGCACAAAGCAAAATATTTCTACCCCTCTCCCACACCCTCTAGTTTTTGCACATATCTGGCATTTGAGTAAACTTAAAACAAATCAAAATAACGCACACAATATAGCCTCTGAAAGCTTCAAACTCTGTCTTGCGCTGATCATTAATTTTGTATAAAAAAGAAAATATACATGTGGGGATTTGTTTTGAGTAGCTTTGATTTGCAAAAACATATCAGAAGGTTCACTGCACCAAGGAGGTAAGAATAATGGTCTTCTGGAAAAATATATCATTTTGTCTGTACTTATTTTCTAAAAAGCTATTTTGGCACTGATATTTTTCGTTTTTAAGATCTGTACAAGGACAATAGAAATGGACTCCTGGCTTTGTGTTCTTCCACGGAGACAATAACATACTCGTCAGACACCCCTGGTTTGATTAATGATGAATGAGATCTGACTCAATAAAAATTACAGCACATTAGACAAGTGTGTTAACGGATAATTTTCAAACCTTTCTCAAATGATGGAAATACAACTTTGCTATGAGCAGAGTATTTCACCAAGTAAGAACTAAAAGGGTACACCTGAGAAGGTTAAGTGAAAAGGAAAATAGAGGTTATTATAGAGATGCTCAGATTCTTAAAATTTACATGTAACAATGTAAACAAATACTTTACATATCTGCTTAGAGATGACATGTTAGACTTTGTAGTAAGGTTCTGGAGTAAAGCCACTTGACATACTCTTCAGTTAAATGACAATTGCTTAACAAAGTGTAACTTATCTACAGTGGTTAAAAAAACATTTTAGGATATGGAGGGTAATAGGTTCTTAGTGCTAAATTGCAATTTTATGACAAGAATTGTCTGTGACTAAGGTATTACACTTTTTTTAATTCAGCATTTGATTTGTGCCGAAAATTAAGAGCTGCTCTGGAGGAGTCCTGGGCTATATGCCATAACCATCCATGGTAGCAGGTACACAACTGATTTAGAAACGCCACAAGTATGCAGCTAAAGTTACTGTGAAATTCATTTTCAGATAAGAAGCAGACAAACTTCTAACAAACAAGCAAGCTAATTTGTAGGACACTCGCTTTATAAAGAATATTACAAAATACACAAAAATAATTCCTACAGCAATCATCTCAGGCTCGCTACATTCTTCTGAGTAAGTTTGTTATTTCAAGCTAATAGTTTTGTCCTGAGGAGGTGCCCATTTAAGCATGTCATGTATTGATCAATAGCTGGTCAAAATTATCAGGATGATTCAGTTCAGAATCCTCTCATTTCAATATTTGTGATTAAATTAACAAAATTGCAATTTATGTAAATTTGTAGCTCTATCATATGCACAGACAGATATGAAAGCATTGTAAAGAAGAGTATTTAACAGTATACTAATAGCATTTTTTTCCAAGCAATATTCCAATCAACTAATTTCTCATGGAGCACATTTCAATGCAGGTTAAAACCAATAAAGAAAACAAAAGTAAAACATACATATACCATGAAAGCATTGTATACCACCAAAGGCAAATAGGAAATCTGATAAGCACTCCTTCAGGACAACTTGAGGATGAGAAGCTAAGACGTCACATCACGGAAATCGTACTCAATTAAGCAGTATTGAAAACTAGTATATATGCACAACCCAGCAGTGCAACGAAAGTCTGGTGTGAACACCCTCCTTTAAAAAAAAAAAAAAACATTTTTTTGACAAGACTCAGAAAGAAAACCGAGCCCACCCAGACCCTAACAAAAGCATTGCAAAGACAGACCGGAAATTCTTATGTTTGGGTGTTGGGAACACCTACAAATCACCAACGGCCCGCTGTAAGTTCTCCTAGAATTGTACATTATTGTGCGTTTCAGAACATGCATCCTTAACAGAAAAGAAAATACTACTGAAACATAACGTGCCATCTTAAGGATTGCGATTCACATATTAATGATGTTCACAATACAAACATTGTTTCAACAAAAAGTTGTCCAACAGGCTTTCAACACAGCAGAACCATGTTGATAACTTGCACATAACTTAAAGTGTTCAGCAAGTGGCAAGTCTTGTTTTCTCAATCGTAAAGTAGTAAAACTTGCTCGGAGCATTCACAAAAATGGAATTATCTGTTTCATGTTGAGATTTAATTATTTTTTGTTGCAAAATTGTCCGTTGACTAAACTTGCATTACTGCATCATATTTTACCAAGGAGATCATGCTTGTGTGAAGGCGTCTTTTGATTTACTTTATTTTCGATGCTATTTTGCTGCCATCAAGCCAACGCCTATTTCCCGATAAAAATAAGTTTCAGCAACGTACATTGATCTAAGGTATATCTATGGGAAAAATAGGAGTGCAGCTTTCAAAATTTTGAAACACACCTTTTTAAATCAGTCATAACAAGGTCCATGCCGATGTTCTGCCTGCCTATGATTATATGCCAAATCGCTTTTTCCATACACTTTGGTCTACTTTTTTAACTGCACTCTTTTCCAGAACAGCCAACAATGCCAGCCCTACCAAATTTTGGGGAGAGACAAGTCCGTCAGATAACGGATAGAAAACATTGTTAGTACTCTCTGTAGAACTCACAAGATTGTATACATGCCATTCCAACTTTTCTGTCTTTCCTATGTACTTTTCCACAAGGCCAGTGATGTTGAGCATTTCACACCATTCTCAAGCAATACTGATGTTTATGTTTCTCTTGGACCCATTACACAACAGTTTATGGTTGGTTCCAAAGTCTATTTAAGCAATAGCAAAGCTGCCATCATTGGAGTACTTGTCAAAGAATGTCGTAGATGTTTCAGCCGCAATGCACAATTGGGTGCTTAAGTTATCCCAAGTAGTAGGGTTGTGAACTCTCATACTCACACTGAATTCGGACATAACTGTCCAGCCAAAAAGCAAGAACAGGCACTTTGAAGACAAGCCTGCATCCATGTCCACCCAACGGTCGTTACAACCATAAATATGCTTGTAATATAGACAACCTCAGAAATGTAGAACATTTATAAAGACAAGTTTTCATAGCTTCTCAGGTATTCCTAATAATGAGTGTCACAAGATGGTATACAGATTATACACTCAGAATGAATTGCCTTATCTATAAAGGGGGGAGTCAGAATACTGCAAATGTGTGTTTTATGTTTGGCGCCTCTTTAAATAGGGATTTTTCAATAGCGTACTTTTTGACATTTCATCCATACAACTTATTTTACAAATTGTACTGGCCTATGTTGTAGTGCAAACTCGGGATGACTCACATTTAGTAGAGGTAGTGGACATTTAATAAGCTTCGTATGTGGCATGTACATAACTGGGTACTTAAACCAAGATAATGTGCTTTGCTAACCTTGGGAAACCAAATTTCAAAGATAATTTAACAAGCTTTCAACCCAGGTTATATTTTGCACTTGTGTCGATTTCATAAAATACTGGTCTATCCTGAACTAACATAACTGTTCCTTTGGACCCAGATCAACTTTCAGCCCCAGGAAGAGTATGAAATGGAAATATAGAATTGCAAGTACTCACTCGCTCTGTTACTGCCCAGTGCCAGTTCTCTCCCGTTCAAATTTTAAAAAACAGCAGGTGCTCAATACCAACCCATTTAAAGAACTGGACCTAGATATTTGAAATAACATGTTTCAGTCTCCAAGCACCTATGGCTATAAAGGAAGGAGCTGGCACATCCAAGATAGAGAAAGTAAATCAATATATTGTGCAGGTAGCAGACTTGCACTTCTAACAATATGAACAAGTTGGCTTGAAGCATCATCTACCTCATAATTTTAACCTCAAACATTTTCCACGCTATCCCGTGACAGCAGGGACAATTTTCCAATTGTTGTGAACTAAAAAAAATCCATACTACAGAAGTAACACTGGAGGTATGAAGCCATTTGACACGACCAAGATTGTAAAACATTTCTAATCTATCCATCCACCGATCTACCCATCCATCTCAAGTCAACAGCTCTGTGATGCACAAAGAAAGAAATCCTGTGCACGTTCAGAAGCAAGTTTTATGTTTTTTTGTGTGGCTCAGGTGATTTTAAGGCTTAGGACAGAACAATACTATATCACGATGCAGGAACAGTCCACAAACTTGTTACCTCTCCAACCACACATTGACTGGGTGTTTGTCTGAACAACACGCCACTGCCTTTTCACTAGGTTTGCGCTATTTAAAGAGCGCATTCATACATAGCCATAGAACGACCATGATCAACTCCTAACATGAACCGACACTGTAAACTAGCAGGATTAAAAACTAGAACACAAGCTTTTCAGGAAGGACTAAATGACACAACTGAGGGGGAAAACACTATAAACACTGTAACCTGTGGATAGAACAGGCATACGGAAGGATGTAAAATAGTGTTTGGGCAAACAAAAGGGATGGTGGTCTCATTGTGAACTATAGTAACATTGTCAGCTGTCTGCCGAAAGGGAACTGGCGGCTCTGGCAATGCTCGAGTTCACTCGCAGTAACTTTCCATTAAATTTTGGGCGAAGAGAACAGTACTTTGTTTCGTGCTGCACACGGAAGCGGGCTTCTGCCAAAGTGATCAACGTTTTCCACCCACGCACTTTGGAGATAGAATAAAGCACACATATACACTAAATACGGTACTTGGTTTGTGGAACACATACTAATTCATGATTGTTCCTTTTAAGTGAGTGGTTTCTTGGAGCAGCCTTTGTAAGTCTCCAATTAAGCCTGAATATTGTGGCGTCATTCTTAAAATAGAACCGCAAGGTATTGAATCATTCAATACTGCCACTTCCTTGAGATAGGCTCCCATTGTGAATTTCTTTTGCACTTTAGCCTCCTGATTGTACATGTAGCTCTAATATGAGCGACTCCAACTGTGGTCCAAGCCGCATCACAGTTGTACAGGTTCAGTACTTCCTATGTATTTTATTTATCTTGTTAAGCACTGTTGCTAAAGGCCTATGCTTGTTTCTTTTAGTTGTACAGCCAGGCAGTTTTGATAGGCACACAGAAAATGGAAGGCACTCACCATGAATATGAACGATCCTTGCAAGTGCAACAAGTACTATTTTTTAATAGAAAATGATTAACTTTGGGAATGGTTTTGCATTGTCAATAAGAAGCTCAAATATTTAGTCTTATAGTACTTATCATGTTCATATAAAAAGGCATCCTTTGATTTACCACAACTATCTACCTAGTACAAGGTTTGACATATGCTTACAGTATAAAATAAAAACAGAACCACTTGCAGACATGGTATTTGTTTGCAATTCATTCTATTCACTACTTCAGGAACAGAAAACACATTTTTACTGCCATGAAAGGACACTTGAACCTAAGGTCTTCAAGTGTACAAAATAAATGATGTTCAATTGGGTGAACTGCTACTGGGCGGTTTGGGTGCAAAGCAGGTCTGATATTTTATCATTATCCTAATGGAGCGAGAGCAAGGTTGCTCGCCTGGTGGTATGCAGCAAAGAACGATACTCGAGAAAATCCCATAACCTGGACCAGTAGGCATAGTTTAGCAAGTGACTAAAAAGCAAGCCATGTTTTTCTCTTGTTCAGCAAGCTGGCAGTTCAAGTGGACTTCGGAGTAAAATCGCACAAAACCTGGAGGGGGAAAAAAAGTATTGACCTGTTAGTTTTCCAGTGGCTATGTCAATGAAAAATACGCAATGGCAAACCTTGAGTGAAAAACCTACGAAAGGGCTGCATGTGTTAGATCTGTGTTTCACCATTTACTCCTTATGTCCTCAGCACCAGACCCTGGAAAATGCAGTCTACTTTACACACAATTATATGCATCATGTGCCCACTAGCAATATATGAATAATCTTACTTAGGTTCACATACGAGCATAATATAGCACAGGTGTCCCAAAATAAATTGATATTGGATTTATGTGGGCATATCACTGTTTATTAATGCAGCTTTTAAGGTAGTGTGGATATATGGATTCATGTATACGTAAAGAATTAACTACTCTCTGTCTGCAGCCAACGGGTGTTATATCTTTTGTGGAGTTTCAGGACTTGAACATCCATCGTGTTAAACATTCATGCCCCTCATGAGAGTTTTTATAAGGATATGCAGTCAAATTATTCTACAGTGGAAGGAAATATTAAGCAGGTGAGGTTCAATGGAAAATTCTAAGTTGCACCAAACTCGTATTAATCTAATTGGGTGAAAATAACAAGCATTGGCAAAGCCAATAGGAATAGCTTATATTTTGTCCTGACTGAACCTTAAAAAAACAGCTGCAATGAGAAGACTAAAACTATAAGATAAAGAAAGTAATGTGTGATGATTCAGTGTACTTTTGAGATGCAAAATAGTCCCTCGTACGGTTCGATTCATATGGCACTGACTGACGGACTTTACGTTCTTTGTGGATGGGTGTCATACTCCCCAATGGAGCCCAGAGTTGGTTTATTCTGATAGTTGTAAGCAGTCGTTAGTAATATATTATGCCATATTATGAGTCGGCATACCAATTAGTTGCATGCCAGTTTGGAAAACACTGCCCTAAACTATAAAAAGAGATGTATGCAAACACAAGAGGACAAGGTCTCAGTGCTCGACATCTTAAGTTCTGTTCATATAGGATTTCAAAATTTGTGATCCTAATGAGGGCATGTCCGCCTTTGAGAATAAAGAGGCGTGTGAAATGAATCAATGATGCAAACTGTCCGTTCTATAGAGGGCTTTAGCCAAAATATGAACCTTTATAAGGTTTCTTAGACTCTACTCATGTCATCAACTGACATGGATATTCTAATTTTAACCAGACGTATTTATTATTTATGTGGAGTACTAGGTCGAATCCAAGCCTTTAAAAGGTTCTATAGGTTTCTGCTGATGTCACCATCTGGATTAATGCGTGTGACGTGACCTCCTTTGAAAATGCTCTTGTAGTGAAAAGCAAAACATTGCTCTGCTGGCTTGTTTTGAACCATGTCACTAAACACAAAATATCCAAACAAAATACATAACTTTATATACCTTTCTCATATCTCTATATACAGCTTCCTCTGTCTTTCGTATAGCATCACACAATGCATTCAACACAGCATCGATAGGCCATACATTGCTCCCAATAGCATTTACCACCAAGGCACAATGCACAATCATCCACACGTTAAGAAACATCCCACCTAGAGATACCGCAATCACTGAGCAAGGGCTTTTTACCTGCCTCAGGGAAGAGGAGTCAACAGATTAATGTCCTCTGGCTGACAACTTAGAGATCTAAATCACACACTTACAGGTTCACTGAACAGTAAATCACAAATTGGAGATGAACCAAACACAATACCCGTAACATATCACAGGATGACGGGCTGCTCTGGAATAGTGTACTCTGCCTCCTCTAAGAGAGGTTACTACAGTACATGGGTATCATAATGGCAGATTTGTGCTACACCATGCCCAACACAATGACAGTGGGTAGATGTGATCGGTCTTCAATTTCTGGGTCTCATTGCATTTGTGGCTTACGGAGCAGCTTAATGGAAAACACAGATATGAACTGCATTTCTGAGACCTAAAGGTTTTCAAGAAACGTAACTGTAGCTTTTAAAAATGCAAAAGGCTGACCTTTTATGGATATTTACAGTAGCAATTAAAAGAATTGAAAATATTGAACAGAGAAAGAAGCATGGCAGAAATAGAGAACAAATATCTTTGGAACCCGGAAACCGCTGCGTATTATGTACAAATCAAGGAAGGGGTACTCAGTCACAAACATGGCAGAAGTCCAGACTGCTACATTACAAATGCATTATAGTCTATGGGACTGGTCATATGGCAGAAGGGATAACAATGATGTTTTAACAGATTTATCCATCATGTTTTAGCAAATCATCCCCCAGGGCAAAATCTAAATAAGGCCCTAAGTTTAATCCATTGGTGTTATATCTGCAAAGGAGCAGAAAGGACAAGTCTGGTGATCTTTAATCACTTTTTACACAACCGTCAGCTGCACAGTCTGCAAACCTTTCTATCATTTAATACATAAACATGACACACTTACACTGATTGGGCTACAAAACTCTGGAGCTGTTCCGCTGTCGGTCACGTCCACCTTTGGATCTCATCTGCTCTTGAACTGAACCTGCCTGAAAATCAGAGCCAGAGAAATACAAGATTTAGACAATGGCCTGAGCTGTAGTTAGAACAAAACCATACATACATGTGTGTAACCACTTTCTGGAGCACTACAGTGGAGTTACACCCTGTACTAGGAATGATATGCTGGCTTCGGGGTCCCACCATGGGCTAGCCTCCACCTTGGAGGCCTGAGTAGGAACCCGCATTACTCTGTCAGCTCCCCTGCATTCATTATCTTGTGGGAAGGCGAACTCAAAGCACATTGGGGCAAAGAAATAAGTCATCTGCAAATCTGTCCATCTCAGACACAACGAAAATACTTGAACTCTTTCCTCCCGGTCTAGGCCCGCCTGTTTTGTATGGCAGTTAGATAACACCGTGAGTTGGCTTCACAAAGCAGAGTAGGTGTGCATGCAGTCATGTTGCAGTCAATTGTGCAAACTGTGCATCAAAGGGTACATACCAACACAATCAGAAGATATGCACATTGGATATTCGGTTGTGTGCCTAGTCACCCCCATTGACCAGGTACACTTAATCCTTGGAACGCTTCAATCTTACAGGCGAGTAAACTGGGCAAGGCTGGGTACACTTCTGGTTGACAGCAGATGTTAGTTTGGGAGTCTGTCGCTGAGTGCTATGGCTCATGACTGGCAGGACAGTATCTGGGAATTAAAGTCCTTTTAAGCACCAACTCTGACAATCAGTATTGCCGGTGCGCCAACTACATGACCACTACTCCTCACTGGAGGGACTTCACTCCTATACGGTTTCTACACGTTACTCGCCATAGTGACTCTTCTACAAGTTGTCCTTACAGACCACTTCCCAAAGTCATAAGATGTCCCCAGGCTCCCCCTTTCACTGAGAAGAACAGACAATCTCCTGTCCTTCAGGAAAAGCCTTAAGACCTGGCTTTTTGGCCTTTAGTGTGTTTTGGTGTGCTCCGACTCCCTCTACAGATCTGTACAGCGCCGGGACACTCTGCTTCAGTAGTCGTGCGCTATATAAATCACCATCATCACAGAACAAAACAGATGCGTCAGAAAATAGCTTACAGAGCAAAAGATAAAGTTATTGGAGCATGAGGTAAGCAACCACAAACTCAGGTTTTCCTAAGGACCACTGGCTCTCACATCTAATTAATTTCAGTCTGGTGTATATAAAGGCACAAATTAGGAGGTGGCTGTGGGTAGGTTTATGTGAAGGAATGGCGGGGTATATAGACTGCAAGGTAGCCTGGTCGCTCTTCTACTGGTAAGATCTGGGTCAAACCGCTTCCTCCACACTCAAGAAAGACGGGAAAACAATCATGTTGTAAGGACAGCAAAGCAATCTGAAGACCACCCCCAGGATAGCAGCAGAATACATTCAACACAGCTTGACCTACCTAAGCATCAGCTTCCAGGCCGACAACCATACCATGACAGAAAGCATGTGGTAGACTTGAGGAGAACTGAGGTCTAATTTGCAAGAAACTGCAGCTTTTCAATAACCTTAACCCCCAGCTCTTGGTGAAAGAACGGCTTTTGGCAGAAATAATGTTTTCAGCCTTTCAAATTAAAATAAAGCAACATCTATGTGTACACTAGCATAACCCTTTCGACATTAGAATAGGCGCAGGATAATGGATTGGCCTTTTTTATGGTTCAATGGCAAATTCATCGTTACTTGTGTAGGGCCCAGAAGATTTTATTTTGGCAGAAATAAACGCAGACCAGTTACCATCAGCTTCAGAAAATGTCAAATGATGAGAAGCAAGCCCCTGGTGGCCAGCCTGTGCAATCAAGTAAAGGAGGGAATCCTCAAGCTCCTCTTCTGAGAAAATAAGCCAACCCCAGAAACCTTTGTCGCCCGGTTAATCAGGTCCAAGAAATAAATGCTGTTCCGCCAGTGCAGCTACAGTGATCACGTACCATATGGGCGACTGTGTTAAATAGGACCGTGGCAATGTCTGGGGCATAGCAGGCCAACCATGAACAGACCAAGAGTTACCTAAAAGTACACTTGTCACAAACGGTTTTTTAAGTGAAAAGGAGAGAGTGACTGCATGGAGTTGTTTATCTACGACAACTACTGCAGACAAACGGCCTGAGTACTTTAATGACCCTTCCACATGTGCCGCTAACACCTTTTTCGGAGAGGGCTTAGGTATACATCCTTTAGTGTGCACCAGTCACACACACAAAAATGAGGCTCGCTATTGGTGACCACCATTTTAAGTTGTCCAGAACCAGACACCATCCAAGGCCTCGGAATAAGGGTCTATCTACTGAGCCATAGTTGGAAAAAGGGATTCACTTCAGAGATGCGAACGCAGCAAATGTGACCTCTCGGCTAAAGAAAGTTACTTACTACTATAACGCTAGAACTTCTAGTTAAAACTGCCCTGTCACCCTGATGCACATCCCTAAATTGGTCCGTTGGCTGAAACACCTTACTGCATTCAATTGCACCCCGCTCATCTTAGATTCAGCCAAATCTCTCGGAATCACCCTGGACAAACACCGGGATATGAAAAATCATATTATCAAAGTGTGTACGGGAGCTAATCACTTGAATGACACACTCGGAAACATCAAACCATTCCTTCCACAAAAGGACTTCAAGCAGGTGGTACAAGCTCTGGTCCTGCTTAGACTGGACTATGGCAGCGCAACGCTCTGCGGCCTGCACAAATAGACCCTGGTATCACTAAGGGCATCACTGAACGCTGCGGCCAGACTGGTCACAGGCACCAAACGAAGTGAGCACATATCCCCAATCCTAAAATCTCTTAAATGGTTGCCTTATGAAGATCGAATTCAGTTAAAGATTGCCGTTCTAGCGCACAAAGCCCTGCATTTCAAAACTCCCAGGTGCCTTGTGCAAAAGCTTGAATTATCCTGTGGTGGGAGAGCATCAAGAAGTGCTATCACTCTCCTCGTGAAACCACTCATCTTATAAAAAAAAAAAAAAAAAAAAAAAAAAGAGAGAACCGCTCTCTGAGCCTTCTCCGGCGCTGCTCCAAGGATTTGGAACTCTCTTCCACCAGAAGTACGCAGAATCTCTTCTGCTTTCAAACTTTAAGCCAAAAGATTCCTAATGAACACATTTTTTACAAGATTTGGGCTTGGATCACTTGTTCGAAATCACTGTACCTACAACCATTGCAGAAACTATGTACGAACAGTGCTGCTGCACATTCATGAGGGGCATACTATGCAACAATACACATTGCAGAAATCCATATAATCTTCTAGCCCCTTTCAATGCTTTGCGACTACCACGCTCCCTCATATTTTCAAAGAAGGCATATTTACCCAAAGAATCTTGCAGCAAACATTTGCAAATATGCCTCTATAGTTGGTGTGAGTCACGACTACTAGGCCGTGGGAGTTCTACCTCTAATCTTGTTCACTAGCAATGAAGAGTAATTTCATCGAGCACTTAACACAGGCTGATGTGAACTAAGTTTCTAACCAGACATTCCATTGCAAGCAATAGTGTTCTACCCTCTCCTCAGAAGTGCCCCAACTCCTACCCTATGGAGAAAGGGTCTGCTGATACAGTACCATGTGAAGGCCGTCGTTGGCTGCCATATCTCCCGACCCTATGTGCGTCAGGTGCACAAAGTTCATGGGCTCCCCAATCATCGTCCGATCGATCCGCCGCCTCTTCTTTTTCTGCAAGAAAGCAGACACCAGTCAGGTGAGATTAGATCCGGCTAAACATGGAAAACACACATATGAAGCAAAAGGTAAACAGAGGAATGACGAGCAATTCTATGTACCACTCACAAGGTCTATGGTATAATGGTTTGCCTAGGACAACCATACTCCAAGGGTAAAACCAGTACAATGGACCCAATGTTATTTTAGCTGGTATGAGTGAGGATCATTTCACACAAACAAAACCTGGTTGTAAGGAACACATTGTAATCTTTGAAAAAATCTGTTAGACGTGTATTATAATTTACTCCTAGGTATGGCTCTGCTTAATTATCTAGTCATGCCCACCTATAAATGTTCCTCGTTGATAAAAAAAAAATGATCAACCATCCACAGCTGTTCTCACACCCACCAAAGAAAAATTGTGAGAATGGTCAGAAAGTGCCTCAAGTAAGCACCATCCATGGATCTACTGACTGGTTAGTACTCACCAGTTTGCTCGTTCCGTCAAACGGCACTTTCTTGACCAAAAAAAAAAAAAAAAGTGTGACCCAACTCTTAAGCTCATGTGAAGTGGTGAAAAAATTAAGTGTAAATGATGGTAACATCTATCAACCGCCTAAGCCCCAAAGTGTGAAAAGAAGTGAATTTATCTCCTGATTAAAAATAAGTTGTGATCAATTATCCCATGAGTGAGGATCATACCAGCACTTAACTGTCGACTCGTAAGAAAACATTTAAACAGGTTATTTATGTCCTGCTCAGTCTGGAAATAAGTAATCTCGTATGCTTTCCTTGGGAGAATCCTCCAGAGCCAGCCAGAGTGGAGGCACCCCGTGAGGATATCGCCGAATGTTGGGATGGTGCTAAATGGAAGGAGGTGTTTCATGGATTGGAGTAGCAATGAGAATGTAGAGTTCTTGTTTGCGACCATGGATGGGTACAGGCCAGGTACTTTTCCGGTTTTTCTCAGCACTGCCATTGTAAAATTTCCCCACAAGTACTGCTTACTTTACTACACAGCGCATCCTGAGAGGGCCTCTTCCTCCAACTTCGCAGGGTTTGACAGTTGAAATGAATCCCTATCTTAATGCAGTCTGCATGTTGCAAGGTGGACCTTGTGGTCAAGAGAACCGAAATGAACTCTCAGGATCTCACATTAGCAGCAATTTGGTTATGAAGGCCATCGACTAATGCGGACAGGGAAAGAGCAGGAAGGAGTAAATGGCTGCTGGTTGACCAGGAGTCTGAGAGAGGATGTGTGCCCAATATAACTACAGAAAGCAGAAAAAGATATGGTCTGGTAGAAAAGTTAATGGACTGAAAGAATGGGGTTGTCAGCTCAGAAGAGATTTCACTTAAGTCCTCCATTGCGCTTTCTGATTGAGAGCACGCAAAGAGGTGTTTCCAAACTATTTTCTGACTGGCGTCAACCTAGGCGAAGTCCGTACGACTCATTGTGATCTCAGATGTAAGCCAATAATGCACCTTAACAAAATCTTTATTTTAGGTATTTTTTTCTGGACGTAAAATTATTTACACAACTCTTCTCTCTTCGCGTGGGAGGCTGGGGCATCAGAAGTGAATATAGCACAGCTTCTGATTGCAAACCCATTCTTAAGGTTGGTTGGTTGGTTGGTTGAAAGCTTTATTCGCTATGCAAAGACATCTTACAAGCATAACATACATTATAAAAACAACATTACAAAAAGTACAGGTATGTCATACATTTTAGGAAGATAAAATTGTAGGGGTCGCCCTAGAATAAATTAGCTAAAAAGGGATTAAACCGAAATAGACAGTCTATTGCAACGAATCAACCAGGAACGTTTTTAAAATTTGGAGACACCGCAGACTATAAGAGGGGAGGTATCAGTCAATAAAATTCGGAGAGCCACCGCATGCATGCGTGCTCCCAGGCGTTTGAAGAGGGGTTTCAACCAGTATCTCCTTGGGTGAATATAGTCTGGACACTCAAAAAGTACATGTGCCACTGTCTCAGGCCTGGCTGGGCAACGTGCGCAAAAGGGAGATAAATGAGCATGGGACTTCCACTTAGATACAATTGCTCCTAGCGGAAGAGTGCCAACTCTAAACTTGAAGTAAAGGGCCCTATCCACTGGCATAGTAATTAAGTCCATGTAGGGTTCGTATAAAATCGCATCCTTTATTCTGAGGAACGCTGCAGTCGAATTGCAGTGATGTGGATTCCCAATTAGTTGGCAAGAGACCCAGTCCCAATATAGTTTTTTGAGGACTGCCTTAGGAGGAGCAGATCTTGTGGTCCAGCAATCTCCTAGGCCCAATTCTCCCAGAAGGTTTTTTGTGTCCCTCAGCCACTTGATCTTATTCCAGCCCCCCATATTCATTACTTCTGATAAGCCCTCGGCATAAGATTTTAGTTCCGGGACCCTCCATATGCGGGACCATAAAAGCAATGGGCGAAGACGGGCCTGGTCTTTAATACTTCTGCAGCCCAAGTCCAATAGTACTGGAATTGTAGGGGTGCTCAAGGGGAGACTTAGGAGGTCCTTCAGGAGCTTGTTTTCGGCCTTGGATAGGGAATCCAAATTGCAGTGACCCCATAGCTCCGCTCCATACAGGGCAGAAGTGACCCCCCTTGCCTTGTAGATCTCAATTACAGGCGCCACTGAGGATCTGGAGGATGCATGATATTCCTTAAGTAAGGCTCCCCCTACCCTTTTGTGACAGAACCATCTTATCGATGTGGGAAGACCAACTCATTTTGTCATTCAGGCGTAAACCCAAATAATCAAATTCCGACACTTTCTCCAGAGGGACCGAGTTCAGGGTAGGAGGACGACCTAATTTCCTTGGTGGACGTAGTATCAAATATTTCGTTTTTTCTACATTTATCACCAGCCCTCTGGTTACACAAAAGTCCTGAAAACGGGTCAATAACTTCTGTAGCCCCTGGAGGGTCTTTGAGATCAGCAGAGTGTCATCCGCGAACAACAATGTTGGGATCCGCACACCTCCCAGGCAGGGTGCGTCTGCAGGTTCCTGAAGCAGATGCTCGACCACACCATTTACATATAGGGAAAAGAGTGTGGGAGCTAACACGCAACCCTGTCTGTCACCCCTACAAACCGGGATCCTATCTGTTGTTTCGCCATTTCTCCCCCAACAAACCTTTGCAAAGTTGTTCATATGGAGTTTGGTGAGGAGAAACAGAATGTACGGGGGCAGGCCCAGTCCGTAGAGAACCCTCCAGAGTTCCTCCCTGGGAACTAGGTCAAAGGCAGTCTTCAAGTCGATGAAGGCCAAATAGAGACTGCCCTTGCCTGGTTCCACCGCCTTCCAGTACAGAAGTGTTAGCCTAAAGACCTGCTCAATTGTGCCTGTTCCTGAGCGAAAGCCTGCTTGGAAGTCCGATAGAACTTGGTTCTCATACACCCATTGAAGGATTCTCCCCAGGATAACTTTTCCGGCTACTTTTTGCGTAGAGTCAATCAGGCTTATTGGCCTATAATTCCCTGGGATGTCTCTACTACCCTTTTTGTAAATGGGGACTACTACTGCCCCTCTCCAAGACTCTGGGATCGGGCCGCCCTCCAAGATGGCATTTAAGAGGGCCGAGATCATAAGACCCCAGTCAGATGGGTAGGCCCGCAGTAAGTCCCCTGGGAGCCCATCCGGGCCAGCAGCTTTCAATGGGACCATGGTCTTAATGGCATTCTCAACCTCCTGCGGTGTAAACAAGCCAAGGGTGCTAGTCTCCATCAAAAAGGGGAATACAGCTGGCTCATTTAAGAGCCCTTCAATCGCTGAGTATAAGGCCCCGAAATGATGAAACCAGCTCTGGGGTGGGATAGTACAGGTCCTCAGTGTATCATCGGGTCTACTACGGGAACCTATCAATTTCCAAAAACCCCTGGCGTCTTTACCTTTGCTAGCAGCCAGCAAATCCGCCCAGAATTTCTCCTCCCATTCCTTCTTTGCTATCTGGATAGTCTTGGAGTAGGCCTTCCTAGCCTCCCTTGTCCTGACTTGGGATTTTGCTTTTACTGCCTCAACTAGGTTTTTTTTCGCCTTCCTACAGTTGTGGGTATACCAGCCCTCTCTTTTATTAGCCCTTTCTTTAGCCCCAATATGCCTCTGGGCACAGTGAACAGGTTTGTCAGGGCCCCAGTTAGGTCGCAAAATACTTCGCATACCTCCCCTGAGCCTCCATCAACTGTGCCTAAGTTGTGATGGGCTAGGGCCAGAAGTTGGGACACAGCCTCAAGTTTTTCGGCAGACAAGAGAAGCTTTGACCACTTCAGGCGCCTACCGCAAAGAGATACCTCCGACTCACCTAGGTCAACCGTGGGGCTAGATACAGGACCCCCGCTGATAACAGACCACCAGGGGGTTAGAGTGAGGGACAGCAAATTGTGGTCACTTTCGACTGAAGGTACTATTACCATATCCCTCACTGAGCTCCATAGACACACATCAAGCAAGATGTAATCGATTCTTGATGTGTGATTGGGCCTATTATATGTATGGACCACCCCCCTGTCCGAGCTAGTCCTTCCATTTAGAGCCCTCAAGCCATGCTCTATACTAAGGGCATTTAGCTGCAGTGCCACCTCTGACCACTTTTTGATCGGGGGCAGCTCTAGGACTGGGATCCCCCTCCTACCATCCTCCTCCTCATCCTGGTCCTGGGTAACATCCGAGCCCAAGGGTTCGAACGTACAGTTGACATCACCTGCAACCAGGGTGCAGGCTTTGTATGGAGTTGCCCCTAACAAGTCCTCCAACAGTGCGATTGTGGGAGACTGACTCCCCCCCCTTAGTGCCTCATGCATAGACATTGAATATATTCGAAACTACGCAACCCCTGGCATCCTTCAATGTGATGTTAAGTAAATCTGGGCTATTAGTCTTGGTTTCCACTACCCTACAATTTAGGGATGAAGCTACCCAGATAAGGAGACCCCCGAAGGTCGTCCCCTGCCCGAATCTGGGCAGACAGCTGGGATGGCATAAGCAGAGTACCCCGCCCTATGTACTGGCTCCCTACTCCATGTCTCCTGGAAAATGCATATGGAATACTCTTCCACTAATGCATTCCAGTCGGGCAATGTCAGTTTTCTGGCTATTCCAGCAACGTTCCAGCTGAAGACCTTCAAAACTTGGTCCGTCACAGCTGGAGCGCATGGGGAACCTATCTCTTGGCATGGAGCCACCCTGTCCGGGCATGGCACCGATTCCCTACGACCAATAGAAACCAGGTCCCCCGAAGGGTCCAAGGTAGCCGGTGGTATAGTTGTGGTTTTATTGAGGGTGGGAGAAATAGGTGACATTGCAGTGCCGTCTGGAAACTCGCCCAGTTCACCCCTATCCAGTCCTCCCGTTGCCTCGAGTCAGTAGCTCCCAAGGCCACAATTTTGACCCGACCACACGCTCTGAGGATGGAAAAAGGGCTCAAACATACTACGTATTCCACCAATAGCACCCTTGCTCGTTTCCCCCATAATAGGCCTAAAAATGGCGTGATTAGCAGCCCGCGGGTAAAAATAGGTCAGGTCCACTGCGCTAATTCCAGGTCCACCCACCGCATGATCTGGAGTACAGATCGAGCTGGCTACTCTGTTGTCCTGAAAGTTGATAATAACGCAGTCTCCCTCCAGCTGCTTCTTGCCCTTTCCAACCCAGCTCACCCTGCGGACACCAAGGATTAATCAGTCTACGCCCACAGGGAGTGGTTTATTTGTTTTTAGCCAGTGGAGGCTTTTATTTTTTAAGGCCTGGTGGGTCTCTAGTTGGTTATCTATCAAGGGTGGGACCTTGACCAGCACAACGACATAAGGATGGCAGTCCGGGGGGAGATCAGCATAGGGAATGCGAGACACTTTCTTCATGGCGGGTGCAGCCAAGGGAGGTAATGCCGAGTGACTTTTGACAGAATTAACTAACGGGGCTGCCCCGTCTCCCTTAGTCTTACCACTGTCAAAGGGAGATTGCTTAGGTTTAGAATTACACCCACCCACTGGAGCCTTTGGTTGCGTTGATTTCTTATGCACTATAGAGACCTTGCTGGGATTCCCTTGAATTGGAATAGAGTGTGAAGCGGGACCTGCTTTGGACATAGGTGGGGCAGTGGTGATAGGAGTTGGAGCCACACTTGGTGCTGTTAGGGAAACCGCCTTTGGCGGGACTAAATCCTGCACCGGAGCAGCAGCAACTGCTACTCCTTTTCCCAAACTGCGACGTGTGGGGTCCTCACTATTCCTAGTCTGATGTTTAATCAAAGTTTTGAGTGAAAAGAAATTGTCAAGAGTCGACTGCTCAAGACTATTTACTCTAGCCTCCACCCTCTTAATTTGGTCTATAAGTGGTCTCAGAGTGATTGAGCACATCAATGATTTGGTCCAGACAAACTGGGACTTGGATAGGAGGTGGCTTGTCGTTGGTAGCACGTCCCATTTCCTGGGACGGGGGCTCTCCCAACCCATCCAAGTGCTCAGGGCTCTGGCCATTACCTAATTTACACCCGTGGCCCTCAATCCTTGCTTCCTGGAGCGCTTAAAAAATATAGGATGGCTACCTTTACGTGTACTCACAACCCTTTTTCTCTTGACTTGTTTCGGAACACCCTGAAACACGCAAGGCAATGAGAGACCCTCAAGAGGAGCAAGCTTTGACGACGGGGAGTTTTGACTGGTAACAGGGGAAAGTAAAGGTACAACACACCCACCCACTGTCTCGTTACTAGCAACACCTGGTGTTAACTGTGCAACTAAATTCTCTAACCTGTCTATACTATCGCATATTTCAGACAACCGGGGATGCTCAGGCACTTCTATAATAAGTGGGGGTGGAGCCATAGTTGGGGGAGGTGACAAGGCTTTGGCCGCAGAGCCAAGGGAGGATCGTCTAGCTGGTAGGAGATTCCCGGAGAGGCGACGTTCTGTCATCGCGATCTCCTTCTCTATGACTGCCGCTACTCTAGTTATAAACCTATCCATAGTTCCTATCGTTGGATTCCCCCCGACCCCTTCGCCCCCAGCTCTGAGCAATTTCCCAGAGCGAGTGGACATGGTTGTATTTTTACCCTCTGGCAATGTCACAGTACCTTTCAGGGCCAGTGTAGATAAAGTTAAGGACCTGGCCCAGCCCAGCCCCTGACTGCCACAGACTGCCACAGACTGCCCGCCCTTTGCTCGGGCTTCGCTTGGCGTCCCGCTCGCGTCCCGCTACGCGTCTGTCAAGCCTTAAAAGGGGACGTTGCTAGCAGGGGGCGTGGTGTCCAGTGGGCGCGGCGGCAACTCCTGGCGCTGCGCTGAGCCTTCTGGTCAGTGTAGTTCCAGTCACTGACTGCTCCGCCTCCCGTGACCTCCTCGCTGTTCGTTCAGTGCCGGCTTGCCCCTCGCTGACTGCTCGAAGCGGCACCCGCGGAGCGGTGCGGCGAGCGGTTGGTAGAGTCAGCGGTAGCCCCTTGGGAGGGGGAAGATGAAGCCTCAGGGTCCACACGAAGTCTCCCACAGGTACGGTGTCCCATTCTTAAGGGAAAGTAACTGGTTTCTTTTGCAGCATTATTCACATGCTGTGCATTCCTTACTTAGGAGGTATTACTTCCCCAGTGGAGGAGGATGCGAGGGTGGAGTGAAACTCAACAAATATTTCAGTACTGATTTTCCCACTACTGCTTCTGTGTTTTCATATCTACACTCTACACAATAGATTTAGTGAATGTGTGTTTAGATGACCATGTTGCCGACATGCATTTCGCTTCTAACGCTTCACTGGACCAAAAATGTGCATTTGGTTCCATTTCAAGAGATTTGCCAACTAATACGACGCCTAAATAGTTTGTGCTATCCATCTGGTAATGGTTCCCTTAGTAACCACTGTCCCTAATGTTAGTGGTGTGCATACCTAAAAGAATTGTTTAGATTTTCGGGTGCCACTTTTTTTGGGCTAGAAAAACATTATTGCTCTTCTTACATCCATCATATTGCTCTTTCTGCTGAATTTGTTGGCTTTTGAGAAAAAAAGGGTGGCAACTGTACAATGTGACATCACAGAACCACTTTCGGTTCAAATTTTATATGCATTCTCATAATAACCAGGTCTTAAGACAGAAGTATGACTTCTGAAAGAGAGTGCCTGCGTCTAGCTCACATTCTTAAAGCGACAATAGAAATTAAAAATACAGTTTTAGAGTTAGCTGCTTTAATGAAGCTCTGTGAAGCTTCTCAAAAGACAATTTTCTCAGTCCTGCGAGCACTAGATTTAGATTCCATTGTGAAGAAGGTAGAACATTCGAAGGATACTCTTTGGTTCCTTTGGGAATATTTTGATAAGTGGAGTGGGATAAAAGCTTTTGTTTATTAAAACTTTTAATAGAAGCAGCAATAGATGTACCTTAAAGTGGCACAGCTAAGTATACAGCCGATTAAGAGTGTCAGAGACAGTGGCGGCTGCTTCAGTACAGGGGGATGGGGGATAAGGGGGGGGGGGGGGGGAGATTGGATAGCTTTCATTCGCAGCCACCGCTACCGCACCCCTTCTCCGTCCTCACTTTGCAGCACCAGAAGCACCCAAGCTCCCAACCAATCACGACACTGCATGTGCAGTGCCGTGATTGGTCTGAGCGGCCTGTTTGGCCGCACAGGCAGTCCAGGGGAGCCTCAGCATGTTCTCCACTGGGCTGCTAAATGTGCATGATTGTTTTTTTTTACACTGCTCAAATAGCAGTGGGGGGATGCCGCCACTGGTCAGATATCTCATCATTATAGCTTGATCTGTTAAACGCTGTTGCACGTGTACCTTTTAGTGCACCTGTTCCATTTTAAAGCATAGTACTTCTAATTAGATGTTGTACGTGCATCCTCTATAATGTTTAAGTGTTTCTTATTAAGAGTCTCATAAATTAATTCTTCTATTTCAAGTACCAAGGTGTCAATTTTAGATCCTAGACTCATTAAATATTTTCCCTCCTTTCGCTGTATAGGTCACTTTGCATTGGAATTTCACTTAACCTTGTGTCATCTGCATAAGATGAGAACGCCATATCTGATGTGTCCATTTGGATGTCACTAGAATTAGTACCATGTTGGAAACCTTAAATTTCTTTATAATTAGTGGAATCATTCATATCAACTAAAACGTGTGAGAAAATATTCGTACCAACCTCTTGATAATGGTCTCCCCTCCAACAGAGTAGTAATGCCTGGATCTAAAGCTTTTGCATTTTCTGTTCAAGGTTTCAAACAGATGTCCCCCACTGAAGAAAAAGCATGTGAACAACGCACTGCTTTAATTCCCACGTGTGCCATGTGGCCGCATGTCAATAACTCAGTTTTGTTGTGTTTTATTATTTCCACACTCTTGTTGTGAAGTTGACTTTGGGACGCCTATAGAGCTGGAAAGATCATCTTCACTGCTTCTAGCATGGCCCAGAGACTCCTTATTAGGAAGTGTCCAGGTGTAAACACAATCCCATGTATGATGCATCTGTTAGTGCGGCTTGGATTTCAAAAAATCGTTCTGTTAACATACTTTTCCACCTTTTTAATTATGTGCTGACCGCTTGTTAGAACCACTATATCCTCACAGTTCCGACAACGTCTGACCACCGACAGTTCAATACAGCAATGGTTGATCTCATAGGCAGCTTTGCACTCGGAATCAAATGCATGTATGGGGCCATCACACCCAACAACCTCATGACTATTCTCACCGTTGGACTCAGTTGTCTGGTAAAGTCAACTATGATCCCACAACTATTGCACCTTTATTATTTGCTTGGAAACCACCTATACGGTGTCTACTTCTGCCCCCAGGAATGACTTTCTTATCCCGGGAGTGGGGAGGATTTTCTCAAGTTTGCTGCAAATAACTACTCACGTCAGTATGTTCTATTTTTATTACTGGAATGTGTTCCGTTTCACCAGCTTGGTTGTCGAGGAAACTTTGCACATGGATGGCTTGCCTACTCCACCGCTGCTAGAGGTTTGCGAAACACTCATGGGTCACAAACCGGAGATGTCCAGTGTCCTGGATGCATGAAAGTAGGAGTCTTTTAACTCTACTATGGCTATGAAATCGTGTTGCTACAAGGTTTGTATAACCTCGAAATGGTTGTCTTTCAGAACCTTTGTATTTTGATAACTCTTGGTCGCAATATTAAATCTTGTTTTGGGATTCGAAAGCACACATAACACACTACTGGGTTTATCAGCTGCAGCATTACGTTCTCAGTTGAATTGCGTTTACCCATGGATGGTGTTCACGGTGGGTGGTGCTGAACGAGTGCTCACCCTCCCAAAAGGTCAGAATGCTGCAGGTTCCAATGCTTCATTATTTTCCTGCAGCCACTTAAATGCTTGAAGTGGTTATACCTAGGTATTCCGTCAACCCCAGGAATATGTACTCAACAAAAGGGTTTGTGGATTGAAATCACAATGGTGTGTTTTTGGTTGAGGGACTAACTAATGTATTCAAATCTCAGAGTTCTATCAAATCTAGCATAATTGGGAGTAACAAGGTCAACAAACGTTTCTATAAACTGTATATGAATAAAGCGAGTCAAAGAGTTTAACATTAAATAGAAGGCTAAAGCCCATATATGGAGTGGATAATGTGTCATTTATGGCCAACTACAGGTGTCCAGTCAAAAAGATGCACATTTTAATCAACGGGTAACAGGATTTTTAAAGGGTCATTTCTGATATATGAGTATTTGTGCCTGCTCCACTTTGAAAACATTAATGAAGAATGAATATGTGCATGAACATGTAAAGCGCTCCGATACCTTTGGGTCTAGCTACGGTTATATAAAACTCTAATAATAATGTCTATTATACTTTTTATATATGTTGTGAACATTTACTGACGTAAAGCGCTCTTACTCAGATGCTATGTATAGACTTGTTATATTTGATGTGAACAATTACTGTTGCAAAGCGCTCCAATACCTTCTGGTCTAAGCCAGCGCTGTATAAAACTCTCAAATAAATAAATAAATGCAAAAGGACACCCCAAAAATGTGCCACCCACAATGCACCGCGATAACTATTTAGAACTTTAAGGTGCTCACAGTAACGCCTTTAGAAATAGAGGCAATAACCGCGAAATGAAGAAAAAAAATTCTACAGTCTCTAGAACAGGGATTTCTTGCTACAAACCAATCACTGCCAAAGACGTTTGACTCCCACCCAAGCAGTCAACCAGAGCTCAAGACATTACCTCACTGAAAGAGAATCAGCGAGTACGGCTTGCAGGCGTACATGGAAACTATTCATGCACTACTGCAATATTTAGCATTGCCATTCGAAAATAAAACGAATCCTTTCCAATCAGGCTCAGACTCCACTCCAGCATGGTGTCGGTTACCGCTACACATCAAGACTGCCCCTAAAAGTAAAACATTTAAAAAACCAACACCGTGTATTTAATCCCAACATGTGAAATAGTAACCTATTCAAAAAACGATTACAGTCCGAGGTGCTTTAAATAAACATTTTAACAAACGTAATACATTAACACATCTCCAAGCAGCCATTTCTTCATGCGTTTAAGAAAAAAAAAGCAAATGGATGACAATGTTATCATTGATATTCTTTTGGCATATTGGCGATTGAGGGCCACCACGGGAAAACAAACGGGGTGGTAATTTACAAGAATTTGACTAGACAGCTGTGATTGGAAGAATTTTACATATCCTTGGTATCCCCAAAGAGGGTTCTGGGGTAACTTGGTAACCCCAAAGAGGGTTCTGAGTTACCCCAGAAGTGGCGAGGTGGCCATTTTTTTTTTTAGAAGGAGTTGAACCATTTGAGTTTCATATTTATTTCGTTTGGGTGAATGAGCACCAGCTCAGGTTTTCCTTGAACACTTTATAGTCTGAGCGTGAAATCCATGGCCTGTTATGGTTTCTTTAGCTGAAAAGAGCCGAAAAGAGTAAGATATTGTACCATCCAGGTGCTGACAAGGCCAAAACCTATTCTATTTGAAATGGAAAACTATAGTCACCTTGAATCAACTGGGAGAACGCCGGTCAGGGATTTGGCTACGAAAGTTCAAGTCGATTATTCATTGGACCTAGGCCCTGAAGAGATCAGTGCCCATGCTCAGTGTTTTCCTGCCGCATGACTAGTCCTGCGAATGGACAGATCCAGAACATGAGCATGGAGATGTTCACTCTTTACCGGGTGACTACCTCGGCTTGACCATCTCAGCAAACCAATACCCGGCCTTCAGTATCCAGAATATCCCATGGGGATGGAATCAGTGCTGGTGACCGAACTCTTGAAAGCCTTGTAGTGTAATTTGGACTTTAGAGTCTCACCGGCAGCAGTTTCTATGGGACAGTCCAATGTGCATATATGTGCATCACCCTCTGGGTTCCTTTTGCTGCAACTGTTTTGTGTGTGCGGGAGGCTTGAACTGCTAATGCACATGCTCTACTAGTTCAGTGACAGAAGATTGCACCTCTTTTGGCAGCACTAATCATGCCAGTGAGCGGGTCGTCAGACGTCTACACTCCAGATGTACACACTGCCGTAAAGTTATACCTCAATCCCGTTGTGGGTTAGTTTGTCCATTCCATCTTTATTTTGGTTTTCGCTAGTACCTGGTCATAGTGTTAAGCTCCTGAGGAAATTGGATAGGACAACTCCATGATGCTCACACCACTGCAAGACTGAGCTATTACTGACATTGTTAAAACTGTTTAGCATGCGTGAGTCAGGCATGCACTGCTGTTGATTGTAACACTTACACACGCAAGGCCTGTGTGAAGGATGCTTGACCGCAGAGTTTGCGGTCAGTCGGGGTGTCGGTGGGTGCACGTCTTCCTGGTGCCAAGAGTCTGTAACGGATTCCTGAGAAAACGTTTTCAGTTATAAAGGCCAAATTGACTGGTAGTGTCAATCCCTGTGTTTAAGGAGTCACCAAAACAGGCTGTAGACCAGCATTTGTCACCAATTGCAAACCAGCATTGGCAAAGCCAATAGGTCTGGGTTTAATCTGCTAATGCAGACAGCGTTGGTGTACTAGCAGGAGACCCAGGATAGGGAGCAAAGAGTACAATTGTTGCAAAGTAATCTCACGCGCTTTCAACACAGACTTCAGTGGAGGCCAAAGGATGTACCCGAAAAGCCAAGAACATTAGTTGAAAGATAAAGGCTGCACTGGGCTAAGCCACGACGACATTAAAATGTCTTAAGCAATGGGATGAAAGACTGACCGAGTAAAGCTAATGGTTGAAAGGAGGCGATTCAAAGACCTTTTTACCGTTTTTTTTAGCAGAAGGGTGGAGTCATAGCTTTCTTTACCCAGACCCAGAAAAGGCATGGTAAGGAATAGCACCTTCCTAGTCCACCTTCCCACCCCAGTATGACCAGAGACCTGCTTAGGAAGTAAACCCTTCCAAAACTAGGCTGAAATGTCAATAAAGGTGCCAACAGTGGAAGAAACCGTGGCATCTTACTAGCCCAGCATGCATCTTACTAGCCCAGCGTTCCTTCTGCCCATCCACTCACGAAGCAACATTCATTAGTTTATTCAGGTGCGAACTCCATATAGCGCCTTCAGTGTCTAGAGGCACTACAGGTCACACAGCACCAGCAGCGTTTAGATGCAGTGCAGGGTCGCATAGCGTACTCCGTGTTTAGATGCACTGCAAGTTCACATAGCACAGGCAGTGCTTAGATGCACTGCAGGGTCACATAGCACCTGCAGTGTTTAGATGCACTGCGGGGTCACATAGCACCTGCAGTGTTTAAATGCACTGCAGGTTCACATAGCACCGGCAGTGCTTAGATGCACTGCAGGGTCACATAGCGCCTCCAGTATTTAGATGCACTGCAGGGTCACATAGCACCTGCAGTGTTTAGATGCACTGCAGGGTCACATAGCACCTGCAGTGTTTAGATGCACTGCAGGGTCACATAGCACCTGCAGTGTTTAGATGCACTGCAGGGTCACATAGCACCTGCAGTGTTTAGATGCACTGCAGGGTCACATAGCACCGGCAGTGCTTAGATGCACTGCAGGGTCACATAGCACCAGCAGTGTTTAGATGCACTGCAGGGTCACATAGCACCGGCAGTGCTTAGATGCACTGCAGGGTCACATAGCACCGGCAGTGCTTAAATGCACTGCAGGGTCACACAACGCCTGTGGCACTTAGATGCGCCGCAGGGTCACACAGCACCTGCAGTGTTTAGATGCACTGCGTGTTCTTGGAGTATGGAGCAGTGAGCTTTCATACCCCCTACACAGAGTGCGGTGCCCTGCTCCCTTTTAATCCTAGTTATAACGATTTGCACCTTTGCCCTATACTTTTTACTTGAAAAAATGTCTAGAATTTACAAAATGCAGAGGGAGCAAGCCCTTCTCCAATGCGGTCAGATAACTAGTTAGTAAGAGCCCCTATCCCACATGTTTCACAAGTGTCCTAACTTCCTCATAGTGAATCTTTTCAGTTTGCACAGTCACACGCTCTCGGGTGTGCCACAATGTTCCACGGCGGGGCCCATAAACTTCTGCAGCCACTTGGAACAGTAGCAAGCCCTTGTTTGCAGAAACTGTATGAGATGTACGTTTAAAAATACGTTTTACTACGTGCTTCGGGAGACCAGCCCTCGTCTTCAGCACCGCCCGGGCTCGCGTTTTTGAAACAACTTCCTCTGGGCCTCTTCGGCCGGATGTTTTGCAAGAACTAGGCCTCAAGAGCTTTAAAAAGTAACTGTGTTTGTTTAGAACTTAAGACATTGGTAGAGCACACAGACTTTCAAAAATAATTCGGGTGTGACTCCGAGTGTGCAGGTACAATACAATACAACACTGCACTTCGCAGAAAGTCCAAATCCATTCTTTTCTGACATGTCACTAAAGTTCGAAAAGCTACAAAAAAATAAATATCTTGGACGCACAGACCTTTACGTGTGAGGTTTGGTGAACAGGGACACAGATTGCAGACTACATTTTCAAAATCACTTGTGGATATACGCGGGTCAGGGTTGCTTTTATTCATTTCAGGTTGGCATTTTACCAATCCAAAGCTGTAATAAGAAGCCTGGAGGGGTAAAACGCTTTGGGCATTTTACAGCTCTGCATGGATGGCACTGTGCTAATCCTATGCTTAAAGACTTTGATAGAAAAGCAGACATTTGAGGTGAGCAGATTTAGAGTGTCGCTGGTGTTGAGGGTGCTCTATACAGGAGCTGCTTTTCACCTAAACTTGAGAACTACCCAGAGTGCTCTGCTTCTTTTTTTGCATACCTTATGCGTTGCTGCATGCCTGAAAGGGTTTTGTTTTGACTTGTACTGGGTGCTCCCTTGTGTCTGGACAAAGCTATACCTCTCTGAAGAGCTCTAATGAGAGCAAAACACGTGTTAGGGGTTGCTTTTATTCATTTCAGGTTGGCTTGGATGGTATTTTAGTGGTACTGGAGTGGTAAAAGGCTTTGGCAATTTTGCAGCTCAGCATTGATAGTACTGTGCTAATCCTAAACTTTAACACTTTGCTGTAAAAATGGCAAAAGACTTAATCCCTTTCTATCGCGGCATGGGTGGCACTGTGCTAATCCTACGCTTAAAAACTTTGATAGAAAAGCAGACATTTTAGGTGAGCAAATTTAGGGCGTCGCTGGTGTTGAGAGTGCTCTATACTGGAGCTGCTTTCCACCTAAACTTGAGAACTACCCAGAGTTCTCGGATATATATATCTCACTGAAAAAACCATAGGTTTCACACCAGTTATAGTTAGGTGGAAATTTTACTCGCATAAAACCATTGAAATTCCCACGTTATAGTTAGTTGGACTCACTATAACTTGCGCGTGCAATGCACTGCTGATGACGTCACATATTACATCACTCATGACATGGTCAGTGACATCACTCAAGACATCACTGATGACATCTCAAATGACATCACTGATGACAACATCCTTGTGACAAAGTGGCAGACCTCCTATCAGCATAAAATAACCTTTGACACACATTCAAAAATAGAAACTAACATTTTCTTAAAAAAGGAGAAACCAATACCAATTACAACAACTTATTAGGTAATTCCAACATCTACATACACATCCACTCATTCACCAACAGTTCTATATAGTCACTCATGCATGTACTTCATCATATGTACTCATACACCTATACATCCTGTTACACACTAATACTCATCCATATAGTTACTCACACACAAATTCACACATGCAAATAAACTATCAAAAAAACCATTTACTTGATTATACTGCTATATACACACACCACTACACATACTTCTACAGAAACGGAAACATATTTACTCTCTTAAACAATCAATTATAAAAACACATACTCACTAACCCACCCATACAATCATCCACCCATACAGTCTTGCACACATGCTGTCTTCAAAAAACACACAAATAGTGAGTCACTCATTCATGCATCTGTGCTCTAAGTAATATCCCCCACCGAACCATACAGACACTGATAGTGATACTCAAAAAAACAACTAATAACCCATATACACTCATGTAGCTACTTACCAACCCATGCAGCCACTTATACACAAAGTGAGACACAGATATTTAAATATTTAAACATTACTCGCTAATATATGTATTCACTAAGATACATTTAATAAGTCAGTTAACCAATCAATTTTACACAAAAAATCATCCATTTAGACATTTATTTACCCATTTATTCTTCCATCAACCTTTAGATATACATATATAAAAAATATTTATTTTTCAGAAAGATACACATTCACTGGATGATGTCATCAGTGATGTCATTTGAGATGTCATCAGTGATGTCATGAGTGATGTCCCTGACCATGTCATGAGTGATGTAATATGTGACGTCATCAGCAGTGCATTGCCCACGCAAGTTATAGTGAGTCCAACTAACTATAACGTGGGAATATCAATGGTTTTATGCGAGAAAAATTTCCAACTAACTATAACTGGTGTGAAACCCTATGGATTTTTCAGTGAATATATATATATATATATCGTTGCTATTTCTGTTCACCACGGCGATTCACACCAAACAGAAAAGAGGACCCCAAAGCAGCAGATGATTTTCAAGTGGGAAGATTTATTTGCCCTCACGAAATGGTATTTCAGGCATGACGCGTTTCGGTTAACTGGTAACCTTGATCACATAGCGACACTGCAGTTAGTTACATCTTTAAATACACATTTTTTCAAGCATTGTGGTCATGTGACAAACAGTGAAAAGATACTTCTGTTGACATTGTGTCCTTACATATCAGTAGTGACCAGCTTATACATTTGAATAGGTTCTGACCATTGATGTTATATATGTGTATTTTATTCTGCATAAATGCATTATATAACAATGTGCAACATTTTGCAATAAATAACTAAAAACTATATATTTGTAGATTTAATTCTCATTTTCATTATATTGTTTGCAGCATTATAAATTGGGCGCAGAATTTTAACTATAATGAACTTGCCAGCATAAATGCTGGGAATATTTTGTGCAATATGACGCAAAGGTTATGTAAACATCTCATAATCCTGATTCTATACAATGTTTAATCTAGAATTAAAAATATGGAGCTAAAACATATCGGCATAAATGCCTAAAACCAGTGTGTGCAAAATTACGCTTTTTAGTGCAAATTGTATTTTTGTGCAAATGCTGCGACTAGATAAGTTAGTTAATTTGATTAATACATAACCAACCAATTTTAACAGAACCTGTATTCACAATGTAAACTGTCTTAATTAATTCCATATGAGCTAAAAATTGGGTTACATGGCATTAAAAAATCCAAGCCTGGAAATCTAAAACCACCCCCCTAAAAAGCTCATAAGTTATTAAAATTCATTAAGTCAACAGAAAGTGCATAGTGCTGTACATATATGAAAAAATAAGTGCAATTTTTAAAAATAAGAAATTAGGTGGTTACTGATTGACATATTCATACATAAAATTGTTCAAATAGTTACAGATATAATTTTGTAATCGGATTTCATTCCAGATCTACTACAGAAACGTGTGCATGTCCTCAGTGGTGTTTAATCCATTAGGAGACTTACTATTAAGATTAAGAATATATTTGGTCTCCAACTGCCTTAGTATATATTATATATATATATAAATAATTTCTACGGCAAAATGAAACCCCTCATTTTGTTCATTTTCAAATTAGATGTATTAAGTGTTACCACTTTATTCCAATCAAGATGACTTCAGGTGTGCCATACTTTTGTCATAAGTAAGACTGTTAGCGTTCTAGTTCTTCTTTAGAACACTCTGGGACATTCTGTCATTGGGCTATAGTTAGGCTACATCTGGCTGATATTTGGGCTACATTTGTTTTTTTTTGTCTCTGGTGGCCATCTTTGGGCTACATTGGGCTACATTTGGGCTCTAACATATATATATATAGCCCAATGTAGCCCAATATATATTTTTTCAAGGTTAATTTTCGTAAAAACCACTGGAGCACATATCTTGAGACATAGCAAAGGCACAACGGGCTACCAGTCCCTACAATTTTGCCAAGTTTGGTGCAAATCCATTCAGCCGTTCGGGCTAAAAGTGAGTTCGACCGCCCTATGGAAATTAACATGGGGAAAACACGTTTTGGGACCCCCCTTTTATCTCGGCCCCCGCTTGATGAATCCCCCCCAAACTGTCAGGGAAGGACCGGAGCTCCGCGAGGCAAATTTGAGGAAATTTTCAGGCAGATTCGTCAACCGATGCCAAAGTTATTCTCAATAGAATTTTGAGATTTTGCATTGAAAAAAATCCTAACTATAACTACCTACTGGCGACCGCCAGTAGGGGTGTGTGTGTGTATATATATATATATATATATATATACATACATACACACTCGAACCACTTCCTGATACTCCGCAGCAGCAGACAGGCGAGGAAAGAGACACAGACCTCCGAGGTATTATAAGTGGGCAGTGATTTTATTGTAAGTGACCCAACACAACGCGTTTCAAGCCCGTAAGCCCTTGATCACGTGTCACAGTTGAAAACACCATCAACTACATTTAAAGTGAATAGTGCCCTCCCACACTTGACATCACGAATCACATGTGCAAAGACATAGAAAACATCCTAATATGTTTTCTTCACTTAGATCACACCGTTACAAGAAGGCATATCAAATTTAAACTTCTTTTGACACGCGCTAGGTTTTTATATATACATGTTCAATAAATAATTTAAAATAACATGTAAACTGCTCGAGTGCCTTTAGAACTTGTAAAATAATAAAGACAGTTCAATTTAAAAAAAAACGATCTTCATTGGATAAATCCATTTTTATCTGCAAACATGTCAACGATTGCATTAGGAAATGTATAACTGGTTAAATCCGTTAGTAAACAACCTATACACCTTATGATGCACAATAGATAGTGGTCTTCTTATTACCAGTATATTTACATTATTAGTTTGTTTGGCACACTGTGTAGTCAAGAAAAAATGGAGAGGCAGAAAAAGTGCAAAAAGTGCATACCCTGATATTTAAAGTGCAAATGTGAATGGTGTGGATTTCTCAAATCTTCAAATGTATATTCTAGGTCAAATCATCTGTACACCAGAAAACTCAATTATTCTTCAATTGATACAGATAAAACGATCAAATTAGATCCTAAAAACATTTGAATATGTATAAAATTTAAAAAATTAAATTTTGAGAAATTGATATGAGGGAAAGGAAAAACATGTGCTAATATAAACATTCATCGTATATACAATATAATTTACAAGGCAAATTTCAAGATTGTATTTACAGGTAACTCAACTAGTGAACAGACGGACCGTAGTTTTAGCAGCCATATTTACTTTTACAGAAAGCTGCGCATATCTTCCGTCGTGTTCAACCCGTTGGGCCATTTGCAGTCTAGATCCAAAATGTATTTGGTTTCCAGCTGCCGGAGTTGACGTTCTCTGTTGCATCCTCTCCTTTTTCTGATCACAGCGTCAATTACATAATAAGAAAGGCAATTGATGTCGTTGGCATGCAATTTCTTAAAATGTCTGGCAACAGGATATGTTTCATCACTGTGCAGAATGGCCCCGATATGCTGTAATATCCTGACGTGCACCTGTAGCTTCGTACTACCAACGTAGCGCAGCCCTCAGGTGCACGTCAGGACATACACATATATGTACTCGCAACTTGCCTCGTCGCAGGGGGAGCGCGTTGGAGCTGGTGCCAAGCAACGGGACCAAGACAGGATCCCGTAATTATATGCACACAAAGTTCAACAATTGATGGCACTCCACTCGGGAAATCTTTAAACAGCATTTATTTTAGGCTGCGAAGACCTACGTGTTTCGAACGTTGCGTTCTTGATCACGGTAACAGTTTGAACAATAAGTCCCTTTTCACTTTTGCTTTATATACGCATTGTTCCACCTAATGCATTTTCCTTTTATAGACAGGTCCTGGAGGTGCGCCCCCATCCCTCCAGAGACGTGTCCGTGGTTAGTGTAAGATCTGGGGTGTTCGATAGGAACGACATCCCTGCTGCAAGATCCAATGGCTGTGTCCACCATTGGAGCGCTGCTCTCATGCGAGTCGTGACACAAATAAGATCGTTGAAGTGAAGTCCTCGCTATGAAAAAAACGCTTGCTTTCGATACTTGCACAGTTCATGGCGCGGGGCCTGGGTGTGGACGTTGCCAGTGCCGGTGGCTGTATTTTTTAACATAAGGTGTGTTGTATTTCCTATTGTGAAGCGGTCTGACACCTTCGAGTGAAGTCCTCGCTATGAAAAAAAAAAGCTTGCTTTCGATACTTGCACAGTTCATGGCGCGGGGCTTGGTGTGGACGTTGCCAGTGCCGGTGGCTGTATTTTTTAACATAAGGTGTGTCGTTTCTTGTTATTTCCTATTGTGAAGCGGTCTGACACCTTCGAGTGAAGTCCTCGCTATGAAACAGCGCATGAAAACATAACATAAAATTTGGGCTCATTGATGTGGAAATCTGAAGGTACTTTAGGAAGAAAGGTTGGGTTTGTGCCTAGCAGTACACAATCCGGCTGAAACTGAAGAAATGGTGGTTTGATCGTGAATGCATGAATGTCACTCACTCGACGCGAAGACGTCAATGCAAGAAGAAGTGCAACCTTCCAGGTGATGTACTTTAGGTCAGCTCTATGTATTGGCTCAAATGGTGCATTCATTAACTGTGTTAAAACAATGTTGAGGCACCACGCAGGAGGAGGGCACCGAACTGGTGGAAATTTACAAAAGAGTCCCTTGAAAAATTGGCGTATTATCCTAGAGGAACATAGGGAGGTGGCGCCATCGTGGCAGAAGCGTTAAATTGCCGCCAGAAAAACTCTGACAATCCTGACTGAGCAAAATGAAAGAAGAAAGGGAGGAGCTGAGCGGGCGTTGCACGCACAGGATGCACACCGGCAGCCGCACATCAATGGCAGAAACGTTTCCATTTCAACATTTAAGTCTTTATAGTTGAAGGAGCCCTGGCTTGAGCAAGGATCTCTCGACATTCTTGAGGAATGGTTAGATGTGCAAATTCACAGTGTTCAGGTTCCAGGCTGATAAGCTCAGGGAAGAGGGGTCCGGATGGTAGATGAGACCCCTGTCAATGGAAAGAAGATCCATCCGAGGATGAAGGATGGGCTTGTATTGGGACAGAAGGAGCAACTCCGAGAACCATGCTTGTCGTGGCCACCTGGGAGCAATGAGAAGAATGTGGCAGGGTTCTCTCTGTATCTTCCAAAGCACTCGCGGCACCAGAGGGATTGGAGGAAAGGCGTACGCAAACAGATTCGAGCAGTTCATCAAAAGGGCATTGCCCTGAGACCCTTTGTGGGGATGCCAACTTGCGTAAGCTGGGCATTTGCGGTTCTCTGGTGTTGCAAAGAGATCCAGCGCCAGGCGACCCCATCGACGAAAGATCATGTCGGTTGATGTAGTTCCCACTCGTGGGTTGATGATCGGGATCTGCTTAGGGAATCCGCCAGGAGGTTGGACAACCCCGGAAGATGAACTGCGGTGATCGTGATTTGGTGATTGAGTGACCAGTCCCAAATTGCTTGTGCCAGGCGAGAGAGCACCGGAGATTTCGTTCCGCCCTGCTCGTTTATGTAGTGCATGCAGGTTGTGTTGTCTGTTTGTATGAGGACAGACTCTCCTTGCAGCACGGGTTGAAACGAGCGCTAGGAAAATAGCCATGAGCTCCAATTTGTTGATGTGCCAGGCTTTCTGATGTAGAGTCCATTTTCCTGTAATCCTGAACCTGACGCCACTGTCCGTCTAATTCCTCTTTAATAGGACGTGTCCATAGTCTGCAATGTGGGATGAGAGCGATGCAGGACGAAGCCATCCCCAGAAAGGACTTCAACAGTCAAACTGAAATGTACTGTTTTGACAGTAGAAGAAACACTAGACGAAGAACTCTTTTAAGGATCCTAACTCTTCTAGGATCCTGATCATTGGTGACTTTAATTACTGGCCATCCGACCCTTCTGAATCTTCTGTGTCACTTGACTTCTCTGGCTTTCTATTCGGCCTTAATCTTTCCCAACATATTTCTGTTCCGACTCACAACAAGGGCCACACCCTGGATCAGTTGTGGACCACCAACTTGGATATTTCTTCTCCCATGGTGTACCCCTGTACCTGGTCCGATCACTTTTTTATTTCCTTTACCCTACAAATCATTGCACCCACCCGCCCCCCTCCAACTCTTAATTTTTCCGCTCGTAACTGGAAGCACGCCGATATCCCTTTGTTCCATTCGACCCTTGCTTCCACTCTGCCCCCTAGTCACTCTGATCTGAACTCCCAAGCTGCCGCAATGGACCAATGGTTGGCTCATGCCAGTGACGCAGTCGCTCCTGTTAAATCCATCAAATCGAAGCGACCCCACGACGCTCAGCGCTGGTTCACTGATTCACTCAAGACCAGCAAACTCCTTCTTCGCCAGGCTGAGCGCCGCTGGAGGCGTAATTATGATCCTTCACTTAAGTCTGTCTACACTGACTTACTTAAATCTTACAAAACATCTATCATCCTGGCTAAATCTGCTTATTTTTCTCAAAAAGTAATTAACTCTGCTTCCAAAACCAAAGAAATTTTCTCAATTGTCGCTGAACATTCCCTACCTGACCGCGTCACACCCCAGCCCCAGCCATCACAAGCTTTGTGCGACTCCCTCAACTCTTTTTTTATTGATAAAATTATTACAATTAAAAACAATATTCCCCCTACCACTACGTCTCACACTAGTGCCCTTCCTTCTCCGAATCCTCACTCCCTGAATGTTTTTCCCCCGATTTCTTTAGACACCTTCCGCTCTCTTCTCTCGGCTGTGGGCTCAGGCTCTCCCAAGGATTGCTGTCCCCCCCAAATCCTCAGAGATGCCTTTATGGCATGCCCTGACCCTCCTCTGGACCTCCTTAACCGCTCTCTTTCCATAGGCTCTGTCCCTAATGCTTTCAAAAGCGCTGTGGTGGTACCTATCTTAAAAAAACCCGGTTCCGATCCCGCGGTACTGGGCAATTACCGACCTATTTCCCTTCTCCCATATCTCGGGAAGGTCTTGGAAACCTATGTCACCCGCTGCCTTAGCTCTTTCATCGAGGAGACTCATTTCCTCGATGACCAGCAGGCTGGTTTCAGACCTTCCCACTCTACGGAGGCAGTGGTGACAGCGGTCATGGACACGCTGAGACAGGGGGCGGATAAGAACTTGGCCCAGGCCCTGGTACTACTTGATCTCTCGGCCGCTTTCGACACGGTCGACCACGACATTTTGGTCGACCGTGTCAGAAATGCTGGGATCTCGGGCCTGGCCCTGTCTTGGATTGTGTCCTTTCTCCAACTCCGGTCTCAATCTGTTCACCTATCCTCCTTTTCTGCTCCTTCCACTTCACTTTCCTGTGGTGTCCCCCAGGGTTCTGCGTTATCCCCCCTTCTCTTCAATCTTTACATGCAGCCTCTTTTGGTTTCCCTCCGTCACTCTTCCGTTACCACTTTTAATTATGCAGATGATCTGCAACTTATCTTTCCTATTGACTCTTCCCCTCTCTCCCGCTCTAATTTCCAATCCACCATGCTTTCCATCTACGAGTGGATGAACTTCAGTCAGCTGAAGCTCAATCCTAGTAAGACAGAGCTGGTCCTGATTGGTGGGCCCCCTCATCCTTGGACTCCCAACTTCTGGCTGCCTGCCCTCGGCCCTTCCCCTTGCCCAGTCGACTCCGTGAAGAGTTTAGGTGTGGTCATCTCCAGTGATCTCTCGATGCGACCGCACATTAATGCTGTCACCTCGGCCTGCTTCTTTCATCTCCGCAGGATCGGGAAGATCCGAAGGTACCTGTCTCCAGAGGCTCTTATACTTGTCATCTTGGCCCTGGTTACCTCACGTCTAGACTACGCCAACTGTCTATACGTGGGGATTCCAGCTTACCACCTTCAACGCCTTCAACTGGTGCAAAATCAGGCTGCTAGATTAATCTTCCAGCAACCAAAACATCAACATGTCACCCCACTGTTAAAAACCTTGCACTGGCTTCCGGTTGCGCAACGATGCATCTTCAAGCTTGGTTGCACCATCTTCAAATCTCTCTTCTTTTCTGCTCCGGCTTTTATTTCTTCCTGTCTCCATTCTTACACTCCTTCCCGACACCTCAGATCCTCTGCCCACAATCTGCTGGTTATTCCAAGGTTTCGTCGTAAGAAGCACGGTGGTGCTCGTTTCTCCTTCCTTGCCCCTTTCACTTGGAATTCCCTCCCTCTCCCTATCCGGCTCACTCCTGACTACCCCACTTTTCGCAAATCTTTAAAAACTTATCTGTTCCGCCTTGCTCACGGTTAGCTGTTCACACCCCCCGTGCTACACCCCTGTTGTCTATGAGCGCCAAGAAACCAATTGGTGTATGAGCGCGGTATTAAAATTTTTGTAACATAACATAACATAACAAGAATCCTCTGTTGACGTTCCAGGGAGACGAACGCCTTTGCCAGCGTGGTGTCTAGTGTGGCCCCTAGGAAATCCTTGCAAGTTGCGGGGTGCAATTGGGACTTTACCAGGTTGATGGACAGACCTAAGGAACGAAACACCCTCTGACAAATGGAGGAATGGTGCAACAGTTGTGAGCGGGACTGCGACTTTAGGAGGCAATCGTCGAGATATGGGAATATCTGGACACCTTGGAGGCGAAGAAAGGCCATGACCGGAGCCAATATCTTGGTAAAGACTCGAGGGGCGGAACGGAGGCCAAATGGCAGGACCTTGAACTGGAAAAGCTGTTGCCCCACTTTGAATCGTAGAAACTTCCGATGACCTGGGAGTATTGGGACATGGAAGTAGGCGTCTCGGAGGTTGATAGTCGCCATGAAATCTCTGACAGAGCAAACACAAGATTTCTGTAAGCGTCAACATGCGGAAGGATTGATTCTTGAGATATTGATTGAGCGCTCTCAAGTCCAAAATGGGTCTCCATTCCCCCTTCTTCTTGACAATTAGGAAAAAACAGGAATAGAACCCCTTCCCTCTCTGAGACCTTGGTACCACTTCTACCGCACCCTTCTGAATCAGAAGGCGAGCCTGATGAAAGAGTTCCTTGAGGTGCGGAGGTGGAGGCCCAGAAGGTGGCGACGGAGGAGGTATTTCGATGAATTCCAATGCATGGCCTTTTGTCTACAATGTCGAGCACCCAACGGTCCGTGGTGATGGAGGACCTTTGAGAACCAAACAGAGATTCGACCTCCAATTTGCAGAGTTAAAGGCAAGTCATTGACGTTTGTTGGAAGTTCTCCTGTAAGTGGACTTTCCTCTATAGGTTTTGGCAGGCTGTTGACGAAAAGACTGTTGACGGTTTTCGGAGAAACGCTGGTTGCTTTGGTTATAAGAGCGATATTGATTGCTTCCTCCTCGAAAATTGGAATTAGTGCCTCGTCCTCGAGCACCCCGAAAGGGCTGTTTCTTAAATTGAAGAGTACCTAAGGCACGTGCAGTGTCCGTGTCCTTCTTTATAGATGTCACCGCTTCGTCAATGTGCGCTCCGAAGAGTGATTCGCCATCATAAGGCATATCGAGAATTCTTGCTTGAACCTCCTGACGGAAAAAGAGGTTGAGCGCGACCAACCTTGCCGACGTAAGACGACCGCTCCAGCGAGTTGTCAAAATCCACAGCAGGCCACATCCACTGCATCAATCAATTCCTTGGATGTTCTTTCACCTTCCTGAAGAAGCTGTAGCGCTTCTGCCTTGGAAGCATCCGGAAGTAACGCCACATAGGCAGATATATCTGCCCAAACGGTCATAACGACCCAAAATGGGCATAGCGTTAGCCACTTGCACAGTAGTGGAAGACATTGATGAAAATTTGCGACCTATAGATCCCACCGGCGCCTTATATTTCTTCTCTAACCTCGGCAATTGTGCCGGTAAAGAGTTTGGGGTGTTCATGAGTTTCACCCCTTCAGCCCAGATGAAATCAATGATTGGAACAGTATGAATCTGATTAAATGGTTGGTTCTTAAAATCATGTAGGAAACAATCTCCCTCTCTTTGGACTCGTGGCAACTTGAAACGCTGTGCTCTGTCCATCAATTGATGGAAGCTTGCAATATCCACCGGAGGAGAATCCCCTGGCGTCACCTGAGATGGGGATGGTGTCTGTGCCCGATAGTCATCCCACTCCTCCATCTGATCATCACCATCCACAACTGTAACTTCACCATCCTCTCGCTCAGGAGGGTTCTCGTCGTCATCATCAGGATACAAAGTTGCGTGAACCTGAATTGAAGTGTGTCTCTGACTGATAGCAGGCAGTGAAGGTTCTGGAGGAGCGGTAGACGGCTCCGTAATCGGGGTCAAAACAGATGGGACAGTACACACTTGAGGTGATGGAGGGAAACGGCAATTATAGTCATCCCATATTTTGGAGTCTTGAAATCATTGATAATGGCAACATGGCAGCTGGCATTCGAGTCTGAACCTCATCATGATGGCCATATTGTTCATCATTACTGAAGTCCTGACACTTTATAATTAAATCTGATTGACTTTGAGCCTCTGTAAAAGCTTCATGCTCCTGCCCTTTGGACTCCTGATCGGAGTCTGTAGCAAACAAAGGAGAGGGTGGAAGAGCCATTCCTCTCTCTGGTAAAGTTGCGATCTGGTCCAATTTGCTGGAAGACAGCGGCAACAATGGTAATGAGGCAAATGAAGACGGTGTCATTGTGACTACATCTTGCGATTTTGACGTCGACGACAATCCTTCCGTCGACTGAGCTTTCAGAGGCATAGTTGGTGCAATGGTCTTTGCGGTCTTCTTCATCGAAATCGCCATCGAAACAGTTGTCGATGAAGACATCGTCGACGTGGACAGACGACAGCAGTGGAGCCATCGACGTAACCTTCATTGACCTCTATGTCGACGGAGCCTTCTGTTTTATCTTCTTCGTCGACGGGAAAGCCGCCGACGGGGCCGTCGACGGGGCAGCCATCGACAAGGCGTCGACTAAATCAACATCTTCAAACCTTTCGTCGATGACGATCGGACTGTCGACGACGGAGGTTTCTTCGTCGACGACGAAATTGGGATGATTGACGATACAGTCTTGGAGCTGAGAATTACTCTCATCGACGCCGACGAAGGAGCTGTCGACGATCCAGATGCAAGCGTCGTCGTTACCGTCATCGTCGACTTTGAACCAGAGACAGCAAATCTCGTCGACGGAACTGTAGACGACACCATCGTCGACGGAAAATCAGTTTCCTTCACAGAAAAACTGGAAGCAGATGCAAAAGGAGCCTGAGAGCCAGGTCTCGTGGGCCCAGAAGTGGTGAAGACACCGCAGGGGTCAAGGAGAGAGACATCCTCTTCTTTTTCAAAAATGGAGAAGGCACCTCCTGCACACTACCACGCTTAGAACCTGCTTTAGAATGGCCGGAAATTAGACTTTCAGCATCAGAAAGTACATTGTCTTTATCCTTTAGCCTCTGAAGCCAGAGTAGTAAACAGCCTTCTCTGTCTTTTAAAGTCTTTGTGGAGAATGTTCTACAGAACTTACAGCTCCACACCTCATGGTCAGGGTAAAGACAGTAAATACACTTACTGTGTGGGTCCTTAGAAAAAAGTCTTAGCTTTCCACAGGATGAACAAGCTCTGAAAAGAGACTTCTTACTTGTAGACATGTTGAGAAACAGGAAAAAACCATAAGAGATGAGAAAAACTGAGCAGAGCTCAGGGAGACTCCCTTACACACGACGTGCAGTAGAAAATCTGAGGTGCTGAGCTCTGAGAAGGTTATAGAGGGCTGCTGTCCCCTGATTGGCTGCAGTTTGGACCAACATAATGACAAGGATAGGCTGCATATGGTCTTTTCCTTCCTCATGCATTCCTAGGTAGAATTTTGGTTAGGCAGTTTATGCCTTCTCTAATATGTATTTCAGGTTTTTTCTCCTGAGAGAGAGAGATATATATATATATATATATATATATATATATATACACATATATACACACACATACATATATACACACACACACACATACATATATATATATTTAGTATTTATTGCTATTTTATTTACCGTGGGACTCCCACTCCAACAACGGGGAATATTCAAGCATGTGAATCTATGAAAGACACCCCAATACTGGAGAAACCCACAAATGGGGCTTTTTGTACCCAAAACAACTTTTGGGGTGAGAATTTATGTTGGTCATCTTACCAAAACTGCTATTCTGTAAAACGTTTTGATCTACAAGTTATTCTTGATAAATAAATCAACATTCAATTTCACCAGATTAGACAACTACTTACAGCATTTTTAAACCAACTGCAAGCCTAAAACATGGTGAAAACTAGTGCAGCCATTGCTGTCCCGATTCATCTAGACTTCAGCAGAACATAGAACAAAATACCATGCTGCATATCTAGAAAATACATCCACAAAACTCCAAGAAGCCAGGGTGAATTTGAATGTGGGTGCTCTGTAGCCATGTTGGCATGCAAGTTTGGTAACTACTTGGTACAATAACCACCTTGTCAAACATCACGGAGCACATCAACAGAGCCTCAAAGAATTTGCGATGGGATCAACGAGTGTGCATTGGCGGAAAGTAAAACACATTCTAACAGTATCTGCACAACCCATTTTTCACAAGAGTCATGGAAATATGTACCCAGGGATAAGACCATATTGGAAACCATCTGGAGGATATTCCTCATCAAGTATACCACTGTATGAAAATGTACTGTTTTATGTTCACATTGGACAACTTCCTGTGGGCCACATAACTTTCCCTTGTTCACCGTACCGTCACAAATTTGTACTGGGTGCATTGTAAAACACATTTCAATGGGGCTAAAATTTAAAACTGTAAATATTGTATGATTTGTTTTAAATCACTAATGCTCACAATTTACTAGGTTCCTTAGAACGTTTTTCTTCAGACCACTGGTCAGCATTTGTTGGATTACAAGAAGATGGCCATGCATGGAGGGTGGTTAGCTTATCAGTCCTGGTCGAACGATTTTATAGAGTTTAGTGTTCTTTGGGACTCAATGCTTTCCTATTGTGTTTGGCAGACAGAGGGCTCTTCAAATCTGATGGGCAAGCATTTGTTTGTGTCAACTAGATTGGGGCTCTCTCTGCAGGCTTATCTGTAGGTGAATTTCTGGTCCTTTGAATCCCCACCTAATCCATGACATTTTTTATGGTAAGGGCTGTCCTTGCGCGCCCCGTCAAATTTCAATAAATCGCTTACATTTTGCCCTTTTAAAACAAGCATTTGCAATGCAATAGGTCTCGCATTAGGAAAGTTTGAGCTGTTGGTATTGTAAATGAAAAATTTTATATTTATCTCTTGGTTTTGAAAATACCAAAATTAATAGCTTTGTCATTTACAATGCCAATAGTTTTAACTTTCGCAAATGTGACACCTATAGCATTTGTAATGCAATATGTGTTGTATTTACGTAACTTAGATGTTGAGTGCAGTGTAATTATGTGGCGTGTAATTATGTGGCACTGAGTTGTATTTGGAGTGTATGTTGCATTGAGTGCAGTGTAATTATGTGGTGTGTAATTATGTGGCACTGAACTGTATTTGGAGTGTATGTTGCATTGAGCGCAGTCTAATCAGTAGAGTGTAATTATGTGGCGTGTAATTATGTGGCACTGAGTGGTATTGGTGACGCTTTGTAAATGACATAATCTTTAAGGGCATATGGTCGTAATACTTGACAAATAGAAGTTTGACTAGACCATGTATGCACAGATTTAGATGATATGTCCTGGCCAATGACTAACTTAGGAGTCTAAACTTGTGTTTTCTCTTGTCAAATTTGTTTGTATGTTTTTTTATGTGTATGAAATAGTGAAATATGTGTTTAAATGATTTTATGAAATGTATAAATGTATTCTTTTGATTAATTCGGTGGTTTTTATGTGATTTTAATTAAAGAAACACTCTTTTATTGCTCTAATATAGGAGTTAGAATTTTTGTTTATTTTTAAATGCCCCGGGAGTACTCGGACACCACAGCATTCTTTGTTTACAGGTGTGCTGACCTACTCTTAGGATTCTGTTTGATGAAACTTGTAGACACTACATCCTTTGTGCATAATGTAAAGTCACCATCATGGCTATATTGGAAGCCTGTATAATGTAAACTGATACGGACATGTGTCACTGATCTCCCTCAATTTGTATTCCAATCTATAATTCACAACTCGATTTGCTTCTTAAATTTTAAGACATGCTAAAATAGAAACTATCTATTTAATGAGTGTAATAACATTATAGGCAAACAAACATTAGGATTGGCTCCAGAAGGTAGACTATTTTGCACTCCACCCCCAGTCACCAGCCATAAGACCTCACAGTTACTGGCCCTTTTTCCCCATAAGTGTTAAAAAGCGTTTAGGATCAGTTACATGTTTCTTATGAAAGTAATGGACTATTACATTAACTTATTTGTTCGCCATTATTTTTGACTGCCTTCTTTGCTTTTCTGAATGCTTCCCTGGAATGGATAAAAAACACTGCTTTGTTGAAAAATATAGCCGAAACGCAGTAATAAGCCTGGAAAATACTTGGTAATAAAGATTGTAAAAACAAATCTTTATTTAGCTTGTAGTCTTGTTTTAGGTGCAAAGATTAGTACTCTGGCAGGGAAAATAAAACCCGTTTTTTAATCTAGTGGCATTATTGCAAGAGCGAGTAGGGGAGAAGGTAAAAGCTTTAGAACCACACCAGCAAATCAGTCAAATGAAAGAGTTTGGGAACTGCAGAAAAAGAAAATGAAAATAAACAATTCGATAAACAAAAAATGCACACGAGCGGAATCTGAAAAATGGCAAATGGAGTTTCCCACATAATATTTTAGTGCATTACTTCTGAAAAGCAGAACCTTGAATACCAATTCTGAAAGGTAAAACTTGCTATATATAGTGTTAACAGTAACTGAACATTCAGCAAACAAACAGAAACTATTCAAGTGCTGTACTATTTATCCTCTCTGTGTGTACAAAGGTGTTCAATAATGATGTGATGCTCAGAAGGCCGCATTCTTTCGAACACTTATCTCTGAAACACAAATGGCCGATGAGGGTTAGATTAACTGTGAGCCATCTGGGTATGAGACACTTTGCCCTTTTGACCTTAGAACTGATTCACCTGCATGAAACCCAAAAACCCTTCCCAACAAAGGCATCTAACACAAAGAGCATATAGTTCTGCGAATCTTTTCAAAGTAAGTCTGGGGAATGTTTTATCAAAAAAACAGATTCACATTTGCGGGAAGAATACATTCCAGCGCAATGGCTACCTGACGAATGTGACAGCCTGAAAATAGCCTCTGACGAATACGACAGGTCGTTTGTTTTCATAACCTACCACTTGCCTGAATGAAAATCATGGCTAACCCCTACCTTCAAAGGTCTGTCGTGCAAAAATCCACTGAACGTCGGCTAGCAAAAAAAAAAAAATATATATTATTGTGGCGACTCGTTACACATTTTTGCCAATACTAATATTGCATTGCGAATTCGAGGGTGCCTACCGCTGTTGCCCCCAAAAGAAATCACCGCCGCAGCCCTGCTCCGTGAAAACCGGAAGTCAGGCACTTTTGGCCGAGACGGGGGCGGGCCTGCAATCCAGCAGGAAGTTCCGCCCGCCGCCGCCGAGGAAGCAGTGAAGCCGGCCGACTCCGACCAGCGCTGAGATGAAGACACGGAACACGCCGAAAGAGCCCGGTGAGTGGGAGGGGAGGGGGGTGTACGCGTGTGTGTCTGTTCGAATGTGTCTGTGTGGGTCTGCGTGTGTGCACGTGGGTCTGCGTGTGTGTAAGCAGTGTGTGTATGCAGTGTGTGTGGCTGGGTATGTGCGCATGCGTGACTGTGGAGTGTGTTTGCGCAGGGAATGAGACACGAGAGGGGCAAGGCGACGTGCGCGCCCACGAGGTGAAATCCGCGTCTGCGCTCGTGCCACTCTCGTGTCCACTCTCCCAAATACGGGCAACATTAGTTGTCTTCGCATTGCAAGCTAAGTCAGCTCGCCCTAAAAAATTTAAGTGCGGATGTTTTAAAGTGGTAGGTGTGCAAGGCTTTACTGGGCCGATCTAATAGTGGTGTTTTATCGCTAGTCTAACGTAACCATGGCTAATACAAATTATGACGGGTTATACAGTTCCTTGAAGACTGGTCAGTCATATCTAACTCATTCTGTGATTATCTCTTGTTGCTATAGTTCTATGTTGAAGGCCTGGAAGGCTTCACACCAAGTAGGCTACCCGTCTCCTTTCGTTTCGCTCCAGAGCTCAGCATCGCAGGGTTCATTACAACGGTAAGCTGCATCCAACACTCATGTTTACCAGCCTTCTGGTTCTCAGATAACCATCACTATGAACTATAGGGCTTCCTGCTGGACTGGTTTTGTCTCTTGAGCCAATTCTATGAATCTCTAGTTAGGATGCAAACTTAGAACAAAATTGCATGGTCCGGGATGTAAGAGGTAGTAAAGAATGGGTCTGCTTCTGTACTTTATTGTCTTAGATGGGCTAAAATGCCCTTCAGCTCAGATGTCACTTGAGGTTTCTGGCTTCAATCCAAAAGCAGACAAAGGTGGGAGGACACTTCCTTCTACTAAACGAACATTCCAATTATAGCTTCCAGCAGTTATGGCATATATTTATATATATATTTTTTTTTTAAATGAAGCAAAGGATAGTTCTTGTTGCAGAGGAGAGCATTAGATTAGCAGTGGAATATTCTATCCACAATGTATTAGCTCCTGTGTTTTGGAGTGTCTGGTGGTGGTGGTGGTCTGATGTATTTGCAGGTTCAGAATAGTGCTAACGGCGGTCTGATGAGCTACATTAAAGGTTTTTAGATAGGTATGGTGCGTTGGTCTGGGCAGAGGTGTGATAATGAGCACCCAAGTGGATGTGGTTGGGTATTCTGAATAGATAATATTGAACGCCCTGCAAATTGTCTTTGCTGGCTACGCTGGTGATTAATTGTTGAAGGGCATACCATGGTGCTGGTGTGGTGATGAGAAAGACGCTTTGGTGATATGCAATATATTCTGGTGTATTATTTAATGTTTAATGAAGGTCCATGGGCTGTTTTGGTGCTGTGGTTACATCACACAATAAATTGATGTGCTTTGTGGTATTTGTGAGCAGAGGACTTTTGTATAGTGTGCAGCTGTACATAAGTGACCCATGCAGAGAGTTATGTTTGAATGAGGTATTGTATCCATTTATGCTCAGATATAATGTGGCATGACTTTTTGGAAGGTGCACATTTGTGTAGCCTGGGTTACAGACTTGGGTAGCAGTTTGCCAGTCCTAGACAAAAGTGACATGTAACTGATGTTTGAAGCATGCATTGTAGCATGGAATCTGTTGTGCAGTTTTGGGAGCTGAACAATGTTATGAAGTGTGTGTATGTGGGTTGTGTATACTGTGAGACTATCGAGTTCTGTGAACAATCAGTCAAATTCCTTGACCAGGGCTTTTAGTGGATGTTGCATTTAACAGAGGCCAGTTTGCACATAGAATAATCCAGCCTTGCTAATTATGGGATAGCTCTGGTGTGGTATTTTGCAGAATGGTACAGTTTTAGATTCGGTGTTGTGCGTCATGGTAGTTTGCTTATGTGGCGATTGGTGTGGGGTGCAGGAACATGGTGGTTGGCTGGTGAAGTAGGACATGGCGTGGTGTACAGGGGTGTTGTGTTGGTTGTGGCCATTTGTGGTGCTTTACTCAGCAGTGTGAGGTGTGATCCTCATTGTGGTATGCTCTGGGGTGGCGTGTTGAGGTGTAAGTACTGAAGACACAAGGCATTAAGTTCAAATTAGGAGCGATAATTAGTGCTCTAGAGATCAGTCAGAGTTGGCTTGTTTACTTGTAGTTGGATAGTTTGTTGTTGGTTTTATATTGTGGCAGATTGCAAAACGATGTGAAGCGGACAGCCTAGGTTTGTTTATTATATGGTGTGAAATAGTGGCTATAGGTCATGTGTTAACCCTTTCCATGCGGCCGCGATTCCCCTGGTGTGCTGTAAACAACACGAACAGGGGCGGGCCGTGACGAACCCCAGCCGTCATCAGCACACGAGCACCGTAGTACATGACGGCTGGGGTTCGTCATCAGCATGGAAGGGGTTAAACAATTTTGTGGTGGTGAGGCAGTGTCTATCCCATTTTGATCATCATCTGATTGATGTTGGGGAAGACAAAGTGGACCACACAGTCTTAGGAAGGGAATGCCAGCAAAAAAACTGAAGACCAACAGTGGTGGGAGGGATTCTAGTGGTGGAAAAGAAGACTAACAAGCATTTGCAATCCAATAGGTCTCGCATTAGCAAAGTTTGAGTAAGACAACTCTGGACTCCGGACTGGTGGCCACAAGACCTTGGCCCAGTACCAGAGCCGAAACCATCTGTAAAAAACCTGGGGGTCCGGCTGGACCAGGAACTTTCCCTCAAGCAACACGCCAACCAGGTGGTGGGATCCTGCTTCCACATAATTGGTATGCTACGCAAAATCTTCCCCCTCCTGCCAGATGCCAGCAGAAGAACATTGGTACAGGCACTAGTCATGAGTCGTCTTGACTACTGTAACGGCCTGTTGCTAGCTGCCAATGAGGGAGTCATGGCTAGACTGCAGGTAGTCCAGAATACGGCTGCCCGTCTAGTCCTAAATGCGCCCCCTCGTTCCCCTTCTAAACCCCTACTGGAAAAGCTCCATTGGCTACCTATCAGACAGAGGGCTAAATTCAAGGTATGCTGTACCATACATAAGAGTCTCAATGGTATGGGTCCGGCATACCTGGCCACCAAATTTGTCCCCTACAAGCCCCCCCGCCCACTTCGCTCGAGCGAACAAGGCCTTCTAGTAGTGCCCAGGGCAAGGAAGGCAAGACAGGGCAGTAAAGCTCTCTCAATAGCTGGACCGTCTCTTTGGAATAGCCTTCCCAACACCCTAAGGCTCTGCACAGAATACCTTCCCTTCAGGAAGATGCTAAAGACTCTCCTTTTCAGCTCCTAGACAGCTTACGTTCTCCCGATCGTACTGTGGCAGATGTCAAAAGTGCGGAGATGCTCCCAAGGGAGTCGATACCAGCGCTATACAAGCCAGTAAAATAAAATAAATAAAATAAAAAATGGCATTGTAAATGCCAATTTTTTTATTTAGGTTTTGTTTTTGAAAATAACAAAATTATTAGCTTTATCATTTACAATGCCAATAGTTATAACTTTCGTAAATGGCATCTATAGCATTTGTAATGCAATATGTGTTGTATTTACGTGACTTACATGTATTTTTTATTACAAATAACAATTGCTTTTCATTTTTTTAAATTCTGTTACAAAATGTGCACTATACAGTCATTTCACATGTCAATGTTTCTACGAGTTTCTTTTTACGTGTGATGTTAATGTAACTTGCCCTGTCGTGTTGATTCTTTAACCCGGTTTCTGCTTGAATAATAAAATATATGTACAAAAAAAAACTAAGCAACCCTCCTCAGATTCCTGACGGAGTGGTTGAGGGAGGTAACTGAGAAAGGACTGTGCATGATACATCACGTTAGCAATCAGCCCCTATGGGAAGTCCCCTGGAAACCAAAAAGGCAGCAAAGAGGAAATCTCAGCAACTCTCCAACACTTCACACCACTGTGTGCAAACTCAGAATTTAAGCCAGGAATGAAGTTGGCGGTTTCTCTGAAAGGCAGGGCAGAGGTTTGCTTCAGATAGGGGGGGGGGGGGGGGTGCTAGACAAATGATCTGAAAAAAATTAAAGTGATCAAACATGAATGGGGACAGTCGGAAATAGCAACTCGGATACACTCGGGTCCACCACTGGGTGCTTCAACAGAGAGTGAGATCAAAGGAGACTCGGTCTCAAACCACAATTCAAAAATGTATCCAAGACTTAACACATCTGACCATGACCTACTCTGGATGGTTAGTATCAAATCAGGAATGAGGGGTTAAGAGAGGGAGTCAATTCACTAATGGAGCTAAATGTAACGACAGTTAATGGTGGGGGATCTGGGAGGAGGATTATTGGATATGGGCAAATTAGAAAAGGTGGTGAGGCCTCTATATTGCTCCACTTGCACATGTACATATGTGAGATGGCAGCCATGGAACAACTTTTTTGAAGCTGGATGTTTTTTAATTCAAAGGACAAATTATTTCCAAGGTAAACACTATGGTTCTTAATACTACTTCTGCAGCAAAAAAATTATATTACTACATTTTTATTGCTTGTAAGACACCACTACAGTCTTAAGCAACTGGTCTTGGTTATTTCTTGTTGCCATGCTGTGTAGCATATTGACATCATTGGGAACGGAAGAATATCAGCCTTTGTGATGTTAGAAAGATTGGGCAACTACATCTTTAGCAGTTATTTCTTGACAAATGATAGCTGAACTTTCAACAGAGAACACAAGTAAATCTACATCCATTCTAAATTCCAGAAACTTTTTTTTAAACTTTTTTGTTTTGCAGCAATAAAGAAAATATTGGCACATTGCACATTGAAAACTTTACTATCACACAACTTTTTAACAAATAGTGGTTTGGTGTAAATGGAATTTGACAAACGCCTAAAGTGATAATTAAGTATGACTTTTAATATAAGGTTGGCTCATTAGCAAGGCTTTAATTCTAACACTTGTAGTGGCTATGTACCGCATTGAAACAGGACCTATGAGTAGTAGCAGTTTCTTCTAAGGAGGGATATGCTGTATGCCAGGCAGTTGCTTTTCCTGCTCCTGGGCTCCACTGGCTTACTATTTTGCCCTTCAGTGCTTCCCATCGACTCAGACACCGGTGCAGACAATGCGGTTGAGAGCGCAGTGTGCAGTGCAGACTGCACCAATGGGCCCCACCAATTTGCGTCCACACAACAAAGTGGATTATTTTGCTCCTTAACAAAAAGTGTTAACCCCGGAACCCCGGAATCCCTCATGGCAAGGGAAATGCAATCTAATTGTGTAGCCTCCTTAAATTCAATAGAATTACTCAGATACTATGCGTCAATGATTGGGTGGGTCGGGGAGAAGCTGGGGTGGCAAATCTGTGCTCAGTTAATATGGGTTAACCGTTTGTGTTCGCTCTCCTCTGCTCACTTAATATGGGTTAACCGTTTGTGTTCTCTCTCCTCTGCTCAGTTAATATGGGTTAACGGTTTGTTTTCTCTCTCCTCTCTTTGTATTACTCTTAACTGGTATAAGGTGAAATTGAAATTCTATTGACGTGTAGGCCCTCGGGCCGATGCTGTACCAAGTATAAAACCTGAATAAAGTTTGGTTAAAAAAAGGTGTTACTAACACACAACTCAAAGCTACTGGTTAATATCGCCCTTTCTGCTGTAGCCTGGCAGGTTTGTGGTGTTATAAATAAGAGGCATAACTGGGTATTGTTGTTACTCACAAGCTGAAATAACCCAATAGGCTATCTTGGTTACACAACACAAGTTAAATTTGTTTCATTCAGGCCAAGGTGAGTGTTCTTCTTTACCCATCCTGTCAAGACTGTGCGTCACGGATTCACTTGTCAGTATACATCATTTCTGGCACGTGCTTGCCCGGCAGTCATGTTTAAAGAACATTTTGCCTCTGAATGCATTTAGAGCCCTTGGCTATCCCTGCTGAATACCTAACCACCCGTTGCAACTTGCCCCAGTTTGTCTCTTTTTGGCTCCCCTGCTCTTAAATGTTTTAAAATATTAGTCATTTTTTTCTTGTAGCATCTCCCTACTCCTATTTAGCGTCAACAAACGTATCTTTTGTAACCAAATCGCTCATCAGAATGGGCGCACACTCCACTGCTATGGGCAACTGTGAGGTGTAGCTTGAATTGGAACCCAAAAGGGGAAACTCGTACTTTCATTCTGCAAGGGCCACCTAGTTAATCAATAAGAACATCCATTGTTTAAAATGTCAAGAGACAATTCAGTCTATGGTGTTCGTTTTGAGGTTTAATAGGCATCTTACTTGGAAAGCAGATGGACCTGTAATCCGATCCTCCAGCTTCAGCTTAGCCTGGATACCTTGAGATATAATTGCAATATTATTGCCACAAACTACAAAGAAGCAAATCATTTTTGACAGACATACATGTTTTGTCTCTGGCAATGCCGACAACCAATTGTCTATTACTCAGAGACTGCAACTTGGGGATAATCTCCCCAAATAACCAAAGTGCCCCATCTTGCAAAGAACAACTCAAAGGCCTGAACTATACCAATTGGTCAGTTAGTCCACTGAGAGCCGGAGACACAGTCTGGACCTGATCTTTCACCAAATTTGGCGGCTGATCCTCTGAACTGCATAGGAGAGGTGTGGCACAGTAGCCAGAGTGGCCGACTCCGGAGCACGGGTCTGCCGGCACCAACGACAGCTCAGCAGCATTTGACTCTGGCCAGTAGCTCACTTAATCTCATCGACGGACCTTGAGATCCTTAGGGGTTATTAGTTTGCGCTTTCCAGATACCAGATTTATTATAGACAGGCTTAAACAGATCACAATGCAATACTCATCATCAGCCTTCCCAACGCCTAGTTAACAAATCTCTTGCACCGATCATGCACCACTGTGGCTCTCTAAAGAAACTCTGCTACACACTTTGCAAACCTTCTTTTGAAACATCATTTTGATAATGACACTAAAATATCTTATCGGCCCAAATGATACTTTATCTCAACAACGCTCTCCTACAAAATGTATACTGAGCAACCTCATCCAGGGACCCAGGTGGTTCAATGACACTGCGAGAATAAACAAAAGTGACTAAAACCATAATCTGCATAGAAACGTAACCAGATTTTACCTTGCACAAAACAAGTCTACCTCTCCAAGCATCAGAAATCCATCTGGCTAGATTACAAAACAAAAACGTTAAAACTAGCCAATTTGACTTAGCAGCACAATGTGTTAATCCCCACCCTTTTCAAGCACTAAAGCAAAGTCACAACATCAAATGAATCTGAGATTATGTAATACACGATCACTATTCAATGATAAATGACAAAGACAAAAGAAACTAGACACCATTTTGACATCAACTCTCAAAACACACTGTCAAAAAAATGAATGAAGTTTTAAGACTCCAAAACGAATCCGATAAAAGTAAAGTGCCACTCTATCCAATTAATTGGGAGACTCTTGCAAAGATGTCTGCTTATGAGGATTTGGTTTAAGAGGTTCAAATATTAAGCCATTATTCCCAATGCTCCTAAGTCGGGCACTGACACACCTCTATCAAATACAGTTTCATTGCATCTTCCAGAATCCTTGAGAAGTCCATGTTTGGCCAACTCCAGGTTTAGCTGATCATTGGTAACCTTCGAATTGATTAATAAATGGCATCCACCATGGTCTGTCCACAGTTTTCACTCTTCAAACCTGAGAAGTGCCCTTGAAGCAACAAAGACAAGTATGTTTGTACTTTCAAATATCAAGTTGGCCATAAACATTATAAACTACAAAAGGAATGTTCTGTCGCTTCTAACAACTAGCCAGAGTCCCAGACTCCATCCTACTCTGCTTTGCATTCAATCTCTCCATTAGTTGTCAAATAGTCTTTCTAGCCGCGTCATTCTAGACTGACCTACATTATTATACAGTGGTTACTGGATCTTCTCTTTTGCAGTACCCTTCTTCTGAGATTAAATGAATATACCTTAAGATCACACCTAAAGGCAACGCAGTATAAACTAGTAGAGACGTTCCCCATTCCTGTTAACTCCAGGAGAGCAGAAACATTTATGAAACTCAATGGAAGCGGGCATTTCCATTCCTAAATTATAAACAACCAACCAGCCCCACCTTAACTTAAACGGAGGCTGGGCATGTCTATTGCAAGACACCCAAAGTACACAGCCAGCAAATTAGCCTCGATCCCAATATGATCCATGATGCACACATCAGATTTGTGACCCTCCCTTTCCTCTATTCAGGCCAAGCCTACAACGCAATCTTAAACACAATCCATCAGCAGCGGGTGCATCCATCAAATCAAGACTCCGCGTTAACTCATACGATCTTGCTGTGCCAAGCAGTAAAACGTCCGACTCAAATGACTCAGAACTCTATAACGAAACTATTCAATCAGCATCAACGGCATCCACCAGATAAGCCCCAACTCCCTCCCATCAGAAAGAAAACCTCTCCGTACACTTTGAACCTATTGAGGCCCAAAAGAAGAGAGGTTTTGTGGATCATTCATCTATCGATTTGTCTATCTGTCTATTTATCGGTCTATCTATGGGTGTGTACATCAATCTTCTTCTCTCGATTCCACCCATAAAGCAGCATGGAGTTAAATTATTCTCTTATTTGCTTCAAGTAATAACAGTGAACTATCAGGTGTGACTAAGAACGAAGTGTGATGAGTGTAAAGAAACTAAGAAGGGACTTGAGCATGCCACATGTCCATAAATTCACCTATGTATTCACCACAGAGGTAAGTAAAGAGGTTGTCAAAAGTGAAACTTGTCAAAGCACTGACATCCGGTGAAAGTGTTTTATGATACAAGTAAGCCACGTAGTAGAACAAACTGACAAGGAGTCATTAAATACGTAGGTGATCTAAGAGTAGCGCAACATGCAACATTTGTGAAGTTTTCACATAGGAGTACATATTGGAGGTGAATAAAGCTTTGTCCAGCAGAGCATGTGACCAGATTGTTGCAGACCCCTATTAAAACTAGAGAACTAACAACAACTGTGAATGAATCAGACGGAGCTGCTTACAACTATTATCATTTTAATTACGTTTTTTGCTAACAGGGTTTTTTGTACAAAGGGAGAAAAAAAGAATATTGAGTAATGTTGAGTAAATAAAGCAAGCAATGTCTGCTTAAGGAAGAGCTAAGAAAGACCAGTCCACCGCCCATTGTAGGATGTGCTGGGATGCCTTTGCCCGCCTTGAATTTAAAAATGGGCAAGGTGTTGAGAAGAGTTGATAACCGTCTGGATAAAATCCATGGCTATAAGTATGTTAAACGTATAGATTGCTGTGCACGCAACCGCATCAACGAGGAATTATCAAACGGTTTACGTGGGTTGAGAGAAAGCCACCCTCCTGGGAGTGAGACCTCCATCTCCTCTCAAATACCGTCCCGCACCAGAGTATACAATGGAAAGGCTGTTCTTGACCGGCATTACATGCCAGGCATAAGTATACCACTCACGATTCAGAAACCTTAAAAAGAGACGCCCAATTCAATTAGAGGAAGGAGATCCAATTTCCCTAAGTGTTACTTGAAGAACACTAGAAGGTAAAGGTACTGAAACTATTTAATGCATCAAACAAGGTAGCTTTTCAGCTAATACAAGCTTTCTATACGGCCTACCTCTTGTTTTTTATCATACTTAGTAGGGAAACATCCATTGCAACGCATTGCCTTTACAACGTGGCAATACAACGCAGTTTCCATTACAACACATGCCATTACAACGTATATCCCTCACTGACCAGCACCTTCCCAGAGGTAAGCACCGAGCGGTGTTCGAATAGTAATTTTTATTGTAATGGAATATGCGTTGTAATGGAAGCTGCGTTGCATTAACGCATTGTAAAGGTATGCGTTGTAATGTCATACATTCTACTTAGTATGCTTAAAAATCCAAGCATGCAAAGTGCTACTGGCTGTAAAGCTAGCAGGGGCTGATGGGGGCAGGCATAGCACAGAGTTACTTAGCATCTACAAAATGAGTTTCACAATTAATGGCAAAGAACATCTACCAGGCAATTCAGCATCACAATGAGCTTGTGTGGCAATTGACAAAGCTCATTAATGCTGCTGCAATATTAAAATATCCAGGGTTAAGAGACACGGTATCAATCAATAGGTTTGCTTCGAAGTGTGGTCTAATGGGGGTTGACACCCAACCTAAATATTTGTATGCACAACAGACTTTGTGCAGTGCCGCAGCCAGTCTCTCGTTTGAAACTGATCACTCCAGATAGGCACTCAAGAGAGTCCGCATCTGGTGGAATACCTTTTCACATCAGCCAGCAGCATAATATCTGCAAGAAGAGATAACTTCAATACAGGCTGATAGAACTAAACATCGCCACCGTTATGCCAGGGATTGCCACAATTACATGGCAACAAGGCCTGCAGTGCACCAAGAATGGAGCTGTTACGTTAGAGTTGGACACACCATGCCATGGATGCCCACGATATGTAAAAAATGTCCTTTAATGAGCTAAAGATATTCCCAGCTTGCAGACGATAGTGCCAAGGAGACAGACAATATGCAAAGTATGACTGGCTTCTTTCATAGGGCTCTAGAACAGCCTCCAATTAGCCCCTCCCTCACTAGATTAGAACCTTTATCAGTCAGGTGGTGCCACAAAGCAACCCTAACCACCATTTCCAGAACCTGTCCGGAATCTGCTGAAAAACAATGTTTCTGCAAGAGCTGTTGAATTCTATCACTACAACTGGGGTCATGGCTCGCTTGGTGCCACAAATCAAAGTAATGCTCTTCAGATGTTCAGGCACAACACAAAAGGACTGCACCAGAAGCAAGGACCGCTGTACTCTCTGGCTTCTCAAGCAAATCATGAGAACACCACATGGTGAAGGGACCTCTGTGCATTTGCACATAAACACACATACAGCCGGCCAGGCTATGTCAATCATGCACACCGGTGAGCTTAATGTACCCTGCAAAGTGTGGGCAAATGCGCACCCGCTTCTCCCCTGCCTGCTGATCGGCTTTTATTTGAAAAATTAAATCCAGCCGGAATAAATGGAACATAGCAAGGATAATTGGTTCTCCCTTGGCCATGACCTAGATCAAGTGTTTGGTTTTCCATGACCCCATACACTATCACAGCTGGCCTAAATTTGTACAAACCTAAACATCCTCCACAGTTTATTACATAAAAAAATAACAAAAAAGTGTGCCCCTAACATGTAACAAAAGGCCATAAGCAAAATCCAGACTTTCAACCCACACCTCCGGCAAGGTGAAATGCTCCTTTACCACCCTTTTCCACACACAATATATAGATATGTTGGAACATCGACACAGACCTTTTTAAATTGTTTTTGAAACAGTCTTAATGCGTAGTAGCTCCGTGTAATAATAAACCATTACCCAACTCAGTGGCACTTTACTGTTTATTGACTTAAAGGGATTAAAGGCTTAGTTAAACACAATAACATTCGAAAAGGCTACCTTCAGCTGCCCTCAGATTACAACTGTAGAACATTAACTAATTGTCCGAGCTAACTAGCTGTATTGCTTGTCCCGTGTGTCCACTACCAAGTTAAAGTAGGAATATAATAAGGGCCACAGAGCAGTAATCTATGCATATCGGTCGAACTAGATATAACCTTGATAAAAACAGATCCGTTTGTTACTGTACGTGCTGTTGCGATGCTTGACTTGGCTTGAACTGGCTTTTACTAAGACTCAGTGCCTTCATGTGATCGTTACTCAGATTACAATCCTGGAATAAAAAACTCAGTGGATTACAAATTGAGGCAAAAAGGTAGACATAACCAGCAAGGCTCAAATTTGAACATTTCGAGGGCTAATTTCAATTCTTTTGCAAGCCATCTAAAGAAGTACCATCTACCGGCATAGCAATTAATATTGATTTATTAAGTGCCAAAAAAGTATATCTGTAGGTAATGTTATATATATATATATATATATATATATATATATATATATATATATATATATATATATATGAGAAATGATCATTTTTAGTAGAATAAGGGCCTATAATGAGAGAGAGAACTTTTACCAACCGGTGTAGCCTAAGGCAAAAGGGGTAGAAGGCTCTTAGAGCATTCCACCCAGTGAGGACAGAATGTTCTACATTAAAAAGGGAGAAACAGAAAGACAAACATTAGAAAGTTGGCGCACAGAGCTTATTCCAGCCATTATTAGCCGGAAGCAACTTCATTGTCTTCAATGGAGCATCCAACATTTCAATGTTCTAATTCCGAAAATGCTGCTGCCTGCGGACCGTCCAGTACAGCTATTTCATAGAAATATGGGCCATACCTTTAAAAGGTCCAAAGTACTCACGGCTGCTTTATGTTGTTCTGCCTGCCTACAAGGGACTGCAGTTAGCTGGAATAAGCAATACAATCAAAGACCACTGACAAACTCCATGCAGGTAGCAATTCTACAGCGCCAAATTAATTTGTGATCCTTTCAGCAACTTTAACTAAGGAACGTCAGTTCATGTATTATTTTTACTTGGAGTAAGATAGCCAAAGCTTAGTTGCAATCAGGCTAGTCAAAGTCACCAGTATTTCCTTAATTGTCATTTCATCTGCAGTGTTCTACAAGATGAAAGCCAGACTACTTGGGAGTGAGTGGTCTCACAGTCATGGCACTTCAACCATGAACGGTCATATTTCCATTATTAAGGGTGGTGCTTCACTTGGTACAAAAGTTGCACTTACTCATGTTAATTTGTACAATGCAAATACTTCGTACCTGAAAGCCGTCACCGATCTTTTGAGCGAAAGATAATGTGAGAACCTCAAATACCAGATACTACGCAAGCCAGAGATACCCAATATGTGAATCCCACCCCTAACCTCCCCTTTAATTACAGAAGTCACTCCGCCAGGTCCAGCTTAACCTTAACCGTTCTAGGTGCATTGGCACATCTCCTGCTAATTCAGTTTAAGCGATTAATCGCAAAGAGCTCAATTTATTTATTTAGGTTTTATATAGCGTGAACATGACCCTTGCGGGTATCAGAGCGCTTTACAGGGAGAGACATTGGGCAAAGTACGATGTATACTATTTATTGTCCCCCGATATAGATAGTTGCAAAAGTGTGTGCATAGACAGAAAACACAAAAACATCAAAAAGCTGTAATGGCCAACATCCATTCTGCGGGTCCCTTCGTTGTTCATGTAAGTTTACTCATCAGTAGAGACACTACTACTTTCTTGAATGAGACAGTAGAGGGACTCAGTCTGGTTTCTGGGGGCAATGCGTTACAGATTCTTGGGGCAATTCCAGAGAATGCACAATTGTATGTCTTCTTTTTGGCGAATCTTTGTGGTTTCAGAAGAATGGTGCTGGAGCTTCTGGAGGATCTATCACCACCCGAGAGCACCAATTTCTGGGCCATGTATCTCGGGGTCTTGTAGTGAACGGCTTTGCTAGTCAGACAAGCAATTTTTAGTTGAATTCTTGCTTCAAATGGGAGCCAATTGAGAGCTCTTCGGTCAAGGGAAATGTGGCAGTTTCTTTTAGAACCCACAATGAGCCTGGCAGCCGAATTGAGGGAGGCTCTTAGAGGGGCCGTTGTAGATCTGAGAAGTCCGCAAAGAGTTGCACTCCAATAGTCTCGTCTGGGGAGTACTAGAGCTTGTACTGCCAAATTGAAGTCATTAGAAAAAAGGGTTTTAATCTTCTCAGAATGCTCATCTGTACGGTTGCTCCTTTTGTTGCGGTACAGATATGTTTATGCGTGTTTAGATTCCTGTTGTGTCTTATTCCAAGAGAACTCACAGTGTCGATAACTGGAGGCTAGCAGTTGAGCGCTGTAAGTTGTTTAAGCCATTCCTCTATGATGGATGTTTGCTTGGGAGGAGCAATTAGGAGAAATAGAGTCTTGAGGGTGTTTAGTTTAAGGTGGTTTCCAGCAAGCCAAAGCTGCGTTTTTTGTAGAGTTAAGTTAAGAGATCTGATGTCCTCCGGAGAAGAGACCTTTAGGTACAGTTGTGTATCGTCCGCGTGCATGTGATAATGAATGTTGAGGGAACTAAGAATTTCAGTAAGAGGTTCCATGAATAGGTTAAATAGAGTGGGTGAAAGGGAGGAGCACTGCGGGACTCCAAACGTGCCTGTGATGGACTTAGATAGAGATTGATTGACCTTGAATCTTTGGGATCTGTTTTGAGAGAAAAGACGTGAACCAATTTAGGACGTATCCTGATGGGCCCATTCTATGTCTCAGGCAGTCTAGCGGATTGTCGTGTTTGACGGTGTCAAATAGAGAAGTTGAGCAGGATTAAAAGGCAAGCTTCGTTTTGGTCTGCGATTTTTAGCGCATCATTCACTATGTGCGTCAGTGCCGATTCAGTACTGTACCCTGCGAGGAAACTGGATTGGCACTGGTCTAACAGATTGAATTGTTTGATGTGGTTGCAAAGTTGGATGTGTACACATATTTCCAGGAGCATAGCCACAGTTAGAATGTAAGAGATGGTTTGCCTCACTGGTCATCTTTAAACGTTCAGTCATAATAAAGGAGAAGCTCATCTTTTTTTGAGTTTATTTAGAATGATTTCTCTTTATTCAGTGTGAAGATAGACTTCATGTTTCCTCTATTTCTGCACTCACTGTGAAGTCATGTAGTCGGACAAAGACCTAGTGAGGTGGTAGTCACTGGAATGCCTTGGTTACTAGGACAATGTCACCCGAGGCCTACGCTAGCTAATTATTTCTGCTCGTTTGCGCCACTATTTTATACACAGTACATGAATTGAGCCTGGATCGACGTAAGTAAGGAGAAAATTTTTTAACAAATTAATTTACTTGATTTGGAGCCTTGTGAAGGAAACAAGCAAAGTGTCAAAACGGGTCCTTACTCTATTCACATCTCCCAAAAATGTAAAACTATTCCAGACTATTTAAATTCACAATTTTTCAGTGCATTAGACATGGGCCACTGTTACTTCTCTTCCATCTGTGACCACACAGATTGTCAATGTACATCAAATGGCTAAACAAAATGTCACTCTTCAAATTGATAAATTCACCCTCACACGCTTGACACCAATTAAAATCTCTGCCCCCGAACTTCCCTATGCCATAGCTCGTTCCAGCAGAACTCACCATAAACTTTGAGTAGTACTCTTCCAGATCAAGGATGAAAGTAATTTTTCACAAGAGTTAAGGCAACATGGCTAGACCAAACCTCCTATACATTAATTTGTTCAACTATGCTGACTTTTGAGTGGTTGATTCCCAGTGACAAATTCAATTTGTTAAGAATTTCTGAAATGTTCCAAGTCCAAACGAACTGCTAATAACAGTTTTCCTAAATATTAACATTATTAGCTTCATGTACAAACTATTCTCTTGACAATCCATCATGAAATGATCAGAAACTGCAGGAGACCGTTAAAGACCTCAAAGTTGCTATACAGCCTTCAACAAACTCACCGGTAATTGGCAACCTCTTTCTTTTTAGTCTCCTATTTGGGACTGAGGGTTTTTATTGCGCCGTCATACTCCTCCGGCTCCTCCTACTCATTTTCAGAATCTCATTACCGCTGAGCCAGGGCAGTGTTTATGGCTAGTTTCACATTGACTGTGAAATGGTCTTCACCAGCTGCTTACAGATAGGCTTCAAGACCCTACCTCCATTTATTTCATTTTAGCAATGGTTGACCCGAACACATGAGGAAACACCACACCCATCTTGGATATTGTGTAACTGCAGCAACAACAAAAAATACATCTAGGTAGAAGATGTGCGCTCACCGGCAATCGGCATGCAGATTGCAGCGCTTAGCCTTCACTTTCAGTCTTAGATATTTTCAAATGATGGTCATTTTCTTTCTGTGTTTCTCACCTTCCATCTACACTGTAGACCGTAAATATCCAGCAAGCCTCACTTGACTGGAAAGCTCATTATTTCCTTTTCAAATGCAGCGAAAATCAATTTGCACCTCTGCACATGTGGGAGCCGCTGTCGCCCGTGTGTTTCCTATCAACCGTTTCTCTCCAGAACTTCATCTCTTCTGCTTCACCCAAACCTTTAGTGAATAGCTCTCCTCCCATCACAACAACATGCTCCGCCCAGCACAACTCTATCAGAGAATCTGCTGCCTGTGCCTGGAATCCAGGTGCGAGACCCAGCAGTCACCTCCGCTACCTCGAGGCCACCTTCACCACAACAATGATGCAACTAGGCCTCAAGATTCAATGGTGGCTTCCAACTGACACCTCCACAGCCCCATGTGCCATGGACATTTACACGCATGCTGTTGGTGTTTAGGGTACAGTCATTAGCAACTAATTTTTTTTTGTTTTACCATACTTTTTGTTGCTCAATGCTTCCTCAATTTTGTACCCACTAATGTGACAGGGACAACCAAAATACATATGTACGGCCCACTTCAGACCTATGGCTGCTCCTTACTCCACATGATTAGACTGGCAGCCCTCTTCTGAGTCATTCCATCTTCCAACGCCTCATAATTTTTCACTCATCTCCAGTGAGATAATCATTCAAGGAGAAGACTCCACTGAACAGATATTTATTTACAAATATAGAAAACTTTATACTACAAGGAGGGCGGACAGCAAGTGGCAAACACAATCTTGATCCTGCCTCTACCTCCAGGATTCCAGGAGGTCAGATGCCTGAAATAACATTCTACACATGCCATAAATGCTATAGCCAGATAACAACAACGTGCAACTGGTACACCCATCTTACACAACCTGGCCTCATTCGCCAGCGCAGATAATAACGGCTTTAAAGTCTTTATCAATGTAGATGATGAAATTCCCTCTCATAAATCGTGAAAAAACAGCCACAGCAGTGAGTGTTCTCTGGCATCAAGGAAATGCCTCGACTCTGCATGAACATTCTTCAGGTATTAAGTACAACATACAATAAATTTTTTTCGACACCAAACATCAGTTTTAGATATTATTTTAAAACAAATTTTGACACCCAATGCCGTATGTTTTTCGGGAAAATAAACGTAATTCTTCTAACATCTGTACTTTTTTTAAACAACACCCATAAAAACCTCTTTTTTTATAAAATCCACTAATTGGTTTATCAAACACCATCTTGCAATTTTCAGCAAGTGCTCACATGTTCTAAATCCCCAAATTAACAATCTTTCTCGCATATGCTTAAATCACATCTGTGTGCCTTGGAAGCCTGTTTTACTATATTGGAACCCACCAGATGTCCAGGATAGGTACTTATGCATGGATGACCGTCAGAAACCACTGGTGATCGTCAGAAACCACTGGTGGCCGACATATTGCAAGAACTGAAACTTTATCCTTTTCCTCACCACTGGATTACCAATGATGCTGGTAATAGGCCAAGCATAGACCCCATATACTGGGTATGAATACCATGATGCCAAACCTGTCCACATTGCATCATTCGCCCACAATAAAGCAGAGAATGCCCATAATAGGCCAAGGATGGTCACTTCATGCTGCTCCATAATGCTTGGAATGTCTTAAAATGTGTTATGGGCTATAATACGCCACAATGTCCTCAATTCCCAAAACTCTCACAATCCGCTTTGTAGGATCACACCACCACCTAAAATGATTAAGAGATAACTTTTACCACAGCACAATCTTTCAGAGACAGAAGCTGTACACGTGATGGAAGGTCTCCCTCAAAGTACACTCTTCTGTTCCATGATTCGTAGAATGAACTAGCAGAATGTAACATCTTTACACCGCTAGTACAGTTAGTTTAATTCTTACTAACTCCCATTGGTCAAATACACCTGTGGGTTAGGGAGACAAACTTTATGCTATTGCTCGGAAGGATAGTGAAATAGGGGATGACTTGTTCCAGCCCCTCCAAACCTTCTCCTCACACTCCATTTGTAATTTATGCCACCAGAAAATCTGGTTGGGGTGCTTCACCGAAGGAAATGAACGAATTTCTTTACATCGCTTCATCTTGCCAAAACGCAAGGATGCCGTGGCCTGGCACAGGCACTGGGATAAAAACAGATATACCAATTGAGTCAAGGAACTTGGTGTCCTCATGCAGTAAAAAGTCAACCAATTATCCAAAAAACAATACCTTCTGTCTCTCGCTATAGACACAAACAAAAAATATAATCTAAATCTTCCTATTAACGGCGGTCATTTCCATAGAACAGCGGTTTGCCAGGCAAAAGTGCAGAGAACAATCTTTATCAAGGCTAGAAATTATTTTTCTGGTAAACAAGTTACAACCGAAAGTCGTATATTAAAATGGGATAGAGCCACAGCCTGGATACCATAATAGAAAACTTATTTTGGAAGGGTGTTCATTTTTTCAAGAAGTGAAATAGATATTTATGGGATTTGGGCAACACAGGGAAGCAGTATATTTTTTCTTTTTTTAGGTATAATATAGATCGTCACCCCTTCAGTGTACGTGGAGACAAGAACATAGGGCAAATCCTCAAGGGAGTGAGATTTTAAGTCGGAGCTGGATAAGCAAAGGAGCCTATCATAAGCAGAGCATCATGCAAAACCCTGCAGTTAGCACCACAATATTGTATCTTGGTTTGAATCCAGAGCGGCAAGCTCAGAGACCATTATGTTTCAAGATGTCAAACTGCATTGGGTGGCTTTCTGCATGCTCAAAGATGGCTACAGCATGCTCCATCAGTTTTCTCAAGAAAGGAAGCTTTGAGATGGAACAAAGATTTTGAAGAGTGATGGGTACAGTTTTTATTAGCACAACATTTTAAGGAGGATGGATAGCCATCTTGAACTAGGGAGAAATGTGTAATCCCCAAAGCAAAAAGTTCTACGAGCCCGGGCACAGAGTTTGATCAATTTGGCTTGAAGCACATCAAAGTTGGTCGGTGGCTTGAGGGTAGAAATTAAAGACGTGTAAATTCACCACGATGTGGGAATGATGATCATGTTGAGGATTTTGTTCAATAATTGGTCGTTTCATGAAACAATATTCCCAGAAGGAGGAACTCACAATGACAGCTCTTATGGCGTGATCTTGGCTTAAGTTCCGCAGGGACCTACATTATGATTTTATTCACTTCGGGTTGGCCATAGGCTACTGGAGAAGGGGTGGCAACTGTTTTGAACAGCACCTCAAACATTCTGAGTGGTAGAGGAGAAACTGGTTTGATTTGGTTATGAAACTGAATAACAAACCACTCCATTGTCCGTTTGCTTCCACATGCCCATTCTCCAAGGACCGAGCTTCCCCACCGCCTCCCAACTCAGTTGTCTGTGCTTCACCATCTCCGCCTGTTGTCCTTGTAATTTCCTGTTGTCTTTTTTTCATGTCCTTCTCATCCACACCCCCTTCCTGCTCTCCCACCCTTACTTTGTGTTGCCTCGTTTATCACCAACTTCACACATCCAACCTGCTGACCCATTTTTTTTTTTAAAGAAAAAATAAAAAGTGCAATAGCACTATATCAACAAAGTGCATTTGGTGGCAACGTTCTATTTATTCATCATCTCGGATTGATCTTATAAAAAGAAAAAAAATGCTTGCCTCATTTAGTAGATACACACATCTATGTTGCGTTGCTGGCTGCACACCTACAAAATGACGCGATGGCCGTGTCATATTTCTTTTTGGGCTTCTTTTTGTGTTATTTTAAGACGCACTTCTGTACAGGATGGCTAAAAATCATTTCCAAAAGGTTTAATAGGCGAATCCCGTTGTCTTTCCAAATGCTTGTTTTTTTATAGGAAACCTAAACTGTACTGACCACCAGAAAATCTATACAGCCGTACTCCATGTGTGGTGGTAGTGGAACATGTAAAAATTGCATGGTTGGCATAAATTTGTGCTCGGTATTGGATCAATTTTTACACCAATAACTTGAAATTAAAAAAAAAATGGGATTTACATGCCAAAATAGTCTGAGCGTTTTTGTGCTTGGTACTACGTACATTACTGCGCTGTTTTACAACGCAATTTCCTGTGGGTGGGAGAGGAAATAAATTGCCACTGCCACTGCAAAACTCGTGCGGGATCCTTAAATGTAATAAATTCTTGATCAGCAGTATTTAGAGGTAGGCAAAAAAGCAAGGCTCAACTGCCTGGCTCTGGCTAGGCCCTTGTCCCATGAGAAATGGTGAGCCAAAAAAGAGCAGAGCCAAAATGGAGTGGTGCCAAGCATTTACTGAACATAATTTAGGTCATGAAATAAAGCCGAAGCTTTGTCCTTTGGAAGTAAAAGTGAGAGAGTCTGAGACATTCATCCATTCGCTGCATTTGGCAATGTTTATCCAGGAGGCCTGGGCTCAAATCCCAGCTTCTCCACTTAAGCAAACTGTGTCATTCTAGGTAAACCACTTTACTTCACTGTGCCTCAGTTTGACCTTCAGACATGAAAGCACTTTGAAGTAATTCAGTTCCGGATATACGATATATCAAAACCTCACTTTGCATTGTTTAAATAACAACATTGCCCATATGTACAGTGCACATGAGAAACTGCCATGTCTCCGTTCCGTCATGGGAGTCAGGTTAGGGCATAGAAAGGAGACAATGGTAATAAATGTCAATGCAGTGACGTAATGTATAAAAGCAAAAGAAAACACATTTCTAATATAACAAATATATAGGAGAGTTGTACATGATGTTTTGTTCTGTCTTTTACATGTTAAACCTTAAAATGGCTCGGCTCGTGCTTTTCCTACTAGGGCAGGGCCAGGATCAGACTCTGCCCACCCTAAACTTTTGCAGGCCTGCCCAACTCTGCCAGGAAAGAAAGCATCGAAGGGGTGGCTACGAATTGATGTGAAATAATGTTCCTGGGCCCGTGGGGCAGCATAGGGGCATGCGCGTAAACCGGTGCGTCTCCGGTGGGGTAGGGTGAGGCTGTGGGGTTAAGGGGGGTGAGGCGGCGGGTGGGGGTGAGGCGGCGGGGTAGGGGGGAGGCGGCGGGGTAGGGGGGAGGCGGGAAGGGGGGTGAGGCGGCGGGTGGGGGTGAGGCGGCGGGTGAGGTGAGATTCCACATCCCTGCACAAGCACGTCCAGGCATTCCTCCCGGCCCAGGGGCGGCATCTCCAGCGAGCGCCAAGCCCTGACGCAGCCGCCGAACCTGGCAGGGGGACTGCCCGAATTCCGTCCTCTGCACCCGTGCCAGGGCAAGGTGCTTGCATGCCAAGGGCCAACAGAGCGCCAATTCTCTCATTCCGGACTATTTGTTGCGCTGTGAATGCTAATTCCAAGGCCTCGCGGCGCCTCCGCCAGACACACGTTTGAACTGTCCTAGGACGCACCTGGGGATTTCCAGATAGGCGGATGGCTCAGACACGTCTGCAAGCGAGGGGCAGTCTTTTACCTGTTGCATGACAGAATATACCCCAGCCCTTTCGTCCTCCAGCGTATTTCACTCTCCCTCGGACCCTGGCAGTATAGTTCATGCACTGCAAGAAAGCACAAGTCTACAACTCCAACACTGACTCCGCCTTTTGTTCTTCCTAAATTGATAAAAGGCGCACTCGATTACGAAAACCACGTACTGAAGTAGAAAGTAGCTGGTTTTCGCACTCCTTTGGCGTCGTGTTCCTACATGAGCTGTCAGTCAACCTTATTGTCAAAATGCCATTTTCAACACACATCACTTTCTCTTTCACGAGCACCGAACCACACCCTTAATCCCCCAATCCCTGGAGCCCGGTGGGTCTGTAGAGTGGTGACATACTCATTCTTCACTCGAGTCCTAGCTGCGGAAACAGGGCGTGTGTCAAGAGCCTCTCCCTAACGCCAAGGATGTGTGCACATTAGAGGGCACGATGAAAGGCGCATGCGTAACGGGATGAAAGCAGGAGCTGCCGCCTCCAGCTGCAAGCGCAGCACTAGTCTGCTCACACCTCCTCCACGTCCGCAACCCCCCCTCTTAATCCTGCCGCTGCTCGCCCCCGCCTCTCTCCTCTCAAACACCCCGGGGTGGTGGTGGGAGCTGCCTTACGCCGCAGCGCTGCATTCCGGCAGAGAAGTCTGGTTTCCAGTCACATCGTTTTCTGGGAACTTTTAAGAGAATTCAGAAGTTTTTGTTATTGTTTTTTTAAAGTAAGAGAAGTGTGAACCGATTAATACATTGTTATTACATGAAGTAATGTCACACAAGCTTGGACAATGAAGATTTCAGGGGGATTCCCAACAGTGACATCAAACAAAGTCTCAAAATAAATGCAAAACGAATAAAATACCACAATCTAAATGAAATTTATGCACAAAGAAAAATCAAACAAAATGGATAACATAGGCAGAGGACTAGACGAAAAATGGAGTAAGTGTTGGCAAAGCCAATGGATGTGGCGGTGGATGCCAAGCCGTTTGGCTTTGCCAGTGCTTGCTTCGTTTTGTCATGGCGTTTGCAAAACTTAGTTTGGGAAGCTGCTGCGCTCTAGTCAATGTAAAACGTTTTTTTTTAAGTTGGAAAAAAAATCTCTCTTCTTGGTACTCAAGAAGCACACACTGGCATATCAATTATGGCACAGAAGGGGGCAACTTTGCATGCTGCTTTGAAAGGACAGAATGCCATCACTGGCAGTGACATTAGTCAATGCTTGAAGTCGGCTGACACTTTCCCCATGCTACATAGTGTAGTCGGTGGAAGAAAAATGTGAATTACACAAGAACAGATCAATGGATGTGGAGGGCTGGGTAACAACCCCTGTAGGTATATGGTACACGTTTAATTTTAGCAAAATCAAAAGGTCTTGGCTAATGGCAAATTGGAAAAGCATTACAGCCAAAACATGGAGCGTAAGCCTAAGTGCAGAGCAGCTGCTGTACAAGGGCTCCCCAAATGCTGGAAGACCTCCTGCAGCCTTTTCAGCTGCACAGGATCCAGTCTTACGCATGAGGTGCGAGTTTTAGCCAGAGTGAGCAAACACTCAACTAGACCTTTGTATGTGACCAAAATCAGTGGGAAAAGATATATACACCAGGGAAACCTACCTATGGATTGATGAAGGGTTGGGATATATGAAACAACATAAAAGGTTTCAAGCTATAGAATTTCATTTGACTATCTAAAATGGTGGCTATATAGAGACCAGCAAGTTTGGAAACATATGAACACATGTGCGGGGGACAAGAAATGAGCTTTGTTTTTTTTTTTTTGTTTTTTTTAGATATCTCACAGATCCAGCATGCTTGTCCGATAACCACAGTTACACAGTATGGGTCTACTAGATTATTTAAACATTGAACTGGGTTCAGTCTAATCCTTTGAAAGCAGCCTCACTCATATCGAAAATCCTGATAAACATATCTCCCGATAACCCTGCCCATGAGTAATCGGGATGGAAATGGAGTATAGATCAACTGGAGGCTAAAGAAAGAGAAGAGGCCAAGTCGACCCCAGGGTGGTGGCAATACTGTTACAAACAGATGGAGGAGTACCACCCGATGAGAGAAGAGAAGAGAAGGCTCTTTTCCTGACAAGGAAACACTGTTCCTTTGTAAGTAAACCCCTCACTCACCACCTAGTGGTGACTCGCTTCATCATCGGGGCCCACCCAAGTGGCCTAGCGTCACTTGGGTGTGCTTCAACACCTGGTTTACAGTGGAGCAGGTAGTGAAGTGTGGGGTGCAAAAAAACAGTGTGAATGTTAAAATTGTCCTGGTTAACACTTCAGTATTAGCTTTAATAAAAAGGTAACTGGACAAAGTTTAAAACGTATGGTGAGATACTGGCAGGGGAGTTACGGCCTGTGTATCTCTGTAATAAGAGCTGAATTGAGCTTCCTCAGAGTGGATCAAATCTGACAAATGTAATTACTTCCTTTACTTCTTCTTTCCTTCCATAGGTTTTTTGTTCATCTCCTAAACCCTAGGAGTGAATTCCCAGAGATACAGTTTTATCTTCTGGAAGACCAAGGAATTAGGACAGGGGAGTCTTTTAGGGGACCCACACCTCCCACTTCCTTGTTTTTGGTCCTGAGGAATACCGGGGATTACCCCATAAGGTAGAAACATGTCGACCAACACATAGCAGAGATACACAGGCCGTAACTCCCCTGCCAGTATCTCACCATACGTTTTAAACTTTGTCCAGTTACCTTTTTATTAAAGCTAATACTGAAGTGTTAACCAGGACAATTTTAACATTCACACAGTTTTTTTGCACCCCACACTTCACTACCTGCTCCACTGTAAACCAGGTGTTGAAGCACACCCAAGTGACGCTAGGCCACTTGGGTGGGCCCCGATGATGAAGCAAGTCACCACTAGGTGGTGAGTGAGGGGTTTACTTACAAAGGAACAGTGTTTCCTTGTCAGGAAAAGAGCCTTCTCTTCTCTTCTCTCATCGGGTGGTACTCCTCCATCTGTTTGTAACAATTCCTTGATCAGGGGATCAGGAGTATTCCCCGTCCAGCTACTTTGGACGAAATTCCTTACTCTCTACCTTTGTTATAGATGGTGGCAATACTGGCCAGCTTCAGAAGGGACTAATTAAAAATTTCAGACAGTGCACAGGTGCAATTATTCAATAGAGCACCTTGAAATATTGGGAGCGACTTCAATTGTCTATGGATTAACTCCTTAAAGGGGCCTATAGTTTTCACTTTACCCAGAATAGGATAGATGAATGTTGTGGACTTCAATTTCTAAATAATATGGGTGTGTAATGCAGGTGAGTATGTAAGAGACATCATAACTTCTATGCGGTTACAAGTCCCTCTCCTCCATTCACACGTGGACAGCATGCGTTGGCCTCTCGAGCCCATGGTCTACTCACCGGCTGTTGTTTCTCTACGACACAGCAACCCAGTTTGTGCCAAAAGTCACTCATGTCTCCGTCAGAAGTTTCCAGTTTGAGTCCAACTTGTCCACCCAGTCTTATTGTATTTTTAATAAATTAGGAAAAATGGGCTCGGTCAAAAAATGAAGCGGGGTAAAGCAATGAAACTTCCACACTGGGGTCACTCCATGGTCAGTGAAGGAAAACGACGCTTCCTTGAAAGAAGTAAAAAAGTATTCCTTTTGATCCTTTCAGTTGAGTTACTCCTCTGGACAAGCGCTATTCAATGGAAGCTGAAAAGGAGGGGGGAAAAGAATGGAGAGTCAAGTCAAACAGGTTTAAAATGTATTACATGCATTTATATTCATGTATCCTTTATTAACTGTTTGTGACATCTATGCTCTGTACAGAAAGCAGGTATCTACACTTCAACTGTTTGGTAGACAGTTACCATTCTCTGGATCTTTGTTTGGTAAAGTCACGGTGGTGTGATTGGGTAAGTAAACTTCCTAGCTATTAGCTCAGATCTCTGTATAAAAATAAAAAAAAAACACATCCCGCCATGCTAAGCAAGTGCCATACTTTCAATTAAGAGCACTGCTCTCAACTAAAACTATGGTAATATATTCGGAGGAGGAACACTACAAATGAAAATGTCCACAGGGATCGCAAACATTTAGAAGAAGGGCTTACGTTTTTTAAGCCGGGCCTAAAATGCAACATCACAAATCATAATTATTTAATAACTAGCAGAAATTTGATCAAAAGATAAGGATACCAAGACATATACTATAATTTAGTGGGGTGAATTTGTTGGCCGTCTTCGAGTGATAAAACAATAATACACTATGCCCAATACTGTTCCAAGATGACTGCTCCGGAAATACAGCACTGGGCAGCCATCTTGGAATAGTATTGTACAGAGTGTATTGTTGTACAGTACAGAAACAGGTTAATGAAAGATATCCTTCTTTCCCGCTCCCTCTCCCCCAAGAATTAAGAGACAGAGGGAGAGGAAACATAGAAAGGGAAAGAAGGAGATAAAAGAGAAGAGGACTGAGGAAAGAAAGGAGAGAGAGAAGACAAGGGAGAGTGCTGGAGAAAATAAATGGTGAAAAAGAGACAACAGGGGAGCGCAGAGAATTGGGAAGAAGGACGCAAGTGGGAGACAGAAGAGAGAAGTGCGGCAGAGATTAAAGAGAAGGGAAGGAGAAAAAGAGAGAAGGACATGCAAGTGGAGAGAGAAGTGTGGGAGTTAGTGAAGAGAAGGAAGAGAAAAAAGAGGGAAGATAAAGAAGGAGGGGAAAGATGAGAAGGGAGAAGACTGACACGAGAAAGTTTGAGGTGAAGGGATGGAGAGCAAGAAAGGATTACCTCTGCCCTTACTTGTAAAACAGGAGAGAATGATATCCTATCCTCCCACTCCAGATTAGAGTACAGTAACCATGTTACTCTACCCACTCTCCCTTCATACAAGAGCAAGTACTGGAAGACATACTCTCAGCAGCCTCACAAAGTGTAGAGAAAGCATTCCTACACTAGCCTCCTCTCAAACAAGAAAACACTGGTTTTACTGCCTTTGAGTTAATAAGGACATCAGACTACGATCAGGCGACCTCAACCATAGCAGAACATTTCTATAAAAATAATAAACTTTAGTTTCAGAACAAACTTTCACAAAATAAAAAGCCTCAATTCTAATCAGTGAATATCTAGAAAAAACATCACATAGTTCTTGCAAGAAATACTTAAAAGAAAGGTGACATTAGGTACTACTAGAATATACTGCCAGTTGGAACTGGAGGGGGGCATCAAAACATGATTAAAAGACTAAAAATGATGTGCAGAGAGTGCTGAATCTGAAAACTGAATGGTGTCAGACAAACTACACTGTCTCCCAGCACCTTATGTACAAGAAATTGCAAATTGGAAACTAGTTGAATACTGGTTTGCACACACTAAAGCAAAGGATTTCTATATTAAATGGTTTATTAAATAAGAATTGGTTACACTGTAGTTAGCACTCGCAAATTACCATCAACTAGAAGCAGGTAGTAACCAGGTGCAAACTATAATAAGCACTAGAACATTGGAATGTGGAACACTCCAGTGCAGACAATGGAGTGCTCCTTGCTTCTATGGGCCGGCAAAGGCCCGAAGAGCAACATTCCAATGTTGTTTAAACAAAGGCCTCACAGAGCCCGAGGGGATTTCAATGCCCTCGGGCTCAGAGAGGCCTTTGATAATTTGTTAGAACATTCTGCCCTCTAGTGGCAGAGTGTTCTTATAGCCTTATAGCCCTTCGCAGCTGGGCTATACCCACTATTAAAGTCCCGCTCCTTTGTTAAAGGCAATCGTCTTCTGCTCGGGATCTTAACGCTGGAGCGGGCCTTTAATAGCCGGTATAGCCCTCTACAGCGGGCTATAAGGCTATATTAACATAGCCTATAGTCCCGCCTTTGGGTCATTATAAGTGTTTAGCCATGCAGCACATTATATGAACGCTGTGCCGCCAGGGATTGAAGAGCTACACAATTATTACATATTGGGTCATGCAGTGTGATTCAGGATTACATGCTTGCCTCAGGAAACGTTTATGGATGGATTATAAGGCTTTTTTAACGCATAGACAGTAAGACAAGTGCCTCAATGCAAGTCAACAGCACTGGAACATTCTGTTTGCGACTGCATTGCTAGAGTATTGAACAGCCTATGAAAAAAAGCAGCAAAGTATTTTCCAATGGCAAAGACTTCACATTACTCCTCCCCTAGGCCTCTATTTACCAGGCACCCTTCTCCAGAGTTTCACTGAAAACACAGCTTACACCATCAGTTTACCAGCAAGAACCCCGGCTTCAACCTCTGTTCCAGCCCCCTGGATATAGGAGCACTGGACATAGCCACAACAACAAAATACTCCCATTTGTCAGGTAGCTGGGAAATATTGTATAAACAGGGACTGTAGTGACATCACAAAATCTGTGCAGCTACAAACACAAAAATGAACACAACATTGTGTAATGTAGTTAATTAACTCATGTAAAGCGCTCCGAAACCTTCGGGTCACTAGAGTTCACATTATAGAATAAAAAAAATGTCTCAAACCCTGGGGAGCTTCCGTGAATGTGCTTTGAAATTAGAGGTCTGAGAAGGAGGATGTGGATGACAGGAAGAAGCAGTGGGCGGGCATGCAGCTATGTGGGAGGGACGAATGCTGCTCCCAATCGTCAGGTAGGGGGGAAATAAGGAAGGAACAGGGGCGGCGTGGGCATCACTTAATCTCTGCGCACCTAAAAACAAAATAACCTGACATTGTACAATATAACTGGCACTTTTGTAAAGTGCTTCAATACCTTTGGGTCAGACACGTTTGCTCTCAATAAGAACGCTCTAAAAAAATGAATCTGACATTGTGTAATGTAACCAATGCTCATGTAAAGAGCTGCAACACCTTTGGGTCGCCTGAGTTCACATTATATAAACAAGCATCAGACAAAATGTAACAGGAGGTGCCCAAGCCTTGCCCAGAACTGTGCTGCAAGGCTGGGCTGTTGAAAGTCCAGTGACCAAGGATCGCTAAAGCAACAAGCAGCAAAGCGGGAGGGGTTTGTGGGAAATCCTAGCACTTTGAAGTCAGAGAAAATTAAATAGGAGATTTAGAAACCAGCGTCTGACATTTCACCTCGGTATTTGACCTGGGCGGGGAGATTAAGTGATGGGCACCGAAGCTGAACCACCGAAGATGGGCAAACTGACACAAGCGGAAAAAAATAGTCCCCAAAAATCAAACACAGGGAACAAAAGCGTACTACTAACAGTAACTGGGCAGTGCTCTGTAGGAGGCAACCAAACACAAAAAAGAGGGACAAAGAGCAAGCATTTTTGAACGGAAATCGAAGGGACAGATAAAAAGACAATGGGCGGGCTGTAACCCCACAGAGTGAACACAGCAGGTCTGGAAGAGACAGCACATGTGCTGCCTGGCTCCACCAACAAATGGAACCAGAATACTTCAGTTTATTTTACAATTGTTGTGTTATATGCTATCGTGGGGAGACACTTTTTTGGGCTGGACTACCAAGGAGGATAAGGAGGCAGGAAAGGATTTTTAGGATCACAGTTATACTCTTTGACCAAACAGAGGAGATTTATAGCAAGCACAGACTCTGCAGTAGGGTCATTTTAGAATGTATATATGAACATGACACTTCATAAAATAAAGCTATTCAAACTCATTCAGGTTCTATGCTCGAGGTACCTGTACACGACACGCAGATGTCAGGGTATTGTGGCAGGAGGAATATCTCCGAGTGCACTGCCCAAAGTGTCCAATAATTTTTTTGAAGCCATGTTTCTCAAAACCAAAACTGGTTTAGTATTCCTAATCCTCAAATCGAGCTCCAAGATATGAACAATTGATTTGTTTTGTATTGCCAAATTTCCATAAGTAACTTGCTACATAGCTAGAACTCCAGTAGCAATATGCCCATCACCACTTAACTTCTGTATCGGAACAGATAAAAAGTATAGTTTTCTAAATATTCATATAGTAGGTCATTAGATTGTTGCATGTAGTCTAGGATGCACCCATGATTTGCATCTTTTCCGCCACTGTTGCATTCATAACTGGTTAACACATGAACAGCTTGGAGATGGAGGTTCTTTAGATGTGTAATGTCTACATGACAGTTTATATGATGTAAACAAAATGTACTTAAGTAACCTAATATTAATGTTTCTGGTGGCAGTGTACATCCAGTTTGGCCATGGATAATGACTCCTTGCCTAATTCCTGTTAGCAGGGGAGGGAAGATGCAATACAGCGGACAGGCAAACACCGCCGGTGACTGAGTGTACATTTGGCTTATTAAAAGGATTTCTGATGCATTTATTAAAGTGGAAGAGCATTATATAGTATGCGAAATTCTAAAAACGGTAGCACGCTGTGCTACGTTGCATAACATTGCAGCCAGAAAGGGTCAACATATGCTGAAAGTGATGATCTACCACCCCATTGTCAACTTACCCCGCCATTGATGCAAATGGAGAAATGGAAGGAAGAAGACTGTGCACACAAGTAACCAACCACAATTTCTATAAAAATATTCGTAAACGTAACGCAATATTTTTAAACAAATAAAAAAAAATGTTCCACTGGTCTTCACGATACTAAAGAAAGAGCAGTTCATAACAATAAGAGTATAATTAAAAGTTTTGAATAAAATCTAAAAAGTTATTTTTCCCCCAAATACTTTAAAATCCCAAAAAGTACAATAAACTTCACATGCTCTATGTCTGCCTTTCAGTACAGTGCTCATTTCGATTGAACTTGTAGGTGCTGTGCCCTGTACCCCTACACTTTATCTCGTTCTGTGCCGTAAGTTACTATGCTTTTGCGCAGACACACCGCTAAGGATGGAGGCATGTTCACTTTCTCCATCCTGGGCTCCCTCTGGGCTGGAAACATGTGTAGTGTACATTTCCTCCGCCACATTAGTTATTCTTTGAAGACAATTAAATGCTCCATCTCGATTTACAAATTCACATTGCGAGACAATACCAGAAGCAGTTGCCAGGCGATCCACAAAACCATGCAATTTCATTTTAAGGTGTCTGTATTGTCGATTTAAGGCCTCCTCATATGCGACTCCACTGAGAGCAGTGACAGTCTGACCAAATGAACGTATTTTATGCCCCACTGCCTCATGTTATTCACGGATGATTTTTAACCCAGATGTTATGGCTCTCACTAGACCAGTAATGCTTTCCCCATAAAACGCAACGCTTGCAATTGCTGTTTTTGTACTAACAGCAAAGATCTCTTTCTCTATTTGGTGGAATTGGGGAGCAGATGTTGATTTTGCCTGCCTACATCAGATCTAGGTCTCATATATGCTCTATGCCTTGCTAAGAGTGTACAAGTACTCGAAAGCACATGATCGTAGCCAAAATAACAAACAGTCCGAGTTGACTTTTGAATATCAATGAGAGTTATAAAACTTTTTTCTACTCTGGAGAAGAGGGAAGGTCTTTATCACAACTAGTAGGTAAAGCTATGCTTGAAGGTGGGTTCTTTAATTTCCTCCATTGGATTTGCAAAGGGAACCGTTGAAGGACCACCATCAGTGTGACCTCTCTTTTGTACGTAGTCTTAAGTCACACCATTTCATGCTTCCGGATTCCGTCAATATACGCTTTTGGACCACAACAGTGTTTATACAATCTTCTACTCTTGTATGCTCACCCAAATAATTTTTTGGTAGGCTCTATTGCACTTTACAATGTTTTTCTAAAATGTTTGTCATTATTTGAGATGCAATGCTCAATCAGAATTTCCAGATCCATATCTGAGATTTTGAGTGTTCTCTTGTGTCTTCCCTACTCTTGCGGTGTTCCTGCCTGGACCCCAAAAGTTCTCCTGCTCCAGTGATGTGTGGTTTCCAAACAAAGCCAACGATGTGCTTCAAGGAGGTTACTTCCTAGTTGTGATGTTATCAGGAACTACCAACACAACATGCGCTAACAAATGATTAAACAGTTTCAATGAGCGAATACAAATTCACAAAAAGCAGATTGGTAAAAAGGAGTTAGCAAAAACCTACTGAATTGCAAATAAAGTAATGGCATTAATGGTACATATGCATTTGCCTTTCGGAAATGTTGATTTGTTATTTTTGACGAATACCAAATCACAAAAAGATTTGGCAGTAGATCGTACTAAATTAACTGGCACTAGACAACTAATCAAAACTCACAAAACTCAACGTTTGTCCTTCTGAAATCTTCTTCGAAACCACAAACAGTAATAAAGCATCCACTGGAGAAGCATGGCTTCTGGAGATCAGAGGGCCTAGAATGAAGCCACTGTACCTTTAACATACAAAAAAAAAACCATAGTTCTGGTTTGGTGGACATTTTGTCAACTTTGGAGCCCAGAGAACCAAAATCTAATGTAGACTTACCCTGCTGGGAAATCCCAAGCAAATGCGAACAATGATCTCTTATCAGCCAAAGATGGGACCAGTCAATAGCAAGTTGAACACTCATATTCAGTTTTAGATACAAAACCCGATACCCATCACAGACTTACCAAATTTTAAATATTCTAAAAAGCATACAGGATAAGACAACTGCACTATTACCTAACAATGCTCCCAGCTAGTCGCTGAAGAGTTTCAGTATTTCATGATTTTATTAGTATACAAATACCATAGTCACAAACGTGGAAATATTCAATCATACAAAACATATTTGAGTGGTGGAAAACATTTTCATAGACTGTGCTCGGTCGAAGGCAAAGCATCACATGAACTTGTAGGACAGCTTGCTGGAAGAGACGAATCGTGGAAGGTGGCAGGGAGAGCCATTTGGCATTTTGGAGGATGTACATTTAACCAAAACATGTTCCTTCTGAGAAAAGAAGACATTGGATGTTTGCCAAGGCCCAACCCAGAGCCTTGGCCGAAGCTCTAGTCTTTTGCAGGGCTCAGTACTGACTCGAGCCTTGTCCTGCTGTAAAGCAAGACTCAACAAGCGACTGAAACTCTTGAAGGAGAAGGCAAAGTGAGCCAAGAGGTGATGCAATGATAGCACGTACGCCATGCAGACGTCTCTCCGGGTGAATGGGCTCAACAACATCAAAAACCCTGGCATAAAGGATCAGTTAGATTGGTCTACCCTTTGAGCTCCAACATATTGACAAGTGCTGCAAAGGCAAATAGCAGCACCTGGATATCAGACCTCAAGCAAAAAAAAAAAAAAAAAAAAGCTGGAGTTTGAGACCGATTCTGTCGGCAAGCTAAGGACACTCAGCCTCTTTCATTATTAAATGCACAGAATGATGTCAGATTTGAAATGAAAATTGAACAAGTCTCTACCTAGGTTATTCTTGCACGAGTTAAGGAAATAAGGTGTGGTGTGGCTTGCAAGGCTCAAATGCTGCCAAAATTGCTACCAATCTGAGAATGCCTGGTCCATTTTGGAAACAGATTTCCAGAACAGTCAGTGTCTTGAAAAGTCTGATAGGTTTCAGGCACAGTGTCACAAGAGAGGCTCAAATGGTCTCTGAATAGTCATTACATTACGGTTTACATTACAGTTGGGACATTGTTTCAGTTAGCAGTCGATGTGGTCTCTTAGTACAGAGTTAGTAGACTTACGTCTGCCCTAGAGACAGCTTTCAGTGTGCCAAAAGCCTCATATTTTCAAAATGAATATTGCTGCAATTACATACATACAAAAGGGATGTTGGTGTTCTGAAATAGCATCAACCGCCAAGAATGGGTGAACGGTATGGATCAGTGTGCCCTCATGGAAAGAGATGTAAAGGGCTAGAGCGTGCCCCCAAAAAGACAGGATATGGGGGGCCCTGTCAGGAATATTACCATAACATAATACATTTTCTCAATGATTGGTACCCAGGTTAGAAAAGAAGGCGTACAACACACAGATCAGTCAGGGTCCGTAACTCATAACAAATCTAAATCGGTGCTCCAAGGGGAAGAAGGGTTGGTCACCAAACAGCCCTTACCACAATCCACATATGTAGATCGCACATAAATAAACACCCTCCCCAAGCACTCAAATGACAATGCTTATGTAAGTGTCCATATATTTATTTGTTCTTCTTCCAATGCGGAAATATTCTTCAATTGGTACAGTTGATCTAATCAATGTATCCATAGTTTGTATTTGTCATCCATCATAACACAATTCCAAAACAGCAGCAGCCAACACGTGTTTCGTCGTGCTATAGTCAAGCACTTAGACTTCTTCAGGGCTGACACTTAGTACATACGGCCATATGTACTATGTGTCAGCCCTGAAGAAGTCTAAGTGCTTTACTATAGCACGACGAAACATGTGTTGGCTGCTGCGGTTTTAGAATTGTTTTATGATGGATGACAAATACAAACTATGGATACATGGATTAAATGAACTGTACCAATTGAAGAAAATGTCCGCATTGGAAGAAGAATAAATATATGGACACTTACATGAGTATTGTCATTTGAGTGCTCGGGGAGGGTGTTTATTTATAACATAATACGTGCCATTTCACCCATATTTGTCTGTCAGTTAGAAAAACCTTACATGCCTATTGCATAAGGAATGCTACAGGATGCCATGTCCTAGAGGACCTGTGTAGTGTGTCTCTATATAATGCTCGTTACTGTAGGCATTCTTACAATAAACAGGTGGGTAAATACTGGTAAGTCAGATTTTAGAGTTGCAGGATTCTGTATTTTTAAACTCTATTCATATTAGTGACCCATCTGCTTTTTGATATTTATTTCAGGGATGAAGACATTTCACGGCGATAGATGAAAAGATGCTGGAAGTTTGTCTGTGGCGAATCTCAGGTGTATGTGGTCAGTTGCAACGCACCCAATTTAGAACTAGAAATATGGGCGTTAATAAATTGACGCCCCTAGCATTTCTGAAAGGCTGAGTATTCCAGGTTAAAAAAGGCTTTTTTTACACAACTGTAGTAGTTTATAAATACATAAGAACAGGAAATGACTGTGGCAAAAATTGCGGCACTACTGAAAAACTGGCCCCCAGTAACGAAACCAGCCCCCACAGGTACAAAACCGGTCCCCACCCCTCCAGCCCACTGGGGAAATGCCCAGTGCACACTACAGCCAGTCCGGTCCTGATGTCAGGTAATGAGTCATTCGATTTCCAAGTTTCCCTTTTTAAGTCGCATCTGCAGACCGCTATAAGCATACCTACCTACTGTTTCCAACACAGAACATATACTTGGGAGTGGCTTTGTGTCTGGCCCTTTCTCATGATTGGGTGGCAGCTCTCTGCTTTTGTTTTGACTGATTATCTCCCTATTCTTTTGTCGCACCCAGAAGCATTTCAGTCTCAGTGTTCTGACTGAATAAGTTGCATCCTTCACTGAATAAATACGTTTCTTTGTTTATTATTGAACAATCAGTGGGACTCCATGCATTCCCTTGGTCTTTTCCATATTTCCAAGATGACTAACCATACCTGCGCACGTCTTGACTCATTGGTTCACATTCTGGTGCCTCCAAGCACTGCCAAAGCCAAGAGTTTGTTCAGCCTTTCTAAGTCGGAGACCTTTTAGCCTTGCCAATGCTCAGTTTTTTCAGCAGAGATCTAAGATGTCTCATGTCAGGTTCAAGTGCCTCACCAACGCCTGTTCTTATAACGGTCTTGAGCTTTTATTTTCAAGTCCAACTACCTGATAAAGTCTTAGTTCTCTTCGTAGTTGTACCTACACTTTCTAAAAAAAAAAAAGGAAAGGTTAATTTAATATCAAAAAAATACTTTACATTGCTATGGGTGAGATCGGGCTTCTTGACGTAAGAAATAACTGTGGCGAACTAATTCACAGGAAACAAATGTGTTTGCAACAGTTGGGGAATAACTGCAGATGACGACAGACAAATGGCAAAAGAATTGTTTAACAGAACAGACTATTTGGACGCAAAAAGTTCAGGCACTTGTGGCTGTCAAAAATAAATAGGTCCAATAAATACTTAGGAGAATGTAGTCTTAGCTAAATAAGAGGGTCGGTTTCTACATTAAATGGTAATTACACAGTGCAGAATGATATCGCCAGGGCACAAAGAAAGAACTAACTTTGTCCAAACTTAACAAGAACATGAACGAGAATCAAGGCGGCAGCTAGATTTATAAGTCCCAGTTCAATAATTCTGACACAAATTAATTTTTTTAAAAAAGTTTTAAACGTTCCTTTCCATGCTCCTGGCCAGGTCATATGATTTTGTATGTTCCACGTGCTTCTACAAACTTTTCGGGGCCTTTAAAGCATCTCAATTTGAAATTTTTACTTCATGTTCCATTTGCTTTTTTTTGGTCTTCTTTCGATCATTTCACTCTGTATAATCACAGAACTTGGTATACAGGAACTTGGTAGAACCGTTAAAACGGCTGCGGCTTTGAAAGGCTGACAGAGCAAGGGCAGACAAAGCTGGTGTTTTCAAAAAGGCTCTTTCTAGGCCAATGAATGAAGGTTTCGCAGAATGATGGAAAGAAATTCCTGGCAAAGACAGAAGCTCTATAAACAGCGGCCCGCCTGGGAAAAGGCGAAAAAAGGGGCTAAAAATACCGGAGTGACGCTGCTGGAGTCGAACCCATCCATTTACTCACCGAGAGGAAAGACCAACAAAGGGTTTCTCAAGCCGTGGGTCTGAGCACCCGGACAGGACGTCGATTATAAACAGACCTCGCACGGGATGGCGCGTGGCCGTGAGCCAATTCTTTTAAGAGGGAGACAAAATCTCGCGATAGTTCATCGAGTCGCGCGCCAAACGCACTGACCAATAGAAGTCTCAGTTTAGCTTGAGCCTTCACCATCCCGGGGAAGATTAGAAAGTGGACCACTGATGCAACTAATAGTTGGGTCTGTCATTACCCGTTGCCAAATTAACACAGGTTTAAATATAAAGGGGGGATAAACGACATCAGCAGCCCGTTTACCTTTTAAGTAAATGTGCAAATCGTGGATGGAGCTTGTGAAATGGCAGGGCACCGAGTCACAGACTAAAAGAAACAGCAGACGAGTTTTCCTTACACAACAGCCATAAAACAACCCGAGGCAGGGTTGGCCTCCCTAATACACTAATCAGACAGTAAAGAAAATATTGCAATCTCCCCTTGGGCTGATCATGCAGTCAGTACAGGCTTTAATAATGGAGAATTTTAATAAACCGACAGTAAACCAAGACTACATTACAACACTTTTCTTTAAAGGTTATTTCTTCATCATCACAAATTGCTCAAGCCTCCAGAACAAAGGATGACATGTCCACAGACTTTCAACATGAACATTTCGTTTTTCGGGGGTAATAAGCTATTTCGTATTCGGAAAATGTAAGTTGTGCTTAGTTCATCTGTTCCCAGACTTGGGCATTTTCACGTTTTACTGCTTTTCATTTATCAGAGTCATCTTGACTATAACAATTCCTTCTGGGTCTCATAAATTCAAAAGGGCCTCCTAACTGAATAAGTTGCCCCTAAAAGGCCTTCTTTGTTGAAAGTCTGCGGCACTTTTTTTGCTTTTCCCTAAAGTGAACTTTCTTGAAGTCCTCTATAGTCACAGAATCCCACCTAGTCAGGGCTCGAGTCGGGGTACCACACAGGTGGACGGCTTCCCCCCCAATTATTTTACCGGGGGGACGCCATCCCCCCTGCAAAACAGCTGGACTTCACTCTTTGGCCTCTCTGGGATGAGGAGCTCTGCACCTTGCGTGACGTCACTTCCGGTGACAGCGCCCCCCCCCACTTCTTTTTTTACGACTTGTGCCCTGCACCTAGTTACTCCTACCAGACTAACTCTTGCTTACTGGAAAATGGGAATATTTGCAGAAAGGGAGGAGTCTTTAAAAGTAGTCTGACTGAATCTGCTCCAGACCCACTAACATTAGAAGACCAATGACCGATACATACAGTGCTTTTTCTGTATAGGTAGATGGCTCTACAAGAGGCTGAAACGAGATCGATTCTACCACCAAAGCCCCAACCTTTCCAAGCCCCATGTCAGAAGCCCAGACACTAACTCACATAACTTACAAATCTACCTCTGAGAGCAATATATAGTAAACTCAGGATAAAGTAGTAGTTAAGCGGGCCCTTTAGCACACTCATACCTCATGACCATCTCTAAATATGTGACACAGTGTGGGAGTGAAATTGTGGCTAACTCTGTACAGTAAACCTACTGGAAAAGTTTTTTTTGCAGAAGTTTAGTGTTCTATGTGATTATATAGCACCAACATGCTGCCCTGGATGCATCAAGGCACTCGAAAGACTAGCAAAAGCGTACAGAAATGGCAATACCGAGGGACTGTGACCACTGTGCACTAAGAGGCGATAATCTCTCTTCTGAGCAGTGAATCACACCACGGTGCCCCCATAAAGCGGACAGGTTTTATTTTTAAGTAAACTCCTCGTTCTTGGGTAACATTTAGATAGGGGTGAATTTACGTCTGTGCGCAAATGTAGTGACCAAATGTGTTGCCAGTGCACAAGAGTTGCCGGCACCAGTTTGGATGAATTTGTGGTCACCCGGCTCATCTTGGGCCACGTTTGGGTTTCTATAGGTGGAAACCGAGGATTTCCTGCCCTTCAGGATGAGAATGAATGTGTCACGGCTACAAATGTTGGACCGGAAGTGCATTTTTTACAATCTCATCCATTCATAATTGAGGGTCAGATTAATTATTTATTTGAAAATAAATAAGAAAAATAAATAAGATAGCGCAGGTGCCTACAGTTTTTTGTACAATCTGCTGCAGATACCAAAGGTGCCCAGTCTTCATTCCACCTCATTCTTTCACACCCTGCAATTCCTGGCTCTTTGCCAAACTCTTGCCGGCTCTCTCACATCTATGCTTGGTCATGGGTTTGCTGCATTTCCTTCTCCTTTCACTCTCTTGCTCCAGGTCAAAGTCTGATCATGAAAAATAAGTCCCTCTTTCAGCTACTATTTAATTTCTACTTGTGGTGCTGCAAAGTGGTACACTCCTTGCAAGAGTTACTGGTCATCTATCCGCTATTTAACTTCCACTTATGATGGAAACCTTTTTCCCCAGACCATATTAACCCCTTCGAAGCTAATGACGAGCTGGGCTCGTCATGGCGCTTACCTGCCGTGCGCTGATGACAAGGCCAGCTCGTCATGAAATAATGTAAATCAATCATCTGCAGCGCAGGACGGGAAAACGCCTAGCAGCCATGTGGTTAATGTTCTACGTGTGGTAAAATGACAAAATATTGAAAGGACGCCACAGTCTGTCGCTTTATGCCACTTAATTTAGTTAGCTGTACCGCATAATTTGGCCCTCCATGGCTGTACAATTCCAGCGACCTTGCCCACATGCCAGGCCTTCCTTGCACGATAAGACAGGGTCCTAACTACTTGGAGGGCAAAGAACCCTCTAATCTTTCTGCTTTTGGAAGTCTGGCGACTTCAAAGGACATACATTTCCTTTCCAGGCCTTGTGAAGGGCAGGATATCCCCGTTTCCTCCTCTGGGGCCCTGGGCGCTCATAATATCTGGACAAAGAGCGCCATTTTCAAGCCTTCAGCCCGTGTGCATTCCCAACATTACTGGACACAATCGCACATTTCTTCACGCTGGCACACAACTGTGACAGAACACGAGGACCGACCACACCAGAGGCGTGCAGCCTGCAAGCCTCCCCCCCATATCCGGTCCATTTCAAACTGTGAATAACAAACCACAGACAAAGCCAAGAGGCCTTACACCGAACAGACTATTTTAAGCCACATAGGTTTATTGCGGTTTACTGTAAAAACTGAAAAGGGTCACAGAGTTCTTTCACACTATAATAAAGATTAAAATTAAAGTTGTGAGTCAGCCACGTGACTGACTATCTCAACCCTACTGGCACTGGAGGGGAAAACGGATCCACCCTTGCATACCCACTTTCCTGAGGACGCAGAAGGGACCTATTCAACACTGCCTCCACGGAAGGCTTTTTGATGGCCAACGAGCTGACTTCGTCCCAGCCCTACCGCTCTCCATAAATCTTTGCTCTGCTAGGAACACAAATTCATTTTGGCCAGCACCTTAAAAGAAACAAGAAAGAAGTGCAGAAATGTCAAGACAAATAAAAAAGGTGGATTTATTATAAACGTGCCTACCGGCTGCATTAAGCAGGGCACACGCGGTCTGCCTGTCTGGCTACAAGCTCGTGCCAGCAGAAAGCACTGCGTCTGCTTAAAATACATTTACTTCCGTTGCACAGATTACATTTCATTTTCCAGAGCTGAGGTCCCCGGCACGCTCTCAGGCTGCCAGCAAGGAGCATTACACCCATGAGAGAGGCCACCGTCCCACAAGAGGCCTTCCACTTGACCCAGCAGTGCTTCAAAGGGACTGGAAAAAGGACCACCACCACCCTTTGCCAAAGTGGGCACCTTGAATCTTGTCCTTGATAACTGGGTTGGAGATCTCAGGCTTGAGCGAGAAAAAACAGGGCTTGCAAGTCTCCCCCATGAATATGAATATTAAGCAGCAGCATTATGCACATTGCACGAAGTGTGGTTGTACGTATTTTGCATTAAATTTCCACGCAAGTGCGTAATTTGCGTAATAAAGTCAATATGACACGAAATTGCATAACGTGAAATTTCCACGCAAGTGCGTAATTTGCGTAATAAAGTCAATATGACACGAAATTGCATAACGCAAAATTTGACCAGCCTGATTTAAATTTCTCTGGGCCCAGTTTCTCTCCGTACTCTCTTCGGTGAGCTTGTCCTCCCTCCCACATTGAGAATTCTGTACTGGCACCCCCAGTGACACTTCTTCAGGGTAGGAGGTCATTCGAACACGCCTGGGAGGATGCTCAAACAGTCCCTATTGAAAGCACATTTTCTGCATAAACCAACCACTCCGTTAGAATGTACTGTGACGAAGATACTGGATGGTCACCCAAGTCCAGTCGACTGTAACACCCACATAACCTTTTTTCTTCTAACGATGAAAACATTATGAAAAGTGGTCTGAACAACAGATACTCTGTCCAGGTATACAGATACTGTCCTACGGATCTGCAAGGCCTCGGCTGGAGGAAGATCCTTCTCATACCTCACTGCGAAGATCTGGAACTCCCTGCCTTTGCATCTTAAGACAATCCCGGTCACTGCCTCAATTCAGGAAGGACCTCAAGACGTGGCTCTTCGACTGAACTGCAGAAGTCTTCAGACCCTAACGGGTGACTAGTGGCGCTTTACAAAATCCCAATTAAGGAAAATTATTTGCCAGAGAATGAAGCAAACAGCACATATTGCAAAAATATAAGGGAGGTACCCTAATACTTAGAAAGGGACGGGTCTATGAAACACAAAACATAGAAATCCCTTTTCAAAGGGATTAACAATGAACAAGGTGGGTATACGAGTAAATGTTATAACCATCCCAAAAATCAGGATCATCTGGTATAAAGTACTTAGTACAAGAGATGTAGCAAAGGTAAAGCTACTATAATTACCACATCCGTTAACAAAAAAAAGAAAACAATTACTTTGCAAGTTGCTGTAATGTGTTACAGAGATACTCAAAATTAAAAAATATACTCAAATGTACATTATTTTATTTAAAAACACTTACTTTAAAAACAAGTTGTTTTGAAATTCTTGAAGTGCAAATTCATAAAGCACAAGTTCGTATGATCACCAGCATCTCTCAAAACAGTAATTTCCTTAATATATTGGTATCATTGTCTTTATCCACTTCAGTCTTTCAAAGGCAGATACCAAATGCAAGTTTAAAAGTTACTACATTAACACAGAAAAACTGTTGACGCTGCGTTTCGGCGAAAGTTTGATAGTTCTTCGCCTTTTTCAGGACAAAAGTTTTCAGTTGAGCTGAATGACAATTAGAAATATTTAATATCAAAACTATATGTTCATCAAAACAATTATGGATTTCCAACATATTCCCTAATACAGCAATGCTAAATTTGCTCCTGACTTAACATACATTTCAGTAACCTACTTTTCAATTATTACATATACAGCAACATTATGAACTGTATAGACTATACGCACACATTATTTGGGGAGTCAGTCTATACAGTTCATATTGTTGCTGTATATGTAATAATTGAAAATTAGGTTACTGAAATGTATGTTAAGTCAGGAGCAAATTTAGCATTGCTGTATTAGGGAATGTGTTGCAAATGCATATTGTTTTTTATGAACTTATAGTTGATAATAAATGTTTTATATTGTCATTCAGACAAACTGAAATAAAACTTTTGTCCTGAAGAAGGCAAACTATCAAACTTTTGCCAAAACGCTGCGTCAACAGTTTTTCTGTGTTTTTAATGTTGTAACTTTTAAACTTACATTTGTTATCTGCCTTTCGAAAGAATGAAGTGGATAAAGACAATGATACCAATATATTAAGGAAATTACTATTTTGAGATATGCTGGTGATCATACGAACTTGTAGTTTATGAATTTGCACTTCAAGAATTTCAAAACAACTAGTTTTTAAATGAACCCCTTTAGTGCTGCCGTCGGCCAACGGTCGTCCCGAGCACTACCTTGCCAGTGATGCGCACGTCCGTTGGTCGACGCGGCCACACCAGTTTCTTCGAACGTTCAGCACTGGCGCAGAACGTTCGAAGCAACAAACGAGTCAATAGTGTTTTTAAATAAAATTATATAAATTGGAGAAGATTTTTGGATTTTGAGTAGCTTTGTAACATTACAGCAACGTGCAGTAGCTTTACCTTTGCTATATCTCTTGTACTAAGTACTTATACCACATGATCCCGATTTTGGGTTGGTTGTAATATTTACTCATATATCCACCTCGTTCATGGTTAATCCCTTTGAAAAGGGATTTCTTTGTTTTGTGTTTCGCAAACTGCACACATGCACACAATACTCCACGAGGTCTCAGACATGCCCCAGACGACCACTCTCGAATATATTTCATCACTAAATGATTCCATAGTCCACTGCAATGTTACTGGCCACTATTCAATATGACTCGCATCTAAATTATAAGAAACACGCCGAAGTACAATATTGACAGAGCACTTTTGACACTTGTCAGCAAGGAACCCAGTTCTATTAAGGGGGTAAAGATTCCAAAAGTTTTAGGCCTCGGAAATTGTGGAACTCGCTACCAAAATCAATAGAACATAAACACACTTTGCCAACAAATCATGTTCAGAAAAACTTCCGCTTTCAGTGCAAGTACAGGGACCTCAATTTTCAAACCCCGAATGGCTTGATGGTGATTAAATCTTAGCTATCTGAGCACATTGATCATTGGTACACTATTTGTGGAGTGCAAAGGACAGTTTCACATCTGCTGCATAGCCTTGGGGAACAAACTAAGAATCCTGGTGATATTTAATGTTTGCCTCCCGATGCAGGTATCAACCCATAGTGAATTCATTTTACAGACCAACCAAATCATGATCAGAGCCCAAGTCAAACTTCAGAGGACTTGAGACAGAATAGACAGCAGATTAGATTGTAGCAGAAAGAGAGGTAGCTTGTCCTCTGGGCTCTCGTGGCCTGCAGAAATGTTTCGATCCATTGTGCAGAAGAGTTCACAAGAACTCAAACCAGCATTCTCATTTTTCAGCAGATAAAGGCGTAGAACGGTTTCACTAATTTTAATAAATTACCAGTCGATGACTGCATCACTGTGATTGACCTCCGATGAAATTGGTTTAAATTAAAATATTAAGAGCATCCATTTTTAATAGAATTACAATCCATGGCTGATTTTGCTGTGCGCCATTGTCAATCACCTGAACTGGACATGAAGGTATAAGTTTGCACATCCTTCCTCAACAGTGCTCCGATTGTGTTGCAGGTTCTGCAACTGCATTGGAGAGCGAGGCAAGACACATTCAGAGTTTGGTAGAAGTAATGAGCGGGATCCTCTACTCTCCAAACATCTTGAGCACTGAAGGATTCAGGCGATTTATCTCAAACAATATACTCCACAGGCATACTGATCACAACTTAATTGATGCAACGTTCAAACGTCTACGACACCTTCGCTTTGGTGAAGGTGCAACTGGTGGGTCAACAGTTATGCCTTTTACAAGTTTATGCTTGAATATCTATCACAGCATGCTGTTCGTTCTAGCCTGCAGTGTGCACTAATTCAGAATTGCACGCCTGTCTTACGACTTGATCAGATTCAGACCCCAAGGATAGACAAAATGATCCAACGGGACTATGTTCCTGAAGGACCCCATAATTTGACCCTATTCTGCAGCTATGTTATCTCCACACGCGGCTGACAACATAGGACACTGGTGTAGGGGGAAGCTTTGCTGGTGACCTGAACATTAATATCACAACCTCTCTCTTCTGATCATGTTTTTTTCCCCAAATTCCCCTTTTACTGTCTACCTCCCCCCAAAGATTGTCCCTTTGTTTATTAATATCAGAATCACCCTAAAAATCATCAGAAAGATCACTCTCTTGCGTACTGACTCACACACCACCCTCTACTTTACTCATGACTTTGCTTCATTGAACCTAGGCGATCATCCGACAGACTGCCCCATCCCGTCCTAGTGTTTTGTTTTTTTAAAACCAGACCAAAACTTCCCACACTCACTCTTGCATACAGCTTATATTAAATCATGAGGTCATCGGGAACATCCAGCTCCCCTGCCATGCCTAAATGAGTCAGCGAAACAAATTATTTTTCAACAGAGGAGACAGTCCATTTTTTAAGGCACAGGACAAGTTCTCTTTTAAAATCTAACATGTGAGCCGGCAAAGCAGTGATATACTGAATTTTCACACACGCTTCAGGAATGGACAGAAAAGAGATGAGCCTCTTAAACTTTCTTCACCTGGTAAATATGAGTGTCATTGTGAAGTAAGGCCCAACATGAACCCAGTCCACCCATTTTACTTGCGGACACCATCGCAGGCACAACCAGAGACCCCATAGAATATAGATAAGCATCACCTGGCCCCTCCCATCTCCACATCCTGTGCTGAGAATGAGAAAGGCCACAACGCCCACTGCACTTATTTGATCACTTCCAAGCGACTTATCCAATCTATTTTGCCAATTTTTTGCACAAAGCCCATCTAATTTGCAAATTTGTGGCAGACAGATCAAGTTGCCATGGTCTGCAGATAACCCATGGCCCCACTCTCTGTAGTTACAGACCATCAGTAGGACCAACTTCCAGCCTGCTCTTGACAGACTCTGCACAGTCCCCAAATTTACACCTGCTCTCCAGAGTTCTCTCCCCTATATGCATCTCCAACAGGGCAAGGAAAGCCACTTGTAGAACAATAGCGGCGGCCATAAAATGTGCGTGTTCCATGTGCCGATCTCCATTTCATGATCAATTTGCGAAGCAGAAGAATGAAGTGCCACATTTTGGGAGCAGGCACGCCTCAGCTCGTCCGAGCACACTCTCAATGCCTGCGGCAGCTGCTGCCTAATCATGCTGACATCACAGGGCAGCAAGTAGTTCTTCCTGAATATTACTAGCTGCTCCTGTTCAAACCTGCATCACCTGCATCACTACAACCATCGCTGGCAAACACAGCCAACATAGGACCTGCTCAGGCATCCCAGGCTGTCCTCAGCCCGGTCTAAAAGGTTTTCCAAAAGATGTATAATAAAATATACACCTACAAAAGTTTTGGTCAATCCTCTTCCTTTGATCTGTTCATGTGTCAGTTATTTTACTACTGCCAATATTGCATACAGCACTGAGCAATAGGACAGACCGGATCAATTATACAAATCTGCAATTGCGTCGTTTTCAGCATTATTATGGATTTGCTGCATTTGCCACATAATCTATCTTCTGCTGCATGATATGCAGATTAACCATTTTTTCCTGCTCAAATGGATCAAAAGTTACAAAAAATGAGGCTACTTCTGTTACAGAAAAGTGGAAGATCCTTCACAAATGTTTACTGGTTCAATTTCTGTAATTTATTGCTGTATTTGGGTGCTAAACTGGTATTAATGAGGTGAAACCTTTGTGAAGAAATGTCAAAATATTAAAACTAATACCATCACAAAATGGGCTGCATTACGCCGTATAATTTGCCTTTTCCTGGTGAATAATTCAGTCAAGCTTGACAAATAATTTTGTCCTCCCATCTCACAAAATCCCAGTGGCCCAGACAATAGGTCAACCCACTTATTTCTGTTTTAGACTAAGAGTGACGCGATTAACCTGATCACGTGCATAGCCACCTGAAAAGAAGTGCACTTAAATGGTCCGGGCTGTTGTGGCTGGGCTGTTTCTTTATTATAATTTTTTTAATAGATTATCCAGATGTTTTGCATATTTCATGCGTTTGCAGAATAACTGAATTGCCTATGAAGGACCACTGGCCTTTGTCAATGCTTGTTCTTTTTTCTAAAGAAATTACACCATTGGGGTACCCAGTTCCTTGTATTCTCTGGTAGAGGGTTATGGATTGCACAGGAGGTAGGATGATCTCTCTAGTATATCACACGCCACGACATGGTGGAAATTCTTGGGTAAACTTGCACCGTCTCCAAAGTCTTGAAATTACTTTGCATAATGAAATGTGCTTGCATTGGTACTATTGGTGGGGAGGGGGGGTGGGGTGGGACTTCGCTTCAGCATGATCATTTGATGGGGTTATACTCAGCCTGATGCAAGAGGCACTGGAATTCAGATCCTACGGGCGGGGGTGGAAGCTGCACTTCTACAGAAGGGTCCCCAATTTGTAACCATATAATGTTTTTTTTCAGAGTACCCCTAAATAGGAAGACGTAAGACAGCCCTGCCCTATAGGAGGCTGGTGAGATGGGACCCATTCCACCCTACTAAACAGTAGCCATCTTAAAAAAGAAATACAAAATCCACCAATAATGGCTGTCAGTAGTAAGGAAGCATAGAGGAAGGTATTTTGCCTGCCTAATCAGATTTTTGATGGGGTTTACCATAGTCTATTATGAACCATGGGGTTTTCTTGGGTTTATGTTTCCCTTGACAAAACGTCAAAAGAAAAAAAACAGCTCAGAAAAGAAGAAGTGGTAAATAAAGAGTCTGAGAATTTGCAACAGGAAGGGAGCGCGCGGTTTGCGACATGCGAAGAGGCCACAATGTGAAAATGCTTTTCAAAGACTCTGGTTTCTTAAATATCGAAGCGCTTATTTAGAAGCTGTGGGTGAGCCACCATAGCACCCTCTTATGCAGTTTGAAGGACTGGATGGCAGGAGTAATGCATTTCTTCTGGACCAGCCACAACATGGCGGAAATCAGGGAAAATGCAATAACTGAGACTCCTTCCACAGGAAGTGGATCAACTTCTTAATAATATTGAAAACAGACGAGGTAAAGTATGTGGGATTGTAAAAACAAAAACTGGAAAAGAGGGGGGACCCCCAGGGTGGAATAAACCAATTATACACATAATCAAGGTGCTATACAAAGGGGGAGGGGGCAAAAAATGGAGGCTTTAAGGGCAAAGAACATACTCTGGTCATGTGACTTACCCTACACCCCCACCAAAACTGGCATTCCGGAGGCTTGTCTGGAAATCTTCCTGAACTTTCCAAAGTGACCTCCTTGTCAGAAAAATCTGTCGTAATTTTCGCAGCATTTCAAATGAAAATATAGAGGGGAAGGGTACTCACTATCCCCAAATTCATACAGCTTTTAAAAGAAAACTGCCGGCTAATCTTTTGATTGCACATACACTGCGCCACGATGCAGCTTAGGTTGACTGTCGCACAGGGGACAGGTCTACAAAGATGGCGCTGGATGCCTCGAAAAGCCTCGAGCCCAGTGCCTCCTCGTCACTTCCGCCTGCCCCACCCGGAGTTCGAAAGGGCATCGGCATTCTGCGCGCGCTTCGCTGAGGTTTAAGTTCTTTGGCTGGTTTCCAGGGCCCTTTCTAACCAAGGAAGGAACAAGCTATTGAACACGACAATGAGGAGGGAGGGAGGCGAGGTGAAAGGGAGACGAAACTAGGAACAGGAGAAGAGAATGGAGGGCAGGACCAAGGAAGGTGGGTGTAGCGGGGCACCTTTCATTCAGCTAAAACCAAGACAATCTTGTGTGGAAGAGCAGTCTATACAGACACAGGCACAATATGGGTGTTGTCTCGGACACAGAAATAGAGAGTTTAAGGTGGCTTATCAAAGAGATGCTAAAACCCGCACTATTGTTTGATATCCCAAAAGGATTCTATGAAAAAGAAAAACGATTAAAAAAAAAGTTTACTCAAAGCCTCTTACTTTGAGAGTTTTATGGTGAACGCCATGCATGAGGTAATATCGTAACTATGTACAAAGTGCATTGTATTCCCAGACAGATCTGTATCCAAATGGAGATGAAGTGCTGGAAATATCGTTTAAGCAAGTTGCACTGTATTTAGTTCTCCGGAGTTATAACCTGTTTTTAGTTGTTGGTAAATTGGTAGGTTTTTTCTGTGCTGTAATATACCACATTAATGTAAACCTTCACAAATACAATTAATATGTGGTAAACTGATTACCATAAAGGCCCATTACATATTTTATGCACCCGAAATGGAGTAGTCTGAGAAGGTAGCAGATAAAGTAAGATTTACCTACTTTGTAACAATTTAGTACAGGAGGGTTTGCAATACTACAACTTTTTTTCACCTCTCTTTAGTTTCATTTTTAAGTGTGCTCTGAATGACTCGCACACCCACAGCGCACTGGTACAAACACCACAACAGATCACACAATTACAGCAGCCTAGTGCAGTCTTGCATGTGGATGAGTCGACTTGGGGCGTAGTACAAGAGTGTAGAAGGGATCTGCACACTGGAAAGAGATCTTTGGATGGCCCAGTCCAGTGAACTAAACGTTTTCAAATGCAGCAAAAAGACAGAGCAAATAACAGGAGACACATTGGGGTGAATTGTGTGTGTGCGGGAGGCAGGGTACATAAACCGTGGAACATGCAAGCTGTAAGACCACTGTGTTAATATTGCCTAAGCATCACTGACCATGTGCCTAGTTCTGAAGGCCACATCTGGAACAATGTGTTTTGCGGAGGGTTACATCTGAAATATGAAGGCCAGTTCCAAGTGCCACAGCAAGAGCCTTGTGCTCAAATCCAAAGGACTCCTCTGGACCATTATATGCTGTTCCGAAGACATTGTACGAATTTTGGAGTTCATTACAAGAGTATGGTGTCTAGATCAGGCTATTTCGTCTAGAGAGCATCATGCCAAGTGGAACCATACCTCCAACAACGGTGTCATAAGATAAGCTTTAGCAGTGAACCTAAAAAAAAGATATATATTATTTGTAATTTATTTAAGAACTGGAAAATTATCAAGAAGTGGTTGACTCCACAAAGTTCAATAAGAAACACTGTTGTGAAAATGTTTGGATTTCTAGGAAACTAGAAATTTCTCTATGTGATGATAAATATAGGCCAATGCCCATGAGACCCAAGGTAATTTAAGGTGTTCGAGAATGGCCTGAATCACAAATGCCAACGATGTTTGGGTGAAGTAGTTTTGATCGGGGAAAGGAAAAGTATGTTACGGCTTTGCCCATCAAGGTAACAAGACTTCAATTTTGACATAGAGTAAATGATCTTTCGTCCTGAGGTATTATCGAATAAATGATCTTTCATCCTGAGGTATTATCGAAAAGTTCTGCAAAATTTGTCTCAGAATTTTATTGTTATAGTAGGATGTATATTTCAATAGTTGGACAAGAATTAATTTAGATCCTGATGTTCCATGTTCTATGTCAGATGATACAGACTCTTTGTTGCAAGATCAGCCATCTATTCAATAGGCCATCTCTGGCAACATTGACACCCACTTTCGGTGTACGCAGCTAACACATATTTAACGGGTAACCCTACTTCTTCATGGCAGTGCGGAACTTAGACTACTTCTCTCATAGACCACTACACCATATTTGGTGTTACTCTTCATATGTCAGTTGGAGTTTCCCATTTATTCATAGCAATGATCGCACCCTAAGATTTCTCCATATGCATCACTTTCATGTGATTACCAACACAAATACTATAGAATCATTTTTATTCCATTAGGGGTCGAAGGCCTGTGCACTGAAATGATCGATTTGCAGCGTTTGTGATAAAATATATAGGATACATTTTTGGAGGGCAATATTCATTGAGGTTATAGACGGTTTTGATATTTGATTTAATCTGTGCTTGTACCGGATCCTCCCAGATTCAATGGTATTACATTAAGGAAATTGTGATCAGTGGGATTTTTTTTTTAGGTTGAGGACAGGAGGGCCATGTGAACGGACTTAAAATCTTGCACTTTTGGCAAAAGACTTTATGTTGGTTTCCATGTTGTATTAGAGGTAAATCTATTAGGAAGCACTCAGTGTGTTTCCTTCAAGGTAATCGAGAAAGTTAAGCTTCTTAAGGTGAGCACATTTAGTAGTTATTACATTGAATAAAGTGAAACTTAAGGAGCTTCAAATTCTACTCATGTTAAATAAAGTACATGAAAAATATATATATTTAAAAAAAACTCCACTGGTCCACTTGAGCACTACATATGTGAGAATACTTTTGAAAGACAACTATTTGGGACACACATGGCAGGCAGCCCATTCAGGGCACTAATTATGCTGGAGGACCGATTGATTTTTGTCCATATTTGTGTTCAGAATATTGCCTGTATTTTACAGTTGGCTCTTACTCATGACAGTATGTGAAGGATTGTACCTATTATAGGTGGAGCAATATATTAAGTCAATTTTAGTAAGACAACTTGCGGTGCATTGATTTATAATCTCACAAAACTGGCAGCCTAAAGTAATGTATTATACTTTGACGGCACAGTCCTCTTTCGATGTGCACGTGCATCCCTCCAAGGAAGATTGAAGCCTTTAAATCCAGCATGCTTTGTCGACTGTGCATACATGGAAGAAAACATTGAAGCCGAAACGAGCCTGTTTCCCAAATAAAATCTACTGGATTCTGAGACCCCGTGACTGCCTGCTGTGCCCTTTGTTGGTGCGATTGATAGATAGTTTATAAATATCCAATAACAAGCACAATCAGTGCAAAACCAAATCAATGCAAGATGAATGCCAAAACCAGCAATCCTCTTTTGCACCAAATTCTTCTCTTAGTAGGTTGTAACTCTTGATGAGGTCACTGGTTGGTATAAAACAAAGTTTAACCCAGTGAACTGGTTCAGCTGCTATTGTGTTGTCCTAAACATTCTCAGGCTAGGAGGATTCATTTCCACCCCATGATGAAGAACATATTGTTGTTAGAAGTGCTTTGGAGTTAGTGTCCTACTGGAAGCTCAGATTGTTGTCGTCTCTTCTGGGTGTTTTGTTTTGTGTAAAGAGGGTGATACTTGTTTGATCTTTGTTGTATTTATAGTTTTGTTTTTAATAGTACTAGTATGTGATTTTTTTTTATCTGTGTTTGTTTATATAAACAATCCATCCAACTAATTAAATTTTAGTAATGAGTGTACTGAGATGGCAAGAGTGAATGCTGGAGGTGTTGTAGGGACAGCTGGAAGACTGGAAGGGCCAAGTGGTTCTGATCCATGGTCACATTCTATGGGGTGCAAAGTGGACGACCAAACTTTAAACCAGAGTTTGGTGTCTGTGTGCTTTACTTGCCTAACAAAGATTTCCACCTACCCCCATAGACATACACCACATCGGCAGACCTACACCAGCAGGTTTGTATGAATACATTGTAATTTATATATGTACTCTGATGATAGGCAGGGGGCACCATTAAAAACTCAGCCCACCGACTGCATTCTTTTTCAATACCGTTCTGCTCCTATCTGTTCAGATATAGAAAAGACAATGGTTCTGTCGGGTGACATATATTATTTCAACAACCGAAAAAAGTCAATGAGTTATTCAAGGTTTGCTTTGCATCACACACACGAGGACCATGTGGGGTATTACATCATTTTTATAAATTACTTCATTTATAAATACCCCAACATTTTAGAAATTTTCGAATTTTTTCAAAAGGCTGCCTACACACAAAGCGAACTATAAAGTGATATGTGACAAAAGTGACATATAGTGCTCAGTGATAATGTAGTGGTGCGCAATATGTACAAGGTGATTTTGTCTGTTGTTGAAGTAATATAGGTCACCCGGCAGAACCATTGTCTTTTCTATATAAGATTGCCCAGGTTCTGAGGGATACTGGGTTACCCCATTGCTACTAAACTCCTATCTGTTCAGAAGCATACAGAAGTCTTCCTAATCGAAGAAGGGTCCGAAAAATAATAGTTATTTTTGCTTCTATAACGCGCTCAAATGCCTAATAGGCCAGGTTGAACAAGGTATTCAGTATCTTCTGGTTGGGGTCAAATAGAGATTCTTCAATTGTTTTGCACGATGGTCCGATATGGGTGTTGCGGGAAAGAGGCAATGAAAGAGAAATTCCGATGAGATTGTGCCTTGACACTGCGCAAATCTGCCTCTAAACCATTGGTATCTCATCGAAAACACAGGCATGGTGTTTGCAGACCAAACTTCTGTGTCCGTCGGTCATGGGGCTGAGAGGAGTTTGATTAGGCCGACCGAAATTGTGCCATGCAAAGCCTTGCCCAGCAGGCAGAGTTTTGAATTCAGTAATTTGTTTCATTGGCAAGACAATGGAGTGGCTTTAAAGATAAAATGATGTGATCAGTCTGAGCACCTAAACTCAATTGTCTATCTGACCTTGGTTAAAGGGCTGTAATTAACCAACTTGAATGGTTCCCCATGTACCAGCATTCAAAGAAGTGGAAGCGGAGTCCTCTATGCCAAGGTTCAGGCCCGTCCGCAGGAAGTAACATGAAAAGCTCTGAATCAGGACAGACATCTAATCTACAATTCAGTTTGTGAGTGCCAAAAAGTGGGTTCCTGTGCATAGAGGTCCATCTCATCTCTCTGCCCAGGTTTTAATAAGACAAAGCTGCGACAAGCCCTCAGAGGCTCATAGAATCAAGAGATTAGCTGCAGACATTTTGTGTGGCCTTCTTTCGCGGATAGGGTGACACTGTGACAATCAGGATTCAAATCTGTACTCCGACTCAAAGATTAGCCTGCATGGGGAGAGGTTGGCTTGTGGGGGCGGGTTATTGACTCTTCTTCAGGCTGGCGAGCCTTATAAAGGCTTTCTGGCTTCACTCCAGCAGGTACTCTAGGAAGCTAGAGTAAAGGGCATACCCACCGCTGAGGTTGGCACTGATCACACCAGGGGCATAGGGCGCTGCATTAATGAAGGAGAGGATGATACTGAGCTGCCTCAGCTTCTAAGATTTGGGCAACAATGCACAGAACACTACCTTAACATCCTATGTGAACAATACTCCTTTTGGATTGTTGAGACAGCAGAACCGCTGTAACTCAAGAAATAGGATGATAGGATGAAAGGCTGTCTCAACCAGCCAGGATCAGAATCTGAGCCTTGTGTGCAGCACATAACAGTCTAAAAGGTGCATAAAAAAACGTAAGCCGTTTTCCAGGTGTATCTGTAACTTTTATGGCCTTTTTTTCCCCAAGTAGGTTAAAGCTGTGGATGTTTTTCTTGTTCATCTGGTTACTTCTTAGGACTCAATTATGCAGGAAAAGCAGGCACAGAATAAGATTTAAGGGCAGGTGTGCTCCAGCAAGGTGATATTCGATGATAGTCAGACTGTGTCCAAGAAGTATTCAGTCAAATGGTTGCCTTGTTTTGAGAATCTCCATAAAAAGCACATTGGTCGGTTCTGTCCTTAGCAGAAGGATAGGATGTTAAAGCAGACAGCCCTGGGCTATCCGTGAAGATCATTCGACTGCATTTGTTTCAGAGTTGGTTGGACCAAAGTTTAGCCATTCAGTGGCCCCTTACAGGTATGTAATGAGAAGCTTCTTTTCCAGTATGTTCTGTACACAATACATCCAGGTTCACACTTAATCCATGCGGCACTCGGAGGTCTTTCAAAGGGTATTCAATTTAACAAGCCATTGTTTCTGCCGGCCCAGGCCCATACTTGCAGCTTTATTCTGAAATTTCTGTGGCTCCTCTGAACGTTTTACACACCCTTGTGTATAACACGGTACAGTAAACCAAACGACACTTCTCCAGACAGGGACGAAGAAAAATCCAAAGTTCTAGATTTTCCGGGAAATTGCTGGGATTCTTTCTAGGCTAGCAACGCTAGAGTCTGTATGTACCAGCGGACAAAGCGGAAAAAGGAACAGGGAGAAATATCGAGGAACCAAGGAGGGGGAAAAAACAGAACTCAGAAAGGAGCACAAAAGAAACAGAGGAAGGGCGATTGAAGAGTGTTCCAAGTCAAACCCTTTCTGGGGGACTGCCGGTGCACGCTTCTCTGGCTTGATGCTAGCTCCTGGGAGCGTAGCGAGGTCAGTCCATCTCAGTACTCAGGATCTCTGAACTGGCTCTATTGAGGGAGGTGAAACTTTCTCTCAATACCTTTTGAACATGGTCAAGAAGCATGGTGGAGTCTGCCTGAAACACCAGCCATACTTACATCTGGCTCGAACGTGGGTGTCTTTGGAATACATTTCCAGGTCCCAGGTCTGCCACCAGCTCCTGCACCAATGGGAGCATGAAGTCGTTGAGCAAGAGGGTGGTGGGAGTGAAGACCTGTGTGGTACCGTGCCATCATTTTGGTGCAAATCTAAATACTGGGCTTAGGGAGTAAGGAAAAATTACAATTACTGAGAAACCAGACATCCACAACCATGCTTCCAGGCCACTTCTTGTTTCCTCGGGCTGCAACGTTGACCAAGATTCTGTTCCTCTCAAAGGCCGGAATGGGGAGTTGCAATCATGGTACATGTGGTTTAGCTTCAGTCATGTTAAGCAATACATTTTAGCTATTGTGTTCTAGACAGCAAAAATCGGCAAGAAGTAATCTACATCTGTAAACAAGACACTCCGCTTGTGCACAAATAGGCCCTTTGGTCCATTTTGCTCGGAGATGCTGTTGGGTGAGAAAAATTGCAAATTTCTTTTACACGCAAAACTCTCTGAAAAATTACAGATACACTGCAAACTTTGCTTGGGTGGATTTCAACTTGAAAACTGTATGCAAGATGTTTTTTGCCCACAAAAGGCACTGAAGTTACCGGCTAAACGTATTGTTTATACAATTTCTAAAGTCACTCGAACGTTGATGGTGATTGTTAAGACAAAATGTAGTCGTCCTGCATACCATATGGCACAATTTTTTTATAACACCAGCGTGAATATTAATAGTGCTCAAAGCTGCAACATAACTTTGTATACTGCCTTTTTCTTGAAATCAACCCTATCTGAAAACTCCAACCTTTATTAGAACACAACGAATTCAATATGGAGCATTGAGACATTATTGGTCTAACAAAAGGGTGCTCCGTGAACCGTCTTCCAGACACAATTTGTCATTCCTTATTGGAACAAAATGAATTTAGTATCAAGGGTACCAAAATGAGTCTGGAAAACATCACTGCTTGGAAAAGTAGCAAGACATGCTATATCTTATTTCTAGATAAACATTAGCTTTAAATATTAAATAGAATATATTCCCATTTTGTAAATGGGGTTTTCCATGATATGCATTGCAATAGAGAAGATCGACAATTTAACTTATGGGTTTCGGGTTAGGGTTAATGAACTAAGGCCACAACATGGGATAACGTTATCAAAGAAACCAGTCCCAGGCTCCGTGTCAAATGCATCTGCAAAAGGCTTATTAAATTAAATTACTGTTTTTTCCGACCGAGTTCATGCGACATTTGTTTCCAGGCTCAAATTCCAGAGAAACCTCTCCGCGTGCCAAGAGCCGGTCGGAGCCTTCCTTCTGTGCCGGCTGGGCTTGGCCTCTCGCCCGGGGAGTGTTGTAAAGTCACTACTGCCAGCAAATTACTTAACAGGTCTGTCTACTTGGGTTCTCCGACGCTCTCCCTTGCAACATTGTACTGCTTTGCAGCATTTATATAGCGCTTGCTAGCATTACGTGGCGCACTGAAGCGCTTTCCTACACTCTACAGCAACATTCTTGGAAAATGTTGGGGGCCACTGGGAAACAGGGGCCCAGTATAGTATTTCTAATGGCAAAACTAGCCTGGGCGAAATTGCACTAGCTGGTGTAGGACAGGAAAAACTATTTTCAAAGCGACTTTTGAACAAACAGGTTTAATTTTTACCAATTTATAGATTATACTGAATGACCAGCAGTGGCAGTGTTTCACATTGCCGAGACTGAAGGGGGAAAAAAAGGAAGTCTTCCGGCATACAGCATCATTTTAACAATTTTTGTAAAGTGCTCTGATATCCTTCGGGATCAAGTTCGCGCTATATAAAACTTTATAAATAAAAAAATAAAAAATTCTAATTGTCCCCTCACAGGAGGCCGCAGAACGGCCTCTTGTGAGGGGACAAGGCCCAATTTGCGACGCTCCTGTGATTGGCTTCAAGGCACAGCAGACTTCCATCTGTGCAATCCCAAAATAAAAACAAAATATATTTTAAAGCAGCCGATATCTGTTAAAAAAAGAAAAGTGCAGCGTTGTTGTTAAAATAAATACATTAGAAAACATATCCTCTGGACTTCTCTCTGCACTGGTTTCCGCCTGACCCCAAGATCACCCGACAATTCCCAAGCGGTCCATAAGAGATAGCGCACTCTTCACGCATCCGGGGCTCAGTAATTGATCAATAGTTCTTGACTAGAACAGTTTCCAAAAAACATTCATTCATTCATTCTGTAGCAAATTCCAAATAGAAGCGGGAAGCCCCTTACACGCCACCTCCAATTTGAGATTTGTAATGAACTGAAAAGGTCTTTTTAATAGCCCGAAAACTCTTCTAACTGGTAAAAGTGCCCGATACAGTCTAAAAAGGTCCCCCCCCCCCAAATCACAAACCCTGTACTTTTATTAATCACTTTCTTTGCAACTGAAAAATACCTTTGCACAAAATGCCTTTGGAATTGTTTTTTTATTTATTTATTTTATTTAGGGTTAGGTGCCTGAAGTGCAGAAAGCTTGGGACCATGTCTGATGCTGAAGTACTGCCTGCACAGAGATAATAGACTAGGCTAAGGCAAGAGACAGGCGCAGGCACCAACCTATGCTGGCCAACTGGGAGAGTAAGCAAGCCGGACTTCCCTTCAGCATGCCCAGTAAAGTGGTAGACCTACCTCTTTGGTTATCCTTGCATCACACCCAGAGGCCCACCAGGTGCACGCAACAAGCCTTTCCCCCACACGGAAAACAGGGAACTGGCGGTAGTCAACTCCGAGAGCTTCCCTGTGTACACACAGGAGCTTCGTCCAGGTAGAGCCGGTCTGCACAAAACCAGACTTATTCAAAGATTTCTCATACATAGGCATTCAAGCTGCTGGGTTAAAATCAGATCCATCCATCAGATAAAGAATTTGTTACGAACCAAGAACGGAAAGATGCACCCCAGGGCATCAGGGGGAAGAGACAGTACAAACACCTGTGTGTGCTCTAATTTCAAACAACAAGCTCTCCCCGAGGAGCGGTGTCCATACGCAAGAGGTCCTGAAGCCGAGGCTTGCTCTGCACGAATATCCACACTGCCCCCATACGAAAACAACATCCCATTACCAAGACATGGACCACGAAAACCTCACCAACCCATTTGTTGGATAAGATTTGTACTCAAAGGATTTCTCGCTGGCTAGAGAAATAAGGGAGTGCCCCAGCCAAGCCTTTTTCTTCACAAGAACCGTATAACATTACTGTTTATTTACCCATTTCTACACACTGTGAAGGCAATCCTCTAATTTCATCTTGTGGATCAAGCCACATGCAAAATACACAGGATCAGAGGTTGTAGAAAACCAGGAGAGTCGGTCATGGAATTGCAACAACAGCAACACGACCTTGAAATAGGTCTTTAGATCACACAAGAGACTGATGGAAACTTGTATGGCCGGCAAAAGCTTAAATGGATGGGAGCATCTCTACAAAGTCCTGGAGAAAGTCGCCTAATCTGATTAGTATTAACCAACTCTGCACGACTCCTAAAAACCTACAACTTAAATTAGCCCAAAAATGTGAATGTTATCAAGATCCCTGTGACTGAAAAGCCGGTGGATCTCCTGAACCAACCTCAAGTGCCTGGAGTTTTCCATGACAATCGTTATGCCCATCAAGATAACACATGCAAAAAGAACAATTCATGGACAGAATGCAGAACAATGTCATACATTCACACCAGTACAGAGATCTGGGCCTAAATCCTTCATTTTTTTTCTCCCCATGCCATTCCAGTTTGAACCCAGCCTATGCAAATCAGTCTTGATCCTGCGCCCAATGAGAACAGTCCAGCCCGAACTGCCTGGTCAGGACCTCTCTAGATCTGGAAACAAGCATCCCAGGACCGGTTTCGGGGTTTCACCCCTTATCCGCAGGATGGCTCGACTCCAGTGGCATGAAGAGCACAGGACCCACGTCTAGGCATCAAGATAAGCCAACTTCAATAAATGGCACATTTCAGCTGTACATTATAACCCCCACTGATGAAACGGCCTCACACAGTTAGTCAACCATGCATCTACCATCATATTGAAAAGAATGATGAAGAGCACACAAGGCAAGCGTGTGCTGTGGAGACCAAATAAAGAGAGCGGTATAACCTGTCTTAGAGGTACCCTTCAACAAATTCTGGCCTAGACCCGTCAACAATGACTCTCCATCGCCTAATGGCGAGATGCAAACTATCACATTTATAAATATTTCAAGAGCATTTTGAATTTGTCACAAAGAGTCAGGCTCATTTATTGATTTTCTTATAGAATCCCCAAAGGCTTTGTCACCTCACATTCTTTGCAAGAAAACGAACTGCAAATTGCTCTCAGGGAGTTTGCAGTCAGTTCTCTGTTCTACCCGATGAATGCGCCCGCTCCAAAAGCAGCGAGTGAATTGGTAAACACGACCAAAAAAAACACACACACAACTATTGAACCAAGCAGGTGCCTCCTTCAGAAGGCAAGCAGAGTGTTTCTGTGAGATGAAGGGTGCAAGAGCATCTCTCTACCATAGCTGAGCAGACAGGTTTATTCCCCTTTGGGCCCTTTATCTACCTGCTTCGTCTGGTATGTACAACTGGGGGTTTAGGCTTCATGTCGCAAGGTACAATGGAAATGGAAAAATGGTGTTCTCCAACACCTCAACGTGGCATTACAAAAGTGCACTGCCAAGCCACTGCTAAACGGCCTTGATTAACTCATGCAAATATGCCCATGTGCACGATGGAACGGGCCCTACACACATCACAACACACAGTATAAGTTGGAGCACATTGTTGAGCTGGCTTAAGGTTCTACGGGCACTCTCTGCAGCGTTTCTTTCATGATTAGGACTTTCTGCAGACCAGCTTAACTCGCGAGGACCCTGGCCTTGCCACTTTCGCTTCAACTGCCTTGTGATTATTTTGCCAGAAACCCACTGCAGCTGCTTCCCTTGGCTACTGATCCACTGTACTTCATCCACTTGTCTTCCTGGTCTACGCTTTTCTCTGGGGCTCGGAGAACACTTCTTCGGTGCGGAGAACTGCTCCACAGTTGCCTCCTGGCCACTTGTTGCAGGTCACCTCTACTACTTGCTCTTCTTGGATTTGAGGAATGCCAATGCCAGAGCATTATCATGGTTGGATTACAACTGCTGTTGACTACCTTTGTTCACTCAACACTCTATACAAGGATAAGGAATCAAGCTACTTGTGAGAGTGTGAGTGTGATGACTGCCAGAAGGGTTTCAGATTATCCTCCTCTCACCAGCCGCATCCTCTTTTCTTTGATACCGGTTCTCCTTGGGAGTACCCTTGGTTCTCTACCTCGACAGTCCCACATTTTCACACTGTGTGGTGGTTCAGCACACTGCAGTTGGAGGTGCTCACTTACATGCGGTTTCAACTCTCGGGCCAGGTGCACATGCAACTTGGTCCTGAGACTCCAGTTTAGGGTCGAGGGCAAACTCCACTAGTAACGTGACCCTTCATGGATCCAGGGCAGGCTACTTAAGTGCACACTTTCCTATACTGTCAAAACGCAGTCAATTTCCATACATTTCCTCACTGCTATATATTCAAATGAAGTAATGCCTGATCATGACTGCGAGTGGTCCCCCAGCACCACGGAAGACTGATGCTAAGATTGTAATTAGCCAATGGCAGACAAAAACTCCTGAACAGGAATGCTGGGCGAGTCAAAAACAAATAATACCACCAGCAAGTACATAGAGCCATGGAAACCGAGAGGGACAGGACATTAGGTTAGCATTTGTCCTTAATTGTCAGCACTGTCTACATGGATGATATTTCTGCCTGCAAAGAGAGACACTTTCTTTGTAGACATTTGGGCATGGGAGGGTGATGTGGTTCTGAAAAGCTCCCCTATACCACTGACTACATCAGATTGATAATAATGTCAGGCACTATTCCACTCTAATATACAATATTCTCCAAAAATGCCTGCCGCACTCTGGACAGTAAATAAGATACAGGGTCTGAGTGTAGTACCACTAACTATGCCAAAATGTATTTTGGCAATCAGTTTAAAAGGGCTTCTAGCAAATGTTGGTGGACTTTGACCCCTTAAGACAGGAGAAACCTTAAGTCATCTTTTCTTATTGCATTTTCAAACCATTTTGTTGGTCAAAAAAAGCACTTCTACATTGGAAACAGTCTGAAGCACTCCTCCATCAAAGTACACTCATTCACATTTGCTATTAAGTTGTCAGAGGTAGAGGAGACTAAAACTTTTACCATCCATGAATTAAAGAATGGTTGAAATTTCAAGCAGCTGTTTTGCCTTTTAGTTGCTTGCCTCTTTCCGCAAGCAACTAAAAACCCATTTATTCAAATCCCCGTAATCATCTCAGCCCCCCATCTCCCTCCTAGTCTCTGACAGCCTCATTACACCCTTTCTGGTTCCCTAGCGCTTGGACGCCTCAGGGCAGCAATCGCGCTGTACAAATGTATTTCATTCATTCATTCATTCATTCATTCATTCATATATATATTTTTTAATCCACAGGGAATTTAGGCATTGGTGACATGTTCCTTACAGTTACTCCATATCTCTTCTGCAATGATTAGCCAGAAGTAAAGTTGGCCTTCTGTGGGGGCTTTCAAACTAGATTTTAAGCTAGGATATCATATGTAGCTAAGAAATAGGAAAATGTCCGAGGAATAACACTGTTTAGGGAAAAAAATATGGTACAGACTGAGGTCACAGCATCTTCTTAATACATGCCCTCAGCTGCCCATAAAGTGGCGTGTGGTGTAGTTAAAGTAAGTTGGCAGAGTCCACTATATTAGTAGTTGAATGCTGCAATAATTGTGTCTTCGTCGGTCTTAAAGTCAACAATTTTCAGAAATACTAAAATCATAGCGAGATAGAGAATGTAGCAATTCCCAGCAGAGCATAGGCTTCTTAGCACTGGATCTCGACAATTTCTTCAAAGCATTAGGGACGGCTATTCATGCATCTTGGCAGGTATTATGTTGAAATCCACACAGCTATAAACAAGCCAATGAACGCAGGGCAGCTTCTATGGATGACACACCTGGGTCTAGCTCCATGAGACCCGTAACAACAAGTATGGTCCCCCAAATTGTGACATCGGCCCAAAAGTGTCTCAGAGATATAAGGATATCTGCCAAAGCGTACGCAAAATGTTCCACAAGAATGGCAGTCACTATAATTCCAAGATGGAAGGCAAACAAAGTCGCTATACCATTTATTTGTATTATATATTGAACGTTTCTGCACAGCGACTGCTCCTTATTCAGTCACCTTTCACCCCTCTCTTCTTGTTGATCACGGTTTAGCACCTTTTTCGCCCCCTCCCTCGGACCTGTTCCATTTCTAATTGCGTGCGACCCGAGGCACTGAGGAATTCCAGCCCTTGGCCAGTCTGCTGAGACCCGACCTGCATTAAATCTCCTTTACTTTTTTCCCCCATTACCCTCTATGCCCCATTGATCATGTTTTCTATGTTATTTAATGCTAAAGCAACGGATGTAATTGTGCAACACAGTTTTTCCTTATTCTATGCTAAGCTTTTGTAACTAATGTAACTTTGTAACACTGTTTAACCTCATGTAAAGCGCTCTGATACCCCCGGGTCTAGCTAGCGCTATATAAAACTCTTCAAATAAATAAAAATAAATAAAATAAAAAATAATCAAAAACATGTGATTGGTAAAATTGTTCAGGTTCTCACACTTTCGAAGCATTTCAACTTCTTGGGCCTACTCAGAAAGGCATTTTGGAGAACGTAAAATACCGCTTCAGGAGTACTCATTTCGCTGTACATGCCTATGAGAAAAGCCCCAAAACATCTAAAGCGGCAATAAAATGTAAAGGTACAGGGAACATTGCTATATAATTAGTACAAATAAAACAGACATTCATTTTTACTAACAGGGAGTTGGACAGTTTGAGGCTGAATGACGAAGGCGTGTAAAAAAAAAAAAAAAAAAAAAAAAAAAAAAGTTAGAATCAATTGAGATCAGGGTTTTTTTTAGAGTGAGGGAAATACTAGGCGCACTGCTCATAGTATACGCGTAGGAGGTGTAACAATAATAGTATTTGGTACGGGTGCATGCAGGTGAGGGGAAAAAGGCCCTAAACCCCTCCAAGAGTGTGTGTATAGACACACACTGTAAACAATGAACAAAAACCTGTTGCACACCAGATAAAGAAATTATAGAAATTAGATGTCTCAATGGACATTTAAAAGTTCAAGTTTCCAACGTCGCAGAATAAGAGGACGATCAGTTTCTTGGCTCCTCTTTTATTGCTTTGAAAGGCCAGCCGACACGTGTTTCGTCGCAAAGCAATTACAATACTTTAGCGACTCATCAGGGCTGTAGTTGAAGGGTACTAAACCACAGGTCGCTGTGCCGGTGATAATTCCGACCCGGCCTCGCTCAAGACCAGGTTAAGTAATATCAACACGTTGTTGTACGTTATCCAATGTTATTCATGTTCAATGAGAATAGAGAGCTTAAAATTAGGATGTTAGATGCTCTGGGTTGACTTCTTTAACAATTAGCTTAAAATGGTGTGGGCGTCCACTCGTGCATCATGGGAAGTGTGGAAGCTCCTCGATGAAGATACCCGGAACCATTCTGCAGGAGTACTCGTCCTGCTGGCTTTTCCCACAACACAGGGATCTTCATCGAGGAGCTTCCACACTTCCCATGATGCACGAGTGGACGCCCACACCATTTTAAGCTAATTGTTAAAGAAGTCAACCCAGAGCATCTAACATCCTAATTTTAAGCTCTCTATTCTCATTGAACAGGAATAACATTGGATAACGTACAACAACGTGTTGATATTACTTAACCTGGTCTTGAGCGAGGCCGGGTCGGAATTATCACCGGCACAGCGACCTGTGGTTTAGTACCCTTCAACTACAGCCCTGATGAGTCGCTAAAGTATTGTAATTGCTTTGCGACGAAACAAGTGTCGGCTGGCCTTTCAAAGCAATAAAAGGAGGAGCCAAGAAACTGATCGTCCTCTTATTCTGCGACGTTGGAAACTTGAACTTTTAAATGTCCATTGAGACATCTAATTTCTATAATTTCTTTAAATGGTGTGCAACAGGTTTTTGTTCATTAAAAAAAACAAGGTACTTCTTTAATACCGGTTTTGATACTCGGAACTGCTTTTATAAATCGCCATCTTGTAGTTTTATGATTAACTAAACCCTGCCCTTCATTCGGACTCACAAATATCAGTTTCAACATATTAAATCATATAGCAACCATAAAGGAGTCTCTTAATGTCATAGATTTAAGTTCTGTGAGCTTGCAAGCAGCACGTGCTTGTAATCAATTTAAAAAATCTCACTGCTCTAAGGGATTACAAGAAACAAAACAGCTATTTTGAAAGAAGTCTGCTGAGAAGGGACCACATGACCGGCAAATAATTGCACTTCCTCTTTACAGAGGCGAAGGCTTGTGTGGCGAATGTGAAATTGTGTCAGTTTTTTAAAAGCAAGAAGAAATCAAATGCAATAAACTGAAAACACAACTTTTGAGATACAGAGTCTCGCCGAAGTTATCAGATCTGATTAATTTAAGAACTTTACAGGCCAATTAGCCTACCATGCCACAGCCTGCACAGCAGGCCTTCTACAAACGTGTACAGACCACCTCGAACTCATCACCCAGGCCAACACCACCCTGGAGTATGCGGCCCCCTCCTAACAGCTCTTTAAACTACCCTGGACCCACCCTCGCCTTTATCTTCTTTTTAAAGTGCCACATTGCCAACCAACCACTATCATGTCCAGGGACATCCCCCCACTTCCTGTTTAGGAGCACTTAGCTGTCGGCCCCTCATCGCCTTCTCTGAAAGTGCCCTCACCACCTGTAAATGTTCCTTGAACCCCAGTGAAAGCTATCAACGCCTTCCGGCCCTCTGAGTAAATGTCCTTTATACGATTCTGAGGAACCGATGAAAGGGTGTGTGCAGAGATCATTTATATCCCGTAAAAGTGTCCATCAAACACTCCCCAAAAACCCTGTTAATTTCTCCTGATCCCCCCCACAAGCGCCCATAATTGGAATTCAACTCTCATCTAAGTCCCTCCCTTAATCTCCTGTGACACTGTACAGAGACCTCCCCTCCTTATCCTCCCCAAACCCCCGTAAGCCTCCTGTGGATCCGGTACCCCCATATTTATAAGAGGATTTCCCGGCCCCGGCCCTAGATCACGGCGATGCACCTTGCAGCCTTGTGACCCTGGTCACTTCCTGTCAAACTATCAAGAGGTCAGGCGGCAGCCCCATCCTCCAAGCCCGTGAAAGTGTCACAGCCTGTGGAAGCCTGCACCTCACCTCTGGTGAAAGTGACGTGTGACCTCTGCACCCTCACACACCTCCAGAGAAAGTGTCCTGTGTCCTTCCAGCCGCCTCTCCACCTCCTGTGCCCTCCCCCCAACCCTGCCAACGAGTCCGGGGGCCGCCCTCCACTTACCTCCTGTGAGCACCGCGCTCTTAAATTAGGCCTTGTGCATACTTCCTGCACCCCCCACTCCGCCCCACCCCCGCTCCAAGCAGGTAAAGTGCCCACGATCACACGGCTCGCTGCCGCTCACCTGCTCGGTCCGGACCCCCACGTCTCGTCTCCCCGGTGCACCAGGCTCCCCGGGACTCCTTCGAGCTGTCGTTCTGCCTTCGGACCGAGGTGTGGCCCAGACTCCGAGGTGGAGGAAATGCTCGAGTTTCAACACAATCTTTATTAAAAAGAAAAACTTCCCGGCAGAGAAATGCGCTCACAGCGCCCCCGAGCGGGCGACCGGGGTACTGCAGGGGCTGGGGAAGGCGGGAACAAGTTATGTGCATTAATGAGCCCTCATAGTACACCGTGAGAATATTAACTATTGTAATTGCATTTATATAGCGCTTACTACCCCTGACGAGGCGTCGAAACTATAGTATTATTGTTAATTAGCACTTGTGTGGAGCACAATCTGCCATCAGTTATAGAGTTCATTACTAGATAATGACACGTTATAATATCTGTATAATTCATATTTTGTTTTCATTTGGAAGAAATACCATATTTAACTTTCAATCCTGCTAATATAAATGAGAATGACAACTGCGACGATTAATAATAACATTAAAAATAAATACAACACCAAACAGCTAATAATAAGATTTATACTAAGCACCTGCTAATTATACTAATATGGATACTGATATCGATATTTATTTATTTATTTATTTATTTATTTTTGGTATTTGAAAAGCGCATCATATACCCTCAGGCGTCTTGGCGCTAATAAAACCAGTTATTTGTGATAATTAGCGTGAGGAAGGAGCAGTTATTGATCGAAGAGCCATGTTTTTAGGAGCTTGGTTTGCTTATTAAAAAAAGAACAATAATGCAATCAGAAATAGTAAAAACAAAAAAATGAATCTGATGACAATGGTTTTCCTACCCCATACTGTAGCTGCTGACTGGCAGGAGCAGAAAGAAATTATGGGCAGGGCATTTATATATAAAGTGTGCATGTCTGTCCCTTTGGCTGGCTGTCTTGCGTCAGCCAGCCAGACATGCACACTTTAAACCTCTCCGACCCAGTTGTCTTGGACACCTGGGATGAGACCAAGCAAAGGCCTGCTCCATCCAATCCTGGCGCTGCTCTCATACTTCATGAGAGCAGCGCCAGGATTGGTTAGGGGAGTTTCCTGAGGCCTGCGCTGTAGGATTGAAGGACACTGGCCAGGAGCACGGACGTGCAGCAAGGTAAGTTTCCTTTTCTTTTTTTTTTAATATTTGGATTTAATGTTTTGAATGTATTTAATTACTGACAAAGCAGGCAGAGAGAAGGGTAGGTGACACGCTCATCACCACGCTAAAATGTATTGTCCACTGCAGTTTTTACGCAGTCTACTGCATTGACCCAAGGAGCCTCAACTGCCAGACATCAGGGTTGGATCAGGGGACCCAAGTAGGTTTTCATTGAAGGTACTTTTGACTTACTTCCCAATTAGTCTTTGAAGAATCAACTGACATTCCTAGATCTATGCACCCCACCCTGACTAAGGTTAGAGACAGCTGATTTGGTTTTTTAGTCCTGAAGAAACGCCACGGATCCCTCCTGGGCCTCAAAGGTGTGAAACATGTCGACCTTCTAGAACACCCGTCAAGAGATTGTCACTCTTCATAACTACAGCTGATAGTCCACACATTTGTAATCCTGCTAAGGGGACCACTGATTAAAATAACCTTCGGTACCACTTAGGTAGTTTTAGGTCACTTCATTTCACCACTTCACCCACCCCATACTCCCGCACTCATCATCCCAGCTATTTACAAAAGATCTCCACCAAAGAGCCCTCTCATCTGGGCCTGTGGGGCATTGCAGCGCCGACCCCATGAGGAGCAAAGCCTGATAATGAAGTATGACATCCACACAGGTGTGTGAGGGCACTACCTTCCAATAAGGAAGATTCCCTCACTCCTGCCACAGTCCAACCAGTCACCCCTTTCTTAGGAACAGTCACCCTCCGCATGTACTAATATTCCTCTTTGGGAGCAAGGACACTGGACCTTTTAATAGCTTCCTGTCCCCCTTCTTTTGTGTTATTGAAATTTAATTGCCGACATGCGTTACATTATTATTTTAAAGTTACAATAATGTATTGCATGTGTGCAATTTTGTTAATCTAATGTGCCCGAAAGCACCGGCACCCACCTCCCATTTGACTGCCCTACCACTCCCCGTAGGTGACAGCCACCACTGCTCACCACTATCACATACACTTGTGTTACAGGGGGCAATCATTGTGATTGTGCTTGGTAAGTTGAGGTGGGTTTGTAGCCTTGTCTAAGGAATGGTGTGACTAATAGTCTAAAGGAGAGGGTATGCCGTGACCCAGTGGCATAGAAGTGTGTTGTGTGCCTTAGTGCAAGGGAGGAAATGGACCCCCATGGCCACTGTTTGAATTGTGAAATATAGCCATAATCTGGTTTCTGTGCAATCCTCTGGCATCTTGGCCCCAGTGTCACTGCACCTGCTGCACCAATGGAAGCTACGCCCCTGCCGTGACCAAGGATGATTAAGAGACAAGCTCTCACATGGGTGTTTAGGGGCCAACCAGGAGTGAAAATGCTGTAACCGGAGCGGTTACGAGACACCATTTTTGCATGGGTCTCAACAGTCCATTCATGAGTGGAGATGCAGTGACCGAGGAAGATTAAAGATGCCTATAATTAATGATGTCATATTAGATCTCAAAACCCAAGCAGGGCAGGCATCATCCTTTAAAACAACATTCTGGGATTTTGCGGGGACTTAACTTGGCGGTTTCAGCCAGGGTGAGGTATGGTACAGATGGAGAATGTACTCCACTGTTCTCCTTGGCTTGTGGCGTTCCCCCAGGGTGTCTCATGACCCCCGTTCTTTTTCTTTTATATATAAATGGCCTAGACTCCCCTCTTATTAGCAACTGCAGTGACCTAGTTAGAATCAAGGCCACCTCTTGGCTTGCGCTTCTCTACGCCGACGATGCTGTGCTACTTGCCTGCAAAACCAATGGGATTCAGGCCCTTGTTGATAACTTTGTATCCTTCATGGATAAGTTGGACCTGGATACCAACATCACAAAGTCACATTATATGGTGTGGCCACAGCGTGGGACCAAGGTGGGACCAATAAGCATCAAAGATGCTACTATCACCAAGGTCAGTGAATTCCCCTACCTGGGTGTGATTTTTTTACTCCAACAATACATTTGTACCCTGTCTCTCTGAGAGATGCTCACGATTTAACAGAGCAGTGGGTGTTCTATTTAACATATCCACCAGAGGAGACTGCAAACCCATCGCCGCCCATTGGAAATCTAGAAAGTAAAATGCCTCCCTGTGCTCATTTATGGGGCGGCTATTTGGGGATACAGGGATTGCAGTAGCCTCCAGAGGGAGGAAAACGACTTTTACAGGCGATTACATGGCCACGACAGTTTACAGCACTTCATACACGATGAACTAGGTCTGCACTACGTCTCTGATCAGGTGGGGCTTGCCCCTCTTCTTTTATGGATTTCTATTTGGAGCAACTCAGAGGACTTCCTTAACCTCAAGATCTTTGAGGACTGTCTATCCTGTGACTATGGCTTAAAAATCCCACGGCTGAAATATTTACAAAAAACGTTGTAAGCTATTGGTCGACCTGACCTGTTTTCTAATAAGGAATCTATACTTCTATAATAAAGGAAGAACTTTCAGCCTTTGAGGCGAGTAATAAAACGTTATTTAAAAAATTTACAGTAAAAAAAAAGTAGTCCCTCCGAAGTAGCGCCGGCCGCGACGTGCATGCTCACGTCAGGAGCGCGGGGAGGAGCGGCGTCCAGGAGCGGGACGAGGAGCGGCTGGACATGGCGCGGGGGAGGAGCGGTAACGTGAGGAGCAGCGGACAGGCCAGCGGCGGTGCGAGCAGCGGACAGGCTGGAGGAGCGGCGGCTGAGGTAAGGGAGTGGCAGACATGGCGCGGGGGAGGAGCGGTGACGTGAGGAGCAGCGGACAGGCCAGCGGCGGTGCGAGCAGCGGACAGGCGGGAGGAGCGGCGGCTGAGGTAAGGGGTCCCATGTCGGGGCAGGTGGGGGTCGGAGCAGTCAGGGGTCGGTGCAGGCGGGGGGTGGGCCGGGCGGGGGCCCGGGCTGCTGGACAATGTCGGGGGTCGGGGAAGCCTGTTGCTCCCGGACAAGGTTGGGACGGGCTGCTAGTCCATATTAAAGGGGGAATCTGCAAAAGTAAAATGCCTGTTTTTAACAACGGCAGCATCTAATAGGGAGACAAGGAGATTTTGAGACCCAACATGAGAGAAGTGATGGGTTTACAGTTGGTTTAGAGCCATATTTGTTATATGCCAACAAGATAAGGGAGAGAGCCTTATTGGCGAAGTTTCGCCTCGGCACCATTGGATTTTAACTGAGCTTCCCCCTTGGTCAATTTGACACCAAAAACATCATGCTCTGTCCCTGTGATGAACTCTCACAGCAAACCCTAGCACATTTTATGGTCTGCACATTTTATGAGGTACCAAGGACATTCATATTACTACTGATATTCAAAAATCTAGGTTTCTGTCACTATAGACCAGCCTTCTATGTCCTACGGATGCTCCCAAATCCTCAAGTGACTTATTCGGTGGGCACTTTTTTTGAAATATGCACTTTATTGGCATAATTCTATTGCCTTTTAGGATTTATTTAGCTGACTAGAGTTTGCACAGGCTTGTCTTTTACAGTTTCTATTGCATCTTCGTGTGTTTTTTTAATTATTATTCTTAGTGTGTATTTTTAAATCAAATTTCTATGTTTTTAGACAAATTTAATGGCAAATGTAACTTGGTGTTGTTAAATTTGTCTCTTTGCACATTTGTGATTATATACTGTCATCAAAATAAAGTATCTTGATGATGATGAACATTCTGGGATGCTGGATGTTGCTGACTGTCAGAGATGCAGACCTGAGTAAAGATAATTGATTTTTTCTCTACATTGGATGGCCCCTCTAAGAGACAGCATCAGACACCTGTCTATGAGTTCCACTCAGATAGGGAATACAGCTGCCCTAAGAGATTGCATGTTTAAAGGTCCACCCAGGAGGAAACATGACTTGGTACGTCACAAAGTCAAGAGAACGCACTGGTAAATTAGAACATTGGAGCACACCCAGAAGAAGTGATGTCATAACCCTGGACAACAAAAGGTACCGTTCATACTGTGACGCTGCCACGCTAGGAGATAGACAGACCCAACATTAAAGGACTGCTGGGTCCCCTGCAAGGAGAATGGCGTTTTGGAGGAGCAACACAGTTAGATGTTAGGAGGAGCAAGGGGTTGTCACCTTATGAGAGAAGATTCAATCAATCAATCAGGGAATTGTAAGCGCGCTACTCACCCGTGAGGGTCTCAAGGCGCATTCATGGCCACCATATGCAAGATTAGCTTAAGTGATCACCTCGGATTTGGCATGCCTTTACATGGGTAATACGCAAGAGTCATAGCAGCAATGCCCCTGGCACCAAGGTTAGTCTCCTCAACAACAAATATTTACACTAAAATGTCAGTTTTAGATATTTTTGGGAAATCCAACCATTTTTTTCCAAACATCAGCTTAAGAGTTCTAAAAATGCACACTTTTCCCCCCGAATACACACTTTTTATTTTTGAAATACATATATTAATTCAGTCAAGCAAAAGCTTCTAATTTAGTAGGCTGTGTTGCACACAGGAGAGCTACTTACCGGTAGCTGGAGAGCTGGCAGTAGCTCACGAGCTACTTGTTAGAGAAGCCTGGGTTAGAGTAACAATAGGAGTAATCTCCATAGTCTCAACCCAGTCGCTGGAGAGAAGCAGCAAAGTAGAGGAGTAGCTAGAAAAACCCTCTAAAGGTGAACCCAGTTACAAGGGCTAGGAGATCACAGATTGGCAATATTATTCACCAAGGAATATCCACAGTACTTAATTTGAGCCGGTGCTTGCCAGTGGTGGCCACCGGCACTCCATTTTGGGGACCTATTCATCTGCATCATATATTAACCAAGAGCAAGAGAGCGATAAACATACAAAGCAGGAAAGACGGAGGAAGACAAGGACAGACAAACTGCCACAAAGGGAGAAAGTAGGAGCTTGCAAGAGTGAGATAAACAGAAGGGAGTGTTTGATAGTTAGAGAGGCCTGAGACGGATTTAAGACTTCGCAGCCTTGTTATGCGGCCCACCAACATTTGAACTGTCCGCTGGCTTCTGAGCAGAACTCTGAGCACCGGCACTCATTCTTTTACAAATTAAGCACTGAATATCCTAATCCACCCAAGTGGTAATGAGCCAGTGAGCTTCAGTGTAATTAAAGATAAACCCAGAACAAATGTGATCAGAGGCGAGAAGCTGAAGGAAGAGGAGAAAGAAGGGCAAGGTGAGGTTTCAGTCGACAACTAGCAGTTACTACGGATAGAAGATAGGGAGGTAAGAGTCAGAAGATGGAGGGGCTGTTTTATGGTCTGGCCCCCATCTATTCATAACAGGCCGAAAAAGGGGAGATGGGTCATGAAGGTGACTTTAACCCTCCGCAAATAATATAGATGTCTGAGTAGGAAGCCCCAGTCCAAAAGCTATATATGTGGCTAAGTAATGTTGTTGTTGGTGAGAATCCAGTGGATGAAATGGACCAAGACCTCCATTGGGAGTGCTTCAAGGGATCAGGCGGAGCCCTGGCGGCGCAGTATGAAGAACAGAAGGAATCAAGCACTGAAGAACCAAACTATTAATATCAAAAGCTGAAACATATAAAGGAAGTTGGGGGAGATACTGGCAAAACCAGACAAAAACACAAAATGTTTTCAAAAGCTTGACAACAATGTTCCTATATATTTTTTAAAACTCCACTCTTTCTGCTATCCTATCAATAATGCACTGGGCAGTGCTAATATTGACCCCTCAGGATCGGGTTTCTGTACTGGGTGACAGATGCTGTTGCGGTGAGCCACAGATGAGGATCAAAAGAGTTGTAAAAAGTGTCCCTTTCCTGTACTGTCAGGTCCAGCTTTAGGGCAGTGCGACTGGTGCGGCCGCACTGGGCGCTGACCTAGAAGGGGGGCTGTGTTGTGCAATAACTTACAATTAAAAAGCACCTGCTGCAGAGTTCCATGTGCGTCCAGCTTTGAGGCAGTAAGAAAAAGGCCAAGATAACTTTTGTGAATAATGTTCCTGCTAGAGAGAGAGAGAGAGAAATGGAGTTGTGTCTAGTGGCAGTTTTGACTAGCCATAAAGTAGGGCAGAGGGTTAATATGCCTGCTGCAAAGAACATATCTGCATTTTTTTGTGGATGGCTGAGTGGATTAGTAAAACCAGGTTTAACAAACAAATTAAATGTATGTGGGAGAGGGGCTATGGGGAGATGACGGGCACTTTGCCGGGTGGTAGTGAAGGAATCCAAGGTGGAGGTCATGAAAGGGGCACAAAAAAACCTTGTTGCACCAGGCACTAAAGCTGGCCCTGTGTACTGTCCCTCTGTTTGGAAGTAACTCCAATGATTTCTGCCCTGAGTTGCAATCTCTTGTTTGACGAGGCAATTATCAACATGTTCTGAACATCTCAGAAGTCATCAGACAAGGCATTGTGTATGACATAAGTGATGTATGTAGCTAAAGGTTTGAGTAAAATTTTCATTGTTCAGTTTTTTGTATTACCATTTTTTGCAGATTATTTTTCATTTTTTACATAGTATATTTAGATACATATTTTTTATATTAGCGTTGGTCTTGCCACGGAGGGTTGTAAACATAAATTGTGTAAAAAAATAAATCTCAATATCCTTGCAAATTAAAAAAAATACTGCCTTGACTAATGGCTAAAAGGGTCACTCATCCTCCCACTGGGACAGTTTCAGTTACTTTGGCGCGTCGTCTCTTTGCTCTGGTTGGCAGGAGGTAATTCGTACAACATGCCCCAATTTGGCCAATGGCAAGCAGCCTTCTTCTCCCCTCCAGCTTCTCCCATCTCCACATTCACCAAGTACAAGGAAAGGAAGCTGGATCTAGTTATACCCCAAGCGTGTCCAATGGTAAGAGGTGAATTGTGTGGCCCTTACCCCGCCAACCTGCTTTACTCACATGGATTTTTAGAACATATGCTTCTTCTTTTAAATATGAGTTATAATGAAAAGTTAAAAGTTCATGGATGATGTACTTAACTCGCATAAATAAAGAAATGAACACTTGTTGGAAGTGTAGCTTGACTTAAATTTTGTATCTAGTTCACTTTGCAAGTCCCACCTTTAGCTTCCTTTTTCCAGACAGGGGACGTGGATTCACAGTCTACGGTCCTTGAACCAGGCTGAGGTGCTTCCCTTTCAAATGTTATGTCCTGATTGTAGTTCAGATACAAGCTTTGCTCACTGTGATGGCTCTCACAGCTGGTAGTTATGATAAAGGTTCCTAACAGGAGTCTCCAAACATTGGTACAGTGAATGGTGAAGACGCTGCACCTGGTAATGGGATTGTTCCATAAATTACTAAATATGGCAATGCTATCAAGGTAGGCCACAAAGAACTCGCCCAGCCCTTAAGAAAACATAGTTCATTAGGTTCTGATAATTGGCAGGAGGATTCTTGAACTCAAAAGACGTGACCCTGAACTGGTACAAACCCTCTGCTACAGAGAACGCAGTCTTAGCATTAGGTACAAGGTGATCTGCCAATAACCACTGTTCTAGCGGCTCCAGCCAATGGTACTGAAGAGGCGGGCAGCATCCAGTTTGTTCACTAACTCATCATCTTGGGTGTGCATCTGTCTTGGTCACCGCATTGAGAGCCAGCTAGTCCACACAAAAGCATGTCAGTGGGTCCTTGCTTGGGCACCCTCACTATTAGGATCGCCCAAGGACTGGGGGGAATGTTCGGTCACTCCTAAGTCCTTCACCTTAGCAACCCCTGTTTTGATGCATTCTTGGACTCTTTCGGACATCCGCGGTACCATACTCTTTACTGGCACTGTATCGGCTAAATCGATGTTAGTTGCACAAAGATATGTTAGCCCTCGGATCAACGAGAAAAAAGTGGAAAATCATCACAGCACCCCTCTGGATACCGCTTGCAGTTTAGGCGTCAGTTCAGTTGCAAATTGTACCCGCTCTACGGAACTAACAGCCTGATTCATCAAAGACCCGTTTTGCGAGTCTATAATAGCGATTCATAAGGAATCGCTATCACAGACTCGCAAAACGGGATTCATGTAGGAATCGCAAAATAAACTACGATTCCTACATATTCCTTATTTGCGATTAGCAAATTGCTAATCGCAAATAAGGAATAACTTCCCATTCATTCCTATGGGCCAAAAGGCCCATAGGAATGAATGGGGAGTATTCCTTATTTGCGATTAGCAATTTGCTAATCGCAAATAAGATAGCGATTTAAAGGGTGCCAGGGTTGTCCAAAGGACACCCTGTAGCACCCCTTAAATGCAAATCTAAACAGGTGTTGCGCACACACATGTCCAAAGGACATGTGTGTGTGCAACGTGCAATTTAGAAAAATGCTTTTAAAAGCATTTTTCTAAGTTTTCGCTATTTACCACAAGGTTTGACCTCGCGGTAAATAGCGGGCCGAAATTGCGAATTCGCTATTTAAAAATGGATGATGAATTGCTTTTAAGGAATCTCAAATAGAGATGTAATTTGGGATGATGAATCCCAAATGCAAGAATCGCACTCGCAAAGGGCCAGATTCTCAGAATCTGGCCCTTTGCGAGCGCAATTCAGCTTGATAAATCAGGCTGTATGCCTCTACTTACAGTGCAATAGGCCAGGAGTGGCTCGTTGTTCTCCTCAATGTCCCTTGACTCCTTCGAGGCAAATGTATGGATCTGTACACGTTTGATTTTTACAAGGCCTGACACTGTCAGTAAAGAGTACAATGGGAGAAATATGCACTGTGGCATTGCATTATGGGCACTGCGGAAGCATGGAAAAACAAACTATCAGTGAAAACATAGATTTTATTTTTTGAAGTGTGAACAAAATGAATGAATATTATCAGTTTTATTGGAATGATTATTCTTAAATGTTGTGTACATTCACTGATTATCAATTTAACCTGGCCACTGGGGGTGCCATCAATGAGTGATTTCACCTACAGTCGCTCCTCACTATTTATGTTTGTTACCTTTAAAAGCAGAGTACCTCACCTGTTCAGTATTACCATAGGATTAAGACAAGGAAGTGGTTGAAACGTGTTATGGCAACGAACTCTTCGCAAATAAATGTTTGCACTGTGAACGGATGGAAGGCTTGTTTCACATTCTTGGAGTAGTGCGTGTTTTCTTTTGGAGTATATAAGCAGTGACGCTGTTTACAAGCCCCAACTCGAGAGGCTGGGTGTCTTTTTGATGCGTCAACTTCAAATGTAATATATATAAATATATATATATATATTTTTTTTTTAAGGGGAAAACATCTTTAGTTAAAAAAATTATATATATATATATATATATATATATATATATATTTATATATATATAATTTTTGTGACCAAGAGCCCGTGAGCTCGAAACGCGTCTGTTTATGCCCTAAATAAACAAACTTTCCGGTACCTGGTGGTGTGGCTTGTCGTCCTTTTTCCTGATCTGAAGAGAAATCCGTGGATATATATATATATATATATAAACAAATCCTGCGCGGCCCCAGCGTCTTCAATCACGCGGTAGTCAGCAGAACAGGACACGGACCCAATTCTCGTGCTTAATTAATTTTTATTCGCCCAAGTTGTCAGAGACGCGTTTCGCAACGCGAACGCCGCTTGTTCACTCGAACACTCCTTTATTGGTATGGACAGTGTTCATGCAGCAATTCTTCAAAGGCAGCTAGACCGTCTGCCTGACGCGTTGCGGAAATTGTTCCTTCTTCTGAGGCGATAGGTTCAGTGCAAATGCCGCAGGTCCCAGATTAAACGTGCGTAATGGCACACCCTGATTGGGCAGTTCAAATGTCACAGAGCCTTGCTGGGAACCGTAGTTGCTGATTAGCATTCGATGATTGCACTCTGCAAATAAAAGAAAAAACTCCAGGTGAGTCTCGGCACTAAGACTGTCCTGAATCCATAACATGGCCCCACTTATGTCAGCAACTACGGTTCCCAGCATGCAAGGCACTGTGACATTTGAACTGCCCAATCAGGGCGTGCCATTACTTGTGATCAAGCTCCGTTCGCGGAGCGAAACGCGTCAGGGAGGGCACTAGCTCTTTTCACTTTGCTGAATAAAATGGATTGCTGGCACAGGAGTGTGTGATGTGGCTTTTTGGTGTTTGGTGAACTTCGAATACAAGCACCTATTTGTGGAGTGAGGTCCACGCCTGCTGAAACCGCTACTTTCGGCGGTCAGGAGTTTCTGTTCATATATGTATATATATATATATATATATATATATATATATATATATATATATATATATTTTATTTTTTTTTTAATTTTTTTTTTTAATTTTTTTTCTTTCTAGTCCTTATTCCAATAATTTAAAACAGGCACTGACTCCGTGGGATGCGGTGATTCAAAGAAAACGTTATTCCATTCGATGAAACCCAGACGCGTTTTGGCGGACAAGTCCGCCGAGCTCACTACATCGAAAATCAAGCCGTGAGAAGTAATAGGAGCGTCCTCTGGCCCTGCAGACCCTGACAGATTCCTTCAGGAGGGCTATTTATTTATTTCAGCATCTCTGCGGTGGGCCGCCGTCTCACGTCATGGGGGAGCAGCGCGCTGCACCGAGGCTATTTCTGTTGTGCGGTTACATGACCTGCAGAGCGTCGCATCCTCTCCGCCTCCCCTCCATGTCTGCTGTCTGATGGACAGGTAGGGGGAGGTGGGCGAGGGGACCATGTGATGAAGGAGGGAGGGTGGGGCAGAACCACGTGACTCCGTGGGCGCTGCCCGCCACAGGCTGCAAAGCTGAATCATTCCCCCGCCACCCTTGGCAGAGAAGGGCTTCTCAGCGCTGCGGTGACACTCCCCCGGCCCCGCAGCATCGTCTGTGCCAGGGAAGCTTGCCAGCCTGCCTCTGCAGCCCCAGGGTTGACTCACAGGAACTTGACATCGAACACCCACCAGCCCACCTCCTTCGCCCCGCGGCCGTCTGAAACCTCTCCATCATAAACAAAGAGCCCGTGAACCAGTAAGTACCAGCGGTCATTAACACGTGTTAATGTCTAGTTTTTATAACGCTCGCCAAGAGGGAGATTAAGTGATTATTCGAGGTTTTGTGGCGGATTGAGCATTATTTTTCTACGTGGTTGGCTGAGATCAGTTGTTTATGGACTACAGACTTAAAGTGAAGGGAGGAAGCAGTGTGTGTGCATGTGTGTGTGTGTGTATGTATATATATATATATATAGATATAGATATAGATATATATATATATACAGATATAGATATAGATATATATATATATATATACACCTTTCAGAATGCATAATAAATGTGTGTGCCATCAGAATACTCAAGAAGCGTAATACAGAGATGGGGACCTTATGGGCAACCTACAGAAGAAACCTAAAAAGGTCTATCTAATAAGCTTTGGAATAATCGCTAGAATGATTGGAGAGTATGATACCTGTCAGAATATTGAACACAAACATCAAAGTTAGTAAGGTAATTGATTTTAGCATATTTGACAGAAGAAATGTAAAGATGGAATAGTCCTTCAGCTTTTGATAATTGTCACAGATATAGAGATGTCATGGAGAGCTTTCAGAGTAGTCAACAGTAGATATACAGGGATGGTACAGTGATGTGCTTTCAGAGTTGTCGACAGTAGATATACAGAGATGGTACGGGGATGAGCTTTCAGAGTTGTCGACAGTAGATATACAGAGATGGTACGGTGATGAGCTTTCAGAGTTGTCGACTAGATATACAGAGATGGTACGGCGATGAGCTTTCAGAGTAGTCAACAGTAGATATACAGAGATGGTACGGGGATGAGCTTTCAGAGTAGTCAACAGTAGATATACAGGGATGGTACAGTGATGAGCTTTCAGAGTTGTCGACAGTAGATATACAGAGATGGTACGGGGATGAGCTTTCAGAGTTGTCGACAGTAGATATACAGAGATGGTACGGTGATGAGCTTTCAGAGTTGTCGACTAGATATACAGAGATGGTACGGTGATAAGCTTTCAGAGTAGTCAACAGTAGATATACAGAGATGGTACGGGGATGAGCTTTCAGAGTTGTCGACAGTAGATATACAGAGATGGTACGGGGATGAGCTTTCAGAGTAGTCAACAGTAGATACATAGAAATGGTATTGTGATGAGCTTTCATAGTAGTCAACAGTAGATCTATAGAGATGGTATGGTGATGAGCTTTCAGAGTAGTCGACAGTAGATATATAGAGATGGTACGGGGATGAGCTTTCAGAGTTGTCGACAGTAGATATACAGAGATGGTACGGTGATGAGCTTTCAGAGTTGTCGACTAGATATACAGAGATGGTACGGCGATGAGCTTTCAGAGTAGTCAACAGTAGATATACAGAGATGGTACGGGGATGAGCTTTCAGAGTAGTCAACAGTAGATATACAGGGATGGTACAGTGATGAGCTTTCAGAGTTGTCGACAGTAGATATACAGAGATGGTACGGGGATGAGCTTTCAGAGTTGTCGACAGTAGATATACAGAGATGGTACGGTGATGAGCTTTCAGAGTTGTCGACTAGATATACAGAGATGGTACGGTGATAAGCTTTCAGAGTAGTCAACAGTAGATATACAGAGATGGTACGGGGATGAGCTTTCAGAGTTGTCGACAGTAGATATACAGAGATGGTACGGGGATGAGCTTTCAGAGTAGTCAACAGTAGATACATAGAAATGGTATTGTGATGAGCTTTCATAGTAGTCAACAGTAGATCTATAGAGATGGTATGGTGATGAGCTTTCAGAGTAGTCGACAGTAGATATATAGAGATGGTACGGTGATGAGCTTTCAGACAAGTAGTCGACAGCAGATATACGGATGTCTGATGATAAGCTTTCAAAGTAGTGAACAGCAAATATAGAGATAGTACGGTGATGAGCTTTCAGAGTAGTCAACAGCAGGTGTACAGATGATACAGTGGAGCACTTTTAGAGTAGTCAACAGCAGATACAGAGATGGTACGATGAATCGCTTTTAGAGTAATCAACAGAAGATATAGCGATGGTTAGGTGATTTCAGAGTAGTCAATTGCAGATATGAGATGGGACGGTGATGAGTTTTCAGAGTAGATAACCACAGATATATAGAGATGGAATTGTGGTAAGCTTTCAGAGTAGTCGGTAGTAGATATAGAGATGGTACCGTGATGAGCTTTCAGAGTAGTTGGGAGTAGATATAGAGATGGTTTGATGAGGAGCTTTCAGAGTAGTCAACAGCAGGTATATAGATGATATGGTGGAGCACTTTTAGAGTAGTCGACAGCAGATACAGATGTGATATGATGAATCCCTTTTAGAGTAACCAACAAGATATAGCGATGGTTAGGTGATTTCAGAGTAGTCAATTGCAGATATGAGATGGAACGCTGATGAGTTTTCAGAGTAGTTAACCGCAGATATATAGAGATGGAATTGTGGTGAGCTTTCAGAGCAGTCGGGAGTAGATACAGAAATGGTACAGTGATGAGCTTTCAGAGTAGTCGGGCAGATATAGAGATGGTACGCTGATGAGCTTTCACAGTAGTCAACAACAGATATTTAGAGATGGAATGGTAATGATCTTTCAGAGTAGTTGACACAAGAGATGCGAAGATTATAAGGTGATGACCTTTCAGAATAATCAACGGCAGATCTAGATGTGGTGGTGGGACATGAGCTTTTGACTAATGGACCGATGAAAAATGCAAATAGTGAGGTACATGAGTTTTCAGAATAATCTACAGCAAATGTATAAACGGGTGTGGCAGATGAGATTTCAAATAATACAGCAGAAATATGCAGATGGGATCCTATGCAAACCTTCAGAATGAAGGAGAGAAAACAATGTAAAGCTGGTACAGTAAATAAGCTTTCACCTAATCAATAGAAGGAACAGGATGCTGACATAGTGTGCCAGGTTTCCGAAGAGTTTGCCAATGAAATGAAAGATATAGCCCTTCAGCTTTCGAAAAATGGACAATAGAAATATTAGAGTTGACACGGTGCATACATTTCATAACTATCAACAGAAGAAATAAGGAAAAAAATAGTACATAATATTTTTGAAGCGTTCTGAATAATTGACAGAATAAATATTAGAGATTGTACATGACCTAATTAATATTCAAGAGAAGCAATATAATGATGATGTGGTCTTTGGAGGGGCTGCAACCGGGACATGGTGGCTTAATATAAAATAAGGATCTCTCGTCCTCCACGGGAGGCGGCAGGAGGGGCGGGGCCACCTCAAATCACATCCTTTCATCCTATTTGGTAATCAGCCCATTTTAGCACAGCCAGGCCAGCTGGGGACTTCTGTTTGCACCGCTACCGCCTATACCGATAAAACTTGGAAATGATTCTAAAACGCGGGGACAAACCCTGGATTTTCAGTTGTGGAATACATCGTCCGTCATCTCAACCATGATCCCCGTGCGTGGGGCGTGGCCGGCCTGGGACCGGAAGCGCGGGATTTTATCCTATTAATAATGCAATTATTGTCCGCAGACAAAAGAGCCGGGGTCTGGGCAGAACGAAAGAACAGGGCTCTGCAGGGCGTGGCCTCCAGTGCCTTCAAGAGCCGCGCGCGTGCGCGTGTCTGCCTGCGCGTGCTGGGCTCGGCGTGTCTATATCTGTCCCTGAGGCTGGCAGCACGGGTGTCCTTGCGAGAGGGAGTGTGCGTGTGTAAATGGGTTTAGATGTGCTGGTGACAGTCAGCCTGCCAACGAGAGAGCGAGAGAGAGAGTGGTGCCCCCATGGATATATATACTATGTCCAGTTTACAGCCCCTCCAAAGACAACATAATTTTAATATTTATTTTCCTGATAATTAAAAAGTCAATGTAAAATGTCTTCCTAATATTCATTTTGTCATTTATTCAGAACGCTTCAAAAATATCATGTAACATACTTTTGCCTACATTTCTCATATATGTATATATATCACCAGGATCCCAGCGATGCAACCTTCACAGGGAGCATATATATATATATTTTTTTTTCCTCCAGATTTGTGTGTTTGCTGCCATGCATCCAGACCGTTGGTGGTGCAAAGAAGAGGCGTTACTACACATGCCTCATAAAACACTGTAAACACTTTCCTCATATTACGAAGAAGCTTGCACTTGCCACAGATGTAGGAACGTGTTGCAGCTGTTTACACTGCCTTTGTCAACCAAGCATAGCACGTCATTTCACCTTGCATTTAAACCTTCACAACAGGTGAGGCCACTTAAATGAACATAAACAAATTACTTCCTTCGCAGTCTTTTTTTTCAAATGTTCACCATATTTATAATTACGCCATCACTCGTAATAAAATGTATACAATTCAGCGCAGTGAAACATGTACAAAGAATAGGAATTGAAAATTCCTAATTGTGTTTTCCTGCAAATTGCAACTAGGAAATCTCTATTCCCTATGTATGAAACTCTTTTGAGTTTCACTTGTGATCTCTAGTGCGTCATAAATAGACTTACCACAAGAATATGAATCAGGTACGTCACATTTTACAACCCATTATTAATCACAGCCATCACAGGGATGGTAGTGTGCTGGGGTGAACAAACCACCATGTCTGTGATTGCTTTTAAATAAAGCAATATTTTTTTTAAACACAGCCCATTTTCCTTAACCGCATGCGCGCTAGCGGGTTTTCCCGCTGCGCGCTGAAATTTGAAAAAACCCACGTTACGTGACAAAGCCAGCTCGTCATGCGCGCAGCGCAGGTAACGCCCATGACGAGCTGGCTTTGTCACCAGCATCGAAGGGGTTAAAGGAAAAGGGAATGGGTTTAAAAAGAAAAGAAAAAAATTAAACTTCGAAATTAATTTTTTTATTAAGATTAGGTTGTGGTCCGTAGGACCAGTCCTGCCGTACAAAAATATTTTACCAGCCTTTCTCGAAAGGGACGGGGCCCCTTCCAATTTACGGACGGTTTACCATCAACTTTGAGTTGGTGGTAAAATGTGAATGTTTTGCGACCACGTTTCGGTTGCAAAACATTTGTACATACCGTTTATGTTTGGAAAGGACACCCACAAAAGGCCCTTCCCAAATACCGAATCGCAAAACCCAAATTATGACTTGGTAACGAGTTACCAATCACAATGTGGGCTTTGTACATCCCGCAAAGCGTTTTTCCGGTCGCAAATGGGCCGATTCTGTGATTTGGCACATTTGTGCCCATAATTCTTTACAGTGCAGGGTCCCACCATCATCCTTCTCTTAACTCTCTTTTAAATTGTTGGTCTCTTGTTTATCCACATGAAAGTGGTTCTCTGGTAGCATGTATGTGAAATAATGTGAAATCTGTCATGAGACAATAATCACAGCCCATATATAGATCACAAATTGGTGCAAGTGTATATTTTAAGCAGTTCAAAGTCACTTTCAAAACCGATATTCAAGTTTTATAAACACTTTAAAAGTTTGTTTTGTAAGTCAGGTCAGGGGTAGACAGTCCCATAATTATGGACAACCCAAAGCAGTAGGAAAAACTATGGAAAAATTTATTTGGGGAAAAGGGTAAAATCTACAGAGACAACAATGAAAAAACATGTAAATCTCCTACAACCAATGGGAACAATTATGATGAAATAACATCAAACTGCATTCTTAGGATTCATTTTATTTGAATGTGTACAGTGCAAGGACATTGAAATGTCTGAAGTCTGTCTTTTTGCACATGTATCTCTTCAGCTATCTTTAAATCCTGATGTCTTCTTGACAAAGCCATAGAGTTTGTTTACTCAGGAGTTCACTTGAGAAACACCAACAGATGGAGCAGTCAGATTTCTATAGATGGGTGTAGGAAAGTAGGATCTGCTTCTTATGGATACTCCCACTTTTTGCTTGATATGACACTGTTTTTGACTAGTCGGACTGGGATCCTGCTAATCAGGACCCCAGTCTATCTGTTTTCTTTCTAAACTGTTGTGTTCAGTACCAAGGTACATCCCAAATTGGATACTGGGGTACCCTTGTCAGTCCCTAGTATATGGTATATGTATAATATAGGTACCCCAGAGGTCCCCCAAGGGCTGAAGCATGTATTATGCCACCCATTAGGGACCATTCAAAGTGCTACTACAGGCCTGCCAGTGCAGCCTGTGTAAGTTGATGCTAGCACCACTTACCAAAGATATAGGTTTACTTTATCTAAGGGTCACTGCACTTAAACCCTATCATCCATCCCTATAGCAGGCCTTTACAAACTTGAGGGCAGGGTGCTTGGTTCTAAGTGAGAGGGTGCTCCTGCATCAGCAGGACACCCCTGCAGCCCACGGAGTCCATTCTCCCAGGATGTCAGTGAAGCAGCCATATACTATAAAGAGGGGCACCGCGTAGTTATGCGATGACCATCTCAATACTGACTGCAATGAATCCTATAATGTTTGGTATCAGACATGTTGGAATCATACCTCCGGGGGGGAGGGGTAGATATGATTCCAAGCACTAGAAGAGCCCTCCATTAGGCTCTCAGTGTCCCAGCTACCAGCCTTCTTGACCCGAGCAGCACAAAATGGTTGCTGCCAACCAGAGAAACATTTCTTCCCTCCTGCTGCTGAGGCAAGCTCTAGCAGAGGAGGGTGGAACAATAGGCATCCGGTGACAGGGCGGTGTGACCACCTCCCAGACAGGATTCAGTGTATTGGGGCTGAGTGGGTGCGCTTGCCAGTGCCTGAAAGTCTGTATGCGGGGCACATTTGTTGTCCCTGTGCATAATCCAGTTCAAACCAGTCCTGGGAGCCGTTGGCTCCTGCTGTGGCACAAAACTGGACAAAGGACATGGGAGTAAACTCCCCCCTGTCCAGACCCTCTTTTTTAGTAAGGTCCCCTGAAGCGTCCCTACCCTTTCCTTAGGGTACTTAAGGGCTTACCTGAGTGTAGGTCCCTAGATATGTCGTGGGATAAGATTCAGAACAGATACTACTGTACTTTTACTGTCTGGGCACTTTGAACTTCGTTTGGGCCTGACTTCGTCTCCCTTCTAGTCTGCTGCATCGTCTGTGACTGTGCATCATACAGGAACCTTTCAAGGCCTGTGAAGCATCAAGGACTACTGAAATAATCTCCCTTAAAGTGAAGGAGTCACTCCCCTAAATTCGCAGGCACTGCAACGCTGCTGACCGGTCTGCTGATCCCAAGCTCCTACGGAGTCCGAAAGGTTCAACAACACAGGAGGTGGGTTTCTACGTCCATCGAGGCCAGAATCCCTTGTGGGGCTGCAATACCCAAACCCTTGTACATCGCATATTTTTGCAAGTGCACATGCTTGTTGTGCAATCCTGCAGCAAGTGCATTGGGCTCCAAATAGCTCCAACCTCTGGCAACTTCTCCTGAAAAAATCTTCAACCACTTTGCACCGTGTGGCCTGTTGTTTTGTAAAGCTGCACGAGGTCCTCCTGCGACTCCAGTGTTTTCGACCTGTGGGTCCTGTGGGGGGTCAACTACGTCTTATTTGGGCTCCCCTGATTGCTCTGGGCTGACCTCCTGCACGGGTTGCTTTTACCAAGGCTTGTTGATGCTGCCGCCAGACACCGACACCTCAGCACTCGACATCCTTTGTGGGACAGCTCGTATCCGGCTCCTGGTCGTCCTCAGCGTCGCCTGGTCCCCACAGCTGCAGAGTCAAGGTCATCGACATATATCCTGAAGCACCCGACATCGGCGGGTATTCGTCTACCGAGCCCCTGGTCACTCCAAAGTGACCTAGACTCTGTCCCCTCTGCTTTCAGGTTCTCTTCATCAAGAATCCACGTTTGGATTCCCACAAACACTTTCTCTTCTTTCAGCACTGTCCTGAAGTCCTCCATTGGGTTCGACAGTGGGGTTCCAACCCTTCATGCCCATGCACCCGGCTTCCCTGGTGTAGGTAACGTCGGTACTAGAGTATCTTCTCTCCTCTCCTCTCCAATCTCTCCAATATTCTGTCTTGCAGGGGGTTTCTTCAGGGTCCACTGGGAAGGGTCCTTAATCTGTAAAAAAAATCCAACTGCGACTTACATGTAGAGTTGTACAGAGCTCGTGCTCTTACCCTGCACGCGCCTCCGTGGGGTAATTGTCTACTTACCTTGGGTGGTTCCTTGGGTCCCCAGAGATTCTACAGCCTCTTGACACTGTCCTGACTCAAGTCGTGGTTCTTATGCCACTTTCTTAGTATATGGTTTGGTCCCCCCTGGGGCCCCCTGCGTATTAGTGCTATTTACTGTGATTTGTTTGCTGAAGTATTGTGTGCTTTGTGTCTATCTCCGTGTGGGAGATACTGTAACGTACTAGAGAGTGTTGTATAATGAATACATATTTTTATAATTACTTGGTGTGGTTCTCTTTCATTTAATCTATACTATAAGATTGTATTCTGGTAAAACAAGCTGCTTTACACTGCTTCAAGTCTAAGCCTGAAGGCTGCTCTCCACAACTACCACTTAGAGAGCTTTCTGTGGTTGTCTAAGACCTCTTAAATTACCATAGGGTTGTCTGGACAGGTGCAAGGCGCCCACTTACATTAGTGGACATCGTATACCAGGCCAGCTTCTCACAATGGGGTATTGTCACTGCGAAACCTAGGTACGATTAAATGTTTTGCTCTAAGATTTGGTGGGAAGGCATTCTTTATCCCTGTAAAGGTATATATGCTAAAGCCCCGACTGCAGCAACCTTTAGTACTGAACTGTGAGGCCTAACCAACTGCTCAGGACACATTGGAAAGCTGTTATCTGAGATGCCTTGCGCAAAACTAGATAACATCAAGATTTTGTGTAAAATAGTTATATTTTTTATTAGACTTTTGTTGTCATCTACATATGACCATCACAGAAAAGCTTCCTAGGATTGCATTGAGGATATTTGCACTGACAGTTTGCTTGGTGCCAAAGCATCCCAGTACAATTATTAGATTTAGGACAGCTGAATGATGGTCTGATCCTTCGCGTGCACATATGTCACTTCTGCCCTCGTTAAAGACTAATATTGTTTTTGATCAACGTCCTAGCTGCTCTGGGTGTATGAAATACATTTTTTTTGTCTGACCGGTTGCTGAAGATGAGGAGGTTGTGGGGACTTCAACTTTCCCTCTAAGGATGGATTATGGCCACACCAAGTGCTGATTTGTGAAATTGAATCCTGGAACTCTGCCCATAGCTTCTTTGACTAACAAGAGGGCTAGGGCCTTACCATACTCTAGCTAATGTTATTTTGACTCTGACGTTAAAGAACCAATGGGCACATGCATCAAAGGAACTTGCATTCGCAAATGGTGCGAATCGCAAAATTCGGCCGTTTGCGAATGCAATTCCCATTTTTGGGATGCATTAACATTTTTGCAATTTAAGAAATCGCAAAATTGCGATTTCTTAAATTGCAATTGCATTTAAGGAATCTCAAATTGAGATTCCTTAAATGCAATGCATCAAACTCTAAAAATTTGCGAATTCGCAAATAAGGGGAGCAAATTACCATGAAGTTGACCTTCATGGTAATTTGCGAAAACTTTGAAAAATGCACTAAAGTGCATTTTTCAAAGTTCCATTTTACACACACACATGCCCTTGGGGCATGTGAGTGTGCAAAATGTACTTCTAAGCAGATTTCAGGGGTGCAACAGGGTGTCCTTTGGACACCCCTGCACCCTTGAAATTGCATTCTTAATTTGCGAATTTCTAATGGTGAATTGCAAATTAAGAATGTCTTTCCATTCATTCCTATGGGCCTCTAGGCCCATAGGAATGGATGGGGGGGGGTATTCCTTAATTGTGATTCTCAATTAGAGAATCGCAATTAAGGAATTTTAAGAAATCTCTATTTTTATAGCGATTTCTTGATGCACTGCAGTTTGCAATTCCTTTAATTGCGATTCCTTATTTTTCACAATTAAGGAATCGCAAAATGCAATATTGATGCGTGTGCCAGTAAATGTTTATTTTTTCCTATATTGACCTTCTTAATATAGGTTCAGAGAAGATAAAAACAGTCTGCCTTAAAAAGCGATCAGTTTGTGCTAAATATGCATTGCAAAGGATTGGTCTTTGTTGTTTTCCAATTCCAAAAGTTTTCTTGGGTAGTACAGAAACATAACTAAACGCTGTCAAGGACATTTGCTGAGTTAATTATGACTAGTACAATACTATGAACTCATGAACAATGTTCCAATTGATACATTTTATGACATTGTTCATTTGTAGTTGACCTCTATAGGGCACTGTTAGTCGCATTGCAACTTGCAAAATGCCTTTATTTGAAAGACTGGCTTGTGCTATGTAGTCATACAAAAGAAGTGCATGATTTGTTCAGATTTCATTTTAGCTTCGTTTCTGAAATAAATCTTAGATTGATTGAATCCGGCTCCTTCGTTCACGACTGAAATCTCCTCCCTCATCACACCTTTGCTTCTTATGGAAGAGGTATTCAGGTCTTGGAGGTAGGCCCATTGTTCTGTATCCAGCTATGTCGATTACAATGGAGAAAATGTGAGGTTAGACCGTCTTCTAAGGCGTTCTGCCTAGTGCCGCTGCCCAAGCGCTCTTTAGTTTTAATAACTCGAATGGCGAGTAATCAGAAAACCAGAATGTTTGGTAAGAGCGAAACATGAAAGCGTTACAGTTTTTATCACGTATGACCAATTCCTCGTTCTTTCCTCTTACTCTCTACTCTTTTGCAGAACAAGATGCTGGACAGTGTGAGCAGCCAGTTCAACTCCTGCGTCTTCTGGAAGCTTCCTATCCCAGAGCTGGACCTAAGCGAGCTGGAGGGATTGGGCATCGAGTTCCCACGGCCTTCGAACAAGCAAGGTGCCAATGGAAAGCGCAGTAGGGAGTCTGATTACGGCATGCTGAAGGAGCCAAAAGAAGATGACACCCTAGTGCAGTACAACTCCTTCAACTACTGGAGAGCACCAATCATGGCGGTGGACTTTGATTTCATCTAGAGCGGTCTAGCATACCTTAGCATCCCCCAACCACTGCTTTTCACTCATGGAAGGTGCAATAGCAGATTGTGGTTGCCATCTTGAAAGGCGGAATAAAAGGCTTTGCCAACCAACTTTAAAGCTGGCATTGGAGGCTTTGGGGGGAAGAGTAGGTGATTTGAATTTATTTGTTGTCCATAACTGTGACACCAGACTTTGGGTGAGTGAGGTCTTTTTTGCTCATACCTCCAACATCTGACTTAGTGTAGTTTCTTCTCTTTTGTTTGGGCTATCCTGTGAAATTCCTTGTACTTCCCTTGTCTTACCTTATATTCCTTAGCTCCAATATTCAGATGTTTTTTCTGTACTTATGTTACAACTTTTGCTCATCAACTACTGGGGATAAAACCTTAACTTAATCCTTTGGGGATGGAACAAAAATGTAAAAGGACCTTTGTAATATATGCAGTTGATAGCAAGATATCAAGGCCTTGTATTTCTGCTCTAAAGTATTAGCCGAATATGAATGTTAGAGGCAGGCAGAGCTGTAAGTGCAAAGAAGTAGGTTTTGCAGGAGAAAATAATTATACATAATCTATATATTTGGCAGATATCTGTTTGCTGGAAAAATTTCCACCAAAACTTGTTTGGTGGAAAGTGTAAACACAGGCAAAATGTTGTAATGTTACAAACATAGTAAACATTTTCAACTTCAGAGAACGCAGCAGGATGAAATACGATTATATGCATACACTTCTACAGAATTGAAACACAGAAAGCCATTTATCAGCGAATCCAAAAAAGATGGACCTCTTTGAGATACGGGGTTAATATATGCTGAATGTAGTTCATACTTTTTTAAGTTTATTTATTATTTATTAAGCGATTTCTACATTGTGTCAGTGTTCTGCTTTTCGTTCGATTTAGAGTGACTTAAGGCATTGCAAATGCTACACCACATCTTAAGTGGAATAAAAAAAACACATACACAGAGTCACCGCAAACAGATTAACCTTGACTAAGCAATAGGTCATGGTGTCCTCCCTCTTCTTTCCCCTCAATGGACCCTTCTATGGAAAAATGTGGTCCAGTTGGCTCAATTGCAATGGACAAGGACTGCATCTCCCAGAATACATTGAATTCTGGTAGATTGGGAAGCTCAAGAGACCGGGATGTGGTGTATCCCATGCACTGAATTGTGGTAACCTCTGAGACTCCAAAATCCTGAGCTCTGCTAACAGATATTGTTACCCCGCTCAGTCTCTCTCATTTTGGCGACCCCTGCACGGCTGCCAAGTGGATCCATGAGATACCTTTATCCTTTTTTTAGCCAGAATGAATAGCATTTGGGAACTTGTAGATTCACTTTCAACTTTGGAAATATGGCTCTAACAATTTGAGCTCACAAATATAGCTGGCTGAATGTGTCACACATAACATTGGGGACCTTGGCGGCTCCAACCTCGCAGAACTATTCTCTGGCAGAAACCACACCTGCACCCCACACGTAATACTCAGCAATGATTCCCTACTGCTCAGCGTGGGAACACCTCTGTCATACTTACCTCTCCTTTAGGTCGCAGTTGTATATGAGGTTGGCTGCCAAATTGCCCCATGTCATGCGTGGAACCTTGACACAAGGACCATAAGAATGGGCTTAAAAATCCGAGCTTGCATTTTTAAAAGCTGAACTACAAGTCACAGAATGCAGTGTGAAATTGGCAACATGGCCCGGAAAGGCCTACGGTACCATGTTCTGCATGGGTCACTTGGCAAACTACACATGAGGGTGGTGAGAGCTATTACAAGGGAGTCTCAGTGCTGCTCTCCACAGCTAGGTGTTTCCTCTTTCCTACTGAACATTATATATTTTATTTATTTATAATTATGTATTTATTTATTTATTTATTTGTATATGTACATGTATCTGATTGGGAAGGTGCCGCACCCCGCCATGAGACTGAGTGAGTGCGGCAGACCTTTTATTGTGGTGGATCCAATTAAATGTTGGCTGGAGTGTATTCCCAGGTGACCTTTCCCCTCCAGCCGAATATAACTGGTGCGTCCTCCTGCATCATGGCTTACCTAAAAAAACCAATCATGTGCGGGTCCATGGTGGAGCTGCTGGTACAGGTGTATTCTGTCCGGTGCCGGACTTCTTCTACAGGACGGCACTGTATTCCCACCTAACTAGCCCAAAGGTTGCACTGAACCTCTGATACCATCTAGGATAATGTGGCTTTCAGTGCTCCTGAAAACATGTCTTTTGACATGGATGGCTAGAAGAAATTGAGACACATGGTGCCCTGCTCTCAATATGTGCAGTAACAGCAGTTACCGCCTCTACTGCAATAAAGAGTTGCTTCATAAGTATCACCTACATTTACTGGGGGTAAATGTATGGTAAACAGTGTAAAATGTAAATTGTAAATGTAAATTGATACTTGTATAGCGCACTACTCACCCGCAAGGGTCTCAAGGCGCTTGTACGAATACCGCTGTGGAACCCATCCTGGCTTTCCCTGTGAGGCGTCCACTCCTGGGCCCCCCCAAGGTGGAGGCCAGGCATCCTTAGCGTTGTGGGGGCTGTTGTGGAGATTAAGAAAGCTATTGCCCAGAGTTGCAGAGTGGGACTCCATGATTGGAATAGGAACCGAGGCGAGAATTATCAGGTCTGTGGAATTTTTGAGCCCAAGACCCGCTGAGGCGGGGAATTGAACCCTGGTCCCAGGCTAGACCTCTGCATCAGGGTCTGCCGCTCTAACCATTGAGCCACACTTCTCCACGGGGCACAGTGAGACATTCAGGTGCAGCAAGAAACCAAATCCTAATGGCATGCCCCATTTTGAGGTCATTTGGCCCTAAAATGTTCTGCTACTCCAGCATTCTACATGTTTTACCTATCAGGCATGCTTCTGAAAGGCGGGTGGGACTAAAGCTTAGTCACTAAAATGTTAGGAACTCGAAAGCAAGCTCTGATGGGGTTGAAACAGAACTAGCCCTTGCAGTTTAGCTTGCTCGATACTGAAGTCATAGTACCAACTAGAAGGTTGCATGGAAAATGGGAGGAACCTCCTGATAAAGTGCAGACCACCAGGCCAACCATTACCGAATCTTATGGGGCCAGACCCAACGATGGCCTACACCAGAATGTGTACTTCCGTCAAGGTTTCATGAATGTATTTTATATTATTTATTATGCCATGTCAATTGTTGCTGTTTGGCAAGAGGGGCTGGTCTTCCTTGCGACACTCCAAGCATTCATCTGTTGGATGGTGCACAACTCTGTCTTTTTGCTAATGGATTTCTCTTTTTAATGGCTCGTTTTGGGATTTTTATAACTAAAAAATGATCTTTTGCTAACTTCTTTCTACTCCAGTGAACCTTACTGAGGCTGCAGCATGCCCGACTACAGGTGTCCTGCCTAACGCATTACTTACAGCAAGCGACTGAGGCCTAGGAGACTCTAGTGTCACCCACTGCTTTGTTCGAGAGTGATGTTTTGGAGTCTGTGTCATCAGAGATAGGATGACCATAGTTTGAAAAACCAAAAGTGTGATGTTCTACAAACATAGAAGTAGGACTACAATTTTGCATCTACCAGAGTTTCAGAATCGGCTAAATGGACATTACTTAGACAAATAGAAATCAAAATCATGCACTGCAATGGTAATTCCTTGCCATTTTTAAGCACAGTATACTCTGTATTATTACTTTGCCTTCTAGTGAGAGCCGCTAACTAATCTTGCACTGGAGCATATGAAAACGCGACTCCTTCTAGTGAAATGTACTAAATTTATTGAAATCTCCCATGACAGACAGTTGAAAATCAGGAGTGTCCTGATATATCTGGGGCTCCTGGTCACCCTAGTCAGAGTGTAGTAATGAAAACTGGAGCAATAGTATGTTCTGCGTTGCTCGTTGTAACGATATTGTGACATCTTGGACTGCAGTGTCAGAGACTGTGGAATGCGCAACTAGTAAATGGGCCACTGCAGCATCTGAGATTGTCGTGCCTAGGACTTTGAGTCTGACCGCATCACTGATTGAGGCATTCAGTCTGTAGCATTCTGATCTGCCGTGCCAGAGACTATTGTGTCAGAGTGTGTAATTTGACAGTGGGTATCAGACGCTGCAGAGTTGATGACCTCAGGATAGAGAGGACTGTACTGTTGGGCAATTATTTAAATGGAAATGTGGAAGTGCTAATACTCAGTAGTCAGACTATCAGTTTATTACTGAAAAGTGCTGGTACTCTCCCATTAAATGTATTGAAGTAGTACTGTGAAGTGCAGGAATTCTTCCTTTGAAATGAAAGAAGTGCAGGTTTAGTTTAGTTTAGTTTAAAGGAGTTTGTAGAGCGCATGGTAACACCTCCCGGCGTGTCCCCGCGCTATAGAGAAAGAAAGCAGCAGCAGAGGAAAAAAAAAAGAACGAACCAGTTCACACAGAGAAGAGGCAAGTTTTCAGCTTCTTCCTGAATACGATTTCATTACAGGTACTCAGTAGCAGGCAGCACATGCCATTCACAGCACTGGTATTGGAGATTGGCTACCCAGACTGTAGTTTCATACACAGTAATTTTGATAAACGCAGTATTGGACACTGCAGCATTGAAGACTATGGCATCAAAGGCTGTGGGTGTCTGTGATCCTGATAAATATGGAGTTAGAAACTAACATGTGAAACTAGCCTGTCAGAGATTGTGGCATCTCAGACTGCAGTAGGAAGACCGTGCTGTGGGTCACAGTGGCTGCAGCTCTGGTGAACCCACGAACACAAAAACTCCAGAAAGCATCAATGGACATGTTTCCCTTTATTGCACAGTATTTCATTACAGTTGCCACAGAATCTACTTGCAGATATAATGCAGGCTCAGTGCTGGTACTTTCAAGTGAGTGTAGGACAAAGAAAGACCCTCAAAGTAGAGAGTGGAGAGAGGATTTAGGAAAAGGAGATGGTCTAGTCTGCAAATTGTGGTCTGATTTTAGTCAGGTAGGTTACAATGAGGGACTCTGTCGGATCTTATATTGTCACACTTGTGTGGTGCTTTATGCCCCTGTCACAGTTGCAAAGCAATACAAATTGCATCAGAAAGTGTCCATGCTTCTTCCTAAAACCAAAAATGTTGTTGCACAACTTTTTCCTCATTTTATCTTTCCTAAAGCATTCCTCACGCTTGATCAATTTTTCTCTGTCACAACCCAATCCCTCATCCAAGGACAGAGCTGTTCCACTTCCAACATCAGCTCTCAGGGTCCCTTGACTGCTTCTCATCTCCCCTGCTTCCATATTTCTGCCCACCATGGTACTCTGAAGCAGCCTTTTGGTGGCATGAGCACCACACAAGCAACTAACCTAACAGGAGTGTATCAGAACATTAACGATAACCCTTTTCATGCACTGCCAAGCGAGTCTCGGATCGCTTCCTCCACTGATTTGTTTTGTGATGTTTTTGCCGTGGGCCTTTGGACTTTATTTATTGCGTTTAAAGTGCATTTCGGATGTTTGGGGCATAGCCAGGAGAAGAACCGCACACTAACGATGATATTTTAATCAACAACATTTTCTGTGTTAATTTAATTTTCTCTGTATGCTTCATGCAAATTGTCAGTGTTACATCAATAAAAGTGTTGAAGCAATCAAATAAAGAAGCAACGATTAATGATGTGCTGAATGTATAATTTCCTGTTTTTTTGTCTCCTGTCCTTTGCGACAAAGAAACAGTTGCGAGAGCAAAGTGACAAATAAAACATGAACTTCATTTCACAGATATGAACGTTTTTTCATTTTCTGTTTAAGCAAGGTAAAAGAAAAAGTGTAATTCAATTGTATTGGTTTATTAGTCAAACCCAGTACTTTCAAAAGGAATGTTCTTGTGATATACCAAACTTTAATGATTGTCTTGCTACCTCCTTCCAATAATTTCCAATATATTGATGCAATATAATGATATCGACATTACAAACTAGTGCTTTGCACAACTGAACTATTCCACAGGTTGACCTAATCCACAGGTTCTCACTTTGGCTGCAGAGCGATCTTTGAGATTGTCCAAATCATCCAATCAATTGCAATAGGCAGGGATTATCCCTGAGGCTACATAGAATTTAAAGGTTAGATCTAAAATAACTAAATTATCCATAAGATTACACGCCACATTAAAGTTCATAACTCACAACTATCTAAAAGACCAGGACTCGTGTGGTAGAGCTACCTCACAGTCTACACATATGTCAAGGTTGTTAGCTTGTAGGCAGCACATCTGTATCTTGTGTTTCATAAACATTGCGTGGTTGGGCTCCACACAGCAGTGCAATCCCTAAACTAACAAGGAACACAATCCTAGGTTTCAGACAAGAGTGCTAAATCTCTGGTCAGAGAGAATAAACTGGTTAGACCTTAAGTAGCAGATCCATTCACCAAGTGGCAGAATAACTACAAGCTCAGCCCTCAACAGAATTATTTCACATTCAGGCATCAGATTGCAAAGCTATCTCTCAGGCTTTAGACAGGAAAGTTATCTCTCAGGTTATGCAGATCTGTTAGTCTGAGTTCTCCATACCATGTGCCGCTGAGCCTCAAATGCTCCATACTCAACACATTTGTGCGGACCCCCAAGTCTTCGCATTATAGACCTTCATGCCAATATGTCCTCACATACAGCGGTTCAGGAGTTTCACACCTGCTTGTGTCACTTCTTATTCTTATTGCTGAATTGAACTTTACATAGGAGGCTTTGTTTGTTTTGCTAATAACGTTTGATTCGTTGTTCCCAAATTTGGCCGCTCGTTTATGGAACATTGATGGTCATTTGCAGACACGTTTGATTGCCTTCTTTCTCGATTGCAATCCAGCCTCAAATTCACCCAATCCAGAATGCGCCCGGTGTGGGGAGCTGAGGTAACATCGCAAAACTGCATATTTGGAGTGAAAGGCAGGATTCCTGGCAGAAATTGAACCGCTTGTCAATACATAAATAAATCTAAGTCTGCAAACCTTCCTTAGAAGCTGTCCCATTAAAACAAATCTGGTCTACTAAATATATGTGATTTTAAACCACTGCCTGTCTATGGTGTTTTCCCCTCAAAAAGCTGAGAACTGAGCTTGTTATCCGGTTATGGACGGTTTATTTAGAGTTTTTTGTGTCTAATTCTAGAAATAGGAGTTGCACCATTGAGATTAAAGAACTACTTAATAATAGGGAGTTTCTGTACACATGATATATGGATACTGCAATGGAAAAAAGCAGATTTTTAAAAATATATATATGGGCAAATTTGTTGCATGCCTCCTGTGCTGCTTAAGAGAAAACATTATATTTCTTTCTCGCTCTGATCTTTTCCTCTTTTTTGCACGTTGAACTTGCAAAGGTTTACATTTCTGTGCTAACAGAATTTTAAAGAAACACATACTCAAAATTCAGGCTGCTCTGAATTAAAGCAATGTACTTGGCAGGATGTTGCAACATTGTAAGGTATATAAACTCTCCCTGCTTAAGTTGAAGAAGAAAGAGATAAACCACGAACTGGGGACATGCTGTGTGCCCTTTGGTTTCAATCAGACATATAAGGTATTGCATGACTCTACAATAAAGACATAAGATGATGCTGCAAAGCAAATAGGGAGGAATCAACTAGGCGATAGGAATGAGTGATTAATAATGTTTGGGGGTATATATTTTCTGTGTGATTCACATTCATGACGGACGATTATCGACCACTATAGTGATAATTGCACATCATGGGATTCATTTTAAATTGGCACCTAATAAACACACATTTTATAAATGTACCACGTTTTGTGTTGGTGATCAGGCGGGTTCTTATCTTTCCCAAGTAAGGATGACAGCTTCTCAGGCGGTCTGTCCGAATTCACACACACACACTCCTACACACTTCTGCAATCGCAAGCCTGAAGAAGAGGATCGAAATCCTGCATTCTTTTTAACAAAAGAGGCAGGTTACTCGCTCACAGGGCTAAAGGAATTTATCAAGGTGTTATCACCCATAAAGGGAGGGCGGCTCACAACACCATTTCAATTAACTACTAGTTACAGGTAAGCTGGGCTTGTATCAACCCAACGACACAGTGTTGTCCCTCATCCAAAAGCTGCAATTACATTAACCGCATCAATACTGATGACGGAACGGCTCCGTCATCAGCTGCAGTGGCGCTGTGCTGATGACGGAGCGGTTTCGTCATGGCCTGCCCAACGCACCTGCGCAGCACGGATTCCGCGCCTGCGCTGGGCGTTCTATTGAGCGGGCAGGGCCATAACGGAACCGCTCATTCATCAGCACAGCTCACCCGAGGCTGGTGACGGAGCGGTGTGAGTGCCGCGCGGCCCCCCCGCCCCCTTAGCGCTGCGGCGGAATAGCCGCCGCAGCGAAGGGGTTAATGCAATGGTTCTGTAAACAATTGGACTTGTGTCAACGCAATGCTACTGTTGTGTCGCTCATTAGAAAGATGGTCTTGTAATGCCCTTTGCTGTTCCATTTGCCACTACACAGTTGGACTGGTGTGAGCCAAACGCCATCCTTCAGTGTGTTATTGGAGGGACAATTTATATAATTTTGGCATCACTATACTACACGTCATCAGAAATCTAAGCTTTAGTGGATAGCCGCTTCGAACTTATTTAGGCAAAGTATAAACAAAATACCAGACTCCAAGGAATGATCAAAAGACAGGATTACATTTGAATAACTGTCCTACGTAGCACTTAATTGTGGGATTCAACGATTCTTTGATGTTTCCTACGTGCAATAGAAATAAGGAGCCATGGGCCAGATGTATCAAAAGGTTTTACCCATTTTGTGTCTATGGGAAAATGTGTTGATGCATATGGCCCCATAAGTCCAGGTAGATAAAATAGTTTATCCCATACATCGCACCGTGGTCACATGAGGGAGCCTAGATTCAATCACACTGCCCGTTCCATAGCGAACAACGCAACTGATAACAACACTTATTATTTCCTCTCCACAGACACGATGGGTGATGACCCTGCAAAGGATCTTCTAAGAGTTCTAAAAAAAAATATTGATTTCAAACAAAGCTTCCCATGGAAGAGCTAAACCTTCTCCCTGACATTTCTGGGTGCGATAATCCGTGCCTCTGTGTCCTTATAGAGTTGGAACATGCCTTCACGATAGCCAGGAAATGTTGCATTATATATTGGGACTGGAGGCTAGGATTAGGCATATTCAAGGCCTACTTACCACCAATGATGCTGCTTTAGAGATGTGCTTAAAATAGAATTTATATTCTGTCTGATTCTGATGACCAATCCACAGTATTCATGATGTCCTTCTCCAACTGCAGTTGCTTTAGAGGCAATTGCACCTCTAGCCAAAATGTTACACATCTATTTCTTGCTTCTGCATGATCCCCCTTAGCCATGTGGCTATGGAGTTACATGAAACTGCTTAACCCCTTCGCTGCGGCGGCTATTTTGCCGCAGTGCTAAGGGGTGGGGCGGCCGCGCGGCGGTTCCGTGCTTGTGACGGAACCGCTCCGTAACGGCTCGCGGGTGAGCTGTGCTTGTGACGGAACGGTTCCGTCACGAACCCGCCCGCCCATTAAATCGTCAGCGCAGGCGCAGAATTCCCGCCGCGCAGGCGCGGCGAGCGGGCCGTGACGGAACCGTTCCGTCACAAGCACAGCTCACCCGAGGCTTGTGACGGAAGCACGCAAGGGGTTAAAAAGGCGTCTTCAATGCTATCAGAAATTGTCTCCTCCCTGCCAGTCTACATTATTACGTCATGATCTCATAGGTATTAATGCACCTAAACACACACAACCATGTCTTCAAACGCTGGATTAAAAACTGACCTGGTATCTATCTTTGTGCTGCGGTCGATAGTGCAAGTCACCCCATCCGGCGTAAACATATACCCTGAAAAATCTGGTGCCCGGACATCAGACACCCTTTTACATGAAATCGAACTTAACAATATTTCTAACTCAGCTGACAATTCTTTCCCGTATAAAAATTGATTAAACTTTCAGGACAGCAAAAAAGGTTTAGTACTTTATCCATATCCCAAAGATAAGTGTATCTAAACTCTATAGGTTTAGGTAGTCTAATTCTCTTCATCACTGTACATAACCAAGAGTGTTCACCCACAGAGGTCTCATTGATATGGCCCCTCTGAAAGTATTCATCATCCTGTTGGCAAGATCTGTTTCAGCCTTTTCTGATAGGAAATTCAAGAGATAGACAAACCTGGCTCCATTGGATCCAGCTGCCTCTCCAAACACCAACATGACCATCTCCTCCATGCTGATCGTTATCTCCTGATATTATCCCCAGCCTAGGCTTGGTGAATGATCCCTGCAGAGACCTCTGAAGCCATTGGTTCACCCCACATTTCCTGAAATCCATCATGCCTAAGTCTGAAATAGTCCTGCACTACCAGAAGATGAGGTTGACCATTGTAGTCGGACAAAATGTTTGGTATGACTCGTAAGGCTATCAGACATACCCATGATAGTTCCATTAGCATCAAAAACCAAGCCTCTGGCCTCCTGATGGGAGTCACCAGAATCAAATCCACTGTCTACCATCTCCCCTTTGCTGAAACCCTTTTAATTATGGCAAACAGGGGACATGTATATTTCTGCGTGCCTGACCAGTTCTGCATGACAATCACTCCTGGGTGTGGTTGCCAGCTGAAATATTCTAGTAGCTAATTGTTCATTCTGGCCATGAACAGTTCCCATCTGATCATCAGTGAATCAGTGATTCAACTTCCAATCGCTGAAGTCTTTGCCAGAATTACAGTTTGCATCTTTGTTCTGGCATCCCGGAAGATACTCTGCCTCTAAAGGCAGAAGTGCCAGAAATCTCTGGCAAACTCCATCAGATTTGTGTAGCTTCTGCCTACTAATAGGTTGAAGTATCTCACTTCTGACATGTTATACATCTTCAGAAGCTCACAGAATGACACTCTGTCTTTCGTCAGGGATCTGATAGCAAATGAGCTTGCTCGATGTTCCAAAAGACATTATATGGAGTTTCAGTTCCTCCTTTAAGAATTTTCCCCCCATTAAGATATCTGCACATCTGGCTCTCCAGTCCCAATGGCTGGCATCCGATTCTTCTGTCACATCGGGGAAGGATCCGAAGAATGCCATCCCAATCCATGCCTCCATGTGACCCTACCAGCACTGGAACTCTGTTATCGCTTCCTGGGATAACTGTACAAGCTCAGAATATCTCAACCAGTTTCTGAGGTTAGATGCATTCGTTCTTTGAAGAACCAGATAATTTAGAGGGCCTAGAAAATACCTTGAATTGATGAAAGCAGGCCTACTATCCTGGCTAGTTGTCAGCCCACCGAATGACCGTCCTCATTTCCTACCTTATCCTGGACATTTTCTTCCATGGAAGACTCTAGGTGGGTTTCTTTGACTTTATGACGAATCCAAGGAATGACACGACTGACTCGGAACCAACTTCTAACTTACCTGGTAGATCACAGAGCCCGGTTTAGTTATAAAACAACAGTCATGTTCAAGTTGGAACACAGCAGCGGATAGCACTGGTCAGGAACAGGATGCCATCCAAGTATGTTATCAATCTGACGACCCTCGTTCACAGATATTCCAACATTGAATGTAGTAGCTTAGTAAAGCGCCACAGGGCTGATTAAAAGAACTTGTATATCTGATCTCTCCACACAAATTGTAGGCATCTTCTCTGTGGAGAAAAGATGGGATCTGTTAGATAGGTGTGTTTCAGATTAAGGGGCTGATTATGATGCGGTCTGAAACAGCTCCGACTGTCGGGTGGAGTTCAGACCGCATTATTATTGGCTGTTTGGATTCCTTTGTGACTGACCCATTTTGATGGGGTTGGCCGGAAGGAAATCCGAATCGGATTTCCGTCCCATGGGCTCGGAGAGCCCGTCCACCATTCGGAAAGCCTTCAGTAATCCCTCGGCCAGAAAGCAATGGCAGATTTTCACAGCCTTTCGGTGCTAGCCTTTCCGACACAGAAAGGCTGTGGGAATCTGACTTTGGGGGCCCCCAACAGGGCCCTATTGGTGCCCACTTGTTGATCCCTGCGGTGCCTGCCACAGGTGCAGAGATGAACTACACCTCTGCTCTTTACAATGAGAGCATGCATTCCGTTCCGAATGAATGATCCCATTGTAAAGTATAGGAATGCGACCGAACAGTGTTCGGTCGCACCCTAATTGCTGGGTTGGGACCGACGACAAGAGGTCGTTTGGTCCAACTTCCCAGATGATGTTGGATGGTCTCAGGTCCATCTGACTTTGTAATCGGGCCCTAAGTGTGACTATCAAGTCTCCCAGAAGGAGCACGTCTCATAGATTTTCGATTACCTTCTATCTTGAAATGGCGACACACTAGCATTCTTTGAACTCCTTCAGGTTTATTGGGGGTCGGAACCCTTTGTCTTTTTGCCCCACCAATATGCGGTTTCATAAGAAGCCCGTGGAAAGTAATACTGACCTGCAAACATGCACACTAACAGACCGAATTCCGGCGGGAGGCTCCTGATTTTTAAAGGCAAAAGAAATTCTTTATTTTAGTTGTCTTCCATCAAATGTGCCTCTGTTTCAATGTTAGTCAATGGGGAAAATATATTCTCCTGATTTCTTTTCACTATCTCCCTCTTTCCTGTATTGAAATGTTGGCAAATTGCTCCCTGGTCTCCTACTCCATTCTAGTCATTAATGTTTCTTTCTAGGTTTTAAAATCTAGGTGGCATAGGACGAGAAGTCTGCCCAACTGACCTATAAAACTCTTTATAGAAACCCTGCACCATTTCCAAAACCCAGGTAATGGCTTTCATCCATTTACAGTGAACCATCACAACCTCCCCCTAACTCCTGAAGGGTTAAATGGATATTTTTTACCGTCGTACCCTACTTAGGCGTTCACTCTTCCTCTGAAATATCCACTGCAGACCATTGCTATCTCATATGCTCTCAAGGGAAAGAAGGTTCCTGGCGGACGTCCATTTTGCCAGGAAATGCTCCTCTTACCCTGTGCTCAAAAGGGCCTTGTTGAAATGGAAAGATGAAGGAGCTACCCATGACTATTTCGGCATCTGAGCCTTGTCAAGTGCTGAGAAGGTTGCCACAGATTTCCCACGTTCTTTATTGAAATAGTCTCCAAATAAATTGCCATGGGTGATTCTCCCACTTCTGACATGGCACAATCTCTTAGCTTCTGTCGATTTTTATAAGGAGGGATCTCTGTTGTTCCGCTAAGAGAAAACAGTTGGGTTTTCCCAACATACACACTGCCCTGTGAGCCCATCCAGACACTAACTCTAAAGACATAGGTCTGTCCAAACAACAATATATAGTTCTCCTCCAGCTCTAAAAAAGACCTTTTAAAACGGAATTAATCTCTTTACTTTAATGTGTGTCCACTGTAAGAAGTTAGCCTGGCATATGATGTCCACTAGTTCTAGTGCAGGGCTCGAAAAATCGAAAAAATGGTACGAGTCCTGCAGGACTAGTACCTTGACAAATCTACACCTAAATCCAACCTACTTGTTCTCAGTGTATGAAAGCGGAGCAAATGTGACAAGATAACAAGATTTAAAGGCATCTTTACTGCTCATTACCTTTGTGAGCAATAAAAAGGCCTTTAAATCTTGTTATCTTGTCACATGTGCTTTGTTTTCACAGACAGAGGACAAAAGTTAGTTTGTCTTCCTACTCGCCAGAAAGGGCGAGTAGGACCTAAAAGCAGCTCGACCTCATTAAATTTAGCTCGCAGTAACGGGGTGTCCATGGGGTCTTCACCTGACAGCTCTGATTCACCTGACAGCTCTGATGCAGGGGTACGGGACTCGGGGTCCCCGAGGGAACACTCACCTCATCCCCCCTCTTCTCATTCACAGCAAGCTGACCTGAGCGGGGCCGAGTACGGAAGGGACTCCCATAGTATGGATGGATGTACCTGGCCCTTTAACTCACAGTCGGAGAACGAGTGGGCGGGGTTTCCAGACGACGCGCTGCCGTCAAATGCGGAAGTGCCTGATGATCGGGTGTGTTTGTTCACCCAAGGAGGAGAGAGCGTGGAGGAGTGGAGAGAGAAGGAGCGGAGTGGTTGGAAGACGGGAGCAGAGGCGAAGCGAACGGAGGGAGTAACGAGCGGAGGAGAAGTGGCTCAATAGACGGAGGAGAAGCCAGGAGGCCAACGTCCCCACGAGCCGCCCAGCCACACACCCGGGGGAGGTGTGTGGCTAGCCCAGGTGCGTGCTAAGATCAGGGGCTGGGTGGGACGGAAGGGCGGTTCCGTTGTGTAAATATCGGTATCCCCTAGTCCCGGTTCCCTTTCCCCGAGCACTACCCCTCCTCACACTTGTATATATTCGCCAGTCACACAGGTTGTTGCTCGATCCCTAACTCCCTTCCCCTACGTCGGAATAACGGAGGAGAACGCTGATCTAACCAGGTGCTCTCTTTTGTTTATGGGTTCTGGGAACCAAGAGCCAAGACGGACCCAGATGACCGGACACCCCGTCGAAGCACGGACGGCTATCGGAGGGCAGAGACCATCCAGCCCCGGAGTCGGAGAACTGACAGAAGTTGATCACCGCGCAGAGCCGTATATACCCGAAAAACGTGTACTGACTACCTTTTTGCTGCAATAAAGCCATCCCTAATCAAGACACGTCTATTGCCCATTACTCCAGCGCCCTGCTCGCCAGCACCCGCTACACTCGCATATGCGAGCGGTCGAGTGGATTTTTCGAGCCCTGTAGTGGGCACCTTGCACTAGTCTAATCGACTCTTATTGATGGTGGTTGTAAAGTCAACCTTATAGAAAGCTATTCTAGTGGTAGCGTGGACCAGCAGTCATCAGGCTATGACTTCAGTAGGCGATGTTAAGGAAGTTGTTTTACCAATTATAATCCCTTGAGTACCAAATGAAAGCACACCACACAAGGTATTTATCAAATATATATGTATTTATTCTAAACACAACCCCTCTGCACTCTTTATGAGGTCAGAGGTAAAAGTACAATACAAGTTACTTAATTGGCATACGATAAGTTGCACAGTATACGTTTTACCCTGGGGGCCTCACAAACCATATACTAAAATAGTGGTATAAGAACCACGTCTAAGATAGAAAGTAGGCCTAGGGCCGAGGGAATCACTGGGGCTTCTAAGAACAACCAAGGGTTAGGAAGTAGGAGGCCCACGGGAGACGCGTGCAGTGTCTAAACACAGCCGCGAGTTACCATTGACATTCTATGAGAAATGAATACGTTACAAATTTACAGTTTAAGGATACTTCCGGATGGACTACGATGAAACCCTTTTAGACTTAGACACTAGGAGGGCAAATACCTTTGAGACTACCAGAGTACTTGTGTTACCTCACCCACGGAAGCCGGGTGCATAGGTGTCTTTTGATGTTGGTGTTTGTCGCCGAGTTTAATGGAGAGCTGCAAAGAAGTGCTGCAGGCGACCAGAGTAAAAGTGTCCTGGTGGATCGAAGATCTGAAGAACCTGAAAGCAGAAGGGACAGAGTCTGGGTCACTTGCCAGTGACCAGGATGGCGATGGAAAGCTGCCAGCCAATGTCGGGTGATTTCAGGTGAAAAGGTGAAGCTTGTCTCTTCAGGCACGAGGTCCAGGAGGTGTCGACGACGACCAGGAGCTGGATTCAAGCTGTCCCACGAAAGATCTAGTTGACTGCGGTGTCGGTATCCGGATTGGACCCAACAAGCCTTGGCAAACGCAATCCACGCAAGATGTTGAGATTGGCTTCGGTGCAGACCAGCAAGGTCTGTGGCTCTTCTCCATTGTAGGGAAGCTGGAGCAGGCCTGGAGCAACCAGGAAAGCAAGTCAAATTCAAACGGAAGTCTTCCGGGGGCTCACTAGCCAACGTACTAGGAACCAGGAAGACGCGTCAAGTTGAAATGCAAAAGCGGGACCCACAGGACACTCGTGGAGTGTGGGGGCCTGAGCTTCGGTGCAAATGGTGCTCGGGCTGGGGCTTCAAGTACCCCAATGCACAACTGCGAGATACCTCAGGAGTCGATGCAATTAGCAAAATGCAGGATGTCCAGGAGTTCCGGTCCCACGTCTCTAGTGTCCGCCACGGGCCACAGCTTTGCTGTGAGCGAAGGTCGGGTCAGAGATGTCTGGAAGTCCGTGTCCTGTGACCCAGATTCTTTGGGATCCAGCGGGAGCCTCGAAAATGCAGCCTGGCAAAGTTGTTGTTGGTGCCTGTTTGAACAGGGGGGTCACTTCTTGACCACAAGGGAGATGTCTTCCGTCTTCCAGTCAAAATGGAATGTCGAAGATCCAGGATTTATGTTTTAGAGTTTCGTCCAGGGTAATCTAAAGTCCTAGGAACTGGGTTCCTATACTTATACTACGTTTAGGGGCTGGACTACCTTTAAGGTCTCTCCTATGGGTGGACCTGGGAAGGGGGTGGTTACACTCCTTTCCCTTTATCCAGTTTCGCGCCAGACCTGGGGCAAAGTGCCCCAGCAACCGGTTTGAACTGGGAAATGCATGGAGCACCTAGTGTGCCCCAGGCAGTGCCTTGAAAGCATTCCCTGAATGCAGCCCTTCCTGCCCCAATACACAAAAGCCTGTCTGGGGAGGTGCCAGCACCTCCTTGGACAGGAAACCTATTGTCCAGGCCTCCCCTGCTGGAGTTTCGTCCAGCAGCAGGATGGCAGACTCGTGTCTGTGGCAGCAGCATCCATTTTGTGATGCTGAGGCTCAGTTTAACTTTAACCGGGTTTACCAGTAACTACATGTCTTCTCCCTCTAGAAGGGTGGAATGCTACCCCCGCCGCCAGAACTGGCGCGGGGGGTAGTATTCCAAAGTGTTTGACACCTTACACAACATGTTTTGATAAAGCCAAATCAAAGTTAGCATTAACCGCAAGGATTATAATGCACTTAAGAGTATATGGTATGGCTATATCATAGAACAGCAATAAGGAGATGGTTCCAAAAGCAGCAGAGGGGCTCAGCTCATGCTAGGGCACCCTCTCACATAAACCCAAGCGCTCTAACTTTAGGATTGTCGAGGTCTGCCATAGGAGGGACTTATAGGTGTATATGTGTCTATATAGATATAGGTATACCTATATCTAAGTAAGGGGTGAATACACCACCTTACCCAGGCTGTCTGAAGAGACCTGTGGTGTCAGTTTGGGAGGCAAACCAGGGGTGGCACAATACATGCTGCAGCCCCTGGTAGGCCTAGGGTGCACCTATGCCCTGGGTACCTAGGGAACACTATACAGGGGCTCACAAGGGTGACCCAGTAACCAATCTGGTATGTACCTAAAGTACATGGTATCAATTTAGAGAGAGAACAGCTAGACTGTGGGTCTGATTAGCAGGGCCACAGCCAGACTAAAGTCGAAAAACCAGAGAATCACAGCAAAAAGTGGGGGTAACCATAGGAAGCAGACACTACTCTCCTACAACCCCCCCCCCCCCAAACGCAGGGACATTAAACAAACCTTGACCAGTTGAGTCTTCATGTTCCAAGTGGAAATATCTGGAGAGTCCATCTGCATTGGCATGGTTACTCTCAGGTCTATGTTCCACTGTAAAGTCCATCCCCTGTAGGGAAATGGACCACCTGGGCAGTTTGGGATTTTCACCCTTCATCTGTTTTAGCCACAAGAGGTGCTTATGTCTGTCTGAACTTTGAAGTGGGAACCAAAAACAAGTATGGCCTCAACTTCCTCAGTGCCCAAACTACAGCAAAGGCCTCCCTCTCAATAGATGACCAACGTTTCTCTCTAGGGGTCAGCCTACTGCTAATAAAAGCTACTGGCTGGTCTTGACCATCTTTATTCAATTGTGATAGCACAGCCCCCACTCCCAACTCAGAAGCATCTGTTTGAACAATGAATTCTTTGTAGTAGTCTGGACTTTGCAGAATTGGTGCAGTGCACATGGCCTGCTTTAGGTCATCAAATGCCTTTTGACAGCTGACTGTCCACTGAACTTTTTTAGGCATTTTCCTGGAAGTTAAGTCATTAAGGGGTGTCACAATGGAACCATACCCCTTGACAAATTTCCTGTAATACCCAGTCAGGCCCAAGAAAGCTCTGACCTACGTCTGGGTGGTAGGAGCAGTCCAGTCCATTATGGTCTGGATTTTGCTCTGCAATGGTTGAACCTGGCCTCCACCTACACGGTGGCCCAGGTATACAACCTGACTCTGCACTATCTGGCACTTGGTAGCCTTGATAGTTAAACCTGCCTTTTGCAGGGCCTCCAAAACATGTTTCAGGTGGATCAGGTGATCTTCCCAGGTGGAGCTAAAGACAGCAATATCATCTAGATAAGCTGCACAGTATTCCTCCAGGCCTGAGAGGACTTGGTTCACCAACCTTTGAAATGTGGCAGGTGCATTTTTCAGACCAAACGGCATTACCACAAATTGATCATGTCCACCAGGGGTTGAAAATGCTGTATTTGGCTTTGCATCATCAGCTAGTCTGATCTGCCAGTAGCCAGCTGTCAGGTCAAATGTGCTCAAAAACTTGGCAGATGCCAATCTGTCTATGAGCTCATCTGCCCTGGGTATTGGATGGGCATCTGTCCTGGTGACAGCATTGAGACCTCTGTAGTCCACAAAAAACCTCATCTCTCTTACCATCTTGGGTGTGAGGTTTAGGCACAAGGACTACTGGACTGGCCCAGTGGCTCTCTGAGCGTTCAACAACTCCCAATTCGAACATTTTCTGGACTTCTGTCCTGATATAGTCCCTGACATGATCAGGTTGCCTGTAAATCTTACTTTTAACAGGCAGACTGTCCCCAGTGTCCACTTCATGAGTGCACCAGGTAGTCTGACTTGGAGTCAGTGAAAACATATGTCTGCTGCTGATCAGTGAGGCTGCCTGCCAAGGCTACACTATCAACTGACCCATCGTCAGGGTTCTGAGAGAGCAGGTCTGGGAGAGGATCACTCTCTTCCTCCTGTCCTTCATCAGCAGCCATGAGCAAGCCCATGTCTGCCCTGTCAACATAAGGGTTCAGTCTGTTGACATGAGGCACCCTGTGGGGGCTCCTGGGAGTTCCAAGGTCAACCAGATAGGTGACTTCTCCCTTCTGTTCAACAATAGTGTGGGGTCCACTCCACTTGTCTTGAAGAGCTGCTGGGGCCACTGGCTCCAACACCCACACTTTCTGCCCTGGCTGGTAAACAGTCAGCACAGCCTTTTAGTCATGCCAGGCTTTTTGCAATTCCTGACTAGCCTCAAGGTTTTTGGATGCCTTTTTCATGTACTCAGCCATCCTGGAGCGGAGACCAAGTACATAGTCCATAATGTCTTGTTTGGGAAGTTTGAGAGGTAACTCCCATCCTTCCTTCACCAGACAAAGGGGTCCTCTTACAGGATGTCCAAACAAAAGTTCAAAAGGGCTGTAGCCAACCCCCTTTTGTGGGACTTCTCTGTAGGCAAATAAAAGGCAGGGCAGCAGGATGTCCCATCTCCGCCTGAGCTTTTCAGGGAGACCCTTAATCATTCCCTTTAAGGTCTTGTTGAATCGTTCAACTAGACCATTGCATTGTGGGTGATAGGATGTGGTGAACTTATAGTTCACTCCACACTCCTTCCACATTGCAGTCAGGTAACTAGACATGAAGTTTACACCTCTGTCCGAAACAACCTCCTTAGAGAAGCCCACTCTTGAGAAAACTTCCAAAAGGGCTCTTGCCACAACAGGTGCTGTGCTGTAGTGATCCTAAGTGGAATAGCTTCTGGGTATCTGGTGGCATGATCCACTACCACCAGAATAAACCTGTGCCCAAAGGCTGTTTGGTGATCCGTTGGTCCAACAATGTCAATCTCTACAAGTTCAAAGGGAACCCCCACCACCGGTAGTGGTATAAGGGGGTCCTTTGTAGTGCCGCCTGATTTGCCACTGGCTTGGCAGGTGACACAGGAGCGACAAAACTCCTTGGTGTCTTCTGACATGTGAAGGCAGTGAAAGTGAGGGACAAGCCTGTCCCAAGTCTTGTTCTGGCCAAGATGTCCTGCAAGGGGAATATCATGGGCTAGTGTCAAAAGGAAGTCCCTGAATGCCAAAAGTATGACCAACCTCCTGGAAGCTCCAGGCTTGGGGTGTCTAGCCTCTGAATACAGGAGCCCTTCATCCCAATAGACTCTATGGGTTCCACTAGCATTCCCTGCAGCCTCAGCAGCAGCTTGCTGTCTGAGGAGTTCAAGAGAAGGGCAGTCCAACTGCGCCTGCCTCAGATCTGCCGTGGAAGGCCCCCCTGTCCCAAGAAACTCAACCTGATCAGGCTCAAGCTCTTCTAGGACAGGTCCTTCTTCAGGCTCACAATCAGCTTCCTCAGAAGGCTGATCCTCTTCCTGAGGCAAGGGGGAAGGCACTGCCTTAACCCTACTGCTTCTCCTCCTGGTAGGCAACTGGTCCATTATTCCAGAATCCAGGGCCTGTTCAGTGTTGGTTGCAATTTTCGACCTGTGACCTAGTCACAGCAAGCACATGTGCTGAGATGCCTAACATTTCTGCATGTGTCCTATACTCCACTTCAGACTGGCTGAAGTCTCTAGGTCATTGCCAAGCAAACATTCTACAGGGAGGTCTGAGCTAACAACAACCTTCTTTAGGCCAGGTACCCCTCCCCAGGAGAAATTAACAACTGTCATACTGTGTGTGGTAGCAACATTGCTAGCATTGGTCACTAGGTAATTTTCCCCTAGTATGATCTGGGTGTCACCATTGTGACACTAGCACATGTGTCATTGTAGGCCTGTGCCACTTTTTCATTAATTAAAGGAGTTTGTCTGTACTTGCCCAAGTTATTGGGACTCACAGTAGAGGACATGGGTATGTCCACATCACAAATCAAAACAGCTTGAGTTGGTATCCTGACTAGGCCAGAATCCATCTCAGTTCCCAGGGTTTACCCTACTACACCCTTCTGTTGAGAACCACCACTTGTAGCTGAACTAGGGGAAACAGTTGCCTTAGGGGCAATGGTGGCTGGAGCTGTCTCCTTCTTGGTGCATTCACTGGTCCAGTGAGAATTTACTTTACAAACTTTGCACCATAATTCTTAGGACCTTCTTTATTTTTAGATTGGTGGATCCCCCACCATTAGAAGCTTTTCGGGGACCTTTAGAAGACTTCTGGTCTTTTGCTTTCTCGCCACCCTTTTGGTCACCACCTTGGTTCTGTAACTTCTGCTTCACCCTGGTTCTGACCCATTTGTCTGCCTTCTTACCCAATTCTTGGGGAGAGGTGAAATCAGAGTCAACCAAGTGCTGATGCAATAACTGTTCTGACAATTATTAAGAATATGTTCTCTCATTATAAGGTTATACAATCCTGTATAGTCACATACTTTACACCCCAGTAACCATCCTTCCAGAGCCTTAGTAGCACAATCTACAAAGTCAGTCCAGTCCTGAGTCTGTGTCTTCTGGGTGTCTCTGAACAGCAACCTGTACTGTTCAGTGGTTAGGCCAAACCCATCTATTAGAGTACTCTTCAGGACATAGTATTTGTCAGCATCTTCTTCTCTAACAGTGAGGAGTTTGTCTCTGCCTTTCTCTGCGACGGAGAGCCACAACATTGCTGCCCACTGACTTTGGGGTACCTGCTGTACTTTGCAGGCCCTCTCCAAAGCAGTTATCCACTTGTGGATGTCATCCCAAATCTGATAGGGAGGGACAATTTTGTTGAGGTTTCTATGGTCATGAGACCTTTCCCTACCACTAGGGTTGTTGCTGCCACCAGTGGGCTCAAGCCCACACAATTCTTTCTCTCTTTCAAGAGCTAGGGTCTCTTTTGCAAGGGCAATTTCTTGCCTCTTGATCCTAAGCTTGACTTCTTTCATTCTAGCTTCATGCTCTCTTCTCTGAGGGGAAAACATTCTCCTTAGAGCTGAGGCATTGGACCCTACTGACGAGTCAGAATGTTCCGATTCATCTGAAAGAGATCTGTGTCTTCTGTTCTGACCATTAGGGCTAATTGGAGGTCTGGAGTGAGGTCTTCCTAGGTAGTCCTGTGTTTCCCAGGTTGATGTCATAAACCTCATCCTGGCCTACATCCTCATCACCAGCATCATCATCCTGGTGGGGAACCCCACTAGGATCTTCTTCTGATGAGGGATGGCCCCTCTCCCTGCTACCCTGTGTATCTGTGTCTGATGCTTTTTAGGTCTCGCCCTGGCGAAAGCGCGAAGCGCGCTCTCGCCACGAGACTGTAGCTGTCGGCTCAGCCGACAACTAGTGGAGACAAGAGATGGCCACGCGCAGATTCAGAAGCATGGCAGAGTCGGATTCAGACACGCGCTTTGGGATTTGGTCGCGCTCGTGAGCTTGTACCGTAGACAGCTCACGTCGCGCAGCTTGTGTTTTCTATTTCCTGTCTATTCCTGTCTTTGTTTACCTGGGTTTTGGTCTCCATTGTTTCCTTTCAGTTTCTGGTTTCTATCTCGTTTTATTGTGCCACACACTTTGCCTTCGCACCCTTTCTTCTTTGTATTTCTGCTCTTTACTCTTTCTTTTCCCTAATTTATGTTATTGCCCCCGGCCCCCCCATCCCCGAGGCCCCATCTGCTTCCATTTGCCAGGGCCTGTTCTCTGTTCTTTCCTGTCGTTTGGAAGTCTTCGTTTTTTTTCCAAGCGGGAGACATTGATGCAAAGGCAACTTAATTATTACAAATCAATTAAAAGGTGCCGTTAGTGAGAGGGAATCCGGGCCCGGCCTTCTAGTCGCCTCCCCGTCTTTCACTCATCCACTTATTTTATTTCCCTGCTTCCGCCCTCCCTTCCTCTCCAACCTCCACAAACGCGCCTTCCTTCTCTGCGCACTCCTCTTTTCTTCCCCCCTCCCCCTATTTCTCCCGCCGTTCCTAATTTCTATCCTATCTCTCTTCTTCCCTCCGCCTTCCTTGATTTTTCTTCTCTTTCCTTTTTCCCCCTCTCGCTTCAACCTTTCGTCCACCCTTTCATCCGTTCTCATTGAGTCCCTTGCCCCATGCCCTTCTTCCTCATACCCCCACCCTTTCCTTCTTTTTTTATTTCCTTTTATTTCCCATTTTCCTTTCCTCCTTCCTCCCAACTTTCCTATCCGCCACATTCGCTCCTTTTGCTTCATTTATTCTTTTCTCTGTTCAACCCTTCTCCTGTTTGTTCGCATCCCCCCTGCACTTTCGTTTTCCTCTTCTTTTCCCACCCACCCTTTAACACCCCTACTAGTTGTTGATTGCCCTCTGTTTCCTCTTGCTTTTCATTCTTTCCTTTCAGATTCCTTCTGCCCCGTGCCCTCCGTCCTGCCCCCTCGTCCATTCTAATCTCTTTTACTGCCCGCTCCCTCTTCCTTCCGCCGCTCGCTCACACAGTTTCCCCTTTTCGGTGACTCACCCTCTATTTCTTCCTTTTCACCCCCCCCCCCCCACCCCCCTCAGTATTCCCAGCCGTCCTTAGGGTTCCATTCTTGGCTGATGTCCCCCCTCCCATCCCATGCCCCCCTTTTCACCAAGCGCTGCCCTCCACCTTCCTTCTCTGCTCCTCCCACTTGTGCCCCCATGCACCGTGGGTCCCACCTTCTTTCCCTGCCCTCCCCCGCCCACACCTTGTTCTGAGTCATCTGTCACTAAAAGATTTACTAGGTGCTGGGTGGTTTGGACTCTGTCCTTGTCTTAACTTTCTGACAACACACAAGCTTCTCAAATCTTGGAAACTAAAGGTGTCATACTTAATTGTCTGCACATGGCTGACATCTGGCAGAGAGGTACTACCTCCTGCTCTTAAAGACATGACTAGTGAGGTGTGGTGTGTGCACCTACCTACACTACTTGTTTTCCTACTAGAACCTCTCTAGGAGTTGTAGTCAGGGTGTGCTAAGCCCTTACCACCTTCAGTAGAACTTATGTATTATAAGACTTGATTCATATGTACCTACAGGTAACTTGATGTGATTTTTCAAATGATAGTCTCAAGACTATTTGGTAAAGCAATGCAAGCTCTTATCCCATTCGCTGCCTACCAATGTGAGAAGTTAGCCTGGCATTTGATGTCCACTACAGTGTAATCAACCCTTATTGATGGTGGTTGTAAAGTCAACCTTATAAAAAGCTATCCTAGTGGTAGCGTGGACCAGCAGTCATCAGGCTAAGACTCCAGTAAGCTATGTTAAGCAAGTTGTTTTACCAATTATAATCCCTTGAGTACCAAATGAAAGCACACCACACAAGGTATATATCAAATATATATGTATTTATTTGAAACACAACCCCTCTGCACTCTTTATGAGGTCAGAGGTAAAAGTACAATACAAGTTACTTAATTGGCATACGAGTTGCACAGTATACGTTTTGCCCTAGGGGCCTCACAACCCATATACTAAAATAGTGGTATAAGAACCACATCTGAGATAGAAAGTAGGCCTAGGGCTTAGGGAATCGCTGGGGCTTCTAGGAACAACCAAGGGTTAGGAAGTAGGAGGCCCACAGGAGATGCGTGCAGTGTCTAAACACAGCCGCGAGTTACCATTGACTTTCTATGGGAAACAAACAAGTTACAAATTTACAGTTTAAGGATACTTCCGGATGGACTACGATGAAACCCTTTTAGACTTAGACACTGGGAGGGCCAATACCCTCGAGACTACCAGAGTACTCACCCACGGAAGCCGGGTGCATAGGTGTCTTTTGATGTCGGGTTTCGTCATCGATTTCAGTGGAGAGCTGCAAAGAAGTGCTGCAGGCGACTAGAGGAAAAGTGTCCCGATGGATCCAAGGGTGGATTGAAGATCTGAAGAACCTGAAAACAGAAGGGACAGAGTCTGGGTCACTTGCCAGTGACCAGGATGGTGATGGAAAGCTGCCAGCCAATGTCGGGTGATTTTAGGTGAAAAGGTGAAGCTTGTCTCTTCAGCCACGAGGTCCAGGAGGTGTTGACGACAACCAGGAGCTGGATTCGAGCTGTCCCACGAAGGATCTAGTTGACTGCCATGTCGGTATCCGGATTGGACCCAACAAGCCTTGGCAAACGCAATCCACACAAGATGTCGAGATTGGCTTTGGTGCAGACCAGCAAGATCTGTGGCGCTTCTCCTTTGTAGGGAAGCTGGAGCAAGCCTGGAGCAACCGGGAAAGCAAGTCACATTCAAAAGGAAGTCTTCCGGGGGCTCACTAGCCAACGGACTAGGAACCGGGAAGACGCGTTGAGCTGAAATGCAAAAGCGGGGCCCACGGGACACTCGTGGAGTGTGGGTGCCTGAGCTTCGGTGCAAATGGTGCTCGGGGCTGGGGCTTCAAGTACCCCAATGCACAACTGCGAGATACCTCGGGAGTCGATGCAAGCAAAATGCAGGATGTCCAGGAGTTCCGGTCCCACGTCTCTCGTGTCAGCCACGGGTCTCAGCTTTGCTGTGAGCGAAGGTCGGGGTCAGAGATGTCTGGAAGCCATGTCCTGTGTCGCAGATTCTTCTGGATCCGGCGGGAGCCTCGAAAATGCAGACCGGCAAAGTTGCCGTTGGTGCCTGCTTGAACAGGGTGGTCAGTCCTTGACCACAAGGGAGATGTCTTCCATCTTTCAGTCGGAATGGAATGGAATGTCGAAGGTCCAGGATTTATGCTTCAGAGTTTGGTCCAGGGTAATCTAAAGTCCTAGGGACTGGGTTCCTATACCTGTACTACGTTTAGGGGCTGGACTACCTTTAAGGTCCCTCCTATGGGTGGACCTGGGAAGGGGGTGGTTACACCCCTTTCCCTTTGTCCAGTTTCGCGCCAGAGCTGGGGCAGAGTGCCCCAGCAACCGGTTTGAACTGGGAAATGCATGGAGCACCTAGTGTGCCCCAGGCAGTGTCTGGAAAGCATTCACTTAATGCAGCCTCCCTGCCCCAATACACAAAAGTTTGTCTGAGGAGGTGCCACCACCTCCTTGGACAGGAAACCTATTGTCCAGACCTCCCCTGCCGGAGTTTCGTCCAGCAGCAGGAGGGTGGACTCGTGTCTGTGGCAGCAGCATCCATTTTGTGATGCTGAGGCTCTGTTTAACTTTAACGGGGTTTACCAGTAACTACATGTCTTCTCCCTCTAGAAGGGTGGAATGCTACCCCCGCCACCAGGACTGGCCGGGCGGTAGTATACCAAAGTGTTTGACACCTTACACAACATGTTTTGATAAAGCCAAACCAAAGTTAGCATTAACCGCGAGGATTATAATGCACTTAAGAGTATAAGGTATGGCTATATCATAGAACAACTATAAGGAGATGCTTCCGAAAGCTGCAGAGGGGCTCAGCTCATGCTAGGGCACCTCTCACATAAAACCAAGCACTCTACCTCCAGGATTGTCGAGGTCTGCCATAGGACTGACTTATAGGTGTATATGTGTCTATATAGGTATACTATATTTAAGTAAGGGGTGATTACAACACCTTACCCAGACTGTGTGAACAGACCTGTGGTGTCAGTTTGGGAGGCAAACCAGGGGTGGCACAATACATGCTGCAGCCCCTGGTAGGCCTAGGGTGCACCTATGCCCTGGGTACCTAGGGTATACTATACAGGGGCTCACAGGGGTGACCCAGTAACCAATCTGGTATGTACCTAAAGTACATGGTATCAATTTAGAGAGAGACAGCTAGGCTGTGGGCCTGATTAGCAGGGCCACAGTCAGACTAAAGTCGAAAAACCAGAGAATCACAGCAAAAAGTGGGGGTAACCATAGGAAGCAGACCCTATCCTACATCCAATGTGTATTAAAAATAACACTTCTGTAATTAAAAATTATATCATAGTATTTATTGTTTCAATACAATAAAAATTCCAACTTTCATTAATAAAATATGCTATTGATCACATATTATAAATATTTAAAAGACAATAAAATGTAAAACACACTTCTTCCCATCATTATATAAAATTCATAACACATAATAAAAGTAGTTCTGTTTAATTGGATGGATGGTGATGAAAGACTGGTGATGCAAAATTTAGGTGGAATAAAGAGTTTAGCCCACTTTTTAAAGGACATATATTGCAAAAACATCTATTAATACTGTATCCAATCAATACACTATTAACAACATTAGCATTGCATTATACAGCTACTCTTATTCTTCTACTTGACAGTACTCAGACTAAACGGGTCCAAGACTGAGATACTCCTGATGGGCCACAAGGAGCCATCTCTGCCAACTCACCTTTGGCCTAGCTGCCTAGGTGACCCTCCCGCACCCAAGGAAGAGGTCAAGAGCCTTGGTGTGTGGATCGAGAAGGACATGAGCTTTAAGACCCAGGCTAAAAAGACAGCAGGAACATGTTTCGGGTTACTCAGAGCCTGCAGGAAGATCTTCCCCCTGCTCCCCGACACCGCAAGAAGGCTCCTCGTTCAGGGTCTAATCCTAGCAAGATTAGATTACTGTAACGCCATCTACCTGGGAGCTCCTGAAGCCACCCTAAACACTCTGCAAAAGGTCCAAAACGCCGCTGCCCGCCTACTCACGGGAACACCAGGAAGATCCTCCGCCAAACCGGCTCTTAAATCCCTTCACTGGCTCCCAGTGAGAGAAAGGGTCGTCTTCAAAGCCCTCTGCTTGGCCCATAAAACCCTCAACAACAACGGCCCCCCTCTTCTCAAAGAAATCCTAATTCCCTACAAAGCGGACAGAGATCTTTGATCCAGTACAGAAAATCTCATCGCGACTCCCAGAGTCAAAAAAGCCAAGACTGGCGGCCGTCGTTTCTCGGTTCACACGGCCAAACATTGGAACCATCTTCCACGAAGACTCAGGATAGAACCGAACTATCTCCAGTTCAGAAAATCCCTTAAAACCTCCCTTTTCCCCCAAACATAATGTCATCAGACGGCAGAAACCCCTGGAGAAGCAGGTCAGCGCTGGGATGCTCTTTGAGTTACTACGCGCTTTACAAAACCATTAAATAAATAAATAAATAAATACTCTTATATAGTCATGATGGGTTCTCTTGCTTAAACTTGTTATTTATCTAATTATTGAAAAACCCATCACCACTTAGGATTCCATCTCACATTAGTGGCTCCTCTGTGCTTGATAAATTCTATTAAACACTTTCATGATCCCCTCTAAAATGTATTACCATCATTTTGGAAATCGTTTTTTTCCTTTTTAATTCCATACTTAGTTTCAATTCAATCACATATGGCATCAATATGGATCAATCTTATATTTCTTGATCATTATAGCAATCCTAGTTTACTTATATTTGGTTGACACATATGCTTCCAACTGATTGTATCCATGGCCTTGCCGTGCGCTGTCAGCTGAAGTATATTTGAGAGCGAACCAACCACATTCAATAATCTATCTTGTCAAACCACCCATGAGTTGTCAATTTATTTTTTTGAGATCCTTCATGCACTTTGCAAATAATGTGCGCATTTTGCAACCTCTGGCAAGGTCACTTGAGCCCCCCAAAGAGGATCTTGGGCACTCAGCCCTCAATCTCATTCTCACCTTTTTATCAAAATGCTGCCTAATCTTCTCTACTAAATAGTCTCCCACCTTCTACTCTGGTATCAATTATTAAATTCCAGATTGTTATAGATGCTCTGCTTCAAACATGTCTGAGTGAACTATTCCATTATATGTCACTCCCGAAGGAATGACAGTCATGGTCTACAACCACCCAGATCTTTGTCTGATGTCTGATCACCATCAGTGACCCCCACCCATTATGGCGGACCCTGACGTTCATTCGATGTCTGCAGCAACGTCTTTGCAAATCTTTCCAGGTACTACTGCCTCTGGAGAAGAAACATGATTAATGTACGGGCACTTTTAAAAAAGGATTCTCATGATTTGTTGAACCACTCCAGGGGACCTGCCTCATGTTTTCTAGGTGCCTTCTTAGGCCATTGACCATCCAATCCCTCACATTTATCCTGACTTTACCCTGCTAGGTTAAACTCTTCCCAAACAAGTTGGGGAGTCTTATCATCGGCATGAGGAGCTGTCCATGAATAGGCCTGCAGTTTCTGAAACTTCCTGGGAAGGGTCCTTTCTGCATTATGACAGACCTTGCCCCGATGGGAGCCACTCGTTTCCACTCCATCAAAATACAGTGAGTATTTGTGATCCTTCAAGAAATCAATTCTATGATGGGGTAGGTCACAGTATAAAGCCCCTGACATGCCCCAGTTATTGGCGTTCAACATTAAAATACTCCCTCATGGGGATGAATCTCACTGCATTTGCAGTGTTACCTAAGCTGAGCAGGGTTGAAAGTTGGCAAAAGAACACTTTAAAGTAGGTATTCCCTGCATGCATTGGTCCTATCGGGAGGCCTCCTCTCCGCCCACTCTGACTGGGCATGCTTTGGGAGCACTCTACACTGACTGACACTGCACAGCACCACTGAGTGCCATCCCTCTGGTTAAACGCAGGGGCTTCCCCTGTTAAGGGCCTATTGCTTCTACTTGCCAGAGAAAAATAACTAACATCAAAATCAGAGTAAAGTAATTACACAAGGATCGTCTTAACTATGACTCCAGCAGATCTTTAAGTTTACAGGCCACCCTGCAGCCCCACCAGTGTCTTGCTACATCAGACACCCTTTGGAGCAGGGTGTATGCCTCAATTTTAATTTCAAAAGGTGAAAGTTTGTTTGATGTCTATATCCAGCTGATCAAAAGCAGCATTATTTTACGCATTGGACAAGGACGAGTGTAAAGATGATGTAAGCAGAGACTTTTGAATTTATTTTTGGTGGAGGCAGCATGTGTGGCAGACACCATCTGGCGGAGGAGTCAAGCTATCCTGGCTGAAGACGGCTGATAGCCAGAAACCGGTCCTAGGATGCCAGATTCCGGTCCAAGGAAGACATGGCTTGGCAGTTCGGTGTGGACTGTTCCCATGAGGCACAGGGTCAAGACTGATTTGCATATGGCCATGTCTAAACTGGGGTGGCGTGTTGAGCAAAATAACGATCGATTAAACCCAGATCTGTGACTGGGGGTGAATGTTTTGCCAGTGTGCAACATTCCGTCCATCACCTTGTGTGTTTTACCATCTAGCGGAGGCCCAGATGTTTTGGTGGAAAGACTGTCACACTCGGAGGCCAGGATCCTTATTCGGGTCTGCACGTTTGGGAAGAACGATATTTTGGATGGTGCAGTGTTTGAAGTGTAAACTTCTGCGCATTTCACAGCGCGAACCTACAAGTTTCATCTCTGGAGGTTCCCTCTGAGGTGCGCGTGCTCCCTTACCGTTTGCCATTGTGGTGTGGAGTGTGCTACAGAGCAAGTGATGACTCCATTTGAATGTCCATTCTTGCAGGACAGTGTTGTGCAGTGCTGTAGTTGCACGCCTGTGCCTGGAGCCGCACAGCACATATTTTATTGTGTGCCGCCATCTTGGTTTTGGAGCAAGCTGTCCAGTACCAGCCTGGATTCTAACCGAGCTCCGCTGTTCCAGTATGGTGGGAAGTGCTGTGATCACCTGTATTGGAAGTTCGCATAGCAGGATGTTTGTTAAGTGGGAAGGAACGTCAAGTGCGCTGGGGCATGCACAGATGAAACGAGGCCCTTACTGCTTCGTCCGACTGCCGTCTTAAGTCATGGAGGCTATGGACTGTACATTGCTGTTTCTCTTTTTGCCTCAAGTCGACTGGTTGAACTGACGTTTTGTAGTGGGATAGGGTTTAACATCGTAATTCTGATAGCCTCTATGCCATCCTGTCATCGCTGATTTGCTGCATTCCTCCATGACATGTGTCAGAAAACAGGAGTATAAACCCATCAACCGATTGGGATTGGGGTCTGAAGAGGTGCATATGAAACAATATCCCAAGGGGTATAATTATACAGATTAATAATAAATTACTGGTAAGGATATCTCTACAGTATTATCCTAAAAGAATCAAGGAGTCAAGTGTTTCATTCAAAGTAGTGCTAAAAAAGCATCATTTTTTATATACTGGTCAAGAAAGGATGGGGGAAGGAAGGGGAGAACAATGGGAGGGGGGGCAATAAACACAATTAATTACAGCACTGTGAGAACAATTAAACAAATGACAAATGACAAGTATCAGCCCAAAAGGTTGTACAAGGTGCACGAGTGCAGTGAATTGTGACACTACGGCAGCGCAAGTGACAAGAGATACAGCGTGAGCTGCGCAAAGTGCAAGGTGCAAATATATACAGTGACAATACAATGGTTTCCAGTTCAATTATGGTATCCTAATTTAATCTTTCTAAGGAGAACCACTGTAGGGGGGCGCCTAAAGTCTGGCTGTTTGGTCGACGACGTTTCGATCCGGTTGAATGAGGATCATCTTCAGGACATACAGGGCTGGGTGCAGTGCGTTGATCAATGAATATCTGATCAATAGAAGGGAGTTAGCTTGGGGTCAGGCCAAATAAGGTCCAGGTCCGGGCAGCACGTGGAGAACAGCAAATTACTTGAATTGGCTACAGTGCTGTAATTAATTGTGTTTATTGCCCCCCCCCCTCCCATTGTTCTCCCCTTCCTTCCCCCATCCTTTCTTGACCCGTATATAAAAAATGATGCTTTTTTAGCACTACTTTGAATGAAACACTTGACTCCTTGATTCTTTTAGGATAATACTGTAGAGATATCCTTACCAGTAATTTATTATTAATTCCTCCATGACAGGCACACCAGGGTAAAGTACTGCGTACAATGAACAAGTTACCTTGGATTGTCCATGCTATTGTATGACAATTGTTTTCTAAGCAGGTCAGCGCCGTCTCCTCCTCCTGCTTCAACACCCTCTGCATGCTTCGCAGGATCTACAAGTGGATCCCCACCAAAACAAGCACGTTCATCCAGACCCTCGTCAGCAGTAGACTGGACTACGGAAACACACTCTAAGCAGGAGCCCCGGCCACACTCCTGAAATGGCTCCAACGCATCCAGAACGCCTCAACACACATGATCCTCGACAACCCTCGCCGCAGCCACTTTACACCCCACTTGCGGAACCTACACTGGATTCCCATCGACAAGAGGATAACCTTCAAACTCCTCACCCATGCACACAAGGCACACCACAACACAGGACCAGCATACCTCAACAGCCGGCTCAGCCTCTACACCCCCACCCGCCAGCTCTATTCCGCAGACGGCGCCCTCGCCACAGTCCCCCGCATCCAAAGAGTGACCGCTGGCGTCAGATCATTCTCCCACCTCGCCGCCATGACATGGAACACCCTCTCCATCTGCCTGCAGCAAAACGAAGACTTTCTAACCTTCAGGAGACTTCTCAAGACCTGGCTCTTCGAACAGTAGCAGCTCCCCCCCATAGCGCCTTGAGACCCTCACGGGTATGTAGCGCACTTTATAAATACTATGATTGATTGATCGATTGCCATGTATTAATCTAGTCTTTGTTTTGCTGCAATGTTTTCTTTCACTTTTCTCAACGGATCGTATCAGTTTAAGGGTTATTTGTTGTTTTAAAGTATGGTGTGGTTACTTGTGCAATATATATTTTCTTTTAATTTTAGTTGGAGACAGTATAGTTGTAGTGTGATGCTAATGTGGGCATGGTATGTAGGAGACGGTGTTGTTAAGGATATTCCTGTGTGGGTATCTTTACTGTGTGTCAGCCATGATACTCCATTTACAGTGCATGTGTCATTTACTATTGGACGCAAACTTTCCATGGGAATTGTTACTGAAATTCTGTTAGGTCAAGTATTTCCTGTGACAATGTGAATTCCTACCTGTGCGCAAATTCCTGTGAGTGGAATCATCACCTATATTTCTGTGTTGTTGATTTGAGGTTCTGTTATTGATTTGCAAGTTTTCCTGTACGTGGGAATTTTTACTGTGATTCTACCACGTTATAAGGTTTCCTGTGACTGTGTGTAAGTTTCTTGTGCATGGAATCATCACTTATAGTACTTTCCGGATGGTTTGATTTTTCTGATTTGGTACATAAGTTTTCTGTGCCAGGGAAATATTGCTGTCATTCTACTATGTGATAAGGTTTTCCATGACTGTGTGTATTCCTACTTGTGTGCAAGTTCCTTGTGCATGGAATCGTCACCTATATCACTGTCATGGTGGTTTGAGTTGTCTGTTACTAGTATGTAAGTTTTCCTGTACGTGGGAATTTCTATTGTGATTCTGCTGCGTTAGAAGGTTACCTGTGACAATGCGGATTCCTACCTGTGCGCAAATTCTTGGACGGGAATCATCACTTATTTACTGTCATGTTGTTTGTTGATTTTACACTAAATGTCCTTGATTCAAGGTTGAAATGTGGATGTATTCTCGCATTTTCTTCAGTGTGGGGTGCTGGTTGCCCATTGATTCCTATTGCACCTTATGCCTTGTTTAGGGGATGACCTGTGAGGTGTTTCACCCATTGCTTCTGTACGAGGTTAGTGTTTTTGTAGGGTCTGTGTGTAGGAGAGTTCTTTGTGGTGTAGATGTTTGGTAGGTGTTGGTGGTGGTGTCTCAGTGGATTTGAAGTGCAGTGCCTCATTATTATTGGTGAAATGAAATGAAATGAAAAGGGGTTTTATTGAGCGCGACTGCTGCCTTTAGGCGTCCAAGCGCTGGGAAGAAGAAATTGTGCCTCACGAAGCAACAGCTTGGAGAAGAGTTCAGTTGGTAAAGAGGAAGGTTTTAAGCTGTTTGAGGAATGATAGAAGGTTGGAATTCGATCTTAGATGTACAGGGAGTGAATTCCACAACTTAGCTGCGTTGAGCGAAAACGATCTTCCTCCTTATCTTTTGATCCGGGGGACAACAGCTAAAAAAGCGTGAGTAGAGCGAAGTTGTCTGCTGGGGCAGTAAGGGGAGAGGAGGGAATGGTTGATCTTGGGACCGGCTCTCCAAAGGGCTTGATTGGATACGCACAGGGCTTTGAATTTTATTCTCTCCCTGACGGGGAGCCAATGTAGAGTTCTCATCCCGGATTCTATTGATGCTCTACGTGTGATCTGAAGCAGCATGCGTGCAGTGCAGTTCTGGACCCGCTGGAGTTTTTGCAGCACATATTCCGGTGCCCCCAAGTACAGGGCATTGCTGAAATTGAGTCGGGATTGTATTAGGCCCTGTATCACAATCTGTTTGGCTTCAAAAGGTAAGAGTGGAAGGATTTTTTTGAGCATCCTGATAAGCCTGAAGCAGATTGCAGATGTTTTCGTTGCTTGGGTATTGAGAGTTAAAGATTTGTCCAACAAAACCCCTAGACTTTTTATGTTATCTTTCGGGGTAGGTGGTGTGCCCAGGCTGATTGGGCATAAGCGGTCGATAGTGAGCAGCGCTGGGGGGCCGAGTAGCATAAGCTCGGTTTTATCTCCGTTGAGATTATGAGAGGATGTCGTCATCCATCTCCTGATCTCTTCCATGCATGCCGCCAGGTTGGTCTGTGCCAGCTCACTGTTCTTCTGTGCAAGGAATACCACTAACTGTTTATCGTCCGCATATGTAATGATCTTAATGTCATATGGGCGGACGATCTCAGCCAGTGGTCCCATGTACACATTGAACAGCGTGGGGCTCAGCGACGATCCCTGCGGAACCCCACAGTCCAAAGGCTTGCTTATGGAGGTGGAATCTCCCTCAAAGACTTGGAAAGTCCTTCCACTCAGGAAGGATCCCAACCAGGCCAGAGCATCCCCGGACACTCCTAAATTGGAGAGTCGACACAGCAGAGTTTTGTGACATACCGTGTCGAATGCGGCACTCAGATCGAGGAGGATAACTGCCACTGATCCTCCTCGGTCCAGAATCCGCCTAGCTTCTTCTGTCACGGCTAGCAAGGCAGTTTCCGTCCCATGTTTGGGACGGAACCCTGTCTGCGAGGCATTGAGTAGATGGTTGCACTCAAGATACCTTGTTAGGTGGAGGTTAATGTGTTTTTCCAAGATCTTACTCGCCCAAGGCAGCAGGAAGATTGGGCGGTAATTGTTGAGGTTATTAGGGTCCAGGTTTGGCTTTTTCAGGAGTGCTCTCACCGTGGCTTTCTTCCAGAGGGGTGGAACGCTGCTTTTTATTAGGGAGTTGTTGAGCAGCTCCATAAGAGTGGGGAGAATGACTTGGCTGGCGGCGACCATTGAACGGGGTGGGGCTGGGTCACTGGGTGAGCCTACCTTTACTTGAAGTGTCAAGGGTTCCAAAGACTCTAGGTCCAGCAAAGGTAAGTGATTCAGAGTTATTTGAGGAGAGAGCTCTGCTTCCAATAGGGGCTGGAGAACATCAGTGGGGGGTTCCAATAATGGGCTAGCGAATGTGACATAAATTGTATTTATTTTCTGGTAGAAAAATTCAGCTAGGTCATTACAGCGCGCAGTGGGGTTGTCATTAGGAGCTGTGGGTGGGGGGAGTTTAGTGAGGCGTTTAACTGTTTGATAGATCTCTCTCGGTTTTGATCTGTTTAGTGAGGCGTTTAACTGTTTGATAGATCTCTCTCGGTTTTGATCTAGCCATCATTATTTGTCCATTGTAGTAAGTGGATTGAGACATTTTTATTTCAAGTTTGTAGGCTCGGATAGCTTCCCTATAGATGACTTTGTCTGTAGTGGCATATTCCAGGCGCCACTTCCTTTTGAGCTTCTTACAATGGCGTTTTTTCGTTCTGAGCTCCTCTGAATACCATGGGGAAGTGACCCGGGGCCTTTTTAAGCTGATTTCCCGGATGGGGAGTATGGAATCAAGAGACTTCAGAATCCAGTTATCAAAATTCATGTTGTCAGAGGAGGGGTCCTGTGAGAAAGAGGGTCTTGAGTCTGCCAAGGAGCTAGACCACTGTTCTAGAGGGAGCCTGGACCAGTTCCTCATTTTTCACGGAGATGGGGTACGCCAGACGGGTTTGTAAGTGGACCAGGTAAGGGGGATTAAAAAGTGGTCGGTCCACGGAAGATGAATAATGGGGGCTACCTTGAGCTCAGCGCAGTTGCTGAACACAGGGTCCAGCAAATGTCCTTTAATGTGCGTGGGGGTATGGACAAGTTGTTCTAACTGAACTGCGCCCAAGCTCGCGGTTAGCTCTTTTACTACACTATCTAAGCTGTTATCAAAATGAATGTTGAAGTCGCCCAGCAGCGTATAGTTGGAGGGGGAGGAGACCAGTTCTGCTGCTATTGATGGCAGTGTTGTATGAAATTGGTTCAGAGGGCCTGGGGGGTGGTATACGAGGGTTCCTGTAAAGCTCTCATTAGGGGTAAGTTTGAGGGAAAGGGACATGCTTTTGCAGTCGGGGACAGTATCTGAGATGCAATAGCACTGATATAGATCTTTATAGACAATTGCAATTCCCCCGCCCTTCCCCTGTGCCCGGTCTCTGCGTGTAATCTGATAACATGGGGGAAGTGCTTGTTACAGATCAGGGTCGGAGTCAGGGGTTAACCAGGTTTCGGTTAAAAAGACTGCGTCTGGCGCGAGTTTCTCTAGTAATAGTGAAATTTCCGTACTATGCTTTGGCAGAGATCTGCAGTTTAGAAGAAACATAGTAAAGTCCTGTAAGTTAGTTCTTTCCTGGGCAGTGTTGAGCCTCGTCTTGCAATGTGAAGAGAGGGTGGGTAAATTGAGGGGTTGAAAAGGATGGCAGCATCTGTTTTCTGAGGGGGGCCTTAGGTTGTGAAGGGTGCCTAAGCTGTATACCTTCCTAGGGGTCTTGGAATTACCAGGGGTTGTGGCCTCTTGCCCCGGTCGGCCGCGGACGGGCGCAGACGGGCTTGCCTTTGGCGCGCCCGCTGCACGGCTGGGGTAAGCACATTGTTTAAGGGGGAACAGGGGGGGCGTGGCCGAGTGGCAATGGGCGTGGCCTGGCTCGAGGGCTTCCCTCGTAATGGCGGCAATCCCGCGGCAGCGTTAAGATCGGCTGCGCCTCAAGAGTCAATTCCTTCTAATGCTCTGATTTATTCCCCTTTTCATGCTAGTCTGGCTAGCTGGTGTGTTTTGGTGGTTGTAGCAGGATCGGCATGTGTTTACATGTGTTTGCATTTGATGTGTGTGTGATGTCCTTAGGTGTTCTGTGAAGGGGTGGTGTGATGCATGCATGACCCCTGAGGTATGGCATGTTTCCTTGTATTAGTGCTTATATTTTTCCATTCATATTCCTTTATGTAACGCAATGTTTCCACCTAGTATTACATTAATATATTTTTCCAAGCATGTTCCTCTATGTTATGCAATGTTTCTACTTAGCATTTTGTGGTATGGTTGCTGGTTCTGTAAAGGGGGAGATGTGTTATATCTGGTGTTGTACTTTGCATCTTCCCTGTTGCTTTGTCCTTCATCAATAATCTACACCTCGGCTACTGGATTTATTCATTACAACACAGTGACTGGTGACCTATAAGGCTATTTTATTTGATTTATATTTCTCTGTGATTTTGGGAAACAGCCCTGCCAAGTATCACGCACCAGGCGTTTATACTAATGCATTTCAGTGTGGTGATCCGCATCACCGCACTGAAATACAAAGTCACGCATAATAGCGCCTCCTCAGCTGTCAAGCTGGAGCGCTAGTTCAAGTACCATACTGAGACTGAAATTAAGCTGGAGCTCAGCAGCAGCGATATTCCCGGCATGCTTTAGAGCTGGCTCAGAGTCCACAGAGCTAGCTGGTACTCTCACAATGTAACAATATTCAACCGCGACAACCCGACGCGTCTTTGATACATCGGTGAGGACGTGACGCACGCTTCAGTAGCCAAGACGGGACATCCTGCTGCTGCCGCCCGCGGCTGCCTCTAGGAGAATAAAGTTGCAGGCTCTTCAAGTCAATGGCAGCGCTGATCGCACCACGTGTGCCAAGGTACATTATTTAAAAACGGGGGATATCATGACACCTGACAACCCACCGGCGGCTGAGAGCACCGCAGGGACCGCTGAGGTTGCTGGAGTGGTTCCCCAGCAGCGCCAGCCCAGAGAACACAGCACCAGTACACCTAACTATGAAGAGCTGCGAGCCTGTCTCCGAATCATGACCGGCCGCGTTGTTTGCCGTGGGATAAAGTGCGGCCACGAGGGGCGCGTAAAATTGCTTGCCATACTGACAAAATAATTAAAGTGAGCAATATGACAACAACTCCGAAATTTGCTGACCGTGGCATTCAGGAATACTAGGTTCCTAGGAAGAAAAAAAAATGGGACACCCACACTTGTTTCCTAATTAACGCTGCTGCTGAAAGAAATGATTGGAACTAAGAGTCCATGGAAGAACAAAGCTATAAATGCAACTATCCAAATCGAAACAAGGTTGATGCGAAGAGGTCTTTATATAACTTAATTCTGGGTTCCCACGTGGAACACAACCACTTCCTCCACATGAGGACTTTTCAGAGCGTCTGGTGGTTTTAACTAGCAATTGAGCTGGAATTCAGGCCCATTAATATATTCGATGTGTGGTTGGTGGAGAGGTGGGGGCAGAAGTTAGGTGCTGGAGGTAAACTTCTGCCTCTAATCCTTCAAATTAAGTAGCGCATGGGCATGATGAACAGCTGCAGCTGCCTGGTGCCCTGTTTCAAGCAGGCACGCTTTCAGGCAGTGATGCCTGATAATAATGTTTCCTAGCAGGTTTGCGCGAAGCTATAAAGGATTTTTGGAAGCCTTTGTGTAGGTCTCTTGAAAACCTTACATCTTCACAAGAATTGCAAACATTTCCATATTTGTATTTCTGTTAGAAAGACTTTTCTGACAATTTATGCGGCACATTTACATAACGTGAACAAATCGATTTGTCTAAGATAAACTTAACAGGAAAGAGGTTGGGCCTGATGTTCATACAATGTTTACATGGTGTGTGAGCCATCTCTCTTATTGAGTGGTAAATTGTGCTCAAAGCTTCACCAACCCCCCACCTCAAAAACTTTATAGAGAAAGCAATAGATTGCACCTGCTTGTGAAAAGCAATGCTGAGGCCTGCGTGAGACAGCAGAGTTCCAGCCCAGCATTTGTTACTGTGGTTTGCCTCAGTTTGTGCAGGGGATTCTCAGCACAGCATGATCAGTTCATGCTGAGGGAGGTACATGACTCTGTGTATGTCCACCCTTGAAAGATCTACCCTCTTTTTTTTGGGGGGTGGGGGGAGAAGGGGGCGCTATGGAACATGAGACTCATTTACAGGCATTATGGTCTCTCACGTCCTGTTTGGTATAGTCGGTTCCCAGTGTGTAAAGATGCGGAGGAGGCAAATTAGGGTTTCAAAATATGGATTTATTTAGCTCAATCCAAGGACCCACCAGAGCACAGAGCAAAGCTTCTAAATCAGATAAGCTCCAACCGCTCCTCTGATTTAGAACACAAAACGTAATACATTCTAAATTGCATAGGCAACACTCTACAATGACATATTAAAGCTCTACAATGGAAAGGAAAGAAGGATATACCACATGTATCCTTTTTACAGAAAACAAAAAAAGGTGGAAAACCAAAAGAACAAAGAAAAGTAAAACAAAAGAAAGAAAATCAATCCAAAACATAGTCATCAAACTTCTTAGGCAACTTAACAAATCTTTTTGCAGGAACATGAGAATCTAGAACAGATGAACTAGAAGCAGCCACATCGACAGGAGCATGTGAGTCCAAAACTGGGTCTGGACAAGGACTAGAAGACGAATCACATGAATCCTCAGGTGATGGACTGAGGGACGAGTCATATGAGTCATCAAACCAGACATCATCCTCACCATCTCCCTCTTTATCAAAAAAAAATTCTTGGCCAGGTTTCAGAACAACCACAGAACTTTTACACCACCACCCTCTACCCTTGAGGAAAACAGAGGAATCAGAAACTCGTTCCACCAGGAATGGCTTACTGAACTTTGACAAACCCTTAGGAGTATGAGAGGGATTAACAATCCTGACCCAATCGCCAATATTTACAACTTTGCTCTTACAATGATGAAACTTGTCATGATAAGATTTGCCAGACAGCCGTGCAGAGGTGATATTATCCCTAGCTTTAGAGACAGAAGTCTCAAAATTCCCAGACACACAGCTCTTGTTTGCAAAATGAGGTAAAAACAAAGATTTAGCTTGTGTGCCTCTCATAAGACAAAAAGGAGAGACTCCTGTACAGGTATTGGGAGTAGTGTGATAACTCCAAATTTTGTCTTTTAAAAAGTCAAAAACATCCAAATCACTCTCCAATGCAGCTTGGATCCCCTCCTTAAAAAACTTGTTGGCCCTCTCAACCTGTCCATTAGAACGTGGACTATAAAGAGGGGCCCTCTTAGTAGACACACCAAACTTTTTTAAAAAACGCTCCCATTTTACTAGAGGTGAATTGAACACCATTGTCAGACCTAATGAAGGTAGGTGCCCCTTCATGTCTAAAGACATTGTCCAAAAAACCAATGACAGCATCAGTACTGGGATGCTCCACAAAAGAATAATGTAGCCACTTGGAAAAATCATCAACAAGGACAATGAGAAATCTGTTCTCCCTGCCAAGACAATCGTAAGGCCCGGAAAAGTCAATAGAGAGGCTTTCCCACGGACCAGTAGGAGCTTCACAAACAGACAGAGGTTCAGTGGACACCTTCCAATGTTTGTCAGACCTGACACAAACGGCACAGTTGTTGATAAACCTCTCAACAAAGGAATCCAGCCCAGGCCACCAATAGTGACACTTAAGTATCCTTTTAGTACCAGAGATACCAGGATGACCAAAATGAGCCAACCTGACAATCTTCTCTCTAAGGCTACCAGGTGGAACAAATAAATCATTCCTCAACAGAATATCATTTTCAATGGATAACTCACTTGCTACCTGCGCAAAACTCCTCAAAGAAGACTCAATATTATTAACAGAAGGCCAACCACTAACCACATAAGATTTGACTTTAGCTAAAACATTGTCCTTAGAAGCATGATCGTTCCATTCACACGTATCAATACCGGAATTGCTAGATTCCACAGCATCCACAGCAGCTACAACACACTCATGCAGATCAGTGACTTCATCATGAGTATCACCAAGTGGAGGCAACCTGGACAAACAGTCAGCAGCAAAATTCTTCCCACCAGGAATGTGCTGAATCTCAAAATTAAACTCCTGCAGTCTTGCAATCAACCGAACCAACCTAGAGGAAGCGCTACCACTCCTGACCCCATCCATCATATAGACTAACGGTTTATGGTCAGTCACCAAAACAAAGGGTCTACCCCACAAAAAATTCTTCAATTTCTCCACAGCCCACACACAGGCAAGGGCCTCCTTTTCGACCGTGCTATAATGCACCTCAGCACCTCTAACAGCCCTTGAAATAAAAGAGATGACTCTCTCCTTGCCATTAACCATCTGAGTGAAAACAGCTCCTAAACCAATAGCGCTGGCATCCACAGTAACAAAAGATTTCCCCTCAGGATCAAAAGTTTTGAGACTCGGGGCATTGGCAATAAGCTTGATGACACCATAAAAAGCAGAATCATGCACATCAGTCCAAATGAATCTAGCCCCTTTCTTAAGCAATTGCCTGAGAGGCTCAACAACCAAGGCATAACCTTTAACAAATTTTGCGTAGTACTCTCCTAGCCCGAGAAAGGAACGTAAAGCATCCTTGTCCTGAGGTTTACTGGCATTCTCAAGATTACTGATGATATCCTTTTTAGGAAAGATCCCTTCTTGAGTGATTTTATGACCCAAATAGTCAATTTCCTTAACAAGAAATTTACACTTTTCTTTACTCACAGTCATGCCTTTGCTGCTAAGAATCCTCAAGACTGTTTCTAAAGTGACATTGTGTTCATCAATAGACTTAGCGAAAATTAAAATGTCGTCTTGAAAAGACTGTACCCCCTTCACGCCACGAAACAAATTTTCAATTAATTTCTGGAAAACGCTGGCCGCTGACGCCAGGCCAAAAGGCATTCTCAGGAATCTAAATAATCCAAACGGAGTTATGAACGCCGTCAAATCTTTAGACTCCTGATCCAGAGTGACTTGATGGTACGCAGCCTTTAAATCGATAATAGAAAAAATTTTTGCTCCATTTACAGCAGCCAACATTTCCTGTATTCTGGGCAAAGGGTATGTTTCTACTACAATATTTTTATTGAGAGATCGAAGATCAACACAGAGCCTAATCTCTTGGTTCTTTTTAAGGGCAATAACAATAGCCGAAACCCATTCGGAGCTATCAGTAGGTTCAATGATCCCCTGGGAACAGAGACCATCCAAATGCAACTTGAGCTTGTCTCTCACCCCCAATGGTACCATGCGAACCTTGTGTTGCACAGGTAAGGCTCCTTTTTTAAGTTTGATCCTGTGCGAAAAGCCTTTGACCTCCCCCACAACATCCTCAAAGACATTCTTATATTTATTGAGAATAGGAGAAATAGGATAATCCAAAGAAATACTGTGTACAGGCATTTCCCTCAACTGAATAGGATGATCAGATCCAGGACATAAATTAACGCCAAGTTTACCCAGGTCATACCAACCAACAATGTTCTGCCCATCAATTGCGACATAAATTTTGGTGAAAATGACACGAGACTCAAATTTTAATGAGTCCTCAAAGAAGCCTAGCATTTTGATCTTAAAATTACCAAAAGCTTTAGGGTTGATATCAGATTTGGCCAGTTTAACATCCTTCCATCTCTCATAAAAGAAAATATCAGATAAAATGGTCACAGGCGAGCCGGAATCAGCCATAGCCTCAAAGGCAATCTTCCCTACCTGAACTATCCCTAAAGGAGCCTTGAAGGGAAGAAAAACACTATTTATGTAACTGTCAAAGGAATCATCATAAATGGTAATGACTAAATTCTCCAAATCATCATGAACACAAGAAACACTGGAAACAGCGGTATCAGGTTTACCACCCTTCCTTTGAATTCTACAAGAAGATGCAAGATGACCAATCTTACCGCACTTGGTACATTTCCTCTTGAGAGCAGGACAATCTGGAGAATTCGCCAAGTGTGCCTTTGAGCCACACCTAAAACAGCTTAAAACTTTACCAGGCTGAAAATTACTTTTACTGCGCATTTGAACAGCACAAATTGGGGCATCATTGGTACACTTATTTTCATTAGCAGAAATGACTTTAGAAGACTCAATAGATCTCTCAATCCCCTTGGCCAAATCAATTACTTCAGCCAGGGTGGGATTGCGACAGGCTAAGAGTCGTTCTTGAACTTTTTTAGCTGCGCAATTAAAAACAAATTGATCCCTTAAAGCAGTATCAACATAGGCACCAAATTCACAATTAGCAGCTAGCACTCTTAGAGCTGCTATATAATCCTCTACAGATTCATCTGGAAGCTGTTTTCTCTTATGAACGGAATGTCTTTCAATCATGACGTTAGGCTCATCTTCGAATTGTTTTTCCAGTCTTGCAACAGCTTCGACAAAAACGTTCCATCCATCACCACCCTCAAGTGGAGGTGCAATGGGCACAAGGTTCTTGAAGATCTCAATGGCAGCTGTTCCCAAATAACTGAAAAGGATGGCCTTCTTCCTCTCCGCTGAAAATTTAGTACCATCAATAGCAACTAAATAATTATCAAAAGTATCAAACCATTTTTTCCAGCTAAGTTTAGGTTTGCCAGGTATCTGTAGAAATATGGAAGGTTGATTGCAGATTTGAGATGCTGCCATCAGTAATACAAACAAATAAGTGAAATTGCTATAAAATGTGTGCAAATCACAGTAGAGATAAAATAGCAAAATGCACTTTCAGCAAAAGAAGTGTGCACACCACTGTGGAAAAGAGAAGATAAGATGTGATTGTGCGCAAGTCACAGAAGTAAAAACTGCAACCTTATTTAAATATTGTGTGCAAATCACAGTAGAAATAAAATAGCAAAATGCACCTTCAGTAAAAGTAAAGTGTGCACATCACTGTAGAAATAAAAGTAAAGTGTGCACATCACTGTAGAAAAGAGTGCAACCTCGTTTAAATATTGTGTGCAAATCACAGAAGTAATGATTGCAGCAAGCACAAGTGAACACGACTGAAGGCAAAATAGAATTCCCAGTTTACCACACCTGTGCTGTGATCAAGAAAACAAAATAAATACCAACTTTAAATAGTCGTGAGCAAACCACTGAATTCGCCTGCAGAAATCTTCATGTAGACGTAGTAAGAGTGAGCGAATCACTGAATTCGCCAGTAGAAACCTTCATATAATCGCTTTAAGTGCGATGCGAAGAAAATGTTTCCGCGCTGTGAAGCCGATTTCAGAAAACAGCTGACTAAAATGGCCGCTACGCAGCGTGATGTGCGCTGCGTTTCAGTGAAGCGCGGTGCGTCTCAATGATGCGCATGGAATTCCCAATAGAAGGGGCGTTGCGTGCTGAGTGCACCGCGTTCCATCAGAAGTCCGTTGTAATTCACAGACGTCATCAGTTGGGAAAAGGCAGGAACGCGTGATGACCAACTGCCACAGAGACGCTTAAGCAATAAGCGAGTGGGAATCCAAAAATAGAACGTAAATAACAGTACCTTAAAGCTTCAAAGAGACATCACCTCAACCAGCATTGAGAACAGCGCTTGAAGGAAATTGCAGCGTAAGTCCGAATCTTGAATTAAAATCGTCGTAAATTTAAAATGTGCTCAAAATCATAGTGGGTCCAAAAATGTATTTAAAAGAACCTCGTCGCCATTGTAAAGATGCGGAGGAGGCAAATTAGGGTTTCAAAATATGGATTTATTTAGCTCAATCCAAGGACCCACCAGAGCACAGAGCAAAGCTTCTAAATCAGATAAGCTCCAACCGCTCCTCTGATTTAGAACACAAAACGTAATACATTCTAAATTGCATAGGCAACACTCTACAATGACATATTAAAGCTCTACAATGGAAAGGAAAGAAGGATATACCACACAGTGCCTTTCTATTGCTGGTGCTTTGCAGTAGTTTTAAGATGATCTTAGAGTTTCTCGTTGCTTAAGCTGTAGTAATTCTGACATTGATATGTTTCCCTCTTTTTCATTGCTTGATTTTGATCACGAGAAAATGTCACTCATAGTCGTTGAAAGACACTCATAATTACAATGAAATTATGAAAATGTCACACATAAGCAATCTGAAGCCTTGGCAGTTATGGACATGTACTTGTTATTGTAGTAGAGAAGTGCCCTCACATAAAATTGCCACATTACAAAAGAATCTGGAAAATTTCACACTACTTATTTTTCATCTTCTAGCTCACGGCTGTCCCAGAATAACAAACCAAAAACAAACGACCACTATTTTTCAATTTTTTCCATGTTGGTCTACAAGAACACATTCTTGGCACTCACACTCTCAAACTTACAGTACAGATATTAACTGAAATTATGATCTTCACATGTTTCTAGCTTTTAAGAGCATGAAACCTAGGACCCAAGTCCTCGTCACGGTCATTATTCTTCTCTTGATTACCTTATTCCTGCCACTACAAAATGATGAAAACAGAATGTTTATCCAGTGTGACGTTTCAATCACGTGATAGTGCGTCGCACGAATCATTTATCTTCAGGTTGCACGCTCTTTAGTCCTTTGTCTTTGTCTAAATACGTAGCCACGCCCCTTCAGATCTCCTCTCTCGCTGCTCTCTCCTCTGAGCTAGAGCGTCTGCGGCCTGCGAGCTTTCACTTCCGGTGCGACCGCCATTTTGTAACCTCCTGAGAGGGAGAAATAAATAATATTTTAAAAAATAAACTCTAAAACCAGTGGCGATAAGAGTGGCGGGGCCAGAGAGGGTGAGTACCGTGGAGGTTAGTCGTTGACTGTATATGTTAGTCTGAAACGCTGCTTCTCCTCTCACGACGGCCAACAGCATGGCTGTATTTTTATGTGTCCGGGAGGTGAATAGTGAAGGCGCCAAAGCGCCCCCATCCGGCATACGCGTAGCCGATATACTCACTTTAGTGTGTACCGACCTACAAGTGTAACGTGTCTTGCATTCGGGAGGGTGCTGTCCTGGCTGGGAAAGGGTGTCTTGTGCTTTACAATCTTAATATTGCCACACCACGTCAGTCTCGTGGGGATGTTCTCCAGATATACAACTCTATTGGAAGTGGCGCCAGCGTTGGAGTCGTTTTCACTTGTGCCCTCATGCTTTTGCGCAGTCTCTCGCCCTGTAACACTTTTAACCGTACCCCAAAGTCAAATATACAGCCTCATTGCAGATTGAACTATTAGACAGTTGTGGTACCTTTGTATCGACTTCTGCTCCCAAAACTGTGGGTCAGTTGATGCAGTTCTCATGTGTGCACACTTTGCGGGCGACCAAAAGTGCTGAGTCGTTCTTAATTCTGTACATATATAGGCGCGTTTTTGTTAACAAAATAGGTATCACAGAGAAAGCGGGGATGTTATGCTCATGTGCAAGTCTCCTCTGTCATGTCATCCATCTAATGAGTTGAATGTCAGACCGCTCTGAAGATCCCGTTCGCGTGCCCCCCATAAATGTCTTCTTGTAGCTTTGTGCTCTGTGGTGTCCACGTCAGCCGGACACGCCCTATGTGGATTCAGATCTCCTTAATATAGAGCCATTTAGTTTACATGGAGGATGCTACGCGAGTGAGATTACACACGGAGTCACGGTTTGCGGGAGGGAACAGGCATACTGGCCGACACAAAAGCAAAATACGGAAGTGTACATTGAATGGACAGATAGATCCACGTGCATATTCCCGAGCAGTTAATACGGAAATGGCTTCATATGGAGTTCATTGTATCACTTGATTCATTTCATTATGGTATTGGTAGTATTTTATCTTCAGCTGTGATTGCCATTATTACGCTGAAATGCTAAATGTCAATGTTTCACCCCCGATTTACACTATTTGGTTAATGTTTAACATTTCTCAAAATGTTGCAGAATTGAACTATAGCCCTACATTGGTGAATTAGTTTCCTTGTTTGGGAAGTTCAATTTTTTTCTGAGTAGTGTTAAGAATATTGTTAAATAGAAATTTAGCCTTCTTTGCACATGTTAAACGTCTACATCCTGAGTGCACACCTGAAGGAAAGACATTTAAGGCAGTTAGTTGATTTGCTTGTCAAAGAGACTAGTGAACAGTGTTTGTGTGGGAGCATGGGCTACGGATTGGATTTATTAGGTGACTAAAGATTTTTTTTCCGAGGCGGTGAAGATTGGTAAACGTGATGTATGCAGTAAGCACCTGGCTTGAATGGTGTCTAGCAGGTTGTGAACGCTAATATCGGTGGCTGGATCTTTTAGGAAAGTTTGACGTTTTATTGAGGTGGTGAGTGAGTTGTGGCATTTGCCTGCATATTCAGTAATATCTTCGTAGTAAATGGGTGTGGTAGGACGATTTAATCGGTTTATATACCACCCTTATATGGAAAAATATATTTTCCATAATGTCTGTTACACCTAGACCTGTCAAATCTCGTGTTATATTTTTACCAATCCTGTCTATGCAACTGGCATGTAACAAACATTAAGAGTTTTTAATGTTTGTTGTGTATTTGTCTGTAGGCAGAGTCAGTGACGGGTTGAGCAGAATCTATGTCATCTACATGCAATCAGACAGGTTACTTTTGTTTTCTTTTTCTTTGACTAAGCTGAAACAAATGGTTAATGAGCTGGTGTGGTTGCAATTGGAAGTGGTCTTAGTTTAGTTGCATGGTAACTAGACATTGTAGCTATACATTTTTTGCTGTTTTATAGGCATTTAGTCGTGGTGCCTTTTTGGGACTTGTTTTGGGTAGGAGAGCCCATAGACTGGCTGCAGGAGACATGCACTTTCTAACTGTATATAAGTGTGAGCTAACCGGTAAAACTGAAAGTTTGGCATGCTGGACTGGTGGGATTTTCTAGTTTATATTCCTTTTGAAAATTACTGAACTGTGCGATTGCCTGTTTTGTGTGTTCTGTTTAATTTATCGTTTATTTTATGCTGGCAGTAGTTGATGTTCACTATTGTGTGGACAGCTTATGTGTGTCTGGCCTTCATACTCGCGTACGTTTTTGGGTAACCATGTGGACATAATATGCGGCTGTTTGGCCTTGTTATTGCAATGTTTAATATTCCTCATTATGTGGAGGAACTGTGTGTTTGTTCACTTGCCTGGCTTCATTATGGGAGGACTTCCGCTTTAGCTCCAGTGGTAGAAAAATGTTTAGTTTTTCTTTTGGTTTGAAAGTCTTGGTTTGGGTTGTTATTAGATCCTTGTGTTTGCTTTTTGGTTCAAGACTCCAAATTGCCTAACACATTTTCTATCGGTTGAAATACCAGATTTTTTTTTTTTTTATGAGAGCTAAAGGCAGGAGAGGCAGACTGCTGTGTGGTCCATTGGAAAGGTTTATTGCAAGAAATGTAAACCCACTACTAACAACATAGTTGGAATAGTAACTTTTTATATAGTGTGTCATACGCACATCTGCTGCGTCTAGTCCCTTTAAATCCCAGAGTTGCTGTTATCCATACCCGCTCATGGTCTCAATTTACTGAGCTTTGGTAGGGTGGAAGGTAGAGTTGACCTTGCCAGGATTCAAAGTCATGACTTACCAATCAACACATTATTCCAGCGACAAACGTGCAGTTCATTTAGGATACCCATCAGACTTAGAATCATCTTGGCTTCCTAATATCACAATGGGTTATTTAGAACAATTGGTCCTTCGAACAATTGGTCCTTCAAACAATTCTAAGTCAAGAACAGTATATATAGACCAGAATCAGTACTATATTGATTCACTATGTCCAGCCAGACATATGGATTTAATATTTTCAAAAAGTGAGTATTTAAGATCGAGACAGAAGGTAATAGAGTGGGACACAGTCCTGTATCCTTCAAGTACAGAACATAAAGACATTCACAAATAAACAAACATTTTTCAGGCCAAACGGAAGAGCTTATCGCCGATACAAAATAGTTAGGGCAAGCTTTTTAAGAAGTAGACAACAATGCACAGGCTTTAACACATAGGTTTAACAACATGCATATTGTCTAAAGAGTCGACGACGTTTCGATCTATAACGAGATACATAGATCATCATCAGGACGAAAGGTATTGGCACGCCTGAAAATTACACTGCCTAGTTGGCGAGTGTAGGTTTGGCGGGTCCAAGGGTTATAGGTGTATCAAGTAAGCACTAATTGTCATGAGTAAGGCTGGGACCCATTTCAAATAATACAACCATGTTCAACCACATTGGATTACAGCAGCGCCTGTCCGCAGTAGGGCGGCGTCTGCGGCGGTCAATAATGTATTCGGGGTAAAGGGCAGTGTCTTGCTGATCACAAGGGATGCCGTGAGTGCTGGCAGCAACTACGAAGCGGAATCGCTGATCGATCCTAGCACCAGCGATTCCGCTTCGTAGTTGCTTCAAGGCATCCTTTGTGATCGGCAAGACGCCGCCATTTACCCTGAATACGCCATTGACCGCCGCGGACGCCGTCCTACTGCTGAAAGGTGCTGCTGTAATCCAATGTGGTTGAGCATGGTTGTATTATTTGAAATGGGTCCCAACCTTACTCGTGACAATTGGTGCTTACTTGATACGCCTATAACCCTTGGACCCGCCGAACCTACACTCTCCAACTAGGCAGTGTAATTTTCGAGCGTGCCAATAACTTTCGTCCTGATGATGATCTATGTATCTCGTTATAGATCGAAATGTCGTCGACTCTTTAGACAATATGCTTGTTAAAGCTTGTGCGTTGTCTACTTCTTGAAAAGCTTGCCCTCACTATTTTGCATCGGCGATAAGCTCTTCCGTTTTGCCTGAAAAATGTTTATTTGTGAATGTCTTTATGTTCTCTCCTTGAAGGATACAGGACTGTGTCCCACTCTATTACGTCCTGTCTTGATCTTAAATACTCACTTTTTGAAAATATAAAATCCATATGTCCGGCTGGACATAGCGAATCAATATAGTACTGATTCTGGTCTATATTTACTGTTCTTGACTTATAATTGTTTGAAGGACCAATTGTTCTAAATAACTAGTTGATACCCAGGGTCCTTCCTACCTTGCGGGTTCCCCTGTTCATAATATACATAATATCACAATGGGGCACGAAAAGGTGGATTTTGAATGCTTACATTTGTCTTACCTCCTAGGACTTCCTCATTGTCTGTCCGTTAGGACCAGTATCTCTCGAGGTACTTGTTGGAGAACCCTGTCTTAGACCATGTAAATTAAATTTCTGTTTAGGCCAATTGCATATAAACACATCTTATGTGGAAATACACCTTGATAATCTGCCAAGAGTACAAACCTCTGTAAATTATGTCAGGCATTTTTCTCTAAAACTTTCAGACAAGGAAAGTCGATGAGTGTACATCGATCATTGTAACTCCTCGGGCCAAAGCGTTTGACCAAATATGAGTTGATTCCTTAAGTTCGTCCTTCATAGAATTTCTGGGTGATCTGTTAACTGCTTTGGACAATATATTCATACCTTTGGAGGTGCTGCCGGGGATTAAACACTGCCTTTGACAAAGTAGATATTTAGACCCTATTAATACATTTGAAGTTGCTGCTATTGAACCAAGCTTTTGTGTGGTATATGCATTTTTATTTTTGTGTGTGTCATAATGTGTGACTAAAGGACCCCTGTGTCGTATTCCGTTGGGGTTACTTTAGGAGTTCCCCAGGGTTCCCCTCTTTCATCATTTTATTTTTTGACACCTAAGACTAGTAATAAACATGCCACGGGTGTGCCATCTGTCCTTCCATACCTAGACCAACGAGTCATAAATGTATCTGCAAGTGAAGGGACTAGCATCAGTTGATGCCTGGATTTGTGGTAGTTTGAATGGCAGAAAAAAAGAACCCCGCCAATGGGGGTCCATATTCCTACATTTTGTTTTAATCCCTCATCTTTAAGCGTGGTGTCAGCCAAGACCTTTTGATCTTAAATTATATGTATGATATACTTACTTATAAGGACACTCAGCCAGCCATCTTCATTGTTGCTTTGTTGTGTCCTTCACGTTATGCTCATTGCACGAATGGGCATTGCTTCAATCCAAAACAGCCATTGGCTAACTTAACAGTGAGTGACAGCATTTTGTGCATTCACATGGAACACATCAGCATATGAAATAGTTCCATTTCGTGCTACCATAGCAGTGTGTTTTTGTTTTTTAACCCAAAAATAGTTTTTCATTTAGCGCGCGTGTGTGTGTGTGTGTGTGTGTGTATATATATATATAATATATATATATATATATATATATCACTGTTCACTTCCTTTGAGAAACCGGGACACTCGGACTGCGGTGCATCCAGGGTCAAAGGCACCCTGTCCGTATTCCGTTTCACCACACGCTCAAAGCAGGCGTGGAATGCACTCGTAATCCAGTAGATATTCACCATTTAATCACACCATCCAGCAAAGTTCATAGATATTCTTTATTCCAGCATGGTAAACAGTTCATGGAACCAAACCTACCTGCTTAATAAAAGGTGAATGCCACGCCGTGTGTGGGAGCTTCTTTCATATGGATGTGTAGCGGACCGCGAGGTGCCCTGCTGCTGATGCTGCAGCCTCTAAACACGAATGAACCACTAGGCGTGAAAGGGACGACGTGACCGATTTGATGAGGAGAAAATGAAGCCGGGCCCCAGCCTCGCTTGGCTTCAGCGACCTACTTTGGTGATTAAAGACAATGGCGGCAGCCCACTATGGATGAAAAAACTTTGATAAGAACTCATGAGACCACAATGCAGGTAGTGCATATGCCCATGGGAGCGGGATATAAATTGAATTGCTGCGAGTGTGGTGAAAGACTCATGCTGCTCTTTCCCCTCCTCTGAGATACCAGTGAACAAGGGATAAGGAAGCCCGAAACCAGTTTAGTTTTAATCTTAGCTGGAAGGGTGAAGCTGTTATCCTGCTTACCTGACAAATAAAAGGAGAATGACACGCCGTGTGTGGCACCTCAATTGGGAGCTGTTTTCTTATAGATGTGTTGCGGACCGCGAGCTGTCCTGCAGCTGATGCTGCAGCCCCTAAACGCAGAATGAACCACGAGGCGTGACAGGGACGACGTAACGATTTGGTGAGGAGAAAATGGAGCTAGGCCCCAGCCTCGCCTGGCTTCAGCAACCCACTGTGGTGATTAAAGACAATTGGGGTATAGTGGCATCCCACTATGGATGAAAAAACTTTGATAACTCATGAGAACACAATGCATTTAGCACATACGCCCATCGGGGCGGGAAATAAATTGAATCTCTGCGAGTGCGGTGAAAGACTTGTGCTGCTATCCACCCCTCTGAGATACCAGTGAACAAGGGCTAAGGAAGCCCGAAACGCATTTGGTTTTAATCTTTGCTGGAAGGGTGAAGCTGTTGTCCCGCTTACCTGCCAAATAAAAGGTGAATGACACGCCTTGTGTGGCGCCTCATTTGGGAGCTTCTTTCATATGGGTATATATATATATATATATATATATATATATATATATATATATATATGTGTGTGTTTTTGTTCTGCTGTTGTGGGCCCAGCATCTACCTATCAAAGTAAATAAAAACAAAAAAAACTGGCTAAACAAGGGTTGACTAACCAGGAAAGTTTGGAATCAGTGCCAGACCGATTCTCTTTGCGAATGCTTGTCAGTTATTGAGATTCTAATAAAGTGGTAGTTGGTACTGACTTTTTCTAAAGTGCTAGAATTGACTAAACAGTTCCAGTTCAAACTTTTAATGGGATCCTTCGTATTAACTCTAGAAGAAAACGGGGAGGATCCACTGTGAGCTTGTGATTAGGCTGCTCTTACTCTGTGTTCTGGCCTGCGTCATTATCAATTCATCTGTCCTAAAGAGAGTGGAGCATGCTGATGTCCTGCCAATTTTTCACCTTTCCAAAAGGGCTGTCCTTTGTAGCTGAGACAATCGCTAGATGCAGTCCAGACCAGATTCACTTAGACTCTGTGCCTAGTTTTTAAGTGCTTGCATAGTTAAACTCTGATTTGCTTAGCTTGGCATGCTGCGTTGTCCGAAGCTTCTGTGGTTGCTATTTTCCAGGTCTGTGAGCAACAAAGAAAGAAAGCGTTTGGGTCCCCCTTATCAAAAGAAATTCTTTGCGTATTTATTCTCTCATTTGTGCACAGGTATTTGTAAAAATCCATCTTTTTCCCAGATGCTTGGTTTGACATAGAAGGCGAAAATCCCAAAAACAGTTTTTCATCAAATCCATACAAAAACCTAAAGTCAATTCTAGTCACGCTCTCCCTGCTCACCTAGGCTTTATGAAAGGTTTTTAACTTGACTTAAACATCTTCAAAATGTTGAGTGTCGCTAAGGTTTTAAACACTGCTTGCCCTCTTGAGCTTTGAGTCCTGAGTGTCCAGGTAGTTCTTAAGCATCCACTTTACAAAATCAAATAAGAGAGCAGGCACACTTCTGTCCAGGCCTTAAATCTATTATGTTCCCTTAATGCTGTGAAGAATGCATGGTCTCTTAACTATGAAATACACTTAATCTGTTTTTCTCACAGTTTTTCCTCCCTGTCCATTCTTCATTTGAGTTGGTTAGTGTGCTATGGACACCCTTGATTTCTTAATACTAAACGAATTCCTGCAAGGTTAGATGTGCATGGAGTGGCAAAACTACAAACCGGCACAGGTAGCCATGGAAAATCTTTTGTGGGGTTGGATCTCGCTATGCTCCAGTGAAAATAATCTGGAAAGTCCCACTGTAAAATATTGTAAGGGAGCCACATGGGAGGTTGTTAACTGTTAGAACTTGGCTTAATGCCTAATGATAGAAATGTACCTCAATCATTCTGCCTTTTCCCCGAGTAGCATTTCCCAAGCCAAATACTTTCCAGAAATCACACAATGTGACTACTGTTGTGCATTTTTTAAAGGTTGCACTTGTGTTTCTTAGTGTGATTTTTCGTGGTGTTTTTGTCTGCCTCTTTATTACATGTACTTAATTTCTCTCCAGTTAAAAGGAGAGTTACCATTTTTTGTAATTTCTTTTTACTGTTTATCAATTAGAGCATGCATAGATGCTCTCCTGTTCTTTGTCACATTTTCCTCTCCCTCCACATCCCATTTTAGGTTCTATAGTGCTTACAAGGAATTAATAAGCAACAGTTCTAATGTAGAAAAAGGTTTGATAGGCCTTGTTCAGGAAACATGGAACCTGAAGACTGCATGTTGACATTGATGTATTTGACGAAAACTTCAGCTGGGTGGTTAGCAGATAAGTTACCATACTCTGGTTGTACTTAAGATGGTTGATTGCTGTGACTCCTTTGTCGATGTGTTGACTCATTTTCAAAATTAATTTTTTTAGGAACGATCCAACCAGCGTTGATGTTTTCTGAACCATATTTATTTATTAAAAAGCGCTAACTTCAGTGTTTTTCACACTTTACTAAGATCTGTCCAGGTGAAGAAGTAGTGGTGGTGTCTTCTCCCAAAACGTCAGGGGGACGTCATTTGGCTGCCCTTCAGTATCCTGTCGGGGAAAGGCAAAAATAAGTGTTATATGGAAATTTACACCCACTTCACAATTTAACAGTTTATTCAAGTACATGACTATTGTTGTAATACTGACGACGATGGTTTGGAGGAGTGCATGATATTTTCATTATCAATTGAAATCTTTTTTTTCCTGAATATTTCTCAGATGCTCACCTCCAAGAATGCTTAATGTTGCATGGGAAAACAGTAAGATGAAAAAGATAAGTATTGGAACTGGGCAGTTCACGTAAAGTAAAACTGCTGAAGCAAAGGCTACACAATGCTTACTTAAAGCTGTGATTTATAATCGTTATTCACAAATTTCAGTTTTTGCAGTTCCAGTTGGATTAAATGTTGTAGGTAGTTTTTCTGGGTAGTTGTTTGTATTTATGCTCATGGTCCCCCAAAGGGTCTGGGTGCGTTCTTGTTTCTTTGATACGTATTATAGGTGATCAATGCAGAGAGAATCGTAAAATAATAATTTCCATCACCCACAAGGGTTATTGGCTGTTACTTGTGTGGGTAGTGGAGGCATTGGGTGCACTCAGGTCGAATCCCTCCTGGATAAAATCCATTCCCTGATTTAAGAAATAATACAGCCATCTGTCCAAAATCTTTTCTGCCATTGGTGCAGATTTATCCTTGAACATGTTCAGTTTACTGACAAACATAAACATTTTACTCAGCTGAACTGCTACTCTGTTTCCTCGCACTGTCATCCACAGTATTGATTTTTATTATTTCCTGCGCTCCTAGCACTGAATTGAACATCCTGTCCTAACTGCTGTTCTATTTCCTGTTTTCAAAGAGCCTTAAACGAAGGAGTAAGTGGCAGCATTGTTTGAAAGCTGACAACCATTTTGTTGCAGCAGGGTCATAAAGGGGATTTTCTCCAGGAAATATGATAACAAATTCAGCCTTTAATATATTTGTGTTTTACTTTTCCAGTCAGCTCATATCGTAGTTGGGTGCATTTCTTTTACTTCAGTTTATCTGTAATTCTTGTGTGAAAAATGTTGTAGAAGAGCACACAGCAATACAACAATATCTAGTCCCCAGGCCAGTTAGTACACCAAGGAACTCAGAATGATGAAACATTACTGCAAACAACTAAAGCACAAATGGAACATGTCGAAAATGCAGATGGGAGCACATACCAAATTATCGGAACCACCAAATGCGCTGTCCTGGCAGATCGCATTAATGTCAGCACTAGAAATCTGTCCCGTTGTGAAGGATTTCAACTCGTCGGGCAGCCACTACAACTCAGCAACCCCCTCACAGGACCGCTGCAACAATCTCTCTGTTATTCAGACACAAATTCACTGCCATTGACAGCAACATCAACTCCTAACTGGACCACACAGATCGCTCCAAAAGCCTTCCGATCTTATCCAAAGAACCAATGCTAACCACATAGTCCATCATCACCCCAGAAGAAACCACTGCAACCATGAAGTTCACTGTCTCCACTAAGTCTGCAACCCATCAGCGCCATTCTCACTTCCATTTTGAAAGCCTCCACCTCTTCCGTGGCCTTTACAGATGCTTAGAAGGACGCAACTGGCCTCCCATTGCTAAAGAAACCCTTTACGGACCCTTTAACATTTGCCCACTGTAGTCCGATCTCTCTTCTGCCATACCTGACCAAGGTCTTAGAGGAAATCAACAAGTGCCGCAACAAATACCTTAAAGACCAGCAATTTCTGTTTTCAGACCCAACAGCAGTCCCGAAACTGCCCTCCTCTCTGCCACAGGTGACATCCTCATGACTATGAACAGAGGAGACATGGTGGTCCTCATCCACGTGGATCTCTCTTCTGCTTTTGTCTCCCACCCCATCCAATACCTAAACAGTTTCGGAATCCAAGGGCATGCACTCTGATGGATCTGTTACTTCCTGCTTGAAGTACCCTGTCAGTCATTCTGGCACAGAACACCTCTGACGCTGAATAGTATCTTCTGCAGAGTTCTGCATGGATCCTCCCTGATCCCCACTTTCTTCAATGCATTTATGATCCCTGTAGCCAACATCATCCGCTCTCTTTCAATATCCATGTCCACTCCTACGCCAAGGACTCTCAACTCATTCTCTCCCTCATGGATAAGACACCTAGTACCTGGATGAATTTCAATGACTGCATGACTGATATCCTACTGGATGAAGACCAACCGTCCGAAGGTGAACCCCAACAAGACCAAAATAATGATCTTCAGGAAGAGCACTTCGCCATGGGACTCCATGGTGCCCATAGAGCTAGGGCTGACACCCATGCCAAGAATCTCAGGATTGTCATCAACAGCAAACTCAACATGACCCCATCCCCACCTCATGCTTATTTACCTTGAAGTTATTGAGAAAGATTTTCAAATGGCTCCAAATCAGCACCTGGAAACCCGTCATGCATGCCTTTGTCACAAGCAGGCTGGACTGAGAGAACACCCTCTATGCAATGATCAATAAATAACTCGTTAGCACGCTGCGGACCATTCAGAACTCTGCTGTCAGAATCACTTTCAACATCCCAAATGGAAAGGATCCCCTTCAGTGGAGAAGGCTACAGTCTAAGTGTCTGACGAGGAATAGACTTATGGGGGCAGGTAGTCAATCTCTATTTAGGGGCTATTTGCTCAGGGAATTTTAGAATGCATCAAGTTCTACATTTACAATTTCCTTTATTTCTTATTCTGAAAACAAACCGGTTCTCACACTCTTTGTCTTATGGTTTTAGTGTTTGAATCAAGTTTCCAGTAGGTGATTCTGGTGGGCTACCCCTTTTAAGCCTCCCATTCTTGTCTGTGAAGACATTTTACACTGTAAAATATATTCATTATTGCTAGAACATCTGGTGATTGACTCTGGATGTTTGTATCAAGCTTCTTTCTTCAGTTTTTTTCCTTGTTGGCATGGTATTGACATTTTAGCCTCCCTTAGAAATATTTTGTCCAGGTTTAATTTGATGTGAAGCGGGCTATTGGATTTGATCTGTCCTCTTTATTCTTCCAAGGTGGTGGATAGGTCACTAATTGTTAGTCCTCAATAAACATTAATTTTTGTTCATTGTATGCGGAGAAGGGTGAGAACCAGTGTGGTTTTCTCTGGAGCTAAACAGACTGAGTAGCAACTAAGTAAATTCTTTGGATGGTTGATTGTACTTGCATAACAAATAATGACCCCCGCATGGTATTTGTCCCATTTGACTCGAAGTTCTATGGTGGTCTTGCTGGAGATATTAGTCCTTGACATTTCCAGGTGTCTTGTTGGTTGCTTTGCATACATCTTCCAAGCAGTATTGCAGGGCCTTTCATTTTGATATCCAAAGTTAATTCTTGACTCTGAATTTCATTGTTTTTGTTGATGCTTTCTCGCGCCCGCCCCAAATTAGAAGTCTTGTTTAGGCCGTTACCAAAGGTGAGGCGGAAGGAGCTGTTAAAAGGGGACACTAGTTTGCTAATTATTTACCTGTAGATATTGTATCTTATATTTCTCTATCGTTTCTGTTGTGTGCACTCCTCACTAACATTGTTTATCATTGTGCCAGTTTGATGGTTGTTCTTGTGAATTCCTAAGCAGAGGTAATTAGTCCAAACCAACATAACTGATCCAGGTGGCGCCTTTATGGACACATGCCACAATGTTATGGATTGGTCTAGCCCTCCTGCAGAGTGAGAACAGTTGGGGGGTGGGGAGGGGCAGAGATTTTGGGGACACTTAACTACTGTTTGACTATCAATACCTACCTAGAGGTATCCTGATGATACTTCTAGAGTATGAATTTCTGCAAAGATTGAGTATTTATCAGAAAACCTATTTCAGAAGCACAGTACATTGTTTTCTAAATGTCGAATTGCAGCAGGGCCAGTTGGCTGAATATTTACACACCTCTTTGATTTCTCTGATCTTATTTAAGTACAGATGCAAAATGGGCTGGATGTTCTAAGCGGAACAGACTGAAGACTGGATATCTTGCTCAGGTTACAACTGCTTCACCCCTGCCCTAACATCTCTTCCAGCCAACCAGTACAGCTGCATGCCCAGGAAAGCCAGGTAGGGAAAGGAATTTAGCTGGTAAAACATGGTCCACCCTGTCTGTTTACTATTAACTTTCTGTAGACTGTTTCCTTTAATATTGAATTCTTTGATTTTTCTTACTCTGAATCTTTCTCAGAGTTCTGTATTTAGTTGTCTAGCATCCTACATGCTTTCAAGTCAGCTAAGTATTTGGAGGTAGTGGACACATACTTTCTGCAAGGGGACCTGTTATGTACAAGAAAGTCTGTTTTCTCTGCCATTGTTTGTAAATGGGACCAGTATTGTTTTTCATAAGTATCCCCATGACTAACTTGCAAAGTCATGGCATAAAGGCAGAAGATATATGTGACTTCAAAGCTGGTAATAGTTTTTCACATAGTTTGTGGCATATGTACATGGCTGCGCCTAAGTGAACTTCCATTGCGCAGTGAGTGGTCTAGTGAAATTTTTTTCCCTATGGTTTCAATCTGGCAGAATATTTTTGGTACGATTATCAGTTGTTCTGTTCACATTTGAAATGCTTTGTTCATCCATTAATTCAAACTTCTGGATGACCAATGAGAAGTTTCCAGGTGACTTGCCCATGTGCAGGAATGAATGTTTATTTGCTGATACTGCTTGTTCCAAGGCACTACTATGGGTTAGTATGGATCTGATACCCAATTGAGGACATTTTTTTTTTGATGTCTGGTATTGTTGGGCCATGTTCGAGTGCCTGTACACAGAGCAATATAGGGGTATAGATTGATTAATCACTGTTCACGCCGCAAGTGAAGACCGCAGCAAAGTGACATCTTGTAGGAAAGTGCCCATTTTTTACATGGTCCCCTCCACGTTTTGCCTGGTATTTGATGCAATTTTGACACTGTGCACTGGGTTCCTGCTATCCAGGTCCTCCATGCCAGATCCCTTTCCCTAAATACTGCAATTATTACCCGAATTTGCAATACCTTTAACACTATCTGCAAGTCCCTGATAAATGGTACCCCTGGTACCTTGGGTGTGGAGTACTAACTCACCTAGCCTATGCAGACTGCCATTGCAGGCTGCATGTCTTGGTACAGACAAAAGTTATAACACAACATGGCTCACAGACTTATGTACCATGCCGGGAGACACTGCATGCAGTATAGTAAATAACCCCTACAGCAGGCCTTATAAGGCAGGGTAAACTATACTACATGTGTGGACACATCTGCATGAGCAGATATGCCTCTGTGCTGGCCAGTTCAATTACTCCCATTATAAGCGATCAGAGAAGCCATTTGTAATGCAGGTGCTGAACACTGGTAAAAACGAGTTCCCCCAGCTACATGATGGCTTCATTGAAACCAAAGATGTTTGGTATATTGTATTAATAAACCCACACTGATTCAAGTGATGGGTTCATTAATACATGCAACCAGAGAACACCTTAGAGGTGCCCCCCTGAAAACCTACCAACTGCTATTCTGCTGGCTGACGAGTCCTGACCAGCCTGTCACCACAGATGAGTTTCTGACCCCCAGGAGTTAGAGCCCACCCTCTCAGGAGGTCAGGAACAAAGCCTGCTCTGGCAGGAGATGGTTACACCCCCTCAAACAGGATGACACATAAAATAGCATTCCAAGACTGGGAGCTTGAAAGAGCCCATTATCTTTGGTACACATATCTGCATTCCCTCCGAGGTGAGGCGATGCCAATTCCCCTGACCAGAGCCCATTTGGCACCTGGACAGGCAGTAAAATTAGTAGTCAGAAGGTGTGTTCACCCTAAGGCTAGTTCCACCCCTTTGGTGGGCTACCTGATGTGGATACGAAAATCAGAATTCTGTCATTTTGGTGACGGCAGAATTAGAAACTTTGAACAGTGCTATGCCCATTTCCCACAGAAAGTGGTCATATAGGGGGGCATAGTGACCCCAAGTGTAAGTATCCCATTGGCTATTACCCTAGACTCCCCTAACGCCCTTAAATGTAGTATTTAGGGGAGCCCCTGGCACCAGGAAATCCGATCCTGCCAACCTGAAGGAATGACACAGAAGAGCCACAAAAGCAAGAACAGAGGAGCAGCAACTGACTTGGTGCCAACCCTGCTGGCCTGCCTGCTGTCCCCAACAATTCTGTCCAAGATGACTCGTCCTACAGCAGCTGTGCCTCCGAAAGCCTCGGGGGACTACCAGTCCTTCACCCAAGACCTAGGAACTCCTGTGGAGTAGCGGAGCCCAGAAGAAATGCGAGGACTCTGGACTGCTGAAAACCCAACACCGGGAAGCACTACTGACCCTGTGCCTCCTAACCAGAGTCAAAGGGAGCTAGCCGTGCCAGCGTGGTCCCCAGACCCTCCAGAGACTAAGTCCACCGTAGGTTTGCCAACAGTGGACTTTGCGCCTCTGCCTGCAGCCTCTTATTGCAAGCCCCCTCTGCTGCGAGTGTCTCAGGTCGTGAAACCCTGACTCCTCAGGACACCTCTGTGCCTGAGCCCCCGGCCGAGAAGGGGACTAAAGCTGTTCCTATGTCTCCAAGAATCGTGAAACCTGTGCTCCTTTATTGGTTCACCCGGACTGCCCCCCCCCCCCCCCTCCCCTCTCCATCCCACCTTACTGCCTCTTTGTGAGTGGGCTGATCCCCATTGACTTACACAGGAGACCTGATGCTGAAAACCACCTCTGCACCTGGCCGCCCAAGGGGACCGGTTGGTCATGCCTTGGACAATGCCCCATTCCCACCTTAAGTCTAAAAGATTTGTCCTGCAAGTCGCTGTAAAGTACCTGTATACCGTATATGTCTTTCCTCCATAGGATGAGATTACAGCTCCAGAAATTGTACTGTTGATTTTTAAAAACTTTAACATTGGTAACTCGAAATGTACTTGCCTGATTTTGATCTTGGTGCCTAAGGTTGTATAAAGATGCGTGTTATTTTGTATAAATTGGTGTGGATCTCCGTGTGTCATTTATTAAACTGGTGTCTGAAGCAAGCTTCTCGACCAAACTACCCCCCCCAAGAGAGCACCTTGGGTTGCTAGAGCAAGCTCCTGTCCACTTAAAAGGGACTACTGGACTCTTTGCGCAGTATGTCTTTTTGGTATACTGTATATGCGCCAGCTTCTTACACTCCTCACAGTGAACACTGCTGAGTTGCTTGAGACATAGTGAAATTGCTTAAGATCTCAATGTGTCCTGTACTAATGTGTGTATGAATTATTGTTATCATATTTAATGTGTTCGTCTGCAGATGTCGCTGGTGGACCTGGGGAAGCGGTTGCTGGAAGCAGCGCGCAAAGGACAAGATGATGAAGTCCGAACCTTAATGGCAAATGGTGCTCCATTCACTACTGACTGGGTAAACCTTTTGTTCAGTAGGAGTGTACTCCAAAAACTAATAAGAACAGAGAGGGAAACCATATTTCATATTGTGTTACTTGCTATGACAGAAATATGTATATATCTCCATTAATTTATTAGCAGTCTGCACATATAGAAAAAGACCAGCTTTGCACCAGGAAAATACAAATTGATGCAAACATTTCCATATCTTTTTATTGCATATTTCCACATACAGCGTAATTACAGAGGCATTAAGACATCTCTGCATTTAACAGTGACACTTTGCTCTATATTTAATCTGTTATAGCTCACTTAGTACCTTTTATCTCCCCAATGACCCCCCCCCCCCCCAATTACCGTAAACGAATTTGCAGCAAATCTATGAGAATCTGGAAAATCAAGAAATCCTTCATAGAGATGTTAGTCGTAGGTACTACATATGCTCTTAATGTCAAGCCATTAATTCCCAATGATTACAAATATAGTCTAATTGGTGTTTCTAAAATGGTGCCTGGCCATATTTTTGTATTTATATATAAATCTATTCAGGAGAGATGCTTATGTATCTCAAGTTAGATACAGAGGTTTTATACTTATTAATGTCTTATTTAGAATTTCATTTTCTTCCGAAACTGTGTGTGTATGTGTATATATGTGTATATATATTTTTCCCTTGTTTATATCATGACATTTCTGACTGTGTTTATAACCTTAAAAATAGCAAGCATTGGCAATGCAAATGGGTCTGGCTTTAAAAACAATGTTGTATGGTAATTTGAGCGTTTCAAATAGTATGTAATGAATGGATATTTATTTGAGTGGAAGCAAAGATCTATAGTGTAGGTTAAAAGGTCAGTTGACAGTTTCACTGTCAAGTCAGCTCTAAAAATCCATGTAGGTTAATGACTGCCCTCCCTTCTGTGCTGCACCCAGAGAACAACACCATAAACTATCTTGTTATCGAAGACACTTTAATAGAATTTCATTGTCATGTGTGTACCTCTAAAAGTTCATCTTCAGGAAGCTGGATGCATAAACAAAATGATCATAGCTGTGTGAAGGGCAAGCACTTTTTTTGTGGAAGCATTCAACTTCTTCCCAATCAAAATGTGTACTCCTGGCCATAGTTCCCCTTTAAGGTGCGCGCGCACCTAAGTTACCCTGAGAGCGCAGTGTCTTGTTTGGAGCGCGCAACACAGCACATCCCGCGAGAGCCCAGTATTCATATGAATTGCAGCACCCGTATGGCGCTTCAATTAACATGGATACTTTCAAAAGAGCACTCAATCTGCCCTGCAGAAGCGCTCTATTGACAAGGAATTCGGCAACTTTAGAAGCACATGTGTGCTTTCAGAATCACTGATGTATATTAGTGATTCTGACACTTGTTGCAAGCCTTTTGATAATACAGCGTGGCTGCAGGGCAGATTGTTTGCTTTTTAAAAATTATTCATATTAATTGCAGCGCCTGTGTGTCGCTTCAATTAACATGGTGACTTTCAAAAAGGTACACAATCTGTCCTGCAGCCACGCTCTATTAACAAGGAATGCAGCAAATCTAGAACCACATGCGTGCTTTCAGAGACAGTAATGTATAGTGCTTCTAGACTTGCTACATTCCTTGTTAATAGAGCACGGCTGCGGAGCAGATTGATTACCTGCCACAGACAGGCCGATGTGAGCTAAGACTTCTGCTCAAGGGAGGTCCCTGGCTCCTCTGCTTTTGTGAAGCGACTGAGCTTTCCTGTATGTCCACAACTCCTGGAAATAGCCATATTTCTGTGTTTTAGCAGGGGCAATATGTGGTGCAAGCAGCACATATATATATTTGACAAGTTAAGCACTGGATCACAGGGACCCCAGAAAAAGCGCGATATGAGGCTCTATACAGTACTGCTATTAGCAATGTTTGCAGTCATGTTCTCTAACGCTTCCTCTGGCTGCAGGAATCCCCCAGAACAAACAGGAAGAAGGATTCTTTTACTGGGACCCTAAACTCTGGAATAAACTTCCACGAGTCAAGACAGCTTCGAAGTGAGGGGTACTTTGCCGCTTTGGCAGTACTCTGCAGAGGGAGACCAGGAAATATGCTGCCCCGAAGTGAGGGGCTACTCCGCAGAGCGAGGCAATGTGGAGCCAGCTGGCAGTGCAAGATTCCACAGAGTTGCCTTGCTATGTTTTATTTTTATTTGATGTTCGGTCTGTTCATGGCATATCCCAGGGTTCGCCACAGAGTGAACCCCCGAAAGTGAGTAAATAACCTGTTATATTTCATACTCTTTGCATTGTGGTTGTCTATAGTCCTGTAGATCATTTTAGCAGTTATTTACTCTGTTTTACAGTTTTATCTCGGTTATTTGCATCACTTCTCATATATTTTTTATTTGCGTTATATATAGCTCTGCATGCGCCGAGAGATGCTTCAGAGCTCTTGTAATAAAGTAATCACTAAGAAGAGAGTTTTACTAGAATAACCTGATGTTATATTCTTTGGAGGTAACTGACAAATAATGCTCCTCTTCTTCTGGGTCCCCGTGAAAACTGTACGGCTCAACGCGTGCTTCCAAGCTCTAGGTGCTATTGGGAGCAGTGCGGCTGTACTGCGAGAGAGGTGGTGAATCCTTATATCCTTTATTGTATGGAGGAAAGGATGCCTCCTGTGAGTGTCCCCGGTACCTGTCCCCTCATGCACATGATTCAGCCTTTTAAGTCTCAGAGGAGTGAGAGATTCGTGGGGAGGGGAGTAAATAGAAGAAACTGGAAATGGGCATTCTTTTGGGATAGAGAGCTGTCCCAATGAGGTCTAAGAGATACGTCTCCTGTTTAGAGGGTGTAGATTACTCTAGTGAAGGTGTCATCTTCCAGACGTGGGTGAGTAGAGAGGTGTGTCTATCTCTAGTGGCCTACAGTGCTTCTGCATCTGTCCGCTAGGGCACACCTTTCAACATTTCTCCTGAGGTGCCAAGGGCTTCCTTTATCGAGAAGCTGTGTCTGTAGGGGATATGCTGTGTCAGACAGTATAAGACACGATCCTGCAAATTCCAGGTGCCTCTTTGCATGCTAGACCTATCTCCTCGGAACCTCATACTATGTGCTTGATTTCAAATTTCGAGTCTGGTGGACACTGCGCTTAGTCCAGTGGTTTTGCCATCAGGTTTTACTTGAATGAAATATTGTAGCTAAAACGTCAAACAGTGGAATACCACACGGCACTTACGTTTGCAAAGAACATTCTCTGTGCTAGTCCCCATTACGCTGGGAGAATGTGGGACCAGAGGCTTCGCATTGGGCTCAAAAGATGCCATGGCCATATATTTTCAGTCTAATTTGAAACACTGTATGGCCGCCAATGCTGGCAGGATGACTGTGTTAAATGCTCACCACTGAGACATGCTGTAATCTGAGAACCAGGTGTAAACCACCAGCAAGGTCAACAAAGTCTTCTATCTTTATAAGGTCAAGCAGAAGTTTAGAGTGGTATTTGCACTGATGTGTTGCTGTACCCACACGCACGATCGGGTTTTTGGCGCACATCGCCTTGGCTTCAGCGCACTGAGACCTTACACTGTCGCACACCGAGGAAATATATTAGAGGAAAGATTGCTCCTAGCTCCCAATATATGAATGGAGCCAAACCCAATTTTCTGGCGACAGCTGCTCTGTCCAGCCAGACTATACATATTGGGCCAGATTAGTCACACAGTTCAGAAGTTATAAAAAGTAGGCGTTCCAAAAAAAAGTGACGCTTTAACATGCTGTTTTTCCTACAGGACATGGGCCTTCCCCACAGAAAACGCAGCTTGTGCAAACCTAGAAACTGCTGGACCAAACTTCACCAAAATGTAACTTGAGTGGCCTTTACACCATTTTAAGCCATTTTGTGTTTGGTAAAGTTTGCCCGGAAAACACCAGCCCAAGATTTATTTTTAATTTTTTGATCGCCAGATTGAAATAAGGAAAACTCATCACAGACACTGAGCGTTAAAAAGTGCATGTGTGCAGTAGATACTTTGTTCACCTCTCTTTATGAAATTGTGGATTTTGGAGTGGAGGAGGAGCAAAAATAAGTCTGGAAGCCGATGAACAACAAGTCAACAGACTTGTCCCGCTGTCTTATGGCTGCAATTCTTGTTTAAAATACAGAACCAAGCTCAAAATATTTAAACCGGCTTTCATAAAGCCCTGGAGTAATTTGTTTAGCAATGTCACTGCCATTCCCACAGGCGGATATCTTTTGCTCGCTTTACGCCTTGCCTAAGGTAGAACTTGGTATAACCTAACAATGAGGGACCTAATTATATGTTGGGTTGATTTTAATTAAGCTGCAACAAAAGGCAAATTATGTTGTGTAAAGAGACATTCTGTGGTCGTATTATGTCACTATTTGCATATTTTAATGTGCATTAATACAAACTGGGCAAATGTTTTGCCTAGTGCCGGTTTAATAACTGATTTCAACAACTGGCAAAAAGTTGTTAAGTCATGCAAATGGCCTGCTGTAGCGTGCTCTGTTTTTAGTTACTCCATGCATTTTGGCTAGTGTGTGCTGGGGGCTTCTTTAAACCGGACGCCATGTTGTAGTGGTGGTCACAAAGTACTTTTTGTCTCTATCTGCACACTATCCCACCTCTCAATCTGTACCCTATGAACTGGACTTTTCCTAATAGACTCTTAATGTAATTTCCTTTACTGTGTTGTTGGGCAAATATTTTTTTATTACCCTAAAACCTTCCCCCCCCCCCCCCTCACTTCCTTCACCCACATCTCCTGCCTCTTCTCTTTTGTCATCATTTGCCTCAGTTGCCATTGAACCATATGTGTGCCACAGCTGCCACCTTCAGGGGCTGGCTTATGGTTGTCTTTTCTTGAAAAAATGGGTGTGCTTGGGTTTTTCCCTCCCATTGCACCCTCCTGTATTCTTCCTGAAATGTATTTCATTCTTCATCTTTCACTGCAATCTGGATGTCTCGCCTCTGAAGCAGGGCACTGGTAGATTAACTGGTTGCACAATTTACTCCTAAAAAGTCCTCCTTTTTAGGTCTCGCCTGGCGTTGAAGCGCGAAAGCGCTGTTGCCAGCGACACCTATTGTTGTTTTCCCTCCCAAGTGGCACAGACCGGTGCACGAGGCGATTAGGGTCTGTGGACACGCTTACGCAGGCCGGCCGAAGGCACGCACATACACACACAGAATGACGCACACACACACGCGCACCGCCCCACGACAGGCGTGCCGCTCCCGAACTTCGGTTTTGGGATGTGCACGCTCACGGCTTGTCTATAAATGAAACTTAAGGCAGGCTCCCTCACTAGTGTCGGAAAGTATATTGAATATTTGTGCAGTGAATCATGTCAGCACTGGTGTCGTACAAATAAAGAAACAAAAATAAGTTGTAACTGGAAAATAAACAAATAAATTACAGTAGTCCGTCTAGAAATCTCAAAATGTCTCATTAGGTAGGTGTGGATTATGTAAACCACCAGGTACTGCAATACATGGAATACAACGAGATCTGCTTTTTGTACTGTCCCATACACGCGTTAGTGTTAACCGATGTCACACACGAGGACGAAGCTGCGCCCCTTATTGCAGACACCGGCCCAACCGGAGAACAACAACGTGGGCAGCAGCCAGCTTGCTCTGCCCATTCAGCCAGCAATGGGCCGGCTCAAACATCTGACTGGTCGCCGGGGACGAACCGTGACCAGGCCCACCCGTCGATAACTCTGACCACCCTGAGGAAGCAATACTCAGCGACAAGTACTCCTTACTCGCTCTTCCCCCTCAGAAGCGTGGGCAACGACAACCAGGCCTGCCCGGGCGGAGGTACATTCCTCATACGCGACTTCCAGTTAATACACATGCTTCGGGCTCCAAAATGAGCAGTGTGCACCAAAGCGTCCGCAGGCGTATTAGCCAAAGGCGCGTGCGGAAAGCTCGTCCAGTCAGTACTTCCGAATCATGTGCGGTGCGCCTGGATTGGCTAAAATGACTCCAATCCTAGATCACCTTACACAGTAGCAGAAATACCCCCCCCCCCCCCCGCCCCCCCCCCCCTCCTCTCTAGTACTCCCAGATGACTCTCACAGTATGTTTAGTTGTGGGATTGGTGGTATGCGACCCGGAAGTGCTAAAATTACGTTAAAAGATCAATAACGGACATTAGGCTGAATTCACGGACTGACCGTGTAAGTACCTTACAAGTTGACAGTTGACACGTGGTAGCAGTAAAGGCTGTGACTGGTGAGTAGAATTGACACTTGAGCATGGCTGACATCCCTCCCCAACCAATGTAACCCGCCAACAGCATGCATGTGTCCTTACGTTTTGGAGGCTTCTCTGGCATTTCTTCCTGTTAGCACCAAAATGTGCTGATAATGAAATTGACAGTAGCCTAATTTCCCTAGAATGTACCAGGCCCGGTTCTTAACATTTGCGTGTACTCTGTATTATGAACACCACAATCCTGCTTTCAGTACTTGGGGTCAAGGTACTGTTGATACGTTGTTCAGACTCGCCGAGGCACATATCCAGCCCTTGGGTTTCATTTGACAAAGTAATGTGTTTTGGATGTGGTAATCGTAGATTGTTACTACTGAGCCAAATGTCATACGATCCTAATGATAGATATCAGGACTGAAGCTCGGGTCTAGAAACGGCAGTGGCGCTGAAGGAGTCGAAAGCAGTAATGGCAGAGTATCCAGTGATACTGCAAACGTTTGAGGTGTATCTGGTCGGTGTTTTTATTGAGCCAAGAATATTGTGATCGGTACAAAAGGGGGTGGTAATGGACGGAGCATCTGAACCAATCAAACACTCGCACCCAGTCAAGAGATTTGGGTTTAATCCATCACCGTTCTTTAGCCCACTCTGCCACCCCAGTTCAGACATGGCTATATGCAAATCAGTCTGACCCTGTGCCTCATGGGAACAGTCCAGCCCGAACTGCCAAGCCATGCCTTCCCTGGACCGGAAACAAGCTTCTGAGGACCGTTTTCTGGCATTCCAGCCGTCTTCAGCCCGGCTTGCTTGCTGAAAGTGTGGCTCATACTTTGGAGCGGTTGGCTGTTGTAAAATGTGAACAAGTAGGACGTGGAAAAAACAATTTCAGATTTCACAAGTAACGTTGCTGAATGGTAGTAGAAATGTTATTTTTTTCCTCGTGGGAGAATCAAAGTTTTAAGGATGAGAGATGCAAGCGACATTGTCATCTCTTCTAACTCAGTTGCTTGGAAGTGGCCATAAAGTTATAGATCGGCTTAGCATGTTGGTGGCTTTCCAAACCTACTATTGAGAACAAGGCAGGCCGAGGGGGGATTCACCTGTACTCTAATGCAGTGGAAAACATGCGTTTTATCTTTACATAAATCTGTCAAAAGAAGCTAGTGATCAAAATGCCCTTTTGAGCTGTAAGCACAGTTTTACTTTAGAATTTTTTTAAGTATTGTCGGCTTTTTTGGGGGGGTGTGGGGGATAACTCGTGCTGCATCTCTTTGCCTCAAAAGTGTACAGACAGACACGCCTTCATATATGTGTTATTCATACACACTCTTCATCAGTTGATCAAAACAATCTAACGAGACACAAACCTTCTCAAACCAATATCCAAGCCTGAATCTTTCCAGTGAAAACTGAAACCTCTTCTGATGAACCACAAAACAAACATCAAAGGATGAACTGTTGGATAGAATAGCTGGAAATATTTAAGGACACTCCAGCCAACAATGCACTTGGAATCAGGGGTGTAATCCAGGCCCCTGCAGCGCCTGTGGCGCAGAGGGGCCTAACCCTTCAGTGGCCCCATCAGTCTAAGGGCTACGAATATCTGTCAGACATGCGAGACTCATGGGCCCCTTATCACCTTCTGCAGGGTAGTCCCACCATTTTACATTATGCCACGCCACTGCTTGGCATTGTACATTGTAAGTGTGTTACGCAAGAGAATCATTGTTTTTTTTCAATAGCATTTGTCAGTTAAAGTTTACTTTTAAATAGACTTTGCTAGAAATATGTCAAAAATGTGTGGATGTAGTTGAGCTGAAAAACGTTAGCCGTTTTAGGAGCAACCATTAAAAGCTTGATGGTTATCTAAAGAGTGCTTCTTGTTTGTACTTTTGATGGCCCATCTCCCTGCTGTCGTTCCCGGCAAAGGTCATCGAGAAATTCGTCAACATGCAATTGGCCCGCCACCTGGAAGACAACAACATCTTGAACCCGTCCCGGTCCGGATTTAGACGAAACCACAGCACTGAGACAGCCCTCATCGCCTCCACAGACGACATCAGGCGCCAACTAGACAACGGCGAAACATCAGCCTTCATCCTCCTGGACCTGTCAGCTGCCTTCGACACGGTCTGCCATCGCACTCTAAAGACACGCCTCCTAGAAGCCGGAATCCAAGAGAAGGCCCTTGACTGGACCACGTCCTTCCTCTCCGGCAGAACCCAGAGCGGCCGCCTCCCACCCTTCCGATCCAAAGCCACCGACATCGTCTGCGGCGTCCCCCAGGGCTCATCCCTCAGACCGACGTTGTTCCACATCTACATGGCCCCCCTCGCACAAGTGGCCCACCATCACAACCTCAACATCATCACCTATGCCGACGACACCCAGCTCATCCTCTCCCTCACCAAGGACCCACACACCGCCAAAACCAACCTCCAAGAGGGAATGAATGCAGTCGCCGACTGGATGAGGAGCAGCCGTCTGAAGCTGAACTCGGACAAGATGGAGGTTCTCATCCTCGGACCCACCCCCTCAGCCTGGGACGACTCCTGGTGGCCGACCACACTGGGAACAGCACCAACACCCACCGACCATGCACACAACCTAGGATTCATCCTTGACTCCTCCCTCTCCATGTCTAAGCATGTCAACGCCGTCTCCTCCTCCTGCTACAACACCCTCCGCATGCTCCGCAGGATCTACAAGTGGATCCCGACCGAAACAAGAAGAACGGTGACACATGCCCTCGTCAGCACAAGACTGGACTACAGCAACGCACTCTACGCAGGAATCCCAGCCAAACGCCTACAAAGACTACAACGCCTCCAAAACGCGTCCGCCCGACTGATCGTCAACGTCCCCCACCGCAGCCACATCAACCCCACCTGAGAGACCTACACTGGCTCCCCGTCGACAAGAGGATCACCTTCAAGCTCCTCACCCACGCACACAAAGCACTCCACAACGCCGGACCAGCCTACCTGAACAGCAAACTCAGCTTCTACACCCCCACCCGCCAGCTCCGCTCCGCCAGCCGCGCCCTCACCGCTGTGCCCCCGCATCCAACGAACGACCTCCGGCGGCAGATCCTTCTCCAACCTCGCCGGCAAGACCTGGACAACCCTCCCTACCCACATACGGCAGACCCAAGACCTACTCGCCTTCAGAAGACTCCTCAAGACCTGACTCTTCGAGCAGTAGCAGCAACCCCCCCTCCCTCCCCCCTTAGCGCCTTGAGACCCTCACAGGTAAGTAGCGCGCTTTACAAGTACTCTGATTTATTGATTGATGGCTTGTGTAATGACAGGTTGGCAATAGTGACTTTAAATCGGCGAGGGAATCAGGCAGGAAGTCGATGCTCAGTCACAATTTTATAGTCTACAGGATGGATGTGTTCCATAGGACACTTTGAACTGGATTGTATCCAACGAGTTGAAGATTAGCTAGATAAACAAATCAAATGTTCTCTCTAGATTCATAAGTTCTTATCTAGGAGGAAACTGACCGCATATTTCCGTGGTGCAATGTAAACTTTTGCTTAACAGAAACTACCTTACCTCCATTCATTGTCTGCTTCGTAGGAGGGTTTGAGTAAGTTTACTATTCGTTTTATTATCACGCTCTTCTTTGTTCTTTCATTAAAACAACTGTTTGGATTCTGATATTCACTTCCATGGCATCTGTCTGCAGCCTCAAGTTCACATCGAACAAAATTCCCATGAACGACTGTGACACAAACATATTCTATTGACCGCTGTCAGTGGGTTACATAACTTCTTAATGGCAGTTTTCTGATTGCCAGTGCTTTCAGAAACACATTATCATTAATTCAGCAGGTTCATAGTTTCTTAGGACACATGCAGCATAATACACACCTGCTCATTCATAAACTGCTTACTCCGCTACATCCAGGCGATTGGTTTTCTCGCTCCTCCTTAAAGTTGTATGTGATGTTCAGATAATAAAAACATATAAGGGAACCTAGAGTGGAGAAACTTTCTCTACTAACCTGTTTCCACGACTTTTCCAAATGAATGGCATTTCATGGAATTTCAATCCATCATGGCAAATGTCCTTTATGTTGGTAAAGTATGTGTGTGTGTATATATATATATATCTATATCTATCTGGTGAAGCTCTTGCGGCCTCAATTACAAGAGAAAATATCTTTGTTTTCCCCTTCTTTCTGCTCCTCCTCTAGTCCCTCTTAGTCTCTTATGGTGGGGAGAGCTATCTTTATTGTTGAGGAGAGGCCGTGGGGCCGCAACCGCTCCCATATTGTATCTTCTCATTCCACTTCCCACTCCTGGCCGATTCCACTATTTTATTTCTTTACCCATCACCTATAGCCCTGGTAGATACAGTTGCATAAAGCCATTCCACCAATTTAGTACCTCTACACCTCCCAGTACTTAGTACATCGACCCTAGTACCATTGCCCTTACCTACACCATATTTAAGCAAGCATTTGCAATGCAATAGGTCTCGCTTTTGCGAGAGTTTAAGCTATTGGCATTGTAAATGACTGCCTTTTCTTTGTTTTAAAAACCAACACGTAAATAAAAGGCATTGCCATTTACAATGCCAATAGCTCAAACTCTCACAACTGCGAGACCTATTGCATTGAAAATGCTTGATTGTATTAATTTCTCGAAGCAAAAATGTCTTTTGGAATTTTCAAACTAGTCCTTCTGCTCCTTGACTCATTCAATCTCCATAGGTAAATCTCTGGCATTTATGCCCTAGACTATGCCTCGTCATGGCCAAGACTCCTGTTTACTAACTTTGGAATATAGGGCAAGATTCTAAAGCTATACATCAGAGACCTGCTTCTTCTTTATGGCAAAGTGCGAAAGTGGGTCAAAGGCTTACCTGCTTTACAACATTCCCAATTCTTAAACGGCTGCAGGAAGTGGTGTGGGTAAAAAAGGAACCCATTGCTGTATTACGGTGGTTGTCCAAGCATGCATTGCTGCTTTTAAACCTATTTTTTCATGTTTAGGAAAACGCAGCATACGTCAAGAACTGCTGAACCACTATTAACCTAGCAGCTTGAGTTCAAGCCTTGCAGCCTTTCACATAACGTTTTAGTTTGTGCTGCATACATTTGCAATGGGTAAAAGGAGATTGATTAGAGTAAGTTCAGTAGAGTATACTGAGATTCGTACGGAGGGGAATTGAAGGTATGTGGTGTTGGTATTTTGAAGCATGAATGCTGCCAACTGCTCCAGCTTGGTTGGTAAGAGCTTCACATTATCAGAGATTAGAAGAGGAAACTTGGCTGAGACAAATAAGGACCTAATTGAGTTGAAAGTCAAAGAGCACCCAGATTTTTTGTGCATCATGAAGAGATCCAAGTGAAGTAGTTGTATGTGCCCCATATCTATGGCTGGCGCAGTAAGACTCCTACAGGTGTGTCCCTTAAATTCAAGAGGGCTGATCCCGAAGTTACTGTTGGACTTTTCCAAACCTTTCTTAGCACTTGACTGCCTTTCCTCTTGGCATCCAGTCACTATTAGTTAATGCGGGGCACTGTCTGATTAATATTTATTATTTTTTGTCTAAATCTGAATGTCCAAAACTCTTAATAGCGGTTCCTCCAGCGAGCATGGTTTTCCTGTCTCTACGTAAAAATGAAAGAAGTTAGACTAACTCATGCAGTGATGCTTTCAAACTCTCTGTAACCTCTTTTGCAGCATCCTTGAACATAAAGAACATTGTGATCCCATTAGTTTTTATTTGACTTAATCTAAACATTGAGTGTAATTTCTTAGAAATCTGGTCCCTCTAAAATGTGTATAGTAGTGAGATGGTCTTCCTGAGTGGCTACACCAGCAGGAGTTTGTGGAGTAAACCTATTCTTTGCTGTCTTTATGCTGGCCGTTTCTGTGCCATTCCCTGATACATCAATGCTATCACAGTGTACGTAAGTACTCTGTTCTTTTTGATTACAGCTGGGGACTTCTCCTCTTCACCTGGCGGCTCAGCATGGACACTATTCTACTGCTGAAGTTCTTCTGCGTGCTGGTGTCAGCAGAGATGCCCGAACCAAAGTGGACAGAACCCCGTTGCACATGGCAGCAGCCGATGGTCACACGCACATTGTAGAACTGCTGGTTAGGGTAAACACTTATTTTGAGCTATTTTAGCAATGATGATCTGAAAAGTATGTTATGATTGAGGGTTGTGTTGTGTTTAGAAGCGTACTTACAATGATTGCCCCGCCAAGAAAACTCTTTCTCTGGGTGTCCCCTTCTGAAATTAAAGTTAGCAAGTAGACAAAATACTTGCTGTACTGACATCTGCTGAGATCTCCTGATAACTCCGTACATGAATTCCTACTGCGTGAGTGTGTGTGCACGTACGCACTTTGCAGGTGGGCAGCCCACCTTTGATTTTATGTCTGTAACTCTATAATTTCCCTTTATGCCCTGAATTTGACGACTCACTCGCTTTTAAATAATTGTAATGCAGAACAAGAATCCTAGGAAACAACACTGTAAAAAGCTGTGACGTATTTTCAATGATAACCATAATATTATGGATCCCTTAAAGCTAGACTGTGCGTTTATGGAGTAAAGCTAAGCAATGTTGCTGCACGGAACTGAGCAAGAAGTATCCTAGCATGGAGCAACAGAGGGATTTTCTTGGATTGAATCTTGTTTTGTACCTGCTCTTGGTTAGTCCTCATTTATAAGTGTGCCTTACCGATATCGTGGTCTTCTAATATTGAGGTTTGTCACAATTCTATTCGCTTTCAGAACGGGGCTGACATCAATGCCAAGGATATGCTGAAGATGACTGCTTTGCACTGGGCAACAGAGCACAACCATCGTGATGTTGTGGAGATGCTCATTAAATATGGCGCGGATGTGCACGCCTGTAGCAAGTTCGATAAAACTGCGTTTGATATAGCGCTGGGCAAGAATAACCCAGATGTTTTGGTCATACTGCAGGTCAGTACAATGTGCAAACAGCACAGACTTTGACAATGTTTTTGATGATAATGTGCAATGACTATCTAAACTATTACCAGATTTGGGATTTAGAACATGATTTGAAATGGTCTTCAGAACCTTTGACAAAGAAAATATGTTTTTACAAGCAGCCTGACCTTTGTTAATAATTGAGGCAGACTGAGGTGGGTCGTCCAAATCTTTCTGTTCAATTTGCACATTTTGTCTTTCTGTGTATATTTTTGGACAGAAATGTCTGTTAGCTTGAAAAAAATCTGGTTACAACAAAGATTTATGGTACTAATTAACCTGTTTCCATCTTGTTGCTCAAAAAACCTGCTGCAGGCAAAAGTTAACTATGGTTAATCTTCCAACCCCTCACTAATGTTCTGTTGGATTTAATTTGGATTGTGGTTCAGTGGTAAATGTGTTGACTGTGGAAGCAATAGGCGTAAAGTCTAATCCAACTTGCTTAATTTGTTTTCATGGGTGAACAACTTAAGCTTCCCACCCTGCTGTTCATTGATCAGGAAAATTGTAAAAACATAGGGCAGTCTGCAATTTGAATCAGCAGTAAATAAAGACAATCGCCTTTGCCCTCTATTTTTATTATCTATACTGCAATGCCATCCAGCTCCTGTTACTTCTTGCTGGGAAGAACCGGTCTTCAAATGTTCCTGCAGCCCACAGACTGTAAATAATGTAACCAGTTTCTTAAATGATCGTGTAACATAAAGTTAGGGTTTCCTATTTGCAGTGGCGTTTTTGCTATGATTCTATAGGGCTCTCCAGTATTTTCGAGATCTGTAAAATCAGTAAATTTATTTACAGTTTTTTGCCACAAATTAAAACAAGCATTTGCAATGCAATAGGTCTCGCCTTTGTGAGAGTTTGAGCTATTGGCATTGTAAATGATAGCGCCTTTCATTTGTGTTTTGGAAACCTGTAAGCGGTGTGTAAACACACACTTTGCACTTATAGTCTTTGCTTACGAGAAGCAAGGCTGGCAGTACAAGATTCGCAGTTACTGCCAGCCTTGCTTCTCGTAAGCAACGACTATAAGTACAAAGTGCGTGTTTACGCACCGCTTGCAGGTTTTCAAAAAATAAATAAAAGGCATACAATGCCAATAGCTCAAACCTTCGCAAAGGTGAGACCTATTGCATTGCAAATGCTTGTTTTCTACTTTTTCTCATCACCGGCTAAGCTTATGGGGCAGACTTTAATGTGATAAATAGCATTTGTGCATGCAGCACGTCAAAAGCTTTTTAGAATGACTATGTTTATATGAGTCGGCAAATTGAATTCACAACAATTTTCTTTGCCATGGGTTCTTGTGCTAGTTATATATGGCAGCCCTGTGTAAAGTGCTGGGACAGCTCTCAGAGCCGGTAAGGGCTGAATATTTCCATAAAAATAAAAAAGATAGAGAAACCAAGTGCAGTAACATGTAAACCCCCGGGAACGCTTAGTAAATGAATACATCTCTAAAAATTAAAAATAAATACCAAACTGACCTCGACTTTGTCCATTTCTCCTCGTTCTGCTAATTCCTGTAGTACTTGTGCTGGCGGCATGAATTTACAAAGGAACTACTGCCAAATCCAGATGTATTAGAAAATACCTATTCCTAGACCTTTTAACCTGAATCTGTGTCCATAACTCATCTGTCCATATTTGTCAACTTTCCTTGCTAAACCCCATTGAATCCTCGCTCTAGTTTAAATGACCCAGCATGAATAAGCATGTGCTAAAACACTACATATATACTACAAAGCTAACACCGTGCCCTTTCGATAGCTCTAGGCAACTAATTATGTATGGAAGAGCACACACACTTGACTGCTTACTCCCCTTTTATCCCCAAATTAAAAATATAACTAGAATATAACATTTCAATAACTAAAACATCGGCGTTAAATAACGATAACAACTTCCTTTAGACAATAAACACCATTCAATACTTAGTCGGGCATTCTCGAATAGTGTGACTTAATGTAGGGCAAACTGAAATACTTACTAATAGCATGAAAAACGAGTTCGGGCTGCATCGAGTAGCGTGCTACCAGTCTGCCAAGCGCTTCAACACCTCTTCAGAGCAGTAAGCATTGTACAATTTCACAATACAATAAAAACACTACAATGCTATAGCTACATTACTATTCTTTGAGGGACTTGAAGTTGTGTTTAGGGGCAAGAAGGATTGAAACTTTCTCAGTGCCCATCAGAAGTATCTCTGAAAAGGAAGGAAATGTTGCCAATTTACATGTCAAAAGTGTTTTAAAAGCTAAAACTGAACATTTTAGTGTATGTAATGAGAGAAAATTAAAAGTGAAGCTCAGCTTTTTGGCACACGAATCAGCATGGAATATGATTTACAACTTTTTTTTCTTGTTATATTTCAAAATTTCCCCTTCCAATGTCAACTTAAACATTTACCACGCTTGGGATGTTTTAAATAACATGTTTTTATTGTGATAAACTGAAAAGCGCGATTGAGTAGCACTCTATTCACATTGCTTAACCCTTTACGTTATTTTCCCTAGCTCACGTTGTACGTAACTGTGTCAGGGGTGTGTGGGAGAAAGCCAACTGAATTATTTACCACAAGGCAGGGCGCGAGGGAGGCATGGCTTAAATTGCTGAACCTCACATTTTCAGAAGGATGGCTGTCTTAGTTCAGCCTTCGGTGTGACTGTACATATCCACTGAGCCTATTGCGTTTTTTTTGGGGGGCCAAAAGAGCCTGCTAGAACCCATGCTTCGTGGCTCTTTAGGGTCACGAAGGTAGACTGATGCTTGCAGTTGTGGGTTTGCCTGTCAGCGGATCTCTGTGGGAAGGAGGCAACCAGAGAGAGAGAACAGGGTGGAAGGAGAGGGTGGAGAGAAAAAAGAAACCAAGAGCAGCGGAAGAGAAGGAAAGAAAGAAGGAGAAAAAGAAGTAGACTAAGATAACGAGGGAAATGGGAGGTCACATAGTGTAGTCCTGGCGCTCATTTATACTCAGTTTTCCCTTTTTCTCTGATCTGATAAGGCTCGTTCTCCGCGACCCAGAAAGGCACTGACTGCCAGCAGGGCCCGAGGGAGGCAGGGTTCCCACAGAGCACGCAGGTTCTAATATTCCAGCGCATCATCTACACTAGGGTGCCACATTTAACACGCAAACAGCACTTCTCGAACCAACCTCTAAAGAGACCAGCAACAGCAAAGGTATTCTGGGAATATACGCATCTCTTGGCATTTCAAACGCAAACGAGACCTCCAGTTATCGACTGTGTTCGGGACTGCGAGTTTGGTGCAAGAAAGGGTGTGCCGTCAGTCTCCCCAGGTGACAGCATAGACTCAGTCACTGAGTGGACGTTCCGCTCTGTTGAACAGTCTCGCTAGTGGGGTTAATCTATTGAAGTTTCATTCATTGAGTGCAAGTCTCACTGTGGGGGGGAGTGTGTTAAGCGCTTCGGGCGCTCTCTCCCTTGTCGAGCGGGTGGGTGTTTGTTTATCTTGATCTGGGTGTGTGTGACTCCTGAGTGCCACATGGGGTGCGAGTGCCGATCACTGGTACAGTCCTCATTGGGCTTGAGAATAGCTCCTCGAAGCGCTCACTCGTGGGTATCCTCCGTAGCACCATTTGTTTAACCGTGCCTCGAAAACAATGTAAAACCTGAGGGTCTAGGTGATATCTTGCTTGGAGGTGAGGGGCTGTGCCAGTGTCCCTCAGTGAGGAGTGAGTGTGCTAAAGGGCGTTGCAGAGCAGTCAGGGTGTGGGGCTGAGTGGGTGGCACCCGCACTTTACTTTTAAAATGTTACAAGTAAAGTGTGGGTGCCAAGATTATACTAAAATGAAAGAAATAGATGTTTTTTCTATTTTTCATTTTGGTATAACCGCAGCACCCGCGCTTTACTTGTAACATTTTAAAAGTAAAGCGCGGGTGCCGCTATTATACCAAAATGAAAGAAATAGAAAAACATCTATTTCTGTCATTTTGGTATAATTGCGGCACCCGCGCTTTACTTTTAAAATGTTACAAGTAAAGCGCGGGTGCCGCTTATACTAAAATAAAAGAAATTTCTCTTTCGGAGCCGTCCCACTCAGACGGCGTAAAACGTTTATCATCTTTATGGGGCCATCTGTTTGGACCCATAAAGAAGATATGAAAGCTTTTACCACAGCAGTAAGTCCAGGAAGCCAATCCAAGTGGGACGGCTCTAAAAGAGAAAAGAGTACGTCACTAGGACCTCTTTTCCAATGACTGGCCACAGTTTAGCATATACGGTGACGCCAGCCAATAGAAAAGAGGGGCGGGCCTTAACCTCGCTAGTGAAATTTATTCAATCTCATTAAATCTCGCCAGCAAGACTGCGCATGTGCGCAGTCTTACACTAGCCGAGACCTAAAAATCTAGTTGGCTGTAGTTATCTGGCTATTCCACATATTGGTATACAGATTGAAATAGTTTTTTGATTTCACTCGGAGCTCAATTTGCAAGCCAGATCTATAGACTTTCCCAGTGCTTTTCTTTAGGAAGGAGAGAGATGCTGTTTGAGAGCATGAAAAAATGATCTAACATTGTTTGCTTTATTCCTTCCACCAATAACTTATGGCAGTGCTTCGTCTGCTCAGCAAGTTTTGATAATCTGTTTTCAAAAGGATTGCGGGTGCATAACCCTGTTAAGTATATATAGTATGTTACACTTGAGATGCTTCAGCACACACAATCCGCATACTGCAAGTAACGCACAGATGGATACATCACTGTGGTTTCATCAAAGGTCGGCTAACGCTTTAGGTATACAAAATTTAAGGTCCGGAAATTATGCTTTTTGTTTATCCTACAGCCATATAAAATATAGATACCATGTTTCGTCATCAGAACACCATTTACCTAGTCCTGGGATTTACTTCTACAGGTAATTGTTTTCACATGTCTAACTTAACTGAACAATCTCTGGCCCCTAATAACAAACTTTCTTCAGATCTGCGTTTTCTGAAACCAGTTATGGAGGTTTCAGATTCTAGCTTTAGCGAGTTCCTATCTTCACAGATGTGAGGTGTAAATATAGACCTCCTCTGTGGGGTTGCATGATGCAATCACACATGCGATTACCACACATGCCTTTGCAACACTGTACCGTTACCACGCGTTACTATTACCACGCATGCCTTCCAATGAATTTCATTGTAAAGACACGAATAGTAAAGGTATATGCATGGCAAAGGTTAGGCTTGTTAAAGGTTCCCCGCTTTGTAACCAACCGCTGACACTTGCCAATGTCCCCTTCCACGCCTGAGCCCCACTCTTCCCCTGCCCTGAAAACCATCCCCCCCAGCCCTGAAACCTAAAGCCAGACTCCCAGCCCTAAAGTCAAACCCCCCCCCCATGTCCATGTCCCGATCCCTATGATGTCCCAACGATTTGTTAATTTTTTTTTTTTACCTCAAATACCCACCTCACTCTATGCCCATTTGCTCAGAGCCTACAGCACTAACTACCTTTACCACGCTTTTCCTTTGCCTCCTTTACAACAAAAATTGTTGCAACGGCATGAATGGTAAAAGAATATGCGTGGTAAAAAGCATATGCATGCTAAAGGCAAGCAGGGTAACGCTTGTGTTGTGATGGAATGCGTAGTTGAGACCAGGTGGTACATTTTGTTTCCTCTCTGAGGGAACCACTTCATTTGAGGGATAACTGGCTTACGGATTGAGCCAAGTTTCAGCTGAGTAGATAAGCCGATATTGTTAACTATAATTCTCCGGACAACCATAGAGCCGAATGAGGAGGCCAGTAGGGAAAGAAAGTGTTGTTCTTCAAACACTTTGGCTGTGAGGGCCCCATACTAATTAGGTTGCATCGTGTGCTTATCAGGAAGTCATGGATTTGCTTTTCTGAGGTAAAGCTTTAATGGACCCTCTGGTGAATGGAAAAAATGACACGATAGAAAAACCCTAAAATCTGTAGGATTATAAAAAAGATTGCACAAAGTGCTGAAGAACACTTAATAAGGATGCCTTTCATAGAATCCAAGCTCCAGGTATCAGCCATACCTCACAGGGTCCTGGTAAAGCCATCTATAGTGCCAGAAAGGCTCTTTTCAATTAGTCAAAACAGTGACTTCTTAGTTCTCCCTCCATCATTTGTCCCTTGGGTAGAAAGAAAGATTTCTAATTCCATTCGGGCTTTGTGGGGAATCTCCTTAGACGCTGAAATACTAAATGCTGTTTTAGAATAATAGTGCTCTGCAGTTTCAGTACCATCTCTACTATCTACAGCAAAGTAGAGTTTCCTTCGATGACATTTACTGCAGTTGCAACAAGTCTCTCCCCTATCTTGTTTGATAAAGAGGCAATAAGAAAAGGACCACTGGGCCCCCATTAAGACAGAATACTTTTGCTTTATTAGTCGTTGCTCCCCATAGGTATTCAGAGGTAAGAAAAATCTATTATGTGGTAATTTTTCTTTCATGTAGTTTAGTTCCAGAAATATAGATGTATTTCTTGAGAGATTGTCTTACAAAGACAGCACACTGTGTGGCAACCTACATATTCTAGTACAACGACTATTTGCCAATGCAGAGACCGGATTTTCTTTCCCGTTCTCAAAATACTGACCACCTCAGATATCAGTGAATGGGTAACGCCATAATGTTTGTTAGTCAAACACTATTTTCATAGTTCCAGGCACTGTTGAGCGCATTTTCCTTCTTGCAATTTCCTGTTCACATTTACAAAAAAAGTTTACGCCTTGACAGGTTCCCTAAACAGAGCTTCTTGGAAGAATTTTTGAATACTTGTTAGAGACCATTCCTAATTTCCATGCTGACTTCTGTCTCCAATGTCTACAGCCAGTTTCTACAGTAGTTTAGGATTTTTTTGTAAGATCCCAGAGTATTACTTTTTGATTCTTCTTTGCTGTACCTGTGCTAATATACTGAGAGGTTCCTCGGGTTTCTGGCATGCAAACCCCACTGTTTAATGTCTGTGTTATACCATGGTTCGCTGTTTGAGAAATGCGGCCTAATGCACTCCTAAACTAACAATAAACAAATAATTTAGTAATGTTATGCATTTACTATCATGACTACAGCTATTTCCTCATTTTACCCAGGATTGGATCCAGATGTACTGCTTAACAGAGAACATTCTGAAAGGATCAGTTTGTGTGTATTGACAAATCCTCTCTCACATATCTATCTGACTCTTCCTTTAAAAAATAAAAATAAGATCTATTACTACCAAGTTGCAGGAAGGTGACACTTTATATAAGATATCTAAAAGAGGTATATTGTGTAGAGTGTCCTGGTATCCCTTCTGATTGGACAGGTGCTTGCTTTCACAATCCCATGGGGCTTGTGAGGAAAAAATAAATATCGATCTATCATAATACCCCCACCCCCCCACACACACACACCCTTTGGGCTTAACACAGAGCAGTGTAGGACATTTGCAAATACACACAATCATCAATAAATGACACTCTAATCATGAAGGAGATCCACACTAATTTATAAAAATAGAAAGCATCTTTATATATGTTTAGGTGTCAGAGAAAAATCATTCAGATAAGTACTTTTTAAATATAAATTCTTTTCACTTTAAAAAGTGGACCAAGTGCAATTTCTGAGTTCTGCAATGTTCTCCTATGGAAGGAGGAAAACGTTCTGCAAACAGGTTTAGTACAGTGACTTATGGGACCAATCTCCAGGAATTGAGGTTGGTAGTGGGCAAGGTCCAAGGCAGCACCAGTAGTACAAGACCTGCACCACGGGGACGGCAGGGTGCAAAACCGTATTGGGAGCCCAATAGGTTTCTGTAGAGATCGGTCACACTGAAAAGAGTCTGTAGGCTCTGACTGAATGGGCAACTGGTGGTTTAAGTCTTGTGATGCTCTGGGACGTAGGGACACTTGGGGTCTACTTCTCCACTGCCCGGGGGCGACGGATGCAGAGGTGACTTTAGGCGTCTGGTTTTCTTACTAGGAGTAGTCACAATCCAGGGCACCTGCGTGCAGAGGCTGCAGGCAACGTTGGGGTGAGACCACGATGGACTTGAGCTCTGGTGGGCTGGGGGAGCTTGCTGACATGGGCGGCCCACTTCAACTCAGGCTGGAGGCAACAGGTGCAGTGGTGGCTTCAGGTGTCAGATTTTGGTGGGTCCGGATTACTCAGAGTCTTTGCTTTGAAGTTCACCGAAGGCGGGCAGTCCTCCCGGTTTTTATTTTTGAGTCAACAGCTGCAAGTTTTTGCATAGTTTTGGATGAGCGATGCCGATAGGCCAGTAGGGTTGGCACCAGGTCAGCTGCTACTTTTTGCCACTCTGCTTTTGCGGCTCTTCGGTGTCCTCTTTCTTCTTAGGTCGTCAGGATCTGCCTTTCTGGTGGCAGGGGCTCCCTTAAATACTAAATTTAGGGACCCTTGGTAGCAGTTGGGCTACTGACCCTTGGAGTCACTACGCCTTCTATATGACCACTTCCTGTGGGCATAACCCTGTCCCCGAATTCCTAAGTATTCCATCACAAAGATGGCTACTTCTGAAAAATCGTGTCCACCTTACAGTACCCCTCCTTAGGGGTGGTACTGGCCTGGAGGTGGCACTCCTACCTGACTAGCTAATTTTCCCACCTGTCCAGGTGCCAGGGGGGCTCGTGGGAGTGGCTTCCTCTCATGTGAGGGGAGCCATATTTGCGTTCCAAAGGCAGCATCTTCTTTGAAGCTTGCCAGCCCAAGGCAGCTAATCGGCAGATCATTCAGTGGGAGGGGGTGTTGCACCCTCTTCCTGAACTGGTTTTTGTTCTGGGTCTTATGTGAGAAAGGGATCACACCCTAGGAAGTCAGAACAGCCTCTCGGGTGGCAGGCTGGCTGAAACCAGTCAGCAAGCACACTAGACCAATACATGCACTTAGAGGGCACCTCTAACCGGGTCTGGTGGCTCAGTGGACTAATGCGTCCATTGCAGGGGCCGGTGTTCGACCTCATGGTCACAGGTTCAAATCCCGGCGGGTCCACTCAGCCTTTCCTCCATCTGAGGTCGATAAAATGAGTATCATTGTGTTGGGTAACAATGAACATCTGTTATTCAGCGCCAAGAGACCTCTGGGTGAAAGTGCGCTTTACAAATACACATGTTATGTTATATTATGTTATGTTAGGCGTGTATTGGTAAATCCAACACTGGCTTCAGTGTGTGTTTACCAATATGAGATGTTTGATATCCAGCATCCCTGTTTTCAGTGAAGCCATCATGAAACTGGGGAACTCCGTTTTTTAACCAGTTTCAGCATGTGTTTTAACTTGGCTTCCCTCGTCACAGGTACCGGCAGTAATAGAACTGACCAGCACATCTGCTCTTGCAAGTATACCCACACATGTAATATTCAACACCCTGCCTTAGGGCTGTCAGGCCTGCTGTAGGGGTGACTTGCAAATATTACATGCCGTGAAAGAAGACATTGCAAAAACAACAAGTGATGGACTGAATGTGGATCAATGTCACACACTCCCCCAGTCAAAAGATCTGGGCCCAAATCCATCGTTTTTTTGCACTCCACACCACCCTGGGTTAGACAATGGCGATATGCAAATCAGCTCTGACCCTGTTGCCCCATGGGAACAGTCCAGTCCGAACTACAAAAGCCATGTCCTTCCCAGAACGGAATCAAGCATCCGAGGACCGGACCGGTTTCGAGGTAACACCTCTCATCAGCCCGGCTAGCTTGACTCCAAGTGGTGTGGAGTGCCTGGGACCCACGTCTGGGCATCCCCAGCGCACTTAGGGCGGCAATTGCAAAAACAACAAGTGATGGACTGAATGTGGATCAATGTCACACACTCCCCCAGTCAAAAGATCTGGGCCCAAATCCATCGTTTTTTTGCACTCCACACCACCCTGGGTTAGACAATGGCGATATGCAAATCAGCTCTGACCCTGTTGCCCCATGGGAACAGTCCAGTCCGAACTACAAAAGCCATGTCCTTCCCAGAACGGAATCAAGCATCCGAGGACCGTACCGGTTTCGAGGTAACACCTCTCATCAGCCCGGCTAGCTTGACTCCAAGTGGTGTGGAGTGCCTGGGACCCACGTCTGGGCATCCCCAGCGCACTTAGGGCGGCAATTGCAAAAACAACAAGTGATGGACTGAATGTGGATCAATGTCACACACTCCCCCAGTCAAAAGATCTGGGCCCAAATCCATCGTTTTTTTGCACTCCACACCACCCTGGGTTAGACAATGGCGCTATGCAAATCAGCTCTGACCCTGTTGCCCCATGGGAACAGTCCAGTCCGAACTACAAAAGCCATGTCCTTCCCAGAACGGAATCAAGCATCCGAGGACCGGACCGGTTTCGAGGTAACACCTCATCAGCCCGGCTAGCTTGACTCCAAGTGGTGTGGAGAAGACATGGCACACAGGGATGTGACATGTCCTGTTTTCACTTTTGTCTGCACCAAGACATGCAGCCTGTGATGATAGCCTTACATGTGCTTGGTGAGGGGTCCCTTAGGGTGGCACAATTCGTGCTATTGCCCTTAGGGACCCTATTTAGTACCTCAGGCCCTAGGTACCAGGAATACCATTTACTAGGGGCTTACAGAGTGCGCTGAAGATTTTGCCACTTGGGGAAAACAATTGACCTTTTTTAGGGAAAGAACACTGGTACTGGGGACCTGGTTAGCAGGAACTCAGTACAGTTCAGTCAAAGTTGCATCAAATACTTGGCAAAAAGAGTTTGGAGGGCTGGTAGGGGGATACTGCAACAAAACCCCAGGTTTCTACAGTAAGTACTGTGCCAAATTAGCAGTTTTGAAGTAAACAGATGGGTAACTTATTTTGTTTCTAATGTGGTAATGTTATCCTATTGGAAAAAACACATATACTGCATATGGGTACTTACAGAACCAATCTTCTGGAGTTAAGATGAGTACGGGGCAGGGTCCAAGAAAGCACCAACAGGTCACCTTGGGTGGCACTGGAGCGGCGGCCAGTTGCAGAGGTGCATTCTAGCGTTTGGTGCCCCATTGGTTTCAGTGGGAAACTGTCTGAGAAAAAGAAGCTGCAAGCTACGTCAGGGTGGGGCAGTCCTGTTGAAGCCCACATGCATCTTGGTCTTCGAGATGTTCGGGCATGTAGAGAAACTGTCTGACCACTTCTCCTCGGGCTGTAGGGCTCAGGTGCAATGTGCTGCAGGATACACTTGCGTTTGAGGGGGCCTGCACAAAGAGGCTCCAAGCGGCGACCGGAAGTCCAGTTTGGGCAACCCAAGGTGGGGTTTGGCTCTCTAGGGTCTCAGGACCTAGTTGGCACTGTTGGCCCATTTCGACTCTGGCTGTGGGGGGGGCTCGGGTGCAATGGTGCTTTCTGGTGTCAGGTTTTCGCGGCCCAGAGTCCTCTCTTTCTTCTTGGGTGCCTGCCGGGAAGTAGCTCCGCTACTCCACAGCAGATGCCGGTTGCTCCTAAGTGCTGGCAATTCTCCCAGGTGTTTGGAGGCAATTGTCAGGGGCAATAGGTAGGCTGGCAGTGTTGCCTCGGAGTCAGTTACTGCTCCTCAGTTCTTGCTCTTCGTGGCTCTTCGGTGTCCTCCTCTCAGGTCAACAGAATCAATGTTCCGGGATGTAGGGGTCCCACCTAAAGACTCAATTTAGGGAGAGACAGGTGGTAGCCAATGGGCTACTTACCTTTATGGTTGTCTAAACCCTCTTTATGACCACTTTCTGTGGGAATTGGGCATAACCCTGAGCCAAAGAGCCTACTTCCACCAAAACTAAGATGGTGGGATTCTAAAAGTCATGTCCACTGCAGGTAGCCTACCTTAGGAGTGGTACTAGCCTGAGAGGGGTACGCACAACTTCTGACTAGCTAATTTTCCCACCTGTCCTAGTACCAAATGGGCCCAGGGCAGGGGTGGCATTTCCCCTGACTGGGGAAATCTTGGGTCACATATCAAAGGCGGCAGAGGCCTTTTATGTCTCCTCCCTTGATATACTGATCACATTATTTCTGCCCTCAGAGAGCGCAGGCTTTCACTTGAAGGGGGTCAGGAACCTGTCTGGTGGGAGGCTGAGCTGTAACAGTCAGCCAGTACACAGGTAGGTTTTCAGGAAGCACCTCTAAGGTGCCCTCTGAGATTGTATTAATAAATTAATTAGTGGAATCAGTGTGGGCTTATTAAGACGACATATTTGATACCAAACCTCTCTAGTTTTAGTGAAGCCACCATGTAACCGGGAAACTCATAACCACTAGTGTCCAGCACATGGACTCAAAACGGATGCCCTGTTCACATGTAATTTTTTTTTATATAAAGAATTTTTATTGCAGACTTATAAGGCACACAGTACTTCCATGCAGATATTCCAATTCTGGCGTTGATTGGGCGCCAGTATCTGTCCAGTTCTATACACAGCCATTAAGCCCACATCCCAGAGGTCGGGCGGCATTAAGTAGGCAAATGTCAGATGTAATAAATCCACACGAAGCCGTTATTGGTGTGCTAAATAAATAAATAAAGATACCCCTACGGGGGTTTATTCATAGTGCTATATAAACACGCAAATAAATAAAATAAATAAAGGTTCTCACGTCTGCTTTTTCGTTATTGTCACCCCCATCGCCCACCCCTCTATCCCCTAATAAACCCCAACTACCCCCCTCCTCCCCCCAAAGTCCACCACCTACGCGCGTGAGCTTGTATAGTCTACCTCTGTGTATGATATCAGGAGCTAACAATTGTCTAGGTGTGCGATGTGCCTGACGTGTCCCGGGGAACTTCAATGTGAACGGCAGGGTCGTCCCCTTCATCTTGCAGCGCGCAGTCGCGTAAGGCCTGTACTAATGCTTCCCACGCAGCAGCTGCGTCTAGCGCCTTATCGTCTAATCTCCGCCGCGCCATTTGGTGCCGAAGTGTGCTTTCGCTAGCGGCCCATTTCTGCATCTCATTAATCCACCTCTTGTATGTGGGGACTGATCTTGTCTTCCAAAGTCTTGTGATTTCCCTTTTGGCAAGGAGAAGGCCCATATCAATGAATTTACTTGTGACCTTGTTTTTAGGAGTGTGCGGGAACCAGTGTAAAATACTGACAGCCATGTCAAAGTGCAATCGCCTCTCCGTCACCTCATTCAATGTGTCACCAACCGCCCGCCAATAATCTCCCAGCGCAGGGCAGGCCCACATCATATGATCTAGTTCCGCTCCCTCTGTAGTACATCTGGGACATGTTGCCTCAGCTGCCCCGAAGTATTTTTTAGGGCTCGCCTGCTGATGCGCTTCTGCGCATCGCTGGCGAAGCTCAATTATGGCCTATCCAGACTTTATCTACCACTGGCGATTTCTTGAAGTGCATGTGCTTTTTAGGTCATTGCGCAAGCGCAAGCCCTAAAAAGCGCGTGCACAATGCCACCAGCCGCCTGCCTGCCTGCCTCGCATTACCACATCAAAGGCAGCCCTCCCAGCGCATTTCTCACCCCCTAATTATTCACGGCCAGCCGGCCGTACTTTCAGTCTCCTTTTACAACCTGTTTAACTTGTTTTCTCAATTGCTGACTCCCATCTTTCGCCACCAGGGCTTCAGCTTTACAGTCTGTGCCAGGGTTTCCCTGACTCGGTGCTTTATTATTCAGATGCTCAAAAACAGAGGTGGTCGTCTCCGCTCCCTCCCTTTGTTTGCAAAGCAATTCAGGGCTTCGCCACCCATCAAGGCTTGCAGTTTGCCTAATCTAAAAATCCCAAGGCCCCCACACCATCTCCTGCACATTGCTGCTTATAAATTTCAGTGCTTTAGCAAAATATGACAGATGTGCAGCGCAGACTTTGCTTGTTTTTTTCTACAATGGCTTCGATTGTTGGCTTGAAATGTACACTGTTCGATTGCCAGAAGCAGGGCTTCGTAGAAATAAATACAGGCTTATATCTAAATGTGTTACAAATAAAAAACGACATATTTCCTCTATCACAAACCCTAATGGAACTCGCAGACTGTGTTGACATGGCGGTCTGTGAGTGTTAGGTAAGAGAGGCAGAGTGCTGTACTATCACAGAGGAGACATCAAAATGTATTTTCTTCAAATGTGTGCTCCTATTAGGTATAGGGCTAACAATCTGCCATTCGAAAACTTCAGAACACTTAGACGTTCCAGAGCAGCAAGTACTCACTTTTTGGTATACTATATTATATTACTATTGTAGGTATCGGTGCTTTGTATAGCACCAACATGTAGCCCTCCAGTCACGTCCGATCACTTGCATAGCCTGCAGCGATTGAAGAAAAGCTAGATATGCCACGCGGCATTGTTTACAAGCTAGACACATTTCTTCATTTATATATTTATTTGTTTATTTATTGGTATTTTCCGTAGTGCCTACATATTGCGTTTATACATTTTAGAGCTTTTTGACTCCCCGAAGGAGGAATGAGCCGGGCTTGAGCTAGCCTGTAAGCTAAAGAGACTTTTTAAAAATGTTTTATTTGCTGGATATTAGTATAGGTCCTGTCGTTTGTATAGCGTCAACATGCCATCTTTCAGACACCTTATAGCACATTTTGATCCTAGAGTGCAAAAAGGTAGTTGCTGTATATTCCCTGGTAGCTCCGTTTACCTGACTCCTTTACAAAATAGAAAGAAAATAACCGAGGCATCCACCACACAGCTCCACAGATGCACCCACCACACAGCTCCACAGATGCACCCACCACACAGCTCCACAGATGCACCCACCACACAGCTCCACAGATGCACCCACCACACAGCTCAACAGATGCACCCACCACACAGCTCCACCGACACAGCTCCACCGATGCACCCACCACACAGCTCCACAGATGCACCCACCACACAGCTCAACAGATGCACCCACCACACAGCTCCACCTACACAGCTCCACCGATGCACCCACCACCCAGCTCCACCGATGCACACAGCTCCAACGACACAGCTCCACCGATGCACCCACCACACAGCTCCACTGATGCACCCACCACACAGCTCCACCGATGCACCCACCACACAGCTCCACCGATGCTCCAACTAAGCTCCACCAATGCACCCACCACACAGCTCCACCAATTCACCCACTAAGCTCCACCGATGCACCCACCACACAGCTTCACTGATGCCACAGCTCCACCGATGCACCCACCACACAGCTCCACTGAATCACCCACCACATAGCTCCACCGATGCACCCACCACACAGCTCCACCAATGCTCCAACTAAGCTCCACCAATGCACCCACCACACAGCTCCACCAATGCACCCACTAAGCTCCACCCGTGCACCCACCACACAGCTTCACCGATGCACCCGTCACAGAGCTCCACAGAGGCACCCACCACACAGCTCCACTGATGAACCCACCACACAGCTCCACCAATGCACCCACCACACAGCTCCACCGATGCACCCACCACACAGCTCCACCGATGCACCCACCACACAGCTCCACCGATGCACCCACCACACAGCTCCACCGATGCACCCACCACACAGCTCCACCTACACAGCTCCACCGATGCACCCACTGCCCAGCTCCACCGATGCACACAGCTCCAACGACACAGCTCCACCGATGCACCCACCACACAGATCCACCGATGCACCCACCACACAGCTCCACCGATGCACCCACCACACAGCTCCACCGATGCTCCACCAATGCACCCACCACACAGCTCCACCAATGCACCCACTAAGCTCCACCGATGCACCCACCACACAGCTTCACTGATGCCACAGCTCCACCGATGCACCCACCACACAGCTCCACTGAATCACCCACCACACAGCTCCACCGATGAACCCACCACACAGCTCCACCAATGCACCCACCACACAGCTCCACCGATGCACCCACCACACAGCTCCACCGATGCCCCCACCACACAGCTCCACCGATGCACCCACCACACAGCTCCACCGATGCACCCACCACACAGCTCCACCGATGCTCCAACTAAGCTCCACTAATGCACCCACCACACAGCTCCACCAATGCACCCACTAAGCTCCACCGATGCACCCACCACACAGCTTCACCGATGCCACAGCTCCACCGATGCACCCACCACACAGCTCCACCGATGCACCCACCACACAGCTCCACTGATGCACCCACCACACAGCTCCACCGATGCACCCACCACACAGCTCCACCGAGGCACCCACCAGACAGCTCCACCGAGGCACCCACCAGACAGCTCCACCGAGGCACCCACCACACAGCTCCACCGAGGCACCCACCACACAGCTCCACCAAGGCACCCACCACACAGCTCCACCGATGCAACCACCACACAGCTCCACCGATGCAACCACCACACAGCTCCACCAACACAGCTCCACCGATGCACCCACCACCCAGCTCCACCGATGCACCCACCACCCAGCTCCACCAATGCCCCACCACACAGCTCCACCGACACAGCTCCACTGATGCACCCACCACCCAGCTCCACCGAGGCACCCACCACAGCTCCACCGATGCACCCAGCACACAGCTCCACAGATGCACCCACCACAAAGCTCCACCGAGGCACCCACCACAGCTCCACCGATGCACCCACCACACAGCTCCACTGATGCACCCACCACAAAGCTCCACCGAGGCACCCACCACACAGCTCCACTGATGCACCCACCACACAGCTCCACTGATGCACCCACCACACAGCTCCACTGATGCACCCACCACACAGCTCCACTGATGCACCCACCACACAGCTCCACTGATGCACCCACCACACAGCTCCACTGATGCAACCACCACACAGCTCCACCAACACAGTTCCACCGATGCACCCACCACCCAGCTCCACCGATGCAACCACCACACAGCTCCACCGATGCAACCACCACACAGCTCCACCGATGCACCCACCACACAGCTCCACCGATGCACCCACCACACAGCTCCACCGATGCACCCACCACACAGCTCCACCGATGCACCCACCACACAGCTCCACCGATGCAACCACCACACAGCTCCACCGATGCACCCACCACACAGCTCCACCGATGCAACCACCACACAGCTCCACCAACACAGCTCCACCGATGCACCCACCACCCAGCTCCACCGATGCACCCACCACCCAGCTCCACCGATGCACCCACCACCCAGCTCCACCAATGCCCCACCACACAGCTCCACCGACACAGCTCCACTGATGCACCCACCACCCAGCTCCACCGATGCACCCAGCACACAGCTCCACAGATGCACCCACCGCATAGCTCCACCGATGCACCCACCGCACAGCTCCACCGATGCACCCACCACAAAGCTCCACCGAGGCACCCACCACAGCTCCACCGATGCACCCACCACACAGCTCCACTGATGCACCCACCACAAAGCTCCACCGAGGCACCCACCACACAGCTCCACTGATGCACCCACCACACAGCTCCACTGATGCACCCACCACACAGCTCCACTGATGCACCCACCACACAGCTCCACTGATGCAACCACCACACAGCTCCACCAACACAGTTCCACCGATGCACCCACCACCCAGCTCCACCGATGCCCCACCACACAGCTCCACCGACACAGCTCCACCGGTGCACCCACCACCCAGCTCCACCGATGCCCCCACCACACAGCTCAGCCGAAACAGCTCCACTGATGCACCCACCACACAGCTCCACCGATGCACCCACCGCACAGCTCCACGGATGCAACCACCACACAGCTCCACCGATGCAACCACCACACAGCTCCACCGATGCAACCACCACACAGCTCCACCGATGCAACCACCACACAGCTCCACCGATGCAACCACCACACAGCTCCACCGATGCACCCACCACACAGCTCCACCGATGCACCCACCACCCAGCTCCACCGATGCCCCCACCACACAGCTCCATCGATGCACCCACCACACAGCTCCACTGATGCAACCACCACACAGCTCCACCAACACAGCTCCACCGATGCACCCAGCTCCACCGATGCCCCCACCACACAGCTCCACCGATGCACCCACCACACAGCTTCACTGATGCAACCACCACACAGCTCCACCAACACAGCTCCACCGATGCACCCACCACCCAGCTCCACCGATGCCCCACCACACAGCTCCACCGACACAGCTCCACCGATGCCCCCACCACACAGCTCAACCGACACAGCTCCACCGATGCACCCACCACAAGCTCCACCGATGCACCCACCACACAGCTCCACCGATGCACCCACCACACAGCTCAACCGATGCACCCACCACACAGCTCAACCGATGCAACCACCACACAGCTCCACCGATGCAACCACCACACAGCTCCACCGATGCAACCACCACACAGCTCCACCGATGCAACCACCACACAGCTCCACCAATGCCCCCACCACACAGCTCCACCGATGCACCCACCACACAGCTCCACCGATGCACCCACCACACAGCTCCATCGATGCACCCACCGCACAGCTCCATCGATGCACCCACCGCACAGCTCCATCGATGCACCCAGCGCACAGCTCCATCGATGCACCCACCGCACAGCTCCATCGATGCACCCACCGCACAGCTCCATCGATGCACCCACCGCACAGCTCCATCGATGCACCCACCGCACAGCTCCATCGATGCACCCACCGCACAGCTCTACCGATGCACCCACCACACAGCTCCACCGATGCACCCACCACACAGCTCCACCGATGCACCCACCACACAGCTCCACCTGTGCTCCAACTAAGCTCCACCAATGCACCCACCACACAGCTCCACCGATGCACCCACTAAGCTCCACCGATGCGCCCACCACACAGCTCCACCGATGCTCCAACTAAGCTCACCAATGCACACACCAAACATCTCCACCAATGCACCCACTAAGCTACACCGATGCAGACACCACTCAGCGCAACCACAGCATGGTTCAGCGCAACCACAGCATGACTCAGCGCAACCACAGCATGACTCAGCGCAACCACAGCATGACTCAGCGCAACCACAGCATGACTCAGCGCAACCACAGCATGACTCAGCGCAACCACAGCATAACTCAGCGCAACCACAGCATAACTCAGCGCAACCACAGCATCACTGGTTCAAATATGTTCTTTCAATGTTTCAAGCTGTTTTCAAGCTTTCACGCTTTATTACAAATCACAAAAAATGTTAATATTTCATTTCTGTTCTTGGATTTTCGTCACAATAAAAAACACTGAACATAATCTTCACAAAAGTTATTTACAAAAGTTTAAGCTATTGCCATTACAAATTAAATAAATTATTTAAGTATTAATCATTTAAAAAAATTAAAAGCCATTGTTATTTGTAATATCAATACATCTAAGTCACGTAAATACAAAACATGTTGCATTACAAATGCTATAGGTGTCACGTTTGCAAAAGTTATAACTATTGGCATTGTAAATGACCAAGCTAATAATTTAGCTATTTTAAAATATAACACATAAATAACAAAAAAATCATTTATAAGACCAATAGCTCAAACTTTCCTAATGCGAGCCCTATTGCATTTCCAATGCTTGTTTATTTTACCAGGTGTTAAATAGGCTCTGTGGAGGATGAAGAAGTGTATCTGCTGGAAGCGTGCGTTTCTCGTAATCTTCCGTGCCCGTCGCACTATATGTGCCCAGGCTGTCTCGGGGATCTCTTTGCCCAAGTCTGCCTCGCACTTGGCTTTCAAAGCCGTCAGGGGTGGCAGGTTCTCTCGAAGCATTCTAGAGTACAGGCATGTGACCGCTTTGTAGGTCCCTGCTGGTGCCATGTTCACTTGTAATGTCTGCGAATTTACTTGGACATCACAGGGGCATATTTGCTTATGCAGATATGTCCTCATATATTGTATAGTGCACCTTGCCTTAGGGCTGTAAGGCCTGCTTTTGGGTTGACTGACCTATACTGCATGCAGTGTCAATAGGCATAGCACACAGGAGATGTGCCATGTTATTGTGTCTTCAAGTTTTCTCTGTACCATGGCATGCAGCCTGCAATGGCAGTTCGCATGGTGGTGCTTAGGGGTCTCTTAGGGTGGCACAATACACGCTCCAGCCCTAAGAGACCCTATTTTAGCTTCCCTGCCCTAGGTACCAGGGGTGCCATTTACCAGGGATGTATAAGAGGTTCTAAGGTATTGCCAATAGGGAGAACAGTTGTACAGTTTTAGGGAAAGAGATATCTGGCACTGGTGACCTGGATAGCAGGAACACAGTGTACTCCTCTCAGAATTGCATCAGGCACCGGGCAAAAAGTAGGGGGTTACCATTTCAAAAAGGGGCACTTTTCTACACTAGTTCTATAGGCTTCATCTGTAGTTATTGATTCTTCTATAAGTTACAAAAACTGGAATTAATTTTTAATTTAAGGGCGTTGAAAATATAGTCTCTGCGTTCTACTTTTTGTTCCATTGACTTAAATTAAGAATTGATTTCTTACATTGAGAAGCTTATCAAATGGAATCTAGTCTGCAGGTAACATTATGGGGGAAAGTGATTATGGTTACATATTATGAGAATTTTCCAAATCCATCCACGCACTGGTGTGCCTATAAGATATTGCTATGTTAGAAAACCAGGGTTACAAGTAAGTAACTTTTCCTTCTCTATTCAAAACAGCTTCCAAAAATATACAATCGGCTAGGGCTGGAGGTGATGTTTTTTTCTGCTAGTGTTTACATCCATTCTGTTGCAATTTCATGCTGCAGGTTACACTATGTACATCACCTAAAGACCTAGAAATCATAAGCGCTATATAATGTAGTCCAAGATCGAAGTACACCAAATTAGTTGTCTGATATACTGCATAAACTTAACGGTGCGTAATAAGGAAGGAAGGAAGCAAGCAAGCAATATTGATTATCCAATTAATCTCACTGCTGTTAAGGTTTACTGCTGTAGGATTAATTGTTTAGGGAAGTTCACCTGTTGATTAAGCTTAATTTTAATTCATACTGTGTTTAAAGGTCTTGTGTGCCAGACCAATTTAGGAAGGCAGGTTTTTGTGAGTCTGATGATTGGAGAATGATTTTACAACGTAAATTGTTTGTATTTTAAGCATTTTACCATCCCTATCCCTTAGGAAGCTATGCAGAATCAGGTGAACACGAATGAGGAGCAGTCAGAAACTGTTTCAATGGCCTCCCCGCAGTTTATATACACATCGGGTGGACTTGTCAACCTTGCCAGCCTGGTATCCTCAGCCAATGCCAAGCGCGCCTCAGGTCAGATTCCTTCGTTAGTCACACAGTCTTAAATGTAAGCCAGACTTTGAACTATGCTGATGGTCTTTCCTCAAGAGTGCATTGCATTTGTATGGTGTATGTGGGAGATGGTTGTTTCAAGATAAAGCATGATCAGGGTGAGAGGTCGTTTTTTATCCTAAGCAGATAAAAACAAGTGTGAATGTTTTTTGGCAGAAATATAATTTTCGATTTAATTAATTTCAATGTTTGCCCTGTGGTAGGTTACTAGATTTGTTGATAAGTTTTAGTTATTTTTTTTAAACAAAATTTGAGGTCAGTAAATATATCTTGCAGACAATGGTTTGAACAGTTCAAATGTCAGACAACCATTTATAATTGTTGTTGATTCCAAATTTTCAGAAAAAAATCTATTAGTGGTGTTTTGGCACCCTTACTTTGCAAATTTAGTAACTAGGACCTATTTTACTATTGGCATGGGTTCAGCAGTGCACAGATAAGCTGAAGATTTGCTGCCAGGGAAACCACAAGCACACTCGATAAAAGTTAACATTTCCACAGTGGTGATTGTTTTGGGAAAACCTATCTTAACAGATTCTTCATTGAGGTGTCAGATGGCAATCCATTTACCCTTTCTTTAAACATTATTTTCAGGGCGATACTAAGAAATGGGACAAGCAGCACAGCAATTTATTTAAGGAAGATCCTCTCTCTCAAACACTAATAGTACTTTATGCACTTACGATGATTCTGTAACAGATTTGGACTGCAAAAGAACATGTTAATGTGCGGTCTTTGGGTTTGATCTATGTGTTCTAGATTGAAGGCTGAACAGTAGTTAGAGGTTGATTAGGATCGAACACATGCATTACTTTAGAAAGGCCTCTACAACGGAGGTCTTCAAACTTGTTTTGCTCTGACCCTCCTAAGGAAAATGTTTTGAGGTCAGGCACCCTCCAAAACTTTATGTCCAGACTTGTGGGAGCTGGAGTGGTACGGCTGGGAGTATGAGAGAATTTCAGGTGTACTTTTCTGTAGTTCAAATTCTGCACTAAATGTGAGAAGTATAAAAGAGCAAATATGTTAAACAAAAACTGTCTGAATAACTCTGCCCCATCTAATTTGGGTGTTGTGAGCCCCCTTTTTTTAGCACACTTTATTGGTGACAACTGTACAATATAAAGCATACACAACATACAATCGGGACAGTCTTTTCTCTTTTCTTTCCATACAATTCTCTATCGGGTGTTGTGAGCCCCTTATTCTTCTGGGCCCCAATGGAACTGTAACTGTTGCACTAATGAAAGCTGCAGTCCTGAGTATCAAGCTGTCTCTCTGCCTTTCCCACCATGCCTGGCCTTTCCTCCAGTCCTGAAGAAGACTCTGTCCCTTTTTAGGAAACAATTGAGCCCCCATATGTTGCCCCCACTTTGTAGCAATGGTTACCTCTGCTCAATTCCTAGCAAGGCCCTGTGCCTCTTTTGGGGATTAGGACAGTCATGATTCTGATGCAATTGGCCCCTCAACCCTCTGGGGTGCAGTGCCACTTTACCTGCTTCACTAATGATAGCTACGGCCTTGCGAAACAGGCAGTCTTCTCTGATCTTTGTTTAAATACCCTTCTGTCATCTCTCCAAGGTCCAAGCTAAGCTGTCTCCTCTGCTTAAATATTCACCTCCATTGGGCCATTGGTATGAGGCCAAAAATACTGGCACAACAAGGGTGCACCGAGGCCTAAAACAAACAAGGAAGGATAGTAAAACAATCATAACTGGGGTTTAATGCCACCTCACACCACTGGCCTCAGTGCCGTTGCAACTGCAGCACCAACGGTACCTACTGCCCTACGAAACTGGCTTCATCCTCTGCTTGCTACACAAAGCTTTACTCCTAGGCCTGAGGCTCAGTGTAGGCTGTTTGCCCCTTTCTGTAATAAAAAAAAGGGAAGAGAGCCCCACATTTCGCCCCCGTCTTGGTGCAGGGGCCCTGTTCCCTGTGTGGTAAGGGTGACCTGTGCCCCAATACTAGCAAGGAAAAGGGGTCTCCACTCCCCTTTTTGATAGTAAGAGAGTCATAATTGGGTGTAGTGGCCCCCTCACACTCTTGGTCCCAGTGCCACTGCACCTGCTATATTAATAGTAGTGCTGACTGTTAGACCTGTCAGCCCTAGGGTGGTCTTTCCCTACTTTTTTCGCCCTTGCCTCATTTTTTCCCACCTTCTTTTTGTTGGCCCTTAGGTCTTCGGGCACCTTTTCATGGCTAATCCATGTTAGGGTGCAGGTGCTCTCTACTACAAACATGGCTGCCACTGGCCCCTGCTACTGCAGCGTGGTGTTTAGGGGAGCACCCTAGTTGCCAGGAGCTGGCTGGGACCCCATACATTGTTGCAATGCCAGCCTGCCATCGCCTGCCCATAGGTAGAGTGGGGAAGCTCCTGGAACCTATTTTTGCCGCCTTAGAGAGTGGTCACCTGACCTGGGCATATATAAGCAAGGGAGGGAACTTTTTCTAGTCAGTTGGGGCATCACTGACCTGGGGGACCCACGCAGGAGATTAAGGCGGAAGGACCTAGTCAGGGACCTATGCCACTGGGAGTGACAGGATTTAGGTGCTGCCTCTTAAGTTGAGTGAGGTATCCTAGACTAGCCTCCTGATCTGGCCCAGCGATAGGGGAACCATCTCAGTGACCTGAGGTAACTTGTAAGCCTCCAACTCACCCCCCCCCCCCCTTTAAGAAACCACCTCATAAGGGCGCAGAACCAACTAAGCGCCGAGAAGACTACTTGCCCTACAACCAGAGACTGCTGGGGGATCGACCAGGTACGCCGGTGCTGCCCCTGCGCACTACCTGCCTCCATCTGGGCCTATCCTGTCCTGCCTGCCTCCCCCTGACTGGAATGCTCCGATCCCCATCCTGCCTACATTCCCTGCTGTATCGCTTGAAAAGCGCTGTAATCTGCTCCCCTGCACAGCGCTGTGTGATAGACTGCCTGCCAAGCGCTCTTGCCCTAAGCCCTGCCGAGCTGCTGGGAGTGCCCCACATCGAGTGTCATCAAGCTCTTCCCTGAGCTGAGTGAACTGTCACCCAAAACGCTTGGCTGCTGCCCCCCCCCCCCCCTTGTGAAACACCATACTGTCCGGACCTGCTGTGGTACCTCGACCTGCGATGCGCGAGCTAGCACTGTACTTGGGCCCCGGAACGCTGCCTCTCACGAGGCGCTAACATTCCCCCACTCACCGCCGCAGTCCCTGTGACGCGCTGGGTCTTAAGCGCTGTGGTTCCCCTCGGCGGCCCTCGGTGCCAGGAGAGGGCCGCCGCCGTGTTGCCAGGCCCAACCTGACTGAGAGGAGGTCCCGCGGCGGCCCCCAGAGCTTGAGGAAGGCCGCCGCGTATTCCAGTCAGGCCTCGCTAGGCCTGAAGCCATCGCCACCTCCACCACGTGACGGGGGTGCCCGGCCTCGTCACTGGCCGCACCCCGCCTCTCCTGAGCTGCCATTGGTCCTGCGGCCCGGCCCTGTCACTGGCAGCGCCGCGATTGGCGGTTGACTCCCCCTGCCTCCCGAGGACGCGACTGGATTGGTCCAGGGCCCCCGCAAGGGCCGAGAAGGAAGCCGGCACTGCTCTGGGCCGAGGAGGAAGACCCGGGAAGAGCGCGAGTGTAGCGCGGGTCTCCCCCGACGGCCCATCACACGCTGGGCCTGCCCCTCGGGCGCCGGAGCCCCGCAACTGTCCCCATCACCGCGCTGGGCCGAGTGAGGCCCCCGGGAGGGCCGAGCCCCTCCCCCTGCGCCAGAGTCAACGCAAGGGCCCCGGAGGGCCGAAGATAGCAGGTAACCCCAGGGGAGGAGGGCGGAAGGCCGGTCAAGGCCCCGAGTTCGCCCCTCCCCCGGGCAGAACTGTGACTGGGCCCTGTTGGCCCCAATGAGCCTCGAGTGACTGTGAGGCCTTGATTAAGCTCCTAGGTGACCCGGGCCAATTAACTGTGTATGCCTGGGGACAGGCTCATGCTCCATTAACTGTGTTTGCCTGGGGACAGGCTCATGCTTCATTAACTGTTCGTGCCTGGAGCCCTGTTTACACCTAATTGACTGCTTAGGCCCGATGACAGGCTTACACCTAATTAATTGTTTATGCCTAAATGACCTGTTGATTATCCAGAAGTGGTTCAGCCCTGCATAAGGGAGTTGTCAGCCTCAATGCAATGAATTACCTTTAATGAACTGCTTATTCTTATAGGAGGTAGTGCCCATTCTTACTGCCTGAAATGGGGGTCCATGATTAATGAAGTACCCACTTTATGCAATGAAAAGGTTATTGCGACAGGCTATGTTATTTTAATGAATTGCTAACTTTGCTCCTATGATGAAAACGCTTTAATGAAATTTCCTAGGAAATGTTGATGAATTGATTGCCTGATCTTATTCATATAAAAAGCTATTGATTTTACTCAGAAGTACTGGTGTGGTCTCCATCATTACGCACACTTCTTGTCTCAGTGGATGAGTGTGTTTATGTAGCTACTTTACACATAAGCCCCTGGTTGCCTACCTGCTCGAGCCAAGCTACCCCCCCCCCCGGAGAACTGGAGGTCCCAGTTCTTACACTGACCCTTTTATTTAAAAAAAAAAAAAGAAAATCTCATAGGTCTGTCCATTTGTAGATGGAAAAATTTGCCCCTAGATAGCGCATCTTCCATGGGCCATGTTTGGATCTCGTTCTTTTTCTCTTTCCACAGTTTGAAGACCTCTGAGCTACAACATTCTTACAGTAGATAAAGTCTTTCTTCTGTGTGTTAAGTGAAGACGCAGCAAAAGATGAGGTGGCATATAATCTGGTGCATGTGAAAATATTTTTTTCTCTGTCTTTTTAGTGACAAAATGTGTTAAGAAATGTGGGTGGAGACTGAGCCTAATTAGCCCACTCTTTTAAGAAAGTAATGTGTATAGATATATATATATCCCCTGACATACTTTTACTGGCAATGAACTATCATATAAAAAAATATTTTGCCCATTCCATATGTTGATTTTTATAGCCTTGCATCAGCATCACGTGCCAAGGGATTTGAATTCAGACGTGCTATTGTTTGGTATTTTTTTATATAGTTATGGTTACTTGCTGTCAATGTCTTGCAGAATAGTTGCTGATTTGTTTGGCTTTGTGTTTCTACAGGTGGCTCTGAAGAGATCATGGAAGCGGATTCTGTGGACTCTGCTATCCAGCAGATGGTTGGTGGTGGTGGTCAGAGAGTTATTACCATTGTTACAGATGGTGGTGTGCAACTGGGTAACTTGCAAGGAAGTCTTTCCTCTAGTGGCATCGGTCAGCAGTTCATCGTTACCATGCAGGATGGCCAGCAAGGTAAAGGGGAAGAATGTGTGTGTGTGTGTGTGTATTTTTACTCTACAGATATTCACAATTTAAAGCACTTTGCAATAGGGACGGTGTTCAGTTCCAAACCGTTAAGTTACTTCATTGTTTTGGTCAAGTACGATAGTTTGGATTAGACCAAAAGTCTTCAGGTTCCAGGATCATCTATTCAAAATGAGGTGCCGTCTCCTCAAGGGACATCAGACACTGCCTAGTTGTAGGTGGGCATGGAAGTGTTTCATTGCTATGGCTTGCTTACGGCAAGAGGTAGGCATGCATATATGTCCAATCTTCAGATACTATGGCCGAGGTAATAGTCCTGCAAATGTTTTCCCTAAATTTCCCTAAATTTCAATTCACCTCTCAATGAAGTGCTGGTACAGTTGTGAAAGCAATAACGATTTGTCCCATGGTGCATTTTGTTGGATACAACTCAATGGTGTATATGGTGTCTAATAGACTTGATTTGCGCTGCACTTGTACAACAAAACGTTATTGGCCAAGAACTATTAATTCCTCTCCCACAACTGTCTTTTAAAAAATATATATATATATATAATAATTTAAAGGCATGACGAGCCATAAATGTAATGCACAATAAAACTTAAATCGTTAAATGCTGTTAATATTGAAATAATGAAAATAGAAAAATATTAATAAAGAAAAAAAACCTAATGTTTTTATATTAAGCAAACACAATAAAAAAAAACCTAGGGAACGAGTTTGTTACAGACCACAGTGTTTCTGTTGGTGTTAAACACCTTTACTGCACTGTTCAACATTTGTATAAGTGACATCCATAGACGGGACAGTCCTGGTCGATACAGATAAATCTAGAAACTGGATGAAAACAGAGAACTGACTAAGCATTTCAGCTGTTGATACATGCGCCTGCAGTCTGCTAAATGGCAATAGTCACATGAAAAGAAGATTGTGGTACCTTACAGCTTTGCGGCAGCCCTTAGAGACCCAAATCGTGGAGGGGAATGGCGTGAGAACATTGTTAAAAACGTAGGCAGTAGAGCAATGTGCAGCCTTATGTGTATGTAGCCTTTGGAATTTCATATTGTCTTATTTCAGTATAAGATGAATGCCGTTGTGTGGAAAGATTTTCCAGCAGTCTAAGAATAAAAGGCAAGCTTCTAAAGGACGATGGAGGTGGGTGTCAAAGGTGAAAGAGATGTATACAGACAAACTCCATTCTGTGTTCTAGTGCTTAAGAAACACAAGAGTTTTTGTGAAAGATGAAGCAAAATTAAAATTTTGATTTTCAAAAGCTGAATATGTAGCTTTGGAAACCTGAAAGTGAATGGCCTGCCTGAAAGAAAGCATTTTTATTTTTGATTTGTTTTAATGAGGTACCTAGTTGAGATTCTGTTATGCTCTCTTCTAATGCGTACACATAAAGTGTATTCTGATGAAAATTATTCACCGAGGCAATTCCGTTATTAAGCAAGTGGTACCTGTTACAAGAGATCACTGTATATTTTACCTTTGACACTGAAATCGTACGCACCTCATTGCAAAATGGGCCTGACTCTTGCATGTCCCTCTTCTTGGCCAGTTGTGGTAAGTACCCTAATCACAAAGAATAAAGCTTCCTTGAAAATGAGTGAATGTTGGGTTTAAGTCTGCATGCACAAAAGGTAGTTTAATGGCAAGGACTTGATAAATAATATTGTGTGTAAATATTGGGCTGAATATTCCAGCTCATTGTTACTTACCCAATTCCAGACTCTCAGAAGCCCAGACGAGATATGCTGCTCTGATTTGAAGTTTGCATAGGGCCAGTTCGTATTCCGATAAGCACCTCTTTGTATGAGCCTTGTGGACTCCTTCCCTTGTTGCGTATGTTATGACTTGAGAGTAACTCTACAAGGGGTACTTTTCCCATCCACAGGTGACGCAGGTGAGCTTAGTTCAATGCACCAGGTTGAATACGAGAAACTGATTAATGTATCGGTGTATCTGTCATTAATTAAAGAACTTGGTCAAGAGGGAGTCTGACCTACATGAGACTGAGTCGGACTGTAGGGACTTAACGTCACCCTACTAATAAGCAGGACTACTGGAATTATGCGATTGTGCAGCGATTTTAGCATAATTACAGATTTGCTACATTTGCCGTATAATCTGCAGATTTGAAGAAAAAGAATAGTTTCTAGCTCAAACTGGTCAAAAGTATCTAAAAATGCAGCGATGTGTTGCCGTGCTCCTCAAGGCCCTTTGCAAAGCTAGAGTGGTCACCTTTTTTGTTGCCGATTGCTATATTTGGGTGTTAAATTGGTACTAATGAGGCACAAACAATGCCCATACAGTGTTACCAAGTTTAAAAAGGACAAAATAATGAAGTAACACTATTCCAAAATGCGCCACATTATGCAGCATAATTTGCCCATCTTGCTGCATAATTTACTCAACCCTATAATTTGGCCCTCTCTTGCTGCATAATTCCAATGGCCCTGCTAATAAGTCATGTAGTCGAAATGGTGTGGTTGTCATTCACATTGTTCATCTCACCCTGAACTGTTTGAAATTTGAAAAGCAAAAATGGCTTGGAGGCTTCTATTCTTCTCTCTCAAAATTAAGATGTAGGCCCAGGTAAAATTGTTTATTTCAGCATTATCTTGCCTAAATCCTAATTACTGTGCGCTTGGTTCAAGTAGAAAGTGTCGCTTGGATGAGTCTATTTAGCGGTTATCGCGAATGATATCTGAAAGAAACACGTTAGTATTAGATTCTTTACCTTAGAATATCCCCAGGCGTCAGTCTGGATCCGGAAACTTTTGCGTAGCAGTACCCCTGCGCGTCGGTAGGCGTCGTCTGCAGGCGTCCCCTGCGGCTCCGCGTCCGTCGTCGGCGTCGTGCGCCGTGATGACGTCGCTGGAGTATATAGACGCCGCCTCCGCGCGCTGACGTCAGTTCTTTTTTCCGCGCCAGTTAGCGCAGATCCGAAGAGCAGCACTCCGGTCTTTGACCAAGTTTGTTTGATCTTTTTGATCTCTGAAATCTTCTACGGTGCCGGTAGGATGCCCGGTTTTAAGAAATGTGACGGCTGTGACCGGGCGATGTCGGTCACGGATCATCACCGACTCTGCCTCCGGTGCCTGGGCCCCGACCACGACGTGGACGCCTGCGTCGACTGCCGGGCCTTGACTAATAAAGCTAGGCGGGAGCGGTCCCGCAAGCTGCTCGAGCTCCGGGTGTCGGCCCCGCGTCGAGAGCGGTCCCGGTCCGGCCGGAGGTCAAGGGAGCGATCGAGGGAGCGGTCGCGGAGCCGTCACGGGCGCTCCGGGAGTCGTCATCATTCTTCTGGCTCCTCAGGTAGGAAGCACAAAAAGTCGGGGCGTCGTCATCGTGCCCCCGACTCCCCCCGACGCTCGCACGAGGCGGCCGGGGGTTCGGGTGACCCCACCCACGCGGCTCCGCGTAAGTCGCCGACGCGGCCTGCCCCATACCCTGCGGTCCCTGGGCAAGGCGCGTCCCTCGAGGAGATAGAGGCGTTCCTCGTGGCCATGAGGGCTCTTTCTCCTCCGGAGGGTTCCGCGGCGCCTTCGGTCCCTGTGAACCCGTCTGGGGGCCCTAGCGGCTCGGGTGACCCTGCCTCGACGCCGTCGGGTGCTCCGGCGCCGCCGACGGCTCCGATCCCGGCGCCGCAGGGGCCCTCGGGGTCGGCGCCGGCTGGTCGACCGGCCTCTCCGGGCGGCGCCGTCCCCATTCCCTCTCCGAATCCGGATGCAGAGTCGGACCGGCGTTGGGGCCTGTGAACCCAGAGGAGCCGGTCTACATTGTTGACTCCGAGTATGGTGAGGATGTAGAATACGGAGAGGGGTGGGAGGGGTCTGAGGACCCTCTGACACATGAATGTCAGTATGACATGGACTGGACAGGTGACTTGGGTGACGCCAGTGGTCTGGATGACTCCCCCCAACCCTGGCTTTGTCTCGCCTCCTACCGTGGCTACGGAGGAGGGGGCTGCCTATTCAGTGGTGTTGACGAGGGCTGCCAAGGCCTTACACCTTGAGCTCCCCGTCGCGGCCGTGAGGACTAACATCCTCACCGAGGTCCTCAAACCGCAGTCATGCCCCCAGGAGCCACTGCTGCCGTTTAACGAGGCCTTAACGGACGTTCTTTTGGGCACGTGGTCCAGGCCCGCTTCAGGTTCGCCTGTTGATAGGAACGTGGCCAGACGCCACCGTCCATGTGCGGATGACCCCAAGTTTCTGTCCACCCACCCCACCCCTGAGAGTCTGGTGATCCAGGCCTCCACCTCCCAGACCGCATTCCCGTCGGCCCCGCCCGACAGAGAATCAAAGAGGTACGACCAGTATGGCAAAAAGGTCTTCTCGTCCCTGAGTCTGGGACTGCGGTCTTGCAACACCGCGTGCCTCTTGGGCCGTTACACCCACTCTCTGTGGGACACGGTCGCGGACCTGCTGCCTGAATGCCCCCCGGAGGTACGGGCTAAGCTCGGCAAGGCTATGATTGAAGGCCGAGACGCAGCAAGATATTCCATCAGGTGTGGTCTTGATACGACCGACTCGCTGGGCAGAGCGATGTCCACGACGGTGGCGATTCGTCGCCACGCCTGGCTGAGATCCGCCAACTTCTCGGCTGATGTCCAAAATGCATTGATGGACATGCCGTTTGATGGCAGTCGCCTGTTTGGCGACAAAGCGGACCACGCGCTGGAGCGCTTCAAGGACTCCAGGGTCACGGCCAAGTCCTTAGGTCTCTCGACCCAGCGCCAGCAAAAGGCTTCGTTTCGCTCCTTTCGTGGCCAAGGAAGGGGCGGTCCCACACGTGCTGCCAGCCACGCTCCGCAACAGACTTATCAACGCGGTGGCGGCCGTGGAAACCGCCGCGGTGGCGGTCGGGGACAGCGGCGAGGTCAGGCCACACCTCCCCCCGCAGCATCTGCCACTAAATCCTCCTAGTCCGAGCTTTCAGGCCCATGTGACACCGGTGGGAGGCAGGGTTCGCCATCACCTCTCCCACTGGCGCACAATAACGTCGGACAGGTGGGTGCTGCAGCTCGTCCGAAGGGGCTACTCCCTCCCCTTCGAGACAACTCCTCCAGCCATGCCACCGCAGAACCACCGTGTGTCGGGGGACCACTTGGCACTTCTGAGGGAGGAAGTTACGGCCCTCTTGGCCAAGGGGGCCATCGAGCGCGTTCCTGGGCCAGAAGTAGGTCGTGGTTGCTATTCCCACTACTTTCTGGTACCCAAGAAGGACAAAGGGGGCCTACGTCCTATCTTGGATCTAAGGAACGTCAACGGCTTCCTCCGGAAGGAGAAGTTCAAGATGTTGACTTTAGCTCAGGTCTTGGCTGCTCTAGACCCACAAGACTGGATGGTAGCATTGGACTTGCAGGATGCGTATTTTCACATCCCCGTCCTGCCGGCCCACCGGCGTTACCTGCGGTTCACGGTAGGCCTCGAGCATTTTCAGTTTATCGTGCTCCCCTTCGGCCTTACCAGCGCCCCACGGGTGTTCACCAAGGTGATGGCGGTGGTCGCAGCCCATCTGCGCAGGTTAGGGGTTTCAGTCTTCCCCTACCTAGACGACTGGTTGTTGAAGGCGGGCTCGCCCCAGACAGTCGTCCACCACCACCTTCAGATGACGGCAGACCTCTTGCACGACCTGGGGTTCTCCATCAATGTGCCGAAATCACACCTGTGTCCCTCTCAAAAGCTCCTTTTCATCGGAGCGGTTCTCGACTCGGCGCAGTTTCGGGTCTATCCTCCGAAACGGCGAGTCCAGGATATACAGGCTTTGATTCCCATCTTTCAGCCGTTATCCCGGGTTTCGGTCAGGTTGACGCCTGGGGTTCTCCATCAATGTGCCGAAATCACACCTGTGTCCCTCTCAAAAGCTCCTTTTCATCGGAGCGGTTCTCGACTCGGCGCAGTTTCGGGTCTATCCTCCGAAACGGCGAGTCCAGGATATACAGGCTTTGATTCCCATCTTTCAGCCGTTATCCCGGGTTTCGGTCAGGTTGACGCTGCGGCTTCTGGGGCTGATGGCCTCCTGCATCCTTCTGGTGCATCACGCCCGGTGGCGGATGCGGGCTCTGCAGTGGGACCTGAAGTTTCAGTGGGCCCAGCATCAGGGCAACCTGTCCGACCATGTCTTGATCTCAGAGGGCACTGCAAGACAACTGCAGTGGTGGCTTACGGACCGCGATTGGGTCAGAGGCAGATCCCTCTCCCTTCCCCAACCGGAGCACGTTGTTGTGACGGACGCGTCCCTCCAGGGCTGGGGAGGCCACCTGGGAGAGGCAGAGATCAGAGGCATCTGGTCTCCGGCGGAGTCCCGGCTCCATATAAACCTGCTGGAGCTGTGGGCGATTCGTTTGGCACTGAAAGCGTTCCTCCCCTTTGTCAACGGGAGTGTAGTGCAGGTGTTCACGGACAACACCACCGCCATGTGGTACTGCAACAAACAGGGCGGGGTGGGGTCGTGGACCCTTTGCCAGGAGGCTCTGCGCCTCTGGCAATGGCTGGAACGTCAGGGCGTGACTCTGACGGTTCAACACCTGGCAGGTTCTCTGAACGCCGGGGCGGACGAACTCAGCCGTCGGTGCTCGATGGATCACGAATGGCGTCTGAACTCGGACGTGGCGCAAGGCATCTTTCGGCAATGGGGAGAGCCTTGGTTAGATCTATTCGCCACAGAAGAGAACGCGGAATGTCATCAGTTCTGCGCGTTGGAGTTTCCAAGACGGCACTCGCACGGCGACGCCTTTCGGCGCGAGTGGAGTTGCGGTCTGTTATACGCCTTTCCGCCTATACCACTTCTGCCCAGAGTGCTGAAGAAGATCAGGCGCGACCGGGCCCAAGTCATCCTTGTGGCTCCGGACTGGGCTCGAAGGTACTGGTATCCCGAGCTACTCAGCATGTCAGTCGGTCCCCCGATCCGCCTGCCCCTTCAGGAGGACCTTCTGTCGCTGCAACAGGGGACGGTCCTCCACCCGAACCTGTCCAGCCTCCACCTCCATGCGTGGAGATTGAGCGGCGGCAGTTGAGGCCATTTGACTTGCCTCCTGAAGTTTGTGATGTAATTCTGGCAGCCAGGCGTTCCTCCGCGAAATCGGTATACGCCTGTCGGTGGAACAAGTTTGTGGCATGGTGCACAGCAAAGGCTGTGGATCCTCTCTCTGCCCCTCTTTCTGAGGTTCTTCTCTTCCTTCTTTCTCTTGCCCAGCAGGGCTCTGCTCTGGGCACTATCAAGGGCTACCTTTCAGCCTTTGAGGCTGCCTGATCAACCTTCTTTGTTCTAGTCCCCCATTGTAACGAGATTCTTGAAGGGCATCACACACATGTATCCACCTGTTCCGTTTGTGATGCCTCAGTGGGACTTGAATCTGGTTCTAACATTCTTGATGTGTGCTCCCTTTGAGCCGCTTCATTCTTGTCCTCTCCGTCTCCTGACTTTAAAGACGGCCTTCCTGGTTGCCATCACCTCTGCCAGGAGGGTGAGTGAGCTCCAGGCTCTTTCTGTCGAACCTCCTTTCATGTCCATTCATCCAGATAAAGTGGTTCTGAGAACTAGGCCTTCTTTCCTGCCCAAAGTTGTCTCTGCTTTTCACATCGGGCAGTCCATCACCCTCCCTTCCCTCTTTCCGCATCCGCATCCTTCAAAGGATGAAGAGCGGCTCCATCGTCTGGACCCAAAACGTGCGCTTTCATTTTATATGGATCGCACACGCCAGTTCCGGGTGGATGACCAACTGTTTGTTGGCTACGTGGGTGCGAAGAAGGGATGGGCGGTACATAAACGGACCATCTCTCGGTGGGTCGTTCTGTGCATCAAAGCGTGCTACTCTTTGGCTCGGAAGGAGCCACCTGTTGGGCTGAGGGCCCATTCCACTCGGGCCACGGTGGCTACTACTGCCCTGGGCCGGGGAGTCCCCTTGCAGGACATTTGCCAGGCGGCTATGTGGGCCTCGCTGCACACCTTTGCGAGGCACTACTGCCTGGACAGTCAAGTCCGGAGGGATGGCTTCTTTGGCCGTTCTGTCCTCCAGGACTTTCTGGTGTAGGAATGTATTGGTTCGCAGACCCACCACCGGGGTTGGTATTGCTGGGGTATCTATTCTAAGGTAAGGAATCTAATACTAACGTGTTTCTTTCAGATGAACAAGTTACTTACCTTCGGTAACGATATATCTGTAAGAAACATTAGTTAGTATTAGATTCCTTACCGACCCACCCATCCTCCCCGTTCTGCGAACTGATACCTAGGGTTAAGGACATTCCCTTTCAGGGCCCTAGTTTCAAATGGCACCAGTGTTGGTTCTCACATGGCTCTGCGTGTTCTGGCGCGGAAAAGCTGTGTGCAAAGAACTGACGTCAGCGCGCGGAGGCGGCGTCTATATACTCCAGCGACATCATCACGGCGCACGACGCCGACGACGGACGCGGAGCCGCAGGGGATGCCTGCAGACTACGCCTACCGACGCGCAGGGGTACTGCTACGCAAAAGTTTCCGGATCCAGACTGACGCCTGGGGATATTCTAAGGTAAGGAATCTAATACTAACTAATGTTTCTTACAGATATATCGTTACCGAAGGTAAGTAACTTGTTCTTATGTGCTTGAGGGCAAGCCTCCTGTACTTGACAAGTGCGCGGTCATAATTCACGTAGTTTTTGAGAGAATTCTGATTATGTGCAAAAAAGAAAACACTCTGTTTTTGAGCCCTATTTAGAAGCTTTGTTAAAATCTTCTGTTTGTATAATGTATTCTCTGCTCTTCTCACCTTACTGAATGATGTCCTAGAATTTTGATGAAGGACTGTGAGGCTAGGAAAGCATTTAGAGTGGGTTGAGTGGAGAGCTCCTGGTGGGCATTCTACTGAGTAACCTGCAACTTACCTCCTACAAATATCTTCATGTTCCTATAGCATTACTTACCGTCACTCCTGCAGAGAAGTACCAAACAATACCACAGCATGAGAAAAGTAACATATAAACTGTCACAGATGTCTCTGATATGTCCAATGTTTTTTTGACACATGATGTGAAGGAACAGCTTACATTGTTTTGGGGGTGCTTTGAAAGTGCTAGCACCATTACGTGCTAGGACAAGTAGATCTCAGTTGCACCATTTAGCAAAATGGTCTATTACATATAACAAAGTAAAATTCTTACCAGTAATTACTCTTTTTAATTGGAATCCATGTTTTAATATAGTCATTGCTAAAGTAAACCAATTCAACTGTAAAAAAAATGCATATTTAACAAACTTGTGGATGAGAATCACCCACATGGACCACATTGCTTACTGGGTTTGAGGCAGGTCAGCTTGCAGGTCTAGAGCGCTGGTTGGGGTAGTAACTCTTGCATTTGTTCATCAGTGTGTGATTCGTCCTAGATCATTTTCCAGGAATGTCAAGCACATGAATCTGTTAATCACCGTGCTTCGTGGGTTCATTCCCTGTTGGTGTTGCTCTTATGAACGGGGGCATTCCAAACAGTAGTTAAAAAGCTCGAGTGTGTGATAGACCAGCTGGAACACTACGTTGATATTTAGGCCAAAGGGCTCCACCCTGATGTCATTAGTTATGTTTGAATAATGCTTCTGTTGATTCCAGTGTTAACTGTACCTGCTGGCCACTTTGCGGAAGAGACGATCATAGAGGAGGAGGAAGAAGAGGAAGAGGTGTTGGAGGACGATGGTGAAGAGGAGGAACAGCCACCTTCAAAGAAAGTGAGATTTGAACACGTCATAAACAACGTGGAGGAAAATAAGGTGAGCGAGACCTGTCTCTTGGCGTTTTGTGTAGTTACTTTAATCTTTTGTAGATTCACATGCTTGACTCATTCCCCGTCGTCGAGATGGGAGTCCCATGGTAAAATAATCAAGCTGTAATTAACAAATATAATAGGCTATAATGGCCCTAGGCCATGTTATGGATATCCTATATATATATATATATATATATATGTCCTTTTAAAAAAAGGACCAAATGTTGAACACAGCCAATCAACTGTCGGCACCCTCTAGAACACTCCCAACAGAGCCAGATTCCCTCCAATTTCACTGCACTTCGTGTGGAAGGGAGTCTCCCTGAGTTCTACTCCGTTTCTTTCTACAACTTCTGGAATTTCTACAGTCTGGACACCATGTCTGACAAAAGAGGCCTTTTCTGCCCATGTAAGGCCTGTGGCAGAAAAAGGGTCCATGTGAATGATCCACATAAGTAGTGTAAATATTGCCTCCATCCTAAGCATGAGGTGAGGGAATGCAAGATCTGCTGTACCTTTTCCTCAAAAACCGTCTAGGATGGAGAGGGAAGGTTGTTGCTGTGGCTCCAGACCATTAAGCACCAAACAGTTTGTATCGGATGAAGAGAGTGAGAGATCTTCCACATCTCACTAGAGGGCCTGGTCGAGGGACAGTTCCTCTGGAGAAAGTAGGAAACACCATAAACCTTCTCATGGCACCAAGGTCTGTACGAAGGAGAAAGGAGTGAAACACTCCTCAGAGCCTACATTGCCTGTAACCTCCACGCCATCCAGAAAGGACAAAGACCGTCCAAGAGCCTCCTCCTCAGACCCTGTGAGGCTAAAATCTGGCAAAAAAACATTGTCCACAACATTACTACAATCGACGACGATATGTGAGACCTCGACGGCAACTGTGATGGCGGCAATATTGGCCCCTACATCGTCTCCCTCTCTAAGAGCCCGTCGAAATTGAGATCTCCCTCTTCATCGCTCACCGTGGACGAAAATGCCATCTACAAGCGATTCGTCGGCGAGCGCCCCGTCGATCACCACCCCAGTGACAATGTCAAAGACGACACCTTTGACGATGGAATCTGCCCTTCCGGCTATGTCTGTTCCGTCTACGCCACCATCGACTAGGGTTACTCAGATCACAAAGGTAACCAAGACTTTTTTACACCCAACCATATCTGAATACAGTAAGGTGTCACCGTTAATCCCATCCCATAATATATTTTTGACATACAGGACTCTGATGATGATGATAGTGTTTATGGTGTAGCTCATAGTCCATCAGAACTGCACATGAAATGTCAAGATAATAAGGATTACCAGGATGAAAATCGATACAATCATCAGAGCTATATGGCTCCACCTCATCCCTACCATCCATATGGTTTTAATCCAGGTTTGAGTCCCAGAAACATGGCCTTCTGCTGCCAACTCTCATCCAAGATCTGCAGGCTATGTTGGTGTATAACAGGCAATGGTTTCCGCTGCAAGGGGATCACCCTGAGAACCATTACCTCAGGCAGATCCACTGGGTACGCCAGTTTTGCAGCCTCCAGTTACACCTACAATTACTCCTCGCCCCTTACCAACAGACCCTGTTGCAGGGGATACTTCTGCTTCGGACAAGGAGAGAGAGAAAAGAGGGAGCTACAGGATCCTATCTCTGCAACAGCTCTTTGGAGGTCTATATCATACCAACGCCTTCCCCTCCACCACACCTTCCCCTCCACCACACCTTCCATCAGATTCTCCCCCAGAGGACATTGAAGTATTTCATAGTTTGATAGAGAGAGTATCCACTAGGTTTCACTTGCCAATGACGGTCAAGCAGACCAACTGCTTTCTATACGATTTCAAGGGGAACACCAGGAAGTCCGTGCGCTCCATACCCTTTATTGATTACATATGGCAAGAAGACATCAAGATTATGAGAACACCGGCGACCATACCACCGGTACTCCCTCGAATTGAGAAAAAGTATAGAGCTCCAGAGGTTTCTCCATCTTGCCCGAAATTACACCCTAAGTCATCTCCCATGTGGCACAAAGAAGATCCAAGAACCCTTTAATCCCAATCAGGTGCAGGATGGACATTCTTGGAAAGCGCTTCACTATAGCAGCTGTCACGATCGGGGTGGTGAATGCATTAGCTATCCTCGGCCGCTATGCCTGCCAGGTGTGCTCCGATATGGGAGCTTTGGTGGATCTTATACCGGAGGACAGTAGGCATGAAGCAAGGAAGATCCTGTTGGAAGGAGAATGCGCAGCGTCAAACAATTGAATGATCTCGACGTAGCCAACATGGGCTTACAACAATTGGCGGGTGCCACGGTGCTCAGAAGACGGGGGTGTTTGAAGGCGACATTCTTTAGGGTCAGAGGTACAGACGAAGATCTTGGATATCGTTTTCGGGGATTCCATGTTTGGAAAGCATATGGATGAGGCACTTTTAGAGATCAAGACTGATGCAGACACTGCAAAATCGTTAGGCTTGTTACCATATCAAAGTGCCATTCAGAGGGGCTATAGGATGAGGTTTTACCTCATACAAAGGAGGTTATCAGAGAGCCCAACAGAATCCACCTCAATAACGACAAAGTAATAACCCTCCAGCTGACCACGAGTCTTCTACAGCTGGTTTCTCTCGCCAACGGGATCGCAAAAGAACGCCTTCACAAGGTTGTGACACTAACAGATTTTCAACCATGTGCATTGTTGCTCAGTATAACCGATCAGTAGGTGTTAGACCTCTTCACCTTTGGACACACCCTAGAATTCCCACTGAATACTCCATCCAGACTGACCCCTCTCGTCTTCACTTACTGCTCAAGGAAGCTCAGGTCATGCTCTCCAAAGGAGTGATTGAGGAGGTCCCTTTATCTCAAAGGGGAAGAGATTTCTATTCCAGTTTTGTCTTGATACAGGAATCAGGGTAATGGAGACCAATACTAGACCTCTGGAATCTCAACAAGTTAGTCAGAAAACAGACATTCAGGATGGTAACACACGCCGAGATACTTCATCGTCTCAACAAAGGAGACTTCATGACCTCCCTCGACATGGAAGACTCATATTTTCACATCCCGATCCTTCAGAAACATGAGAAATGTTTAAGATTTACGGTAGCTGGTACCCACTACCAATTCAAAGTAATTCCATTGGGCGTCAAATAGTTGTCAAGAATCTTTACCAAGTGCCTTTGCTCGGTAACAGCAGCCCTACGATCTCAAAGTCTCCAGGTATTCCCATACCTAGATAATTGGCTGCTCAGAGCACCAGCAGCACGGAAGGCCAGTCAAACTACAAATGCCTGCCTTCAGTTGTTCCAGGCTCTAGGCCTCCCTGTAAACAAGGAACAATCTTCACTCCTTCCCAGTCAAATTATATTGTTCCTGGGAGCTACGATAGGTACCATCCACTGCAAAGCTTTCCTATCACAAGGGTGGCAGATATGATTGCAACAAATGGCAAAGAATATGTCAAAAAAAGGGTCTGTTTCAGTACGAATATACAAATTTCTCTTGGTATGTAAAAAAATGTCTCAAATTCTACCTGCAGAAGACTAAAGCCACAAGAAAGTCTGACCAGCTACTGGTGGCTTACGAACAGGGCCAGGACGGAAAAGCAGTTACTAAGGCAACTGACGCCAGATGGTATCTACAGCAATCCAATTCTGCCATGACTAGGCTAACAAGCCCTTAACAAGAAAGACTAAGGCACGTTCTACCAGGGCAGTGTCTACGTCGGCAGCTTTTTTTGTTGGAGTGAGACTGGAAACAATTTGTCGTGCTCAATGTGGGAAAGTGTCCACACTTAACCGCAGCACTACTGTCTGTAATCTACGGAGCGTAAAGATGCAGTGGTGGGTCAAACGGTGCTGTGTCCTCTCTTCAATTAAGGTGGGCCTCTTTCTAGTAAAGAAGATATTTATGCTTTCCATTTCTTGAAATTGCATAGCATTGCCTAATATTATTTGTTAAAGTCTAAGATAGAAAGGAGGTAACTTTTACTATTGCTACGCATTCTATTGAATGCCTCGTATCCATATCATGATATAGGTGCTTTCATGTCTTATTGTATACATATGGTAAAGCTTCTGGGATTGGAAGGATGTTTGCAAACTTACAATTGTCTGTTTTGATGTACTGGTTTTATTTATTTATGATTGGAATGTCTCCCTCCATCCACTACCGACAGTACAATTTTTAGGGTACTGTTTGCTGTTCTGATTCAAGCATGTGAATCTATGAAACATGCAACAAATGTCAAACAGAACCTGTCTGAACCTAAGGGCGCACTTTGCACAAGCCCAATATAGGTTCTCTAAATTTTTCAAAATTAGTTTAAGAAAATCAGCAAGGTTATATATGTGTTCTCACAATGTATTCCGTGGTTGATACAAACAATATTTTTCAACAACAGTTAGTAACCCAAAAGTTCTTCGGACAGAATGTGCAATAAATCAAAACACAAAATGACAAGGCAAGTGAAAGTCATGAAATGCGCAAACACACTAGTAACAGTTCAAAGCACTGTGTTCTTGCTTATTTTCCTTTTCATGTTTTCATTTCTTGATGGAACAATACGGCATCAAACAGTTCCCAGTGCATTTCGGTGCGAACACCTTCGTCAGGGGAATGCTGCAAAAGTATATATAATGCACATTTCTGATATTCAAAATGTATACACATACTTGTAAAAAATGAACGAATTACATTTGCAATTTACAGTAAAAATCCAAGGAGTTATCAGGCCAAGCCACTGGTCCTGTGAGATGAAAGGAAAATGGTCAAGGGAGGAAAGCAAAGGGGGAAGGGGAGCAGCGGGAAGGAGAGAAGATGGAGGGGGAATGTTCCGTTTGATATTAGCAATCTTCTCAAGAAAAAAGTCGTTCAAGGAAAGGCAAAGAGATTGGGAGGGGATGGGATTGAGATTAGTTCTGTCTGATGCGGCCAGGTTATAAACAATGGAGAAAATCTCCTTAGATTTGTTAGCTGGTGACAGAATTTTACCCGAAAAATATTCCAGTTTGGCTGAGAGAATAGCTCTCTTGTAGTTTTTAAGAAGAGACCTGTATCGGTCCCTCAGAAAGGGGCAGTAGTTGCGCCTCCACTGGCGCCCTGACTGACGGAGGGCCAGTTTGAGAACTTTAAGGTCACTGGAAAACCATTTGTTAGCTTTGTGGAGGCGACAAGCCTTGACCCTTCTGAGGGGGGCGACCAGGTCGCAGGAAGAGGACAGCCAGGAATTAATAGCGTCGACTTGAGAATCGAGAGGAAGGTCAGATAGATCGGGAAGAGAGGTCGCCAGGTAGGAGTGGAGGGTGTTAAAATCCACCCGGTTCCAGTTCCGTGCTAAGATGTTCTTGGGCAGGGAGGGCCTGTTGGTGACTGAGAGGTCGATAGAAAAAGAGATGATCGAATGATCCGACCAAGTGCAGGGGAAAATGATAGTGGGAGATATGGTTCGACCAGCCGACCATATCTGATCAAGAATATGGCCATGGACATGGGTCGGGGCATGAATATGAGAAGTGAAATTAAAGCAGCGGAGAGTGTCGGAGAAATCTTTGGAGGTCTGATCTTCCCGGGGGTCACCAGGCCAATAGTTGAAGTCACCCAGTAAGAGAACAGACGAATTGTTGATAGCAAGAGTGGCCAACAAATCTTGAAGAGCCGGCACAAAGTGAGGCATGGTTTGGGGGGGTCGGTATAGAAGAACAATGGTAAGGGGAGCTAAAAGGTTCGTTGATCGGGCGACTAGGAAGTCCACATTAGGTATAGGAGGATAGGCCAAGGGTTGGAATTGGAGGTGAGACAGAATAATCATGGCCACACCTCCACCAGTTTTCCCATCAGGGCGATCTGCTCGAAGGGCATAATAGGAAGCGGGTAGTGCGGATAGAACGTCGGGCGCGGAGGCAGTAGAGAACCACGTTTCCGTCAGGAACAGAAAATCAGGGGACTCGGTATCGAGGAGATTGAACAGTTGCAGTTGGTGTTTGCCAGCTGAGCGAGTGTTATGAAGATAGGCAGGAGCCGAAGAGGGTAAGGGAAAGGGGGGAGTAGGAGGACACATCGGGTGAGGAGCAGGCTTGGGCTTAGGTGGTAAGACAGGGGTAGGAACGGGGGAAGGGGTTAAAATTCCAAGGGCTGCTATGCATTCAAGCGTAGGAGGGCTAATGGACGGGGGCGTGGCCTGAAGCCGAAGATGGTGGACGTGTAGCCCGAGAGCTCCGTCCGTAATCCTCAAAATAAGCTGATTATCCTGCTTTCCCCCACCGCGACCCACCTGATACTTGCACCGGAGGTCCCCGGGGGTGTCATCCTGGAAGCGGAGCGGTGCTTCTCCAGTCCGCCCGCTCTGCTGACGCTCGACGCGGCTACTCTGGAAGCGGCCTACTGCACAGGGTGAAGCCCCGGGCTCGAGTAGACATTCTCCCCGGCCTCCCCATGGCCTCTGGCGCGGTCAGACCAGCTCCGCGCCGGACCTCCGAGGCGGAAACCGGCGGCAGACCTCGCCTGTAGAGGGCTGTCCTGATAATACGGCGACCCTGCGGCCCCCGACTACGCTGCGGGGCCCTGCACGACCATCCTGCTGGGTGCCCTGCGGATCGGGCGGAGGCTCTCTTCACCTGGCTGACCGGCTGAATCCACGGGGAGGGCTGGACGCCCGTTTCCTGCTGCGCCGCCCGGGACAGTGGGGCGGACAGCGCCGGACATCAGATACAAGCGCCGCTTGCTCCGGGCCCCCCCCCCTGCAGGCCTCATTAGCAGTTTTTTTTTGGGCGCCATCTTGTTACTGGGGCCCGGACGGGAAGAGCTCTTCTGACCCACAAACTGGTCGATTGCTGGAACCGCGACTAGGATTCCACGCGGTGCAACGCCCTGCGGAGGGCGGTGTGCCCGGCGGTGTGCAGGGGACGGTGGACTGCAGGACCTGGCTATTAGGGCGACTGGCCTAGGACAGCAGCAGGAGAGTGAGACACCGCTCTGCAGGCCTACCACCACGCACTGGCCCGGACTTCTAGAGTGCACCTGCGTAAGGCCGATTCACTGAACACTGGCAGAAGGCCACCTTACCTCCTTCATCTGTACTGCGGGAAGCTAAAGACGACTCTGCACTCGGGGCCTCCCTGGGTGGGCCGCCTGTTCTGCAACTGACGTCAAGGACAGGGATTCTACGCGCTCCCTGCCGGCCCTGGGCCTGTGCTGCTCTCACCCTTGCACAACACCACTCCCTGACCCTGCGGCGGACACAGCCCGGCGCCCGGAGTAGATACGGGAGAGGGCGGCGGCGATCTGCTGTGCCCTTTCCGGCGCCACCCTGCTAACAAGAGCCATGGGCAAGCAAAGGGGCAAGACTCATGGACAGGGCGCTGCGACGGACCTGCAGTCCACGGGCTCCGAGGACCCTCTGGCCTCCTCCAACGTGGACATCATCCCGCAGACTGGGAAAAGGTCCCAGGACGCAAAGTTGGACCTTATCCTTAATGAGATACGAGCGACCCGTGAGGCCCTGGAATCGCGTATTGACAACATGGCGACGGGCCTATCACTACTAAGGGCGGACCATAACAAATTGGCGGAACGAGTGGCGGAGCAGAAGCTAGCGCTGAATGACCTAGTGCCACAGCAGACGGAGCATTCCACGAGGCTGGAGGGAGTGGAAAAACAGCTTAAACATCTCTGGGATAAAGTGGATGAGGCAGAAGGACGTGCGCGTCGCAACAACGTCCGCATCTTAGGCATTCCGGAGAGAAGTGAGGGGAGGGACCCCACCCAATTCGTGGAGGACTGGCTACGGAAACTAGTGGGCCAAGAAGATCTCACTGCACTGTACAGTGTGGAGAGGGCACATCGGATGCCTCCTCGGCCCCCCAAGCCAGGGGCGCCCCCTCGTCCCCTGATCGCGCGCCTCCTTCATTTCAGAGACCGGGACACTGTTGCGTGCGGCCAGGGAGAAAGCACCGATACGATTTGAAGATAAAAACATTTCAGTCTATCCTGATTTCACGCCCACTGTACAGCGCGCCAGGTCCACCTTCATGGGTGTCAAACGCAAGTTAAGGGACAGAAATATGAAGTATGCGCTGCTGTTCCCTGCTCGGCTCAAAATCATGCACGACAACAAATCCCACTTCTTCGAGTCACCAGAAGAGGCAGAGGAATGGATGGAGGTCACTCTGACACCGCCGACCTCACAGGACCCATTCGAGGAGCACCGAGGGGACGGCCGCAACGAGCGCGGAGACACACCGGACAGACGACACAACACTCCAGGCCCTGGACTCCACTCTTCCCATGGACCCCCTGTGAAGACGCATCCTCCTGATGCTCGAATGGCAAGCCACCCATCGTCATCTCACCGGCAGCAGCTCACGGAGGCGGCACTAGCAGCACACGACGCCCAAGCACGTAGCGACAGGCACTCCGCCACCACTGACACCCATACAGAGGTATCCGGCTCAATGGACAGCTTGCCGCTGTTCCCGAAAATTACAGCCCAAATGGCGGAGGAGTTCTGATTTGCTGAAAAAATGATCCCCTCCGGGTGGTAATGTATACTTGAACTCCCCCCCCCCCCCCCCCTCTCCCCCTCTTTTCGCACTTGGTGGGTTGCGTGGGGAACCCACTTTGTTGAGGACTACCGAGCCTATGCAGACCGTTCAATGACAGTCGACAGAGGCCTGTCACCCCCCGGTCTGCACACGGACTCCAATGACTTGTGCCCACGTTGGGCACCACAGTTTGGATCCCGGGCACGTTGGCTTGGGGACCTTTTTGTTAAGGGGTTATTTGTTTCCACAACACACTCACCTTATCTCAACGCAAAACTGACATGGGGCCCAGGGAGTTTCACTGAGTCGCACCACATGGTTGGATATGGGGCCGCTTAATAATTACCAAATGTGCACTTGGAACGTGCGTGGCATGGGAGCAGTCCAGAAACGCCATAGAATTTTGGCCCAGCTCAACCGCAGGGGAACCCAGATTGCATGCCTGCAAGAGACGCATTTGAACGCCTCTGAAGCTGTGAAGCTGCGCAAAAAATGGAGGGGACAGTTATTTGCTACCTCTTATTCTGCATTTTCAAGGGGGGCGGCGATCTGGTTCCGTGGCTCTGTCCCCTTTCAGATGTTAGAGCAAAGAATTGATAAAGAGGGCCGATATGTATTTGTGCGGGGGATGTTGGACGGGGATGCTGTTGTAATTGGATGTGTTTACTCGCCGAACTCTAATCAATCGGAGTTCTTGTTGACGGTGAACGGGGTGCTGACGGGATGGGCTGATCATCGATGGTTTATTGGGGGTGATTTTAATGCTGTGCTTGATGTTACGATGGATAGGTCACATCCCCCTTTACAGGCGACTGAGAGTAGGAAACAAGCGGATGCTCTTAATCGTTGGGCTGAGGGCTGGGACCTGACTGATGTATGGCGCAGTACACACTCACAGGAAAGGGAATATACCTTTTTCTCCCCACCACACCAGCTTCATACTAGAATTGACCACATTTTCTGTTCCCGCTCTGTAGCGGATACAATTGTTAAGGCCCAACACATGGGGAAAACTCTGTCCGATCATAGCTCTGTAGAACTCACATGGCAGTGGGGCAGGCGGCTGGCCCCCATCCCTACTTGGAGACTGTCCCCAGATCTTCTTGAAGACTCAGTGTTCAGGGCCTCCCTGTCCGACGCTATAGGAACATATTTCTCCACAAACATGAACACAGCCAGCACCCGTCAAGTGGAATGGGACGCATTTAAGGTCTGTCTTAGGGGGGCGGCCATGGCCGCTGGAATGGGCAGGAAAAGGGAGATAATGAATCAATTGAAGGAGGTGGAGGGCTCCCTGGCTTCCCTAGAAAGTGAGGCTGCCGGCACACGTGCGCCCTTCACACCACTACAGGAGGCTCACATTCGACACGCAGAGCTATTGGAAGACCTGAGGCTCCTAGACTATAGGGAATATACGAACAGGCAGCATGCACAGGCAGATAGAGCTGGCCCCCTCCTAGCCCGCCTATTAAGGGACTCCCCAGTGAGCCACCCCATTCTGAGAATCTTGGACCAAGCAGGAAATCCAGTCACCACCCAGGTCGGGATCAATACTGCGTTCAGGGAATACTACACAGCGCTGTACAGCCCCCCACAGCCCCTTCCAGAGGTCGCATTCGAGGCCTTTACGAGGGACTTAGCCCTGCCTCGACTTACAGAGGGGCAGATCAAAGACCTTAAGCGCACCATTACCATAGCTGAAATCAGACAGGCAATACGCGCCCTTCCTAAGGGCAAGACCCCTGGGACAGACGGCCTACCGGCCGACTTTTATGCAACATACATAGACCTACTGGCCCCACGGTTACACGCTATCTACTTGGAAGCACTGCGAACAACCACCCTACCGCAGTCGTCTATGCAGGCGTTAATCACGTCCCTTTTAAAGCCTAATAAAGAAGGGCTTCAAATGGCTGACTATAGACCCCTGTCCCTTCTCAATACTGACTCCAAGATATTGAGCAAGGTGCTGGCATCAAGGCTCGAGCAATATGTACCTCAACTAGTCCACTCGGATCAATGTGGTTTTGTCCCGGGCCGCAATACAGCCATGAACCTCAGGCGACTAGCCCAGCTCATGCTCGGTGATCGAGAGGGCACGAGCTCTGAAGGCTGCATCTCACTGGACTTGAAACAAGCATTTGACTCCCTTAGATGGGATTACATGTTTGACACACTGTCGAAATTTGGGATACCCCCCGAATTCCTCGCTTGGGTCAGATTGCTGTATACAGCCCCCACTGCTAGAGTGCGCACCTCAGGTCATATATCAGTTCCTATAGCTATTGCACGGGGCACCAGACAGGGCTGCCCACTTTCCCCCCTCCTATTTGTCCTTGCCCTTGAGCCGATGCTCTGTAGGCTCCGCCACATGGCCCCCCGGTTTGGCATTCTGCGGCATGGGACGGCGCATATAGTGTCCGCTTATGCGGATGATATTATCTTATATTTCCGAGACTTGAGGAGCGACTTGAGCCCTGTTGCCCAGGTATTTGAGGTCTTTAGGTCGATCTCAGGCCTGACCATAAGCGAGTCCAAATCATATGGCTTCACATTTGCAGCCGCTGGTCTGACTACTCCATTGCCCTTCGCCCCCCATGAGGTCCAGATAGCTGAAACCACCTTCAGATATCTGGGGATGCAGATTTACAGGGAAGCAGGTCAGATGATCGACGGTAACCTTGGGAGGGCCATTAGAGCACTGAAGTCGCAGATACAATTTTGGCTCACACTGCCACTCTCTATACCCGGCAGAGTGGCGATATCCAAGATGGTGATGCTCCCCCGCCTTCTCTACCACTTCACTAACTTGCCACACCTGATCCCGGCAGCTACCTTTAAGGCCCTAGACACTCTACTCTCCGAACTTGTATGGGGGCACGGCCGCAGGCGTGTAGGTCTGTCCAAGCTGCAGCTCCCCTCTGAAGCCGGTGGCATGGGTTTGCCTGATTTTAGGGCCTACAACTATGCGTGTCAACTGCAATGGCTGGCCTTCTGGGTAGCGGGTCGCAATCTTCAGGAGATTAACATGACGGACAGGGATCATGCATTGGGGAAAATACACACGTTACTTTTGCCCAACTCAATTGTACCTAGGGATGTCCCACCTCTCCTCAAACTGGCGATAACATACTGGCGGAAGGCGTTAAAGTACACATCCCCTGAGTCGTCCTATGCCCCCACGATCCCGCTCTTGGGTATCCCACTGGCTACGGGGACTCTGTCGGCGGACTCGCTGGAGCAATGGCATGACGCCGGAGTGTCGCACGTGGGTGACCTGTTCGCGGAAGAGCGCCTACTGTCCTTTGCAGACTTTAGAACTACTCATGGAGTCCCTGGAGGCACCTTCCTGCTACACTCTGGCCTTCGCCACTATATCACACATAAGTGGTCCCCTAGGGGCATGGAGCCAGCTACGAATCCTCTCATCACCATGCACTACCTGATGGGCACGGGCGCCCACCTTACTAAGTGGCTCACTACTAGTATTAAGAAGGGGAGGGCTTTCGATCTGTCGCCACTCCGGGCAGCATGGGAGGTGGACATTGGTAGGCCCCTGAGGGATAAGGAGTGGGAACGTATCCTTCAGTTCCCCAAAAAAGTAGCTAGGAACCCCAAGTTCAAGTTTATTCAGTCGATGCTTCTACACAGAGCCTACCTGACCCCACGCCGCATACACATGATGTTTCCTGATGCGAACAGTAATTGCCCCCGATGTGACACCGAGGACGCAACACTGATACACATGCTTTGGCAATGCCCCAAACTAGGATACTACTGGACCACGGTCCATGCCTCGCTCCAGGAAGCAGGTGCTTTGACCCGATCCCCAACACTGGAATGCACGTTACTGGGGTTGGGGCCCTCACAGCGCACTAGAACCGTGGCGGCACGTTTCGCGGATCTGGCCCTGTTGCTGGCGAAACGTGCCATCACTATGAGGTGGAAGTCAGCTAGGCCTCCTGACCCGGAGTTGTGGAGGGCGGAAGTGGTGAGATGGGGTAAGGCGGAGGGAGTTGCACTACAGAGGGAGGAATACAGGGGTCTGAGGAAAAAGCCAATTTCACTGGACTGGTATACCATATTAGGTATGTTTGAATCTGGGGGAGACGGAGAAGACGAGGGTACAAGTGCCTCTTCGATTGCACGATAAATGTGTCCTTGGTCGGACTGACATGCACTGTCACTAACCGTGGTGCGCTACGGAGAAATGAGGGGGGACCCCCATTTTATATTTTCTGTATTGGCCTAGTTCCATCTATGTGGACATTCGAATAGAGCCATATGTTGTGATTCTCTGAGTGCCCCGGTCTACTGATTAATCAATTATATGTTGTTGTGTGAGTGTCGGATGGATTTGTTGAGGGTGGGGGGAGGGATAGTTTTTGACAGGGGTTTGCATAAACTGTGACGGTTAATGTCACCAACAAAATGAAAAATTAAGACAACTATGCAATTATATGTTCTAAGCAACCTTATATGTGTATTACTCTGTATCCCTCCGGGATTGGAAGTATTTGTGACTGCTTTACCTACTATGCTAATAAACAGATTTTCAAAAAAAAAGGAGGGCTAATGGACCAATTGCCCTGATGGGCAAGGAGCTGCGCATAAGTGTACATTAAAAAAGGAGCAGGGTCGGTGGCCCCTGGTCCCGGTCGGTCGCGGACGGGCGCAGACGGGTTCGCCTTTGGCACGCCGCCGGCGCGCCCGCTGCGCTTCCGGGGAGGAGGTGCCATTTAATAGTAGTCGGGGTGGGAGGGCCGAGCAAGTAATCTGCGCGCCCTCTCACTCACCCAAGATGGCGGCGGTGTTACTCTGTGCAGCGTCGAATCGGCTGCTGTAGCCCCCGCTGCACAGCGCAGGTCTGAACCGGAGGTAGGGAGTGCTCAGGGGGTAGTTTCCGGTTAAATGACACAAAAAATGCAATTTTAACAATTTTTAAAAGTTTCGTTTTTAAAATGAACAAACCACTGTTCCCGGCTCACGCCTCAGGAACCATGCGATCTAACTATCAATGGGGAGAGTGCCGACGGAATGAGCTTTTATAGTAGTCAGGGTGGGAGGGCCGAGCAACTAATCTGCTCGCCCTCTCACTCACCCAAGATGGCGGCGGTGTTACTCTGTGCAGCGTTGAATCGGCTGCTGTAGCCCCCGCTGCAAAGCGCACGTCTGAACCGGAGGTAGGGAGTGCTCGGGGGGTAGTTTCCGGTTAAATGACACACAAAATGCAATTTAACAATTTTTTAAAGTTTCGTTTTTAAAATAAACAAACCACTTTTCCCGGCTCACGCCTCAGGAACCATGCGATCGAACTATCAATGGGGAGAGTGCCGACGGAATGAGCTTTTATAGTAGTCAGGGTGGGAGGGCCGAGCAACTAATCTGCTCGCCCTCTCACTCACCCAAGATGGCGGCGGTGTTACTCTGTGCAGCGTTGAATCGGCTGCTGTAGCCCCCGCTGCAAAGCGCACGTCTGAACCGGAGGTAGGGAGTGCTCAGGGGGTAGTTTCCGGTTAAATGACACACAAAATGCAATTTAACAATTTTTAAAAGTTTCGTTTTTAAAATAAACAAACCACTTTTCCCGGCTCACGCCTCAGGAACCATGCGATCGAACTATACAAGCCTAATGCTCTACAGAGCCTTATCTAGTTTTTCATGCAGAGTGGTGTTACGTACTCACCTGAGGTTCCTTCCTAAGGTGGTCTCAGAGTTTCACATCAACTAGTCGGTTACTCTTCTACTATCTTTTCAAACCCAGTCACCCCTGCGGAGAAAGCTGTGCACTCTCTAGATGTAAAAAGAGTGTTAAAATTCTATCTTGATAAAACAAAAGTGTACAAAAGTTTGACCACTGTTTGTGAATTATGGTCCATTGAACACTGGTTTCCCTGCCTCAAAAAGGTCCCTTTATAGATGGATAGTGTCATGTATCATGTTATCTTCTCAACTAGCACATACGCAGCTCCCGGGCAAGCCAAGGGCGCATTCTACAAGAGGCAAAACTGCTACGATAGCGATGCTTAGGAATGTATCTATTCAAGAAATTTGTAAAGCAGCCACATGGCGCTTCGGTCCATACTTTCGCACGCCATTACTGCCTTGATTCTGACACTCAAGAGGATGCTCAATTTGGTCAAGCATCCTCGAGAAATTTGTTTGGGTAATATATGTTTTTGGTAAAATGATTTGATATGTTGATATTCGTCCGCAGGGTAGGGGGATGGGCTTGCTACTCTATTTAGTGCTTATGACTATTGATGAGTATCCCCTGGAAGATAAGGATAAGTACCTACCTGTATTTCTAGTTCTCTTCCAGGGGTATACTTGTCAGTCATCTTCCAGGGGTATACTTGTCAGTCATAAGCAACCCTCCCTCCTACCCGGACAAATACCATGGCCTTATATATGTATCTGTTACCCATAATGTGATTACACTGTTGTATGCCGTTCAAAAGAACTGACCTGTCACCTGTGGTGCATGATGGGAGCCTGGGGGTTCCTGGAGGTCTTAAAGGCACGGTGCCAATTTTCCAATAGTCTAAATGCAGCCTTTCTAGGCTAATCTGCCTCTATGATTTTGCCTTTTTACCCTTGAAAATAAAGGTTGTGTTATGTTACGTTATGATACTTTATTTTGTAATGCGCACAGCTACCCAACAAGGGTTTCCCAGCGCAAACCACAACAGAAGCTAGGGGACATCTGAATTAGCAATGTTGATTAAAAAAAAACAGGTTTTTAATTGCTTCCGGAAGATGGGGAACAGCTTCTCCCTCCTCATCACATCAGGTAAGGAATTCCATATGGTTGGCCCAAGTAGAGAAAAGGAGCGCCCTCCCATTCTCGACAATTTGAACCTAGGGATTTCAAAAAGCTCTCCTGAAGAGTGTGTTTCAAAGCAAACTTAAAGCAGTTTTCTTTATATGTATCAGAAGTATATCATGACTTGTATGTCTTTATTTTTTCACATGTAAAAGATTTACAATGCAATTGTGGCTGGCAGTTTTGAGCCTAGTACATGTTTTCTGGTTGCATATGCATATATATATATGGGTATTTATGTAGATATTTATTGGCTATTGCTCCAGGGTCCCCCCATGTGGGTGGGACTATTCAGTGCTTATGGCTTTCATGAGTATATCCCTGGAAGAGAACTAGGATTACAGGTGTAGGAGAGTAGGGTCTGCTTCCTATGGTCACCCCCACATTTTGCTGTGATTTTCTGGTTTTTCGACTTTAGTGTGGTTGTGGGCCTGCTAATCAGACCCACTGCCCAGCTGTTCTCTCTCTAAATTGATACCATTTACTTTAGGTACATACCAGATTCGGTATTGGGTCACCTTTGTGAGCCCCTGTATAGTGTACCATAGGTACCTAGGGCATAGGTGCACCCAAGGCCTACCAGGGGTTGCAGCATGTATTATGCCACCCCTGGCTGGCCCTCCAAACTGACACCACAGGCTGACCACTCAGCTTGGGTAAGGTGGTGTAATCACCCCTTACTTAGATATAGTACATCTATATCTACCTATACATATAGACACATATGCACCTATAAGTCACTCCTATGGTAGGCCTCGACAATCCTGAAGGCAGAGTGCTTGGTTTTATGTGAGAGGGTGCCCTAGCATGAGCTGAGCCCCTCTGCAGTTTTCGGAACCATCTCCTTATAGCTGTTCTATGATATAGCCATACCATATACTCTTAAGTGCATTATAATCCTCGCGGTTAATGCTAACTTTGGTTTGGCTTTATCAAAACATGTTGTGTAAGGTGTCAAACACTTTGGAATACTACCCCCGCCAATTCTGGCGGCGGGGGTAGCATTCCACACTTCTAGAGGGAAAAGACATGTCAAATGTCAAAAGCTTTTATATAGCGCAACAATTCACCAAAAAGGTCTCAGGGCACATGTATGTTACTGCTTTACCCGGTTAAAGTTAAACAGCCCACAAAATGGATGCTGGTGCCACAGACACAAGTCTGACCTCCTGCTGCTGGACTAAACGCAAAAACCACAGTTGGACAGAATGCAGAACAATGTCATACATTCAACCCAGTACAGAGATCTGGGCCTAAATCCATCGTTTTTTTGCACTCCACACCACCCCAGTTCAGACATGGCCATATGCAAATCAGCCTTGACCCTGTGCCTCATGGGAACAGTCCAGCCCGAACTGCCAAGCCATGTCTTTTGCTGGACCGGAATCAAGCATCCTAGGGCCGGTTTCTGGCTATCAGCCGTCTTCAGCCAGGATAGCTTGACTCCAGTGGTGTGGAGAGCATGGGACTCACGTCTGAGCATACCCATCCCACTCGGGGTGACAAATGCAAAAACCACAGTTGATGGACAGAATGCAGAACCATGTCATACATTCACCCCAGTAACTCCGGCAGGGGAGGCCTGGACAATAGGTTTCCTGCCCAGGGAGGTGCCAACACCTCCCCAGACAGGCAGATGTGTATTGGGACAGGGAGGGCTGCATCAGCAGATGCTTTTTGAGACACTGCCTGGGGCACATAAGGTGCTCCATGCATAGCCTGGTTCAAACCAGTTGCTGGGGTACTCCAGCCCCGCTCTGGCGCGAAACTGGACAAAGGGAAAGGGGTGTAACCAGCCCCTTCCCAGGTCCACCCATAGGAGGGACCTTGGCAGGTAATCCAGCCCCTTAGCTTAGTATAAGTATAGGAGCTGTGTCCCCAGGACTTTAGATTATCCTGGAAAGAAACTTTGATACAGAACTCTTGAACCTTCGACATTCTATTCTAACTAGAAGACTGAAGACATCTTCCTTGTGGTCAAGGAGTGACCACCCTGTGCAAACAGGCACCACCAGTAACTTGCCAGTCTGCTTTGTCGGCGCTCCTGCCGGAACCCGAAGACTCAGCGACACAGGAACTGGACTCTCAGACTTCTCTAACTCCGACCCACAGCAAAGCTGAGACCCGTGGCGGACACAAGCGACGTGGGACTGGACACCCTGGACATCCTGTATTTTGCTAACAGCTCGACTACCAAGGTACCCTCGCAGTTGTGCATTGGGGTACGAGAAGCCCCAGAACCGAGCTCCATTTGCACCAAAGCTCAGCACTCCACGAGTGCCGCGTGGGGCCCGCTCTTGCATTTCAGCTTGACGTGTCTTCCTGGTTCCTTGCCCGTTGGCTAGTGAGCCCCCTGAAGACTTTTCTTCTGAACTAAACTGCTTTCCTGGTTGCGCCAGCTTCCCTTCAAAGGAGAAGCGCCACAGACCTTGCTGGTCTTCAACAGAGCCAATCTCAACATCCTGCATGGGTTGTGTTTGCCAAGGCTTGTTGGGTCCAATCCGGATACCGACTCCGCAGTCGACTAGATCCTTCGTGGGACAGCTCGAATCCAGCGCCTGGTCATCGTCGATGCCTCCTGGACCTTATGGCTGAAGAGACAAGCTCACCTTCTTCACCTTCAAGCATGCAACATCCCCTGGTTCCTTCCTGGTCACTGGCTAGTGACCCAGAGTCTGTCCCCTCTGCTTTCAGGTTCTTCACATAGTCGATCCACCCGGACACTTTTCCTCTGGTCGCCTGCAGCAATTCTTTGCAGATCTCCATAGAAAACAACGACGAAACCCGACACCAAAAGGCACCTATGCACCCGGCCTCCCTGGGTGAGGTAACACGAGTACTCTGCTGCTCCTGTGGGTCTTGACTCTCGAAGTGTCCTAGTCTAAAGTGGTTTTATCGTGGTCCCTCCGGAAGTGTCCTAAAACAGTAACTTTGTAACTTCTTCGTTTCCCATTATAAGTCAATGGTAACTCGCGACTATGTTTAGACACTGCACGCGTCTCCCGTGGACCTCCTACTTCCTAACCTTTGGTTGTTTAGTGTAGTCCCAGCGATTCTACAGGCCCTAGGCCTGCTGTCTAACTCTCACGTGGTTCTTATACCACTTCTTTAGTATATGGTTTGTGAGGCCCCTAGGGCATAACTGTATTTGTGCAACTTATCGTATGCTAATTGAGTAACTTTTGATGTACTTTTACCTCTGACCTCACAAAGAGTGCAGAGGGGTTGTGTTTAGAATAAATATATATATTTGATATATACCTTGTGTGGTGTCCTTTCATTTGGTATTCAAGGGATTATAATTGGTAAAACAGCTTGCTTCATATGCTCTCTGAAGTCTTAGCCTAAGACTGCTGGTCCATGCTACCACTAGGATAGCTTATCTATAAGGTTGACTTTACAACCATCAATAGGGGTCGATTAGACTGGTGTAAGGTGCCCACTAGAATAGTGGGCATAATATCCAGGCTAACTTCTCACAACAGGTAAGTACATTTTCTCACAATGCTCTGAAGCATCCTGGAAAAATGGTGAAAAGCGTTCAAGGATCCAGCCTAAACAAAAGCAGTGGCTTTCCTGGGTTGTGAAGAAGCACACATATTGGAGATGGTGTGGCACAAGGTTATAGAGGTGGTCTCCTGTTAGATAATTGTGAATAGGCACCTCTAATGCAATGATAAAAAAATGGGAGTAGATAGTGGAGTTAATGGAGCATATCTTAGAGCAGTTTAAATGGGTGAAGGCCGTTATCCAAGGAGGGATGGACCATTTGCAACACATGCCTTGAAGAAGCGCTGAATGTTGTGGATGCATCCAGCAGGCAGTTGTTCTTGGGCATCACCCTATGGAGACCTTAATGACTGACTGTGTTTGACTTCAAGCAGAAAGTACAGGCGGCAGTAGTCAACATGCCTTTCATGAGTGAAAATGTAGGAAGGTGGCTACCTGACTATGGTTACCCCAGATTTTTTGCCTTGTGTTTAGCTGGTTTTCGACTTAGTTGGCCTGGTTCCCTGCTAATCAGGGCCCCAGGCTATCTGCTCTCTCTGTAAAATGGATTCCATGTACCCTAGGTGCATAACTAGATTGGCTTGGGTCACCTTATCAGCCCCTGTACAGAGCACTATAGGTGCCCAGGGCATAGGTGCATCCAAGGCCTACCAGGGGCTGCAGCATATCTTTTGCCACCCCTGGCTGGCTATCTAAAATTGACACAACTGGCTGATCACTCAGCTGGGGCAAGGTGGTGTAATCACCCCTTGCTTAGATATAGTATACCTATATCTAAACCTATCTGGACACATATAAACCTGTGAGCCACTCCTATGGCAGGCCTTAACAATCCTGAAGGCAGAGTGCATGGTTTAATGTGAGATGGTGCTCTAGCATGAGCTGAGCCTGTCTGCAGCTGTCGGGACCAATTCCCTTAGCTGTTCCGGGATAATGCCAAACCATATACTATTAAGTGCATTATAATCCTCGCGGTTATATGTCAACTTTGGTTTGGCTTTATCAAAACATGTCGTGTAAGGTGTCATACGATTTGGAATACTACCCCCTCGCCAGTCCTGGCGACGGGGGTAGCATTCCACCCCTCTAGAGGGGACGACATGTTACTTTTGCTAAAATGCGGTTGATTTTTAAAAGAGCCTCAGATCCACAAAATGGATGCTTCTGCCACAGACACATGTCTGACCTCCTGCTGCTGACCGAAACTCAGCAGAGGAGGCCTGGACAAAGGATTTCCTGTCACAGGGAGGTGTGACACCACCCCAGACAGGAGATAGTGGATTGTAGCAGGGAGGTTTGAATGAAACCAGACAGTGCCTGGGGAGCACAAGGCTTCCCCTTGCATAATCCGGTCAAACCGGTTCTGGGGCAGCCCAGCCCCAGCTCCAGTGAGACCTGGACAAAGGAAAGGGGGTGTAACCACCCCCCTTCCTGGTCCCACCCATAGGGGAGGGACCTAGCAGGAGATCCACCCCTCAGATTCGAATAAGAGGGGGAGCAGTGCCAAAGCAACTCAGATCATCCTGAAATCAACTTTAAACTAAGAAGACGACTGGACTTCGACATTCTGATGACAGAAGACTGAAGAGCATCTCCCTTGTGGCCTAGGAGGGGCCACCCTGTGAACACAGGCATCACCCAGCACCTCGACGTCTGCCTTGCCGCCGCCTCCCGCCGGAGTCCGAGTGCAAAGCCTAACAAGACCCAGCTTCCCAGACTTCTCCCAGCCCGATCCACAGTCCCTGCAAAGAAGGGACCCGTGGAGGCACCGAGAGACGTGGGAGCGGCCATCTTGAAAGACCCCCGAGACGCTGACTGCGCAGCACCCGAGGCACCCTCGACTCTGTGCTTTGGGGTTTGAGAAGCCCCATAACCGAGCAGCATTTGCACCAAAGATCAGCCCTCCAGCATCTCCACGATCTGCGTGGGGCCCTTTTGTTTTGTGCCACTCGACTCGCCATCCCGTCCGCTTGTCACGTGGTCAGCGGCCATCTTGGCGACGAAACCTACAATTTACACTGTGGGTCTGGTTGCTCCAGACCTGCCCTCGCTCCTGTAGAAAGGAGTACCCGCTCTGACCTTGCTGGTCCGAGTAATAAGCCTTTTTCACTTTCCCCGTGGCTTGCATTAGCCAAGGCTTGTTTGCTTCAATCGAGTTGCCGACACCGCCATCAGCTAGAGCCTTCGAGGGACAGCTCGTGATCGACTCCTGGACGTCCTTGACCTCTTCGTGTCCACGTGGCTGCAGAGAGAAGCAACCCCTGATCACCTGTTTGCACCCGACTTTGCCTGGTTCCAATCTGGTTCCACGGTGGTCACTGGTCAGTGACTTTGAACATTGTCCCCTCTGCTTTCAGGTCTTCACCACTTCAGATCCACCCTTGGATCCACCGGACACTTCTGCTTCACAGCGCCTGCAGCTGCAACAGCTTCAAGCACCAAGAACCTGCGTGACAGAACCCGACGCCACTTCGACCCTGTGCACCCACGGCCTGGGGGTGAGGTAACTTTGCAACGCCGGTGTCCTTACACTGGTACACACCTCTAGGGTCTGTGACTAAAGTTTTGTGTTCCTAGGTTCAGCGGAAGTATCATTTAATTCACTTTATCCAACTTTTACGCACCATTGACTTTACATTGGTGCGCGCCGCACTTTCCGTGCTGCACCCGTCTCCTGTGGGCTACTCCCGACTTCATCATTGCTAGTCCTGACTGCTCCCAGCGAATCTCTAGGCCCTAGGCCTAACCACTGCTCGAGAAGTGTTACTTATACCACTTTTTTAGTATATGGTCTGAGTGGCCACCCGCCCTCATCCATAATTGTGCAACTTTATATGTTTTACTGTGCTTTTGATTTAACGCTTGTGCCCCTTTCCTCATAAAGAGTACTGGGGAGTAATTTAGAAATAAATACATATATTTTTACAATATATACTTGTGTGGTGTCCTTTCATTTGATTACAGGATTGTATGTGGTAAAACAGCTCGCTTAACACGACCTCTTAAGTTAAGCCTTTAAGGCTGCTTAGTCCATGCTACCATTAGGATAGCTTGTCTACAAGGTTGACTTACAACCAGACATCTTTGGGGTTTGTTTGGACTGATACCAAGTGGTTCCAGAATTGGAAACACTACATATCAGGCCAACTTCTCACATTGGTGTGCAGCGGTGCGGATTTGAGCTTGCTGTTTGTTTTACCATTGCAATCTTTATCAAATTGAAAGATCACATCAAGTACCTCTAGGTACATATAAATCAAAAGCTTAGCATATTAAGTTCTACTGAACTTAGTAGTTGTAGATTAAAGGGATTAGCACACCCTGACTACAACTCACTAGCAAGGTACAGTAGGAAAACACTTAGTGTAGGTAAGTGCATCACTTACACCTCACTAGCAGTCATGTCTGATACAGGTAGAGCCTCAGGCTCTGCTCCTGTAGAAGTTGATCCTATAGGGACAACATCCAGATATGACAACCTTAGCCACAAAGACCTGAGTGCCTTGTGCACAGCCAGGGGGCTAAAAAAGGGCAGAGGCCCTACCATTCCTTCCCTAATAGCTCTCCTAGAAAAGGATGACCTAGATAAGGTGAGTCAGGCTCCCTTAGAATCAGGTGAAGGGATAAACTCCCCTGAAAATGAAGTAGTGGAGGAGGAGGAAGAGGAAGACTCTGATTTAGAAGAGCCTGAAGATCAGGATCAGGGGGGAAACCAGGTACAGGTTGCCAGGCTTAACCAGGCCAACTTGGACCTACATGAGAATGGAGAGGGCCAGCACCACTCCAGATCTCATAACCAAATTCTCCCAGGCAACAGGAGGGTGAGATCTCCATCAGGGGACTCATCTTTCTAGTGCCTCAAGAGAATCTCAAAGAGGGATGACTTCCTCCCAGAGAAAAGAGCATAGGGCCAGAATGAGGGCTGTCCAACTCCAGATAGAGAGGGAGGAGGTAGCTCTGGCTCAAGCTAAACTTACATTGGCTCAAGCTAAACTTACCTTGGCTAGGGAACAGAAATTAAGTGGCTTAGATGCCACTGGTGGCAGCAATATTCCTAAAGAGAAACCCAGGTCCTATGATAGTAGAAACCTGACAAAGATTGTGCCCCCCTATCAGGAAGGGGATGACATCCACAAATGGATGACTGCTCTGGAGAGAGCCTGCATGGTACAGCAGGTTCCTGGGGAACAGTGGGCAGCAATCTTATGGTACTCCTTTTCAGAGAAAGGGAGAGATAGGCTCCTCACTGTCAGACATGAGGATGCCAGCAATTACAGAGTCCTGAAGAGTGTCCTAATAGATGGGTTTGGCTTAACCACTGAACAGTACAGGTTAAAGTTCAGAGACACCCAGAAGACACAGACTCAGGACTGGACTGATTTTGTTGATTGTGCAACTAAGGCTCTGGAGGGTTGGCTAAATGGCAGCAAAGTACATGACTTCAAAGGATTGTATAATTTGATTATGAGGGAGCAGATCCTAAGTAATTGTCAGAACCAGCTCTTACACCAGCACCTGGTGGACTCAGATTTGACCTCTCCCCAAGAATTGGGAAAGAGGGCAGATAAATGGGTCAGAACCAGGATTAGGCCTAAGAATCAGGACAGTAACCAGAAGAAGGAGTCTACCAAGCCTCAAGATAAGGGTGGGGATAAAAGTAAAGAAAAGACTTCCCCAGGGCCCCAAAACTCCAAGAATGGGGGTGGGTCCCAAGACACTTCATCAACTGAGAAAAAGCCTTATTGTCATGCCTGTAAACAGGTTGGGCATTACAAAACAGACAGCTGTTGTCCCAAGAATGGCAATAAAGAAAACATACCTCCAAAGCCAGCTCCAACACCTCCTGTTACTGTCAGCAGTAATCCCCCAGGAAGTGGGAGCACACCCAGGAATCTGGGTGGGTTTACTTTTGGAGCCCAAGGGGACCCTGGCCTATCCAGGTCTCCATCCCCAAATAATCTTGTTTATGAGACTGGCATGGGGTTTGCCAACTTCTCTGTTTGCCTAAATACCTTGAGCAAATATAGACAAGAACCCATCATCAATGGTTTGAAAGTTGATGCTTTTAGAGACACAGGGGCTAGCATCACCATGGTGGCTGACTGTATAGTCCCCTCTAAGCAACTTTTACCTGGTGCCACATACCAGGTAACAAACATTGATGGCATCCAAAAAAATCATCCCATGGCAGTAGTAAGTCTCAGCTGGGGAGGTGTCATTGGCCCAAAGAGAGTGGCAGTGTCATCAAACTTGCCTGTAGACTGTCTACTGGGTAATGATTTGGAAATCTCAGCCTGGGCTGAGGTTGAACAGGAAATCCATTCTAGAATGGTAAATTCCAATGGAAAGGTTAGTGGGGCTGTACTGGCTATAGCCCCAATTCAAGATGTCCTTCCTGAAAGGGTTGGTAGGGCTGAGCAACTCTCTGCCCCATCTTTACCAGAAGCTCTTCCAAAACAGAATAGCAAAGCTGTTATGATAACAGCAGAAACCCAAACTGAGTCTCCTCCTGAAAAGGTTGGTGGGGCTGTGATGGCCACAGCCCAAACTCAAACAGATATGTGTGTTGTGAAGCCTGAAATGATGGATCACTCCACCCAAACTGAGAGCATGGAGGAGGAAGAGAAATCTCCCCCTCACCAGACAGTAGGACAGGATCAGCCTCCTCAGGGAACTGATCTTACCCCTGATGAAGGAACTGCCCCAGAGGTTGTTAGGCCTGGCCTGGCAGAGCCTCTGATGGCAGTGGACCCTTCTCAGGTGGGATCCAGTCTGGAGCAGGTAACCTGCCCCTCTCTACCTTGCCTCAGTCAGCCCAGGGCTGCAGAGGACAAGAAGGACAGTGAGACCCAGAGGGCCCCCTGTCAAATAAAGCACCCCCATCAACAGATTAGGGGCACCAAAACTAGTAGGCCTAGTAAGGTGAAAACTTTAAAAACTCCTGAGGGAGCCCCCTTAAAAACAGTTAGGGACCTCCCACAGATGGATTCTGTTGGGCACAGCCAAACCTGGGACCCAAAGGGCCCAAACCTGAACTGTCCCTCCAGCAAGCCAAACAGAGGGACCCAGCCTCCAGCTTTAGGTAGCCAGAGGTTGACCCTGAGAGCTCAGTGCAACTCAGTTGAAGAAAGAAAGGCACACATGGTGGAAGATAATTGGAGGAAGTTGAGCCCAAAAATAGTGGAGCCTCACTTCAATACTCCATATCCAAACCAGCCTTTAACTTTGCATAAACACACCCAAGGTAGTGATTCCCTATGGTGGAGACCCTCTAATACCCCTAGGGTGAGGGACTGCTTAGTGGACCATGAGACAGGGGGTACCCATGCTAGTGCAGGTACTTCCTTATATGGCCACTCAGGCAATAAAGGCTTACCTGGCCAAGGATAGCCTTATCTCCTTTCGTTTGGGGGGGGGTTATGTAGGAAGGTGGCTACCTGACTATGGTTACCCCAGATTTTTTGCCTTGTGTTTAGCTGGTTTTCGACTTAGTTGGCCTGGTTCCCTGCTAATCAGGGCCCCAGGCTATCTGCTCTCTCTGTAAAATGGATTCCATGTACCCTAGGTGCATAACTAGATTGGCTTGGGTCACCTTATCAGCCCCTGTACAGAGCACTATAGGTGCCCAGGGCATAGGTGCATCCAAGGCCTACCAGGGGCTGCAGCATATCTTTTGCCACCCCTGGCTGGCTATCTAAAATTGACACAACTGGCTGATCACTCAGCTGGGGCAAGGTGGTGTAATCACCCCTTGCTTAGATATAGTATACCTATATCTAAACCTATCTGGACACATATAAACCTGTGAGCCACTCCTATGGCAGGCCTTAACAATCCTGAAGGCAGAGTGCATGGTTTAATGTGAGATGGTGCTCTAGCATGAGCTGAGCCTGTCTGCAGCTGTCGGGACCAATTCCCTTAGCTGTTCCGGGATAATGCCAAACCATATACTATTAAGTGCATTATAATCCTCGCGGTTATATGTCAACTTTGGTTTGGCTTTATCAAAACATGTCGTGTAAGGTGTCATACGATTTGGAATACTACCCCCTCGCCAGTCCTGGCGACGGGGGTAGCATTCCACCCCTCTAGAGGGGACGACATGTTACTTTTGCTAAAATGCGGTTGATTTTTAAAAGAGCCTCAGATCCACAAAATGGATGCTTCTGCCACAGACACATGTCTGACCTCCTGCTGCTGACCGAAACTCAGCAGAGGAGGCCTGGACAAAGGATTTCCTGTCACAGGGAGGTGTGACACCACCCCAGACAGGAGATAGTGGATTGTAGCAGGGAGGTTTGAATGAAACCAGACAGTGCCTGGGGAGCACAAGGCTTCCCCTTGCATAATCCGGTCAAACCGGTTCTGGGGCAGCCCAGCCCCAGCTCCAGTGAGACCTGGACAAAGGAAAGGGGGTGTAACCACCCCCCTTCCTGGTCCCACCCATAGGGGAGGGACCTAGCAGGAGATCCACCCCTCAGATTCGAATAAGAGGGGGAGCAGTGCCAAAGCAACTCAGATCATCCTGAAATCAACTTTAAACTAAGACGACGACTGGACTTCGACATTCTGATGACAGAAGACTGAAGAGCATCTCCCTTGTGGCCTAGGAGGGGCCACCCTGTGAACACAGGCATCACCCAGCACCTCGACGTCTGCTTTGCCGCCGCCTCCCGCCGGAGTCCGAGTGCAAAGCCTAACAAGACCCAGCTTCCCAGACTTCTCCCAGCCCGATCCACAGTCCCTGCAAAGAAGGGACCCGTGGAGGCACCGAGAGACGTGGGAGCGGCCATCTTGAAAGACCCCCGAGACGCTGACTGCGCAGCACCCGAGGCACCCTCGACTCTGTGCTTTGGGGTTTAAGAAGCCCCATAACCGAGCAGCATTTGCACCAAAGATCAGCCCTCCAGCATCTCCACGATCTGCGTGGGGCCCTTTTGTTTTGTGCCACTCGACTCGCCATCCCGTCCGCTTGTCACGTGGTCAGCGGCCATCTTGGCGACGAAACCTACAATTTACACTGTGGGTCTGGTTGCTCCAGACCTGCCCTCGCTCCTGTAGAAAGGAGTACCCGCTCTGACCTTGCTGGTCCGAGTAATAAGCCTTTTTCACTTTCCCCTCTGGCTTGCATTAGCCAAGGCTTGTTTGCTTCAATCGAGTTGCCGACACCGCCATCAGCTAGAGCCTTCGAGGGACAGCTCGTGATCGACTCCTGGACGTCCTTGACCTCTTCGTGTCCACGTGGCTGCAGAGAGAAGCAACCCCTGATCACCTGTTTGCACCCGACTTTGCCTGGTTCCAATCTGGTTCCACGGTGGTCACTGGTCAGTGACTTTGAACATTGTCCCCTCTGCTTTCAGGTCTTCACCACTTCAGATCCACCCTTGGATCCACCGGACACTTCTGCTTCACAGCGCCTGCAGCTGCAACAGCTTCAAGCACCAAGAACCTGCGTGACAGAACCCGACGCCACTTCGACCCTGTGCACCCACGGCCTGGGGGTGAGGTAACTTTGCAACGCCGGTGTCCTTACACTGGTACACACCTCTAGGGTCTGTGACTAAAGTTTTGTGTTCCTAGGTTCAGCGGAAGTATCATTTAATTCACTTTATCCAACTTTTACGCACCATTGACTTTACATTGGTGCGCGCCGCACTTTCCGTGCTGCACCCGTCTCCTGTGGGCTACTCCCGACTTCATCATTGCTAGTCCTGACTGCTCCCAGCGAATCTCTAGGCCCTAGGCCTAACCACTGCTCGAGAAGTGTTACTTATACCACTTTTTTAGTATATGGTCTGAGTGGCCACCCGCCCTCATCCATAATTGTGCAACTTTATATGTTTTACTGTGCTTTTGATTTAACGCTTGTGCCCCTTTCCTCATAAAGAGTACTGGGGAGTAATTTAGAAATAAATACATATATTTTTACAATATATACTTGTGTGGTGTCCTTTCATTTGATTACAGGATTGTATGTGGTAAAACAGCTCGCTTAACACGACCTCTTAAGTTAAGCCTTTAAGGCTGCTTAGTCCATGCTACCATTAGGATAGCTTGTCTACAAGGTTGACTTACAACCAGACATCTTTGGGGTTTGTTTGGACTGATACCAAGTGGTTCCAGAATTGGAAACACTACATATCAGGCCAACTTCTCACAGAAAACCTCTTTGGACCTGCAGTGGACTGGTTTCTGCAGAAAATGAAAAAGGATAACAAGACCACAAAGGTAATGGGTGCTTGCAGAACAGGGTTTTGTTCTGAGGAGACCCACCAGAGGAGGGTTGCAGCCCTTCACTCCCCCATGCTGCCATCACACAACACTGAGGGAGTCCTTTCAAAGAAGAGGGAGAGGTCACACCACTCGGATGTCAGGATCAGCAAGAAACTTGCCAATTGATCACCCTACACACAATGCCGGTAGGTGACAGAATTGAAGGGTTCTTCCTAAAGGTGGAGGGCAGTCATCTGACAAATTGACGCTAAACCTAATACTGCATAGTTATTGTATAGAACTGGTACGAAAGCCTCCAAAAATCAAGCCAAAAGTTTGAACCTGAAGCAGGGAAGAACCGGTATGCGCAAGAAAAGGTCAAGCACCTTCTAAGAAAACGGGCAATAGAGAAAGTCCCAAAGGAGAAAACACATTGGGTATCTATTTTGTTTACTTCTGGATGGCAAAACCAGACCAGATATTCAGACATAACCCAGACCTCATAAAGACTCAAAAATTCAAGAAGGCCGTGCTGCAAGAAGTCAGCTCGCAACAGCACTACATGTCAACCATAGACCTCAAAGATGTCTACCTGCATATGCAGATGAACAGCTGACACAAGAAATTATGGCATGCTGCAAATCCCCAGTCCAGGTTAAACATGAAATCAATCTAAGATTGTCTTCGTCATTGGTGACTAGGAGTTGGGAGGATCTAGTGGATGGCACGGAGAAGGTGCAAAAAGAAATGCAGTGGTGGAATACATACATCATCATAGTGGACCCTGCAAACAACCAACTTCCTCTGTAGCCATCACACCAAGCTCATCCTACACAGGGTGTCGAGCTCCTGTGAGGGGGCTGATCATCAAGAGCCTGAGGAGCAAGGAGGAGGTTTTGAAACCTATAAATGAACATATAAAGTATTTTAGCACTAAAAGTCTTCTAAACTTATGTCATGGGATCTTTGTTTCAAATCCAGACAGACAACACTATTGCTATGTTTCATCACCGCACTAAGGGAAGAACAAGGTGACATGTGCTGTCCAGGTTGGCCCGGACATATGGAGAGGGGCTAAGCAGAGAAGCACATCTTTACAGAATGGGGCACATTGCAGATATATTATTTTGCAACTCAAGAGAAGGCAAAATGCCCAAGCTTCGCATCCAGGTTCCCGGAACACCAATCTCTGGGAACTGCCCTATTGATATATTGGCCACAAATTTGTACAAGCATTTTACCCCCAAATACTGCTGTAACCACTAATGCCAGGGCATTGAAGAAAAACTCCCATGACATTAATTTTGATAGTGCCTCAATGGGCCATACCAAAGTTGTTCTCCGATCTCGTGGGAGATGGAGAGCAGGATGATGCAGCAGCCAGCGCATCAATGCTTGTTGAAAATACAAAGGTGCCAGGTATGCAAACCGAAGCCAGACGCTGTCAGCCTAGCCGCATTGCTGCTGAAGACCCAGAATTCAGGCACCTGGGACTGCCCGTAAGATCCATGTAAAGTAACGAGAGAGGCTAGAAGGCCTAACGCATGAACGTTCTACACTGCAGCATGGAAGAGGTTCATATACTGGTGTAATTGGGAAGAACTTGGAGATGGTTGAACAAGAGACAATGTTGTCTCGTATTTCACCCACCTTCTAGATTAGATCCTCTCCTACCACTCATTGAAGGTATGTCTGACGGTTATCGTGGCATTCACAAGGGGGGCCACCCACACCAATGTGGAACCAAAACTGAGTACTAACACAGTTGGTGAAGCAGCTGCTTGAACCAATGCATTGGGTTGGTCTTGTTTGCTTAACAATTGAGATAGCCTTTCTGATCACTGTCTCTTCTTGACAGTTAATGAGCGGCAAGTACTCTCAACAGAAGAACCTAAAATACAGATACAGAGTGATAATAGGGACAAATCCACAATTTCTGCCCAAGGTAATTTCATGCTTCCATGTCAATTAAGCTATACAGCTACCAACTTGTTTCCAACAACCATGATCACAAGCAGAAAGAGCCCTCCATGCCCTGGAGACCATGGCAGCACTGTATTACCTACAGGAAACCAATCCAATCAGGAAGGGGAGCCACTTCATCTCCTTTGCACCAACAAGCAATAGCTCGACTGCCACCAAACCAGAATACTAAAAGGCATCTGGAGTAGCGCTTGGAGGTGGTGGGAAATGAGGGGTAACCACCAAGGTTGGACTCTGCAAAACAAAATGGAGAGAATTGTTTCCATAAATGACATCTGTATGGCAGCCACATGGTGTACCTTAAACACCTTCGCAAAACATTGTGAATATTCAAGGTAATGGAAAAGCGCAGGTTTGTGAAAAGTTACTAAATGAGCTGCTCCCAAATGAATGCTCCTTTCAATCAGGTCTCCCAAGTAGGGAGAATACAGCTACAGAATCTGGGCAGTGCAGGTGAACCCAGAAAAGATTCAAGTTGCAAAACAAATTGGTTACATACCTGTAGGAGCAGTTAGCAACTTTTTGATTCACATGCAACCCTCTCACCTTCCTAGAAATTAGGAGGTTCACAACCAATAGGGGTAGGCAACATGTACAAAGAAATGGGGGCCTGAATAAAGGTAAACCGATGTGTTAAAGGCGGGGGTGGGGAGGGGGTTGAATCTGAAGATGGCTACCACACAGAGCGTTTTCTAGGTGCTGGGGGTAGTAGGGGAGTAGTCTTATGTCACAAGAGGATGTACATTGCACCAAATAGTCAATACTCGAGCCAGTCACCAGATGGCAAAATGATGCACAGTGTGTGAGTACAAAAAATTCTTCAAGCTGCAGAACTAGTCTTGCAGGTAATTAACCATTTTGTTTGTTTACCGATCTCACATCTCTTCCTGTATCACACTGATCTGCGCTGCATCCGAAGCAAGATAAGATCAACTCTCTGCAGACAGTAAAATGCTTCCCTCATAGAATCACTAGAAATACAACAGTTTCTGATAGATACATCTGCCGTGTGGATTCCTCACCTGGGCGGAACTGACGTCATCACGCCGGCGTGGGCCTGATATGGGGTCGGTGACGTCAGACGGAGTCGCGCGCGATGCCGTGCTCCTGTGACGTCGCCCACGTCGGCGTGCTACCAAGAAAATTTCCGAACGTTGCTGACGCAAGGGGGAAATTCACAAGGTGAGGAATCCACAGGCAGATTTAGTATCTACCAGAAAAAGCGTTACCGAAGGTAAGTAACTTGTTCATCAGTCACAAACTCCTCCACAATATAGTGCGATAGCCGTCCAAAATTGTGTTTTATTACACATAATTGGTATGAAGTGCTGTGTAAGTGCTACATTATAATACGGTAATCCTTCTCCAAAACATGACTGCTAATGACAATCTAAGATTGTGTTGCATGGGATCCTATTTGTTTGGATAGTAGTTTTTGTGGCTCCAGATTTTTTGGGTGAGACCTTTCATTTTGGCCAGAACTTTGCTCTGAAATGGAAAACTGTTCTGCCTCTTCCTATTTTTTTTATATATAGGAGGTTTGGATTGGTTTCTCTGGGTGGCAGTCTTTTCAATCTAGAGTTTTATGTTAGCCCAGACAAATCATTTGACTTACTGTGGAAACATAACCCTACGTCTCAAACGGCAAAGCTTGAAGAGCACTGCGTTTAGCCGAACTTCAAGGACTAAGCCTTATTTTTGAAGCAGAGTGCCATGTAGCTTATCAAGCTCCTGCACATGTGTCCTAGCTTTTTTGTCTTCTCACACTAGACCTGTGCATCATAAACGGCAACAGAGACCACCGTCCCTGATTATACTTGGAGAAGTGTGGCTCAATGGTTAGAGCGGCAGACGCTGATGCAGAGGTCTGGCCGGGGACCAGGTTTCAATACCCTCCTCGGCGGGTCTTGGGCTAAATTTCCTCGGACCTGATAATACTTTCCTCAGTGCCTATTCTAATCATGGGTCCCACTCTGCAACTCTGGGCAATAACTTGCTTAATCTCCACAACAGCCCCAACAGCGCTGGGATGCCTGGCTTCACCTTGGGGATGCCCAGGAGTGGACATTTCAAAGGGAAAAGCCAGGAAGGGTTCCTAAGCGGTATACGGACAGCGCCGGGACACTTCCGTTGGAGGTAGCTGAGCGCTTTACAAATGCTGGCATTTACATTTACATTATAAGGGATGGAGCACCTTTTTATGACGCCAAGTCTTTTGAGGCCTTTTCAGAAGTCTGTCATTTTTGTAGTGTAAACTGAGGGTAGTAACGATAGATAGTCACATGGCTCAAATCCAGGCTTCATTTAGCGAAAGGTGCCATCATGATTTTTTATTCCTCTTTGAGTGTGTTGTACAATATGGCAACTGGGCGTGGCACTCTGCAGTCTGAATAATCTCTTGCTAGGCACTATAGTGGTTATTTGGATGGCAAAGGATACATACGGTTGAGGGATCAATGTGGGTGGTTATCATGAAAGTAGAATCTTGTGTCAGGGTATTTTGTGATAGATGAAAGAAAAATAACTGTTAAGAAAAAAATAGAAACCTTTTTGGCTAAAGAATTGAAAATATGAAGACAATATTTTCCTCTGCCAGTGCCTACTTTCCAGTTTTGTTGTTGTTGCAACATTTCTTTATTACATTTCGAAAAAATAAAATTCACATTAGTAGTCTGATTGGATAGATAAATGCTGCATGAACCTTAATTTTCCTAACGAAGCGTTTCTGGTTTTTGGGAAAGAAATCCATCCCACTTCGAACACTGCTTTCCAGGTCAGCATTGAGCTGGATGGTATTAGTCTACAGCATAGCCCAAGTAATGTATCACATAGGCTCCAAGCTCCTATAGGACTATATTGTGGGACTAGAACTGAAAGTCCATGGCCACCATTTTTCTTAAACGTGTCTTTTCCTTAGTGTCCGCATAACCTCAGCAGTCCAAACAGTGATTCTTTTTTGCCACAGTAGTCTGTCACTAACCATGTGCTTACAATGCTGTTGCTTCATTGTCTTAATTAACCATTACTTTCCAGCCATCACTTCTACCTATCCATATATCGTCTTCCTGTTCCTAATATTTAAATGACTGTTACCTCAAGTTCATATCTACACCCCAATTTTTAATACCTACCAAGATTCTAACCTAAAAAATCCAAATCTCTACATGTTTTATTGCCCATATGTTAATTTCATGTAATAGATTTAAATACATTGTTTTTTTTTTTTTAGGTCTAGGCAGCGCATGCGCAGTCTCTTCGAGACATGCTGTAGCTAGGACATGGGCTTGAAAAAACAGTCTTTTTCATTGGTTCCTCCTGCTGGCCTTAACAAATGCTGGCTTTTTATTGGCAAATACACTGAGTAGTCCCTCCTTTTGGAATTTTGTATCCTCCCATGAAGACTGCCCCTCTTACATCTGTTCTTACTGTTCAGATTATTTATAATTGGAGAACTTCTTTGCTTTTTTTCTTTTGGGGCCTGCATCTTTGCTAGTTAACTTTTCTGTTTACTTGTGCGATGAAACTTAGGTCATTTCATTTGCTTGCTGTGTGCCTCCCCCTCACCCCTCCTTCAACACTCCTAGGAGACTCCCACCACTCCTCTGAGGCCACTGCTCTTTTGCTCCTTTGGTTAATTTACACAGTCTACCCTCACACCACACTCCTTGCCCACTCACTATCATGTTTGAATTCTTATGCGATTTTAAATTAGTCATGCGCTTTGAATTCTTATGTTATTTCAAAACAGTGGCTTTTATTTATATAGTATGCTGCTTTTATTTATATAGTATAGTGCTCAACAGTTGAGCCGACATCAGACTCCATCACCAATCCCAAGCTTCCCAGTCAGCAGCGCTCACCACTGAGTCGTAGCCTTTCCCTAGCCATGTTGCTGGGTGCAGTGCCATATGTGGTCAAAAAAAGTCCCAAGGAACCCCTAGTGACCTCCTATGGTACTGCAACCTCGCAGCATTGCTTGTTAGGTCTCGCCTCTCAATGCGCATGCGCATTGAGCAGAGCGAGACTATAGGGGCTTAAATAAGCTTTACCTAGACTGGCGATTGACTGGCGATTTGATGCTGTGCCCGTGCACTTTTAGGTCAATGCGCAAGCGCATTGACCTAAAATGCGCGTGCACATCATCAAATCGCCATCTGTTCCCCAACAGCACTCCTCCCACACCTTTGAAGTGAAGCTTAGCTTCACTTCAAAGGCCCCTGCTGCTTCACACCCTCATTGTCCCTCTCCCCGCTCGGCTCCCTGCCCGCCGTGTCGCATTTCTCCTCCCCCCTCCCCTTCTCTGCCTTCCCTTGTCTTTTTTTTTTTTCCCGCTCCGCCCCCTCCCCTGCCCGCTGTGTCGCATTTCTCTTCCCCCCTCCCCTTCTCTGCCTTCCCTCCGTCCTTAGCCGAGAGGAGGCTTGTCTCTCAAACTCTCCGCACTAGGGCTCCCGGTAACCGCCATCTTTCTGCGGCAAAACCAAATGACTTTACTCACAGTCCTAACACTGTGTGAGCGCATGCGAGTGAAGCCTCGACCTCACATACGGGATGTACTTCCGTTACGCTTGGGTCGCACAAGCAAAGTAATACTGGGAGACATTTTACATTGGGAGGATGCAACAATTTAAAATGCCGAGACCACGGGCTATTACTAGGGAGAAGTTATTTACCCGTACAGAATAGAGAAGAGATTGGCAGTAGTATTCCGGTAATTTTAGAATGGGATGTTCACGTAATTTCACTGAAACGAAAACACCTGTTTCGATAATCTTTTAAGTAAATTTGCAGGTTAAAAGTCAGTAACTCTTTTAAATGTCCCGTATTTGCAAGCGGCGGCCATTTATTTACAATTTCATTTGGGATTTTACTTTTACGAAGAGCAACAAGGGCGGCCATCGTAGAGCGTGAGTATGGTTACATTTGTTATAGTACTCGCTGATTCTTACAAGTGATACGGAAGGGAGGTTAACTGATCATGTCACTTCATCACCGTACATGCTAACAAGTTCGATTTAGACTGGAGACTATATTTTTAAAGCCAGAAGTGGCTTTATTGTAACTGTCTCCTGCCTAATAGTGCCCTTATTCCAATGTTAGTAAATGGGTAAAGAAAATACATTCCCCCGATTATTTTCCCCCCATTACCTCCTTTTTTGCAGTTTTTTTGCCAACTAGACCCGAACCAGACAGTTATATTATACAATAAATGTCGGCATGTATGCTTCAGTTGTACGCTCGATAGCTCCGCCTTGTTAAATACTCGAGGATTGCTCTATTGATTCAATGGCTGGTGGAACCACCTTCTATCCATGGCTTTCACAGCCCACTCACTGATATACGATCCGGTTACGTAGTGTACTTGATGTTACCACTTTACTTACTTAATTTAGTTGATTATTATGTTGTTGTTTTCTTGGAGTTATCCTCTCTCTGGGTTCCCAACCAACAACTCCTTAAGCAGAGAAGGTGGCTGTGCTAGACCTGGGCTTTATATGTAGAAATCATGTGCTTTTCTCCCTTCCACTTGTTGGTAGGACATCATCTAAGACTCTGCCTACCAGTTTTTCCTATCCTGGCCTTAAGTCTGAGCCTTAGCTGCAGTGTTTTAAGTTTGCTTATGTGTCTCACTTACATCGTTTCTGTTTACATACGAGTGCCATTCTGCTGTCAAATGTGTGACACTTTCTTGTGAGTAAAGCAAGGCAACAAGCATTAGTAGTTGAACAACTCTTTGAATTGTCTATTACTGTATCTATTTTATACTGGAAGCGATACATTGATGACATCATCATGATCTGGGACAAAAATTTGGACCTACAAGCATTTATGAATTGGCTCAATAGCCTTGACCCATGGCTTAAGTTCACACATACAGCCACAAACTGCAACCTTGACTTCCTTGACATAACAATCTTTGTCAAGAATAATGAGCTACATACCAAAACATACAGGAAACCCACGGCTAAGAACAGCATTCTGTCCTATCACAGCTTCCACCCCAAACCTTTAAGGGACAACCTCCCTTACAGCCAGTTCCTGCGTTTAAAGAGGAATTGCAGTAACAACTCTGATTTTGTAGCACAAGCCAATGAACTAAGTGGCAGACTAAGACAAAGAAATTACACAGAGAAAACCATCAAACTCTGCAAAAAGAGAGCCTCTAACCAACCAAGGGAATGCCTTCTGCAAACTTTTGAAAAAGAAACAGTACCTGACCTAACCACCTGTGTCACAACATTCAGCCAGGCGTCTTACGCAGTAAAAAAACTTGTAAACAAGAACTGGCATATCCTCCAGACCGGACATTTTGACTGGCCCAGACCGAGATTTGCCAATAGGAGGTCTAAAAATATCAAGGATGTCCTAGTACACACCCGACCAGTACGTAAAAAACTGCAAGCAATCCCTTTAAGAGACATAACCATGGCACCAGTAATGGGACACTACCCATGTGGGTCTTGTGTGGCATGTAAAACCACAACGACCACGAAAACATTGCAACTATCCGACACCTTTGTGTGGCAACAACGACAGCATACGAACTGTAACTCGACCCACGTCATCTACACTGTCACCTGCCCATGTGGCAAACGTTACATCGGGATGACATGTAGAAAGATAAAAACAAGGATTGGCGAACATCGCAGTAACATTAGATTAAAAAAGAACACCACCAAACTCTGTACCCACTTTGTGCAAGCAGGCCACTCCTGCGACGACATCCAATGGTCAGTAATCGAAATGCTTACCGATAAATCACAAAGATGTGAAAGAACATTGTTTGAAAAAGAACAAAGATGGGTGGAACGCCTTAGAACCCATGAAAACGGTCTTAATGATTCCATACCGTGGCACCAATTCTCTAAATGATGGACCGCTATCGTAGTGCCATTGTAAATACCTCCCAATGTGTTATCAGCTCTAACACAAGAGACTGTTGATCCAGTGCCTCTGACAAAACCACATAATGAATTACAATCTCCAACACAAGTGATTTCCATTCAGATATGAACATTCAAAACTCCGCTTTTGATGAGATCAATAAAGCCGAGTTGAAAAAACACATCAGCCCACGATGCAGATATGAGCATCCAAAACTCCGCTTCTGATGAGATCAATAAAGTTGAGTTCGAGAAAGAAAAAATACATCAGCCTACGTTGCAGGTAACACGTGAGTCATCAGCGCCTGGCCCTTTAAAAATATCTGCACAGCCGGCCTCCCCAGCTTCCGGGGGCAGAGTCAGCACTAGACGAATGTGCAGACGCATGCGGGTAATGGCGGAACCAAACAATACAGCCAACTGAATCCCGGTAAGGTGACACAACATGATACTAATCAACCCGATATTCTCTTAATATAGCTCTGAGTCCCGAGGGCCCCCCGACGCAAGCAAGTACTCCTGGTTATAAGGTACTAGAAACGAACTGCGTTTTTACATAAACTCGCCAACTCTGCTTTAGAAGCTTATTGCGCTTTAATGTTACTCGACCCAACATTATTTACCTCATTGCGCATGCAAGACTCGCTAGATAAGAGGTTCATGTGTGGAAACAAGTTATAATGCAACTTTGCCTAATGTGCCGGCTGCGTACCCTCAGCCCTGACGGGAGTGCGCTCAGTCTATTTCACGCGCTGTCCTCCTGCTTAGCTTGTTAGACACTTGACTAACGCGCATTGCCAGCACTGCATCACAGCGGAATGCGATTTCTTTTCATCACCTAGTCTATAGCGCGATAAGTTCTTCCCAGTAACACTACCCTGCCCATCTTTAAGACGATATGTCTTGCATTTTCGAGTACTAAATGAAAAACAATGTTATTTCATATGAATTGTACTAGCCTAAATAAGGTTTTGTCAATAATAGAGTGTGTCTTCTTTCGATGTTGTCTCCCGATTACTTTTCAGAAACCAGTGGAGTCAATACCCTGCAAATAATACAGGTTATTTAAGCATTACAACACAAAAAGGTGTGAGTAAATTTAAATATTGTTTGTCCTTTGTTAGTCCTGACGAATGCTCTATAGACCCCTATGGGCCGACAGAGCAGAAACATGTCGACGTTTATGTAATAAGTGTTTTTTTCCCACTACTATGATCCAGTAACCCGATCAATTCAGTAGTACCAACTATTTTTAACCAATTGGTAACCACTCCACTTAATAAACCTACTGGGGGTGAGTTTCCAGTTTTCTTAAACTATTTTTTCCCTAATTCCCCCTTTTTTTGACACACCACTTTTTTCTCTCTGGACACTGCACTATATGCCAGAGGTGCCTCCGGTTGAGGCTGGCTAAATCACTCATTTAGAGTAACCGATGATAACGGCCGTTAACCCATGTGCGGGGCGGATGAACCACATATACCGCTATATTCCAATTTGCATAGGGTTTATGAGGTTACTCTAAAATTTACTAAACCAATGGCTTAGTGTTACAAGTGTCTGTTTCTCCTTTGATAAATCTATTACTGTATCTAAACATATCTTGTAGCTGCATTGGGACACTGACAGCGAACTTGCCTGTATTTGGATTTGGGAACCAGCCTTCACGAAGGAAACTCTGCTGCCAATACCCAGGGGCCGGGACTGCGAGACCCAGGGTTCCGCGCACGACCAACTGAGCGCAACTGGAGTCTCTTCCCGCCCCCTGCTCCTCCCTGGTTAATTGCAGCTCGCGGCTCCTGCTTCCCGGGTGCCGCTTGTAGCTGCATTGGGACACCGACAGCGAACTTGCCTGTATTTGGATTTGGGAACCAGCCTTCACAAAGGAAACTCTGCTGCCAATACCCAGGGGCCGGGACTGCGAGACCCAGGGTTCCGCGCACGACCAACTGAGCGCACCTGAAGTCTCTTCCCGCCCCCTGCTCCTCCCTGGTTAATTGCAGCTCGCGGCTCCCGCTTCCCGGGTGCCGCTTGTAGCTCCATTGGGACACTGACAGCGAACTTGCCTGTATTTGGATTTGGGAACCAGCCTTCACGAAGGAAACTCTGCTGCCAATACCCAGGGGCCGGGACTGCGAGACCCAGGGTTCCGCGCACGACCAACTGAGCGCACCTGGAGTCTCTTCCCGCCCCCTGCTCCTCCCTGGTTAATTGCAGCTCGCGGCTCCCGCTTCCCGGGTGCCGCTTGTAGCTGCATTGGGACACTGACAGCGAACTTGCCTGTATTTGGATTTGGGAACCAGCCTTCACGAAGGAAACTCTGCTGCCAATACCCAGGGGCCGGGACTGCGAGACCCAGGGTTCCGCACGACCAACTGAGCGCACCTGGAGTCTCTTCCCGCCCCCTGCTCCTCCCTGGTTAATTGCAGCTCGCGGCTCCCGCTTCCCGGGTGCCGCTTGTAGCTGCATTGGGACACTGACAGCGAACTTGCCTGTATTTGGATTTGGGAACCAGCCTTCACGAAGGAAACTCTGCTGCCAATACCCAGGGGCCGGGACTGCGAGACCCAGGGTTCCGCGCACGACCAACTGAGCGCACCTGGAGTCTCTTCCCGCCCCCTACTCCTCCTACTTAGTTACGCCCGCATCGCTCAGCGGGACGTGAGCGGGACGCCGGGCGAAGCCCGGGCAAAGGGCGGGCCCTCTGAGGCCCTCGTAGGCCAGAGGAGGCCGGGCTGGGCCAACCCTTTAACATTTGTAGTTCAGTGGCCCTTGTCCAGCCACACGTTGGATATGGCGACAGAAGAGGTAACCCCTGGGAAAAAAGGAAGATTACGCAATGGGTCATTGGAGAACTATTTTCCCAAGAAAAGTGAGGGTGAAAAGGATTCTATCCTAGCAGAGCGTAGGGCAGAGCGGCGTCGCTCAGTTGAGAGCATGAAACATAGACCCCTCACTGATAGTTCCCTGCTTGTTTTGACCTGGGAGGGAGGTTCTGTTGACTTGAGTGAGGATAACGCTAGCCAAGAAGGCGTTCCCCTCTTGTTCCGTGATTTTGTATCCACACCCTGTTTGCCTTTGGATAACATTACAATTGTTTCTCCTACCCCAAGTCTAAGTTGCATTAAGGTCACATCTAAACCTAGGAAACAGAAACCTAAGCTTTTACTTGCAGTTCAGACTCATCGTCCACCACCTAGTAAAAAAAGGAGGAAACAAAGGGTGGCTCCAGGCAAAGCCAAAATCCCACATACTGAGTTTGGTAAAAGGGCAAAATCCCCCATTTTAACTGAGATTACCCTAGCAGAGGTTCAGGACTCTACACCAGCTGTAGTACCACCATTGGTTCATAGTTCATCTGAAGTAGCTATACAGGCGGTGGTTTCTGACAGTAAAACTAGAGATACAGCAGCTGTTACTTCACCTCCCCCCACATTGATAGGGAACTTGGAGTTCATGTTGAGATCTCTCCTTTTACCAATTAATGAGTCCATTAAAAAGGTGGAAATCAGACTGACCATATTGGAAGCCGCCATAACTAGTATGGCCACTCTGACTAAAACCTGGGGGAGTGGGGTGGCGCATCCTACACCCTTGATAAGGCCCCCTCCCACCTCTGTTCAAAAGAACCCATCTGCCCCAGCTCAGCCGGCCAAGCAAACTTTACAGTCCCAGGGTAAAGTTGACCTTCCCTCCCAAAACCCACCGCCTCCAAAACAAGTAAAGACACCAGTAATTGAATCGGGTGATGCCCCAAATAAATCAATCTTAAAGGCCCCGGCAAATAACAACCAGGACGCCCATGGGAAAGGTAGAAATAATAGAATACCACATAAAAAGGTGCCACAAGTGGAGATTCCCCCGGAAGCAGTGCCCTTTGTGGTGGTCTTGACTGGGGTCCCTCAGTTAGCAGAAAATAAGAAGGAGGGATATGTTGACCTCAAGAATAAAATCATCCATTGGTTGAGGACGTATAGGCCGATAGCGCCCAATATAGATGGAGATATAGTCCATGTCAGACGGATTAACTGGCTGGGGAGTAGAACTAAAAATATGGAGGGGGATCTAGTGGTGGTCAATTTTAGAGACCCTCGGGCTGTTGATTATATCCTAAACTGGCCACCAGGAAACGGGGAAACTTGCATCATCCCTCGGGCCCTAACATACTTCTATCCGAGGTCAGAGGATATCCCCTTTAAATATCCAAATAAATTTCAATCCTATAGACCATCTCTTACCCTGCCCTACAATAACAATTACCCCCATTACGGGCAACATTTTGCCTTGGTGCCTGACCAGCACCCTGCCTGGTCTACGGTCCCTTATAGACACACGATGAACCATGGCACCAGGATGAATCATCTGAGACCTTTTACCCCACTGGACACTTACAATCGGTTTTCTCAGCTCTCCGGGCTGGAAGATTGCGATTGAAGTTCAGTGCCCGGGGGGGAGGTAAGTGAACTCCTGGGGGAGGAGGCCCCAAGACGACTCTGTGGTAGTATAGATACAGGGGAAGTTAGTCCTCCTTCAGCCCAAACTGTTATTACTAACAACATTACTGAGGCTTCTATCTCAGTTGGGCCTATGACTAGCATGGGTGGTTGCCCTGCAACCCCTATTCCTTTGGCACAGGAGGGGGGGAGCTGCAAGACCATGGCGGATAATGAGGGTATGAATGGGGAGGGGTACACCATAATGCCTAAAGGACGGCGGGTAGTAAACCTCCTTTCTTGGAACATTGCGGGGTTAAAAAGGAAGTTAGAAATTCCAGAGTGGCACACGTTCATTGAGAGGTTTGATGTTTGCCTGTTCCAGGAAACTTGGAGCCTATTACCGTTATATAAATCGGGGTATACCACCCACTTTTTGCCAGCAGTAAGCAAGGGAAAGGGTAGACCAGCGGGTGGCCTCTTGGTCTGGATTAAAATAGAGCTGGATTGGGTGGTTACACGCCACAACTTGGAGTGTAATGATATACTCCACCTATCCTCTAGAGGAAAGGGGGAGGGTAGTAGGTTTGACCTTTTCAATGTTTACGCTAGAGGGGCACCTGGGGACTCTGCCTCTCTGACTTTAACTGCTCTAGACTCCGCCTTAGCTAATTGCCCTTCATCAGCAAAAATCATCGTGGGGGGTGATTTTAATTGCACGTTTGAACCCCTCCTCGGAGATGACCCCTTGGGTATTGAAGAGGAGGATTCAAAATGGTCCATCCCAACCTTATCCTTGCCCCCCATTAGGAAATGGTCAGCTAGGGCAATCCAAATCAATGCACTGACTAGGGACCACAAGTTAAGAGCCCTCAATGGTAGGACTATATCCGATCAGGCAGGGGCACTGACCTTCAACAGACTTACTGGGCCGTCCCGAATTAACTACATCCTAATGGATGTTAGGTTTTGGGCAGACCTTATTGACATGGAGGTCCTCCCAAGTCAGGATAGCGACCACAATCCCCTGTGTTGCAAGTTTAATTGGGGTACCCTTAAAGATAGGAGGGTGAATGTCACCTTAAAAACATCTAAAGAGATTATCCCATATAACAACAACCGTAGATTGAAATGGGATAAGGCTAAACTCAAGGAGGATGATCTAGGGGCCATAAAATCACTGGTAGAGGGCTTGTCTTCTGATTTGGAGGTCTGGGTCACTGAAAATCAGATTATCAGGTTCCCATACCCCTCCCTTGACTCAGCTTATAAAGCCACAATAGATCATGTTGGTCAATTTTTTACCTCGAAAGGGAAAAGCAATAGGGATACTGTTACTCCCCCCTCTTCTAATAAACCTTGGTATACAGATCAGTGTAAGGGCAAAAGAAAAAACCTGACAAAAGCCCTGATTTCTGGGGATCCTTTGCTGGTTAGAGCGGCCAGGAAGGAATACCTAAAAGCATTATCACTGGCCAAACGCGAGTGGGAGGAACAGCATTGGCAGGACCTAGCCAATGCTGTGAGTAGTAGGAACCCAAAACTTTTTTGGGATCTGATTAATAGAACTAGGCAGAGGAAATCGCAACCATTGGCTGCACACATAACCAGTCAGCAATGGTTTGATCATTTCTCATCCCTATATGGAGGTACTGAGGAAACAGCCAGCCCTGGGGCAGATAGTTTGGGTGATGGAGATTTCTTAGGGGTGGACGACCTTCCATTTACGACCACAGAAGTAGTGATGGCGATAAGCCATCTAACCCCAAAGAAAGCAGCTGGGCAGGATGGGAGTCCTGGAGACCTGTTGATAGCGGAGCCGCAGGCTTGGGCCAAATTAATCGCCACAATAATGAATTTGATTACCAGGGGTCACCAGGTGCCAGACTCTTGGAAGGGGGCCGAGGTAGTAACCGCGTTCAAGAAGGGGGCAAGAGATGACCCTGCGAACTACAGACCTATCAGTCTGATAGACATAATTCAGAAAGTGGTTGGCAGGGTCATCATTTCAAGAGTAGGAGATTGGATGGAGGAGGCCAGTATTCTCTCCCACCTACAAGCGGGGTTTAGAAGGAAGGTAGGCACAATGGACCAGGTCTTTCGCTTTTTTGTTATCTATTGGAAGGCAGTTACCATCAAGAAAGGCAGTTTATACATGGCCTTCATAGATCTCAAAACGGCCTTCGACCTGGTCCCGCGCGCAAAATTATGGGAGATCCTAGGAGAGATGGGTTTTCCCAGTGGTCTCCTGAACCTAATCGTAAAGCTCCACGAGGGGAATTACACGAGGGTCAGATGGGGATCCCAGGGACAGTTAACAGATAGGGTCCCTGTGAGGCGAGGAGTACGCCAGGGCTGTGTTATGGCTCCGACCCTTTTCTCCCTATTTGTGAATGGAGTGGTGGACCATCTGAAGGGAGAGGAGGCGGATGCCCCATCCCTGGCGGGGGAAAGAATCCCCACTTTACTCTTCGCCGACGACACCTTATTAATCTCCAAATCCCCAGTGGGTTTGCAAAAACTCTTGAACCGGTTTAGCTCCTTCTGTACCATCCGAGGCTTAACCATCAATACCTCAAAAACTAAATTGATGGCACTCTCCCCCTCTAAAAGATTCAAAAACAACTTCCTGCTCAATGGGGTTCCTTTGGAGCTGGTCGAGTCTTTTGACTATCTCGGTGTCCGGATAAACAGCCGCATGACCTGGAAGGACCACTTGGCCAAAATGTTACTCAGCCACCAAAGAGTATCGGGGTGATTTTGAGGGAGCTCCGTGAATCATGTAGTAAACCTGTCTCCCCGGCCATGGCCATTTATGAGGGTCAGATTCTCCCAGCGGCATTATATGGCTCCGAACTCTGGGGGTTCGAAAATGTTTCAGATCTATCGACAGCGGAAAATAACTTTTTAAGGAAAGTGGTGGCTCTCCTTGCTTCCACCCCATTGATCCCCCTGAGACTAGATCTGGGCAGAAGAGCACTAAAGGACTTGGTAAGGCTACGCCCGTTGCTCTTTTGGACTCGTTTAAGAAGAACTGAGGAGCTTGCAAAATATGCTGAAGGGTTGGACGATCTTCTTCTACTGGACACGGGTAAAAAAATAGGATGGCTGAATAAATTGAAAGACCTGGCTCTTAACGTGGGGCTAAGGGATGCTTGGGAGTCACAATCGCCGCCACCCAAGGAAGTGATCAAAAAGTTATATTGGGATTGGGTTCAGAGTAATGCACTGAGGATTACGGATGGGGGCTCACTCACGGACCAATTTTTGTTATTTAAATGTGTGAGAAAATTGGAGCCCATCCTCGACCTGATAACCAAACCCTTAGATCGTGCACTATATCTAAAACTGCAATATGGGACGCTTCCGGTGCATGACTTCACGGTGAGGTGGTCAAGCTCTGGTGCCCCCCTGCGTTCATGCCCTGGCTGTGTAGCACCAACAGAGTCTGTGGCCCATCTATTTTTTGCCTGCCCAGCTTACAAAGGGGCGTGGAAATTTTGGCTGAAACCTGTTTGCAGGGAACTGGGGTTGAGGTGCCATAGCCAGGCACTACGTGTACTCTCTACGGACTCTTCATCTTCCTTCATGATTTGCGGGGTGGCAAAATTCTTGGGTAGTGCGTGGATGACGTGCTCCCGTTTATTGAAATTGCATTCGGGGGGACCTATGGCCTGATGCTATATCCGCTGATAGCAAACTAGTGACTGTGGTGCATCTCCTTCTTTTATTCGTATTTTATTAATTTTATTGGAGAATCGGAAATGTATTGTATATGTATTCTTTTATGGTGATTAATTTGCTGAATAAAGATATTTCAACATATCTCACACACCAATTAACAAATGCTTAAAACTAGCCGAGCTATTGGCAGTTCTAATGATTGTTAACAGTAGTAGTTCAGTGGGTAATAATTGTTTTGTTGTGAATAATTAGAAAGGGAAAGACAACAGCCTTGTGAACAACATAATAACAAGAATCTTCAAACAAGTGCTGAGCCTTCCAAAAACCTAATCCCCCGCTCAAATATGACCTGAGTTTGGTCTCCAAGATCACCGAGCGTGCTATTATAAATTACAAGAACTTTTATTTCAGTATTAATTATTTAAAAAAGTTAAAAGCAATTTGTATTTGTTAGATGAATACATCTAAGTCACGTACATACAAAACATGTTGCATTACAAATGCTATAGGTGTCGCATTTGAAAATTTTTCAAGACCAACACATTAAAAAAAAATCATTTATAAAACCAATAGCTCCAACTTTTCTAATGCGAGACCTATTGCATTTCCAATGCTTGTTTTTCTTCATGGCAGCACCGCTCTAGTTTCTTGGCGAGGTCGGCGCTTATCACTTCTTTTTAGCTCCAGTATTAGTCGGGCAGGTATCAAGGCTGCCTTCTTTTATTGTGTTGTTGACACTTTTTGCTTGGTTAATATTTGTTCCAGGCAGGCAATGGTTCTATGTGACAATTATATACATGTTTTAAAAAGCAGCCTTTGTTGAATGTATTTTACATTCTTTATAAGAATTGTTAAAATAAGTTTTATTTTTAAACATGCTCGTGGATTGTTCCGCAATTTTTTTTGAAATTTCACACTCAAGACTGAATTCCCTCCATTATTACATTTATTTGCCTGCAATGTGCAGTATGTTGAATGCATAGCATGCGAACATGTGCTGAGTAACTTTGATTCCGGTTTTTTTTCTCTTTATTTGTTGGCTCTTGTTTCTGGTTGTATTGTTATAGTTTCTATACACTTTGAAATTGTATTTGTTGCCAGATAAGTCTGATGGGTTTTAATCGGAAGTGCAATATGCTATGCTCTGGCGGTTTCAGAAATATCACTGCATATATCAGTTTATAATTTAAATTTCTTCTTATGAAAGGCATTTCTTGTCAGAGACTTAATATTTCACCAAGCCTTTTTTTGCTTCTTATATTTGCACAAATTCCACACATGGCAAAATTCGCAATCACAGAAGATGAAAATTTAACAAAATTGCGGGGGATTCAATTCCCTTGTTTAAGTTCACTGCAGAGGGCGGTATTTTAAGTGTAACCTTAAAAATTGTGAGCCGCTCGTATACATCGCGAGGCTGGTATGTATGTCCTTCCGACAATAAAAAATAGTAAATGAAACCAGAATTTTCGATACAATAGGCCTCGCATTACTGAAACTTTGACCTCAAACTTAAAGTAATGCGAGATCTATTGCATTGCAAATGCTTGTTTTAATAGTGTTAACACTAAAAAGTTGGTTTAAATTACAGAAGATGAAATATTGGATATATTAAGTTAATGTTAAACTAAAATAGGATGCTAACCTTTAGTCTAATAAATGTTAAATACTCAATTAGATTAATTTTCCATTGCTTCAAGTAAAAAACTCAACCCTAAAACATGTTTAAAACATTTACTATATTAAGTGAATTAATTTGAATTTGAGAAATGGACATTGCTCAATATTTACTCTAAATGAATGTCAATAGTTAACTACTTTTAAGTTACTTCTTTTCTTTCCTCTTGCTGTGGAAGTAGTAGTATGTCTCAGTAAACAGGAGTTGTACATATGATTGGCAAACCCAACCAATTCTGAACCACGGGAACTTGCTCACTGTTTTGAAGTGTGAGGGTTTGTTGTCTTTGTTTGACCTCTTGTGTCCTGGTTAACCACTAAGCCTAAACTTATTTTTTCACTCAACAGACCAGTATTGATGACCGAGAGCGGGAGCTACTGCAACAGCAACTGCATGAAGCCAACTGCAAAGCTCAGGAATATCGCCAACAGCTGCTTAGGAAGGAGCAAGAAGCGGAACAGTACCGACTAAAACTGGAAGCCATGCGCCAGCACCAGACCAACGGAGATGAGCTTCCGGTTCTGGAGGAGATCAGTGGAGTGGACTCCGTCATTGTAACGTCTGATTTAATGGATGGCACAGTGACCACAGAAGTGGTGACAATGGAACAGTCAGCAGAAATTCCTATGGACACAGTGACATAGCTTTCTCTCTTGAAAAGCTCTGAACCCTGGGCGCCGACGAGCTGTCGCTGCTTCCTGCATGGGCTGCACAGTCGCAGGGAAGAGGCAGTCTGTAAAACTGGAAACGCAAGCAATGAATTTGGTGGGAAAGCTACCTAAGGTCAGCTGTTGCACAGCAAAGAATCCTCAGGCCTTGAGTAAAAAAGAAAACTGTACACAACCGTGCAGGCCTTTTGTGGAAGAGAGAGCTAAATAAAAATATGCTTCCGTACAATAAAACTTTTCCAGCGTGAGGCAAACCTGAGTACTATACACGCCCATTTGCTGATGACCAACCTAAGTGCACCGATCAGGAGGAACCTCCGAGCCAAGCCTCTTGTGATCCTTGTTCATGCCCTGAATTTATTTTATTTTTTGCAACCAGCAAATATACTATTTTTATTTTATAGCTCAGCAGTGCCTGCTTGGATCTTTCCAAACCATAATGACAGGCTTATAAATAACAAAGTTGAAAGTGTTGCATTCATTTTTATTTTGTTTTTTGGAAAAATAATTTGGCTTGATGATCACTATGACAGACTCTCACTGGTTTTGGTCTTCCAAATCTGTTGGCCGCTGAGGGGCGTTTGGCATAAAAAAAAGATTTAACTGGTATGTATTGGGACAGATGCAAGTCCTACACAAAGCGCTTGTATTGGGGACTTCAGATGTGTGGAAACCTGTTGTAATCACATTTTTTGTTTACTCTAAAGTAGAGATGTCTTTGGCAAGTGCAGTGTACTTTCTGTGAGGTATGCTAGAAAACAGACCCTTCAGTTTTATGAAACCTTGGTCACGTTTTCGTTAGTATGTTGACACTGTTGGACAGTGGTGTTTAATCTGAATTGAATTTGCAAACCACAGGCTCCTCCAGGCTGTGATGGACGTTCTTGAGGCGGCCAGATCATCATTTGTGGCCAATATCCCTCACCCACCTTTGAAAATGTTGCTTTTCACTCTTTAGCTCTGAAACCTCTATAAGCCAGGCTGGGCCAATAGTCAATGCTTTAATTGCTGTGCAATGAGCAAGCCTAATATTTGTATTAGATTAACAACTATTAATTTTTGGCATGCTATTACAATTGCTGAGGTTTTGTGCTGGGTTTAATGATTGCACATCCTTAATAAGAGTAGCTACATTAAATCGGAGAGCCACATATAAATAGCTGCCGTTCCTGAGGGGACAGGACAGGTTTTCCTTGGTGTCATCACCTTTAGGCTGAAACCGTTTGTACGGCTGTCTTGGCCTACCATGTCAAGTATAGATCCAATATGCATCTTTGTAGACCGCAATGTGGCTTGCCCGAGTTATGACTTGTAGTTGAAGGTCAGACCTATAGATGCAGCTTCTGCAAGGAGATCTCTGCCTTTTTGGGAGGCTGCAGATTTAGGCATCAACACTTGTACTGGGTAAAAAGGACTTAATGGTAACATTTTAAAGATGTTGGGGATATCTCCTCCACCTTTCATGCGTTTTTCAGTTCTCTCTCCCACATTGTTTGGTCCCAGTAGGAGCATGTGGGTGTAACAAACAGCTAAATGCTTCCTTTTCTTTCACTGACACGCGCTGTGCCTTTTGTAAGGAGGTTGCCTTATTTTTTTACTTGTACATAATATGATGAAGTCTGTGCTGCTCCACATGCTTTGGCTGCACTGAGCAATCTAAATCTATTTTTAATGCAGACATCGTGAGGATGTAATGTTTTTTTACGTGGTCTTGTATTGACTGTTGGTGCCTAAATGACTAACAAGTGATATTGACAACTACTAGCCAGGGATCGAACCTCCGGCTTCAACTTTAATTTTGCCCTTGAAAGTTGTCTGAGCTGCAGTTGTCCTTTGTAATTATTGCTCGCTCAGCATTATCTCTGGGGGATTCAAATTGTACTTGCTCACACCATTCTCCAAAGCAATAAGCAGCATTGTAGAGAAGATATATTATGCAACTGTCTGTTCTGTTCTGTTCCATTATAGGTCGGATCATGAGTTGTTTGTAATAAGAAACTACCCTAATTTATTTTTTTCTTTCGTTTTTTTTGTGCTTGGCTGACGTTTTAGTAATGGAAGCTAAATGAGTAGCAGGGTTTTTATCCTCTTCATTCACTTCCCACAGCTGCGTTTCATGCGCTAATGTCACAGTAAAGTACCTGAATGTGTCCTTAGTATAATCCTAAAGAAAAAGCATCAGGGTTTATTTCAATCGGTTTAAGGAGGCACAGTTCAGCCTATATATTTTGTCACAGGTACCTCTTCTTTTATATTCTTCTCCCTTTATTGGATTAGTTAAGTATTTTTACATTGTGTATGTTGGAAAATCTGCTATCTTTGTAAAGGATGGAAGTGCTTGCTTTCCCACAACCATCAATTTTCTGATCCGTTTTGTTTTATTATCCACATCTAAAAACAAGCAGTGAATCTGCTCTTATTGTGAAGTAACATGTTTTGACAGCCAATTTCAACAGGCCTATAACAGGCCGTTGATGACCACTTTAGTTGTATGTGCTTGCGTAAGATGCGAATGCAGGACTTTCAGATCACCATTAAAAATTCAATTTCCTGTGTTACATCTTGTCATTCCTGGATGTTGATCTTTTCAAGCTTACTTGGGAGAACCTGATCTCTACTTTTGGCCTGGTAGCCGACTTACCGGCATTCAACTAACCATTCATTTAAGGTGTGTGCTACTGCATGATTCAGGTAACTCTTTTGCACAGGTTAAAACACAAGGGTCCACAATTGCTGGAAATACATTTGTAACCTTTCCCTCGTTTGATATAGAATGTATTTTTGCATTCTACTGTCTGTTTTTCTCATGACACCATTAATGAGCCGTGCGTTTGTGGCTCCCAAAATGTCTGTTGCCCAATTTCCACTAAGTGGCACGTTTGTTGATGTTTGTGTCAGGCAGTAGGGAATGTGCTATTTAAACTTGTCATTAGGGCTGATTCAGACTTCCCTTCAACACCCTAGACCAGACTAGGTGAATTGTCTCATTCATAGTTTCATGTCTGCATTATGATCTTAGCCCACGCAAATCGAAGCTTAATGAACAAGGATGTTCTACTCTGGCATCTGACTTGCGCAAACTTGAATGTAAGTGCACTAGATTTTAGCTTTGGTGGAGCCTTGTGTTTTTTCTACAAGGGGCAAATCTTTGTAGAATCTTTTAGGAACTGTGAAGGGTTGAAGGTGTCTACATACATCTCTGCCTTTAATTGCAGTGATTAGGGTTTGTTGATTGCCTCTTACTTCCCAGTGTGGACATTAGAGGCCATTGGTTGATGCAATACCGTTTCAGGACGAATAATTCTGTGATTTTCAAATATCCTAAAATGTTTCTTTAAAAGAAAACTTTACTTTAACACAATATATCAGGCCAAACTTGTTTTTGGATTATGGTTGGCTATAAGCATCAACATTTTGCTTTGTAACTGTAGAATATAGTGACAAATGATAAAGTAGATTAATATATAAAACCCCAAATATATGCAAATTATGATATTGCTTCCAACCATTAAGTAGTCTGCAATGCTTGTGCATGAATCCTTGCTACCTTCACTTTGTGAGCTAGTTAAGTGCCTTCGCTTTGTTTTAAATTAGTCTTTAGCGGCTTTGGATAGCTTAGTAATGTCTGCAAAGGTTCCATTTCCGGCATGTTATGGGAATGTGGTTTGGGTTTTTCTCTTGTTCTTTGCTTCTTATTTTATTTCCCTGGGATACCACATCTCAGGACACTTTCACCACCGTAGCCTTCCTCTGTTACTGAGTAAGTGGCAGACAAAGAATAGACACCGCCATAGGAAATATGTAAATTGAAAAAAAGTAAAACAGTCGCACTGATTGCTCCTTCCCACAATGCCATGAACGAGCTACCAGACAGAAGCGGTTCCCGCTGCGTTGTGCGCTACCTACACCCACCCACTCACAGCCAGGATAAAGGTTTGCACTGTGATTTCAGCATTTCCAAGTGCCGGAAACTGTCAAGGAGTCTAATAGCTTTATGTACAGGATACCATTTAGAAAGTATTCTTTTTTTATATAATTAGGATAATGTTTTTAAAATATTGTTTAATGCTAATGTGTACATACATTTTGTACTATTGTTATAAAAATGTTTTCTAAATAAAACTCCAGTCTCTTTGTCTGTTCCATGTGAGCTAATAGGTTTTCATTGTGCCGTGATGTAGATAAACACAAGCACGCTCTACAGTTGCAAAAAACACAGGCAATTGAAGGCCAAATCTTTCTATTTTTTTTCTCAGTTGTTTTGCGTTTAATGCTTCGTTTCAGGGGGTTCTTTTCTAGTCTACCTTTATTTTAATCTTCTGGCTTTCAATTTAGACTTGAAGGAAGAGTGGCATTTCTCTGAGGGTGGAGCTGTCCTGGTACATGCAAATAGGGGAAAATGCTTGGAAAGACGTGGTAAAACGCCAACAATCTTGTTGGTGAACAGCTACATAACATTTGTGTCCTTAAAACAATGGTTTCACCCTTGTTTTTCCCTTATCTTTTCAGTTTAACCCCCTCCTTCTCACTCCATCTGCGGTCCTCCAGTTGCAATACATTGGAGTCTTCCAGGGATAGCAGGCAGTGTTTCATTTGTTAAAGAACAATAATTTACCAATAGTTTTGATCTGTCATGGGTCGGGGTGCCAAGGTTGTGCTGTCTTGATTCCACCTCACTTTCTTTCTTCACCACGAGACACCTTTATCCTACTTACTCTTGCCGGTTCCTTTTCATCTCTGCCTTCCACCTTTGTAATTTTTATCTGTACTTCTCTTCCTCCTTCCCTTGTGTGTTTTAGTCACGGTCATCTTCTGGATTAGTCTGAAAAATTAGTGCAGGTGGGCCCCACTGGCTCAAATTAAGCACCAGGCCAGTGCCTTATCTTTGTGCATGTTGAAAGCGTTCACTGCTGCGTTCCAGGCTGTCTCTGTTCTTTTTGTGAAAATCTTGTATTTTCTTTCCCTGTGTACTGCTGGTTTTTAGGTCGAGTAATTTATTACTCGAACCTATTACATCTGAACCAAAGTCTCTTGAACCAGCCGGATTTCCTACAATGCATGTTAATTTTTCAACCGTGATGCTTCTTCAGCGTGCGCTTGGCCCGTTCCCTCTCACTCGCTCGCATCCCGCCCCCCCACCAGGTTCTTTAAACGCTATGCTTTGCCAGCGCTTCCCTCCCACTCGCTCACTCCCCCGCCCGACTTGTTTTTTTATAGCAGAGACTTCGCCTCCCTCCTCCTTTGCCATATCTCCGCTCACCAATCACTGTGTATTAGAATTTAATGTATTATTTTCATCTTGCTCCAGTGCGTCTCTTGTTTTCCAAACCTTTTCCCATTATCGCACCCATTTCTCCTGCGCTCTGCACACTTCCTCATTTCTCTCCTTAACCCACATCTTTCCTGATTCTTTCCCAGCTCCTCTACTTGTTAGGCTCATTTGCTCATAGAATCCCTTTTCTCCCACTCACAATCATATGTATTTTCTTCCTATTTCTCCACATCTCTTTATTTGTCTACGTCCTTGCCCCTAGCCTCTTATCAGTATCTCTTACGTTTCTCTGCATCACCTCGACCTGTACTCCCCTCTCGCTAGCATCTTTTCAGTTTCATGGACTCCTACTTCACACAACTTTCTATCCATAACCCTTTCGTCAATCACTGCTTCCTATCAGCCATCTTCTCATACCACTCCCTTTCCCTGTTCTTTCATGTGTAATTTTTGCCACATATTATGCTCTCCAAAGTCTACCACGTGTTTTCAGTTTTCCACCTACTTCTACACGCTATTGTGTTTATATCCTGACTCAGTTCGGACACTACCGCCTGATACCCCCGCCTTTCTTCCTGCCTCTGCCACATCCCTACTGTAAATCTGGCTTCACATTCTCACTCTTCTTTTACATTTTATGTCCAGCTGTTGGTGAGCTGGAAGCAGGGTGATATTTTTTGAGCGGGCAGTGCTTTAAGACTGTCTTATCAGGGCTACAATCCAAGATATTTGCTTGTTTCTGAAAGCTTGAGGTTGCGAACAGTCTTAATAGAACTCTGAAAGATTGTATAAATGGCCAGTGCTAATGGAGAGATGGCGTAATTAATTATAGCCCATCCCAACGGATGAGTGTTTAACAGTGTACACATAAAATGTAGAAGACCGTGCAGTCCAACCTCTAACTAAGACAGCTTTATTAAACCGTGGGAGATGCAATGCTATCCAAATCTTTTCACAAAGCCGATGAATACATGTCCCACAACACATACAGGGGCACACGCTGAGTTGTCAGTGTAAAATGTGTGATCTCAAAGTATTTTATATTGGTTGCTCCACTGTTAATTTTTGTGTCTTTTGACACCCCTTAGTACAACAGTTGAAGCGCAGACCGAAGGCTACCGAAAATACATATGGTGTATTTTATTTATAGCGAAGACACTAAGATTGCTCATTGATTTTGTTGAAGGAACCAGAGCAGTGCATTCATACCTAAATTACGGATGACCCATGACTCAATGTACAATAAGAATTGATTTATAAGTTGTCGTACATACCTCGATACAGGGCTCAAAAGCCAGATTCCGTACAGGTGTCTCGCTGCACGGGGACGCCCCTAGGGCAGCACAGAGACATTTCTCTCATCTATAACACACAGTTCCCTCACTTCTAATTCATGTTTTCCCACCTCTGCTTCATGCTGTGAATACTTGCTGGGCTTCTCTTCTGTGCACTCAGTCTTGTCCAGTTTCAATATGGCACCATTCTGTGCTTCAACTCCTCATTACGCCGAGTGCATGTGCCCGTGCACGCGCTTGCCGTTTGCTCCCCGAGCCGCCTCCATTATCGCATCAGACCCGCCACAGCAATGCAGAGAGCTTCACACTTCAAAGGAATGCTCTCCCCGCCCCCCTCTGCGCAATGCCTCTTCTCTCACCCTTTCGCCATCTCCCCCGCCCTCCCACCTTCAGCCTCTTCCTCTGCAGCGCACTCTCTCCCCCCCTCCTTCCTCCTCACCCCAACATTTCTCTCTCACACCACAGGCTGCTGCTCCCCCCTGCCCACCCAGCAATTCAGAGAGCTATTCCCTCCCACTTACTGGCTCCCCTGCTCCCCCACCCGACTTGAAAGGAAGCCTCCCACACCACGACCAGGAAAACACACACACACACACATTCACTGCAAGATTTTTCTGTGGTTTAAAGGCTCGCTGCTGACATCTTCAGTTATGTAATAAAGGGCATCAGTTCACATCCTGGCAGGACCAACTCACACTCGTGCTATTTAGTGCTAATTTTTTCACACACACTCACAGCAAGATTTTTCTGTGGTTTAAAGGCTCGCTGCTGACATCTTCAGTTATGTAATAAAGGTCATCAGTTCAAATCCTGGCAGGACCAACTCACACACATGCTATTTAGTGCCAATTCTTTCACACATGCACAGCAAGATTTTTCTGTGTTTTAAACGCTCGCTGCTGACCTCTTCAGTTATGTAATAAAGGTCATCAGTTCACATCCTGGCAGGACCAACTCACACACGTGCTACTTAGTGCTAATTCTTTCACACACACACAAACGCACACACACATTCACAGCAAGATTTTTCTGTTTTTTAAATGCTCACTGCTGACATCTTCAGTTATGTAATAAAGGTCATCAGTTCACATCCTGGCAGGACCAACTCACACACGTGCTATTTAGTGCTAATTCTTTCACACACATGCACGCACACACACATTCATAGCAGGATTTTTCTGTATTTTAAACGCTCGCTGCTGACATCTTCAGTTATGTAATAAAGGTCATCAGTTCACATCCTGGCAGGACCAACTCACACACGTGCTATTTAGTGCTAATTCTTTCACACACATGCACGCACACACACATTCATAGCAGGATTTTTCTGTATTTTAAACGCTCGCTGCTGACATCTTCAGTTATGTAATAAAGGTCATCAGTTCACATCCTGGCAGGACCAACTCACACACGTGCTATTTAGTGCTAATTCTTTCACACACATGCACACACACACACAAACGCACACACACACATTCACAGCAAGATTTTTCTTTGTTTTAAACGCTCGCTGCTGACATCTTCAGTAATGTAATAAAGGTCTTCAGTTCACATCCTGGCAGGACCAACTCACACACGTGCTATTTAGTGCTAATTCTTTCACATGCACGCACACACACTCGCAGCAAGATTTTTCTGCGTTTTAAACGCTCGCTGCTGACCTTCAGTTGTGTAATAAAGGTCATCAGTTCAAATCCTGGCAGGACCAACTCGCACACGTGCTGTTTAGTGCCAATTCTTTCACACATGCACAGCAAGATTTTTCTGTGTTTTAAAAGCTCGCTGCTGACATCTTCAGTTGTGTAATAAAGGTCTTCAGTTCACATCCTGGCAGGACCAACTCACACATGTGCTATTTAGTGCTAATTCTTTCACATGCACGCACACACACTCACAGCAAGATTTTTCTGTGTTTTAAACGCTTGCTGCTGACATCTTCAGTTATGTAATAAAGGTCATCAGTTCAAATCCTGGCAGGGCCAACTCACACACGTGCTATTTAGTGGTAATTCTTTCACACACGTGCACGTACACACACACATGCACAGCAAGATTTGTCTGTGTTTTAAACGCTCGCTGCTGACATCTTCAGTTATGTAATAAAGGTCATCAGTTCAAATCCTGGCAGGACCAACTCACACACGTGCTATTTAGTGCCAATTCTTTCACACATGCACAGCAAGATTTTTCTGTGTTTTAAACGCTCGCTGCTGACATCTTCAGTTATGTAATAAAGGTCTTCAGTTCACATCCTGGCAGGACCAACTCACACATGTGCTATTTAGTGCTAATTCTTTCACATGCACGCACACACACTCACAGCAAGATTTTTCTGTGTTTTAAACGCTCGCTGCTGACATCTTCAGTTATGTAATAAAGGTCATCAGTTCAAATCCTGGCAGGGCCAACTCACACACGTGCTATTTAGTGGTAATTCTTTCACACACGTGCACGTACACACACACATGCACAGCAAGATTTTTCTGTGTTTTAAACGCTCGCTGCTGACATCTTCAGTTATGTAATAAAGGCCATCAGTTCAAATCCTGGCAGGACCAACTCACACACGTGCTATTTAATGCCAATTCTTTCACACATGCACAGCAAGATTTTTCTGTGTTTTAAACGCTCGCTGCTGACACCTTCAGTTATGTAATAAAGGTCTTCAGTTCACATCCTGGCAGGACCAACTCACACATGTGCTATTTAGTGCTAATTCTTTCACATGCACGCACACACACTCACAGCAAGATTTTTCTGTGTTTTAAACGCTCGCTGCTGACATCTTCAGTTATGTAATAAAGGTCATCAGTTCAAATCCTGGCAGGGCCAACTCACACACGTGCTATTTAGTGGTAATTCTTTCACACACATGCACACACACACACACATGCACAGCAAGATTTTTCTGTGTTTTAAACGCTCGCTGCTGACATCTTCAGTTATGTAATAAAGGTCATCAGTTCACATCCTGGCAGGACCAACTCACACACGTGCTACTTAGTGCTAATTCTTTCACACACACACACGCACACACACACACACACACACACACACACACCCAAACACACACACACACACACACACATTCACAGCAAGATTTTTCTGTGTTTTAAATGCTCGCTGCTGACATCTTCAGTTATGTAATAAAGGTCATCAGTTCACATCCTGGCAGGACCAACTCACACACGTGCTATTTAGTGCTAATTCTTTCACACACATGCACAAACGCACACACACACACACATTCGCAGCAAGATTTTTCTGTGTTTTAAACGCTCGCTGCTGACATCTTCAGTTATGTAATAAAGGTAATCAGTTCACATCCTGGCAGGACCAACTCGCACTTCCAGCTTCTAAGGTGGATGAATTGAGTACCGTTACATTGGGTAATAGTAGTTCATTTTCATTGTGTTGTGAGTGCGCCTGCTGGCCAAAATAGACTACCACATTAACGCATGCTTGCAACACATAGAGCCAGTGGTTCAACGGCTACGGCTAAGGGGGATACATTTATCATTTTGTGTGCAGATTAATTACCGAGATTCATGCGCATCAGCAAAAATGGAGGCCTGCGGGTTGGCAATTCTCATCACATTCTCTGCCGCTCTCGTCATACCGTCACTGTAAATTGCCTGGAATGCGGCTCACACAAAGCCTCCCTTTACCTGGGGAATGCTTCTGAGGAGCACGCTGCCCACAGCAGAAAATTATTAACTCACTCTATCTGTCTATCCATCGCACTCACTCTATCGCCAACACTCTACCTATCTATCACCCTCCCTCTCTCTATCTATCGCACTCACTCTATCGCATCCCCACAGCATTACTCAGCACCACCACAGCATCACTCATTACCACCACAGCATCGCCCAGGGGCACCACATCACTACTATGCGCTACCACAGCATCACTGAAAGCCACAGCATCACTCGTCGCAACCACATCACTCAGCACCACTGAATGCCACAGCATCACTCTGTGCAACCATTCAACAACAACCGGTTCAAATACGTTCTCTCAATGTTTCAAGCTTTATTACAAATGTCACAAAAAGATGTTAATATTTCAATTCTGTCTTGGATTTTGACACAATAAAATACACTGAACATAATCTTCACAAAAGTTATTTACCAAAGTTTAAGCTATTGCCATTATAAATTACAATAACTTTTATTTAAGTATTAATTATTAAAAATAAATTAAAGCCATTGTTATTTGTAATATCAATACATCTAAGTCATGTTAATACAATACATATTGCATTACAAATGCTATAGGTGTCACATTTGCAAAAGTTAAAACTATTGGCATTGTACATGACAAAGCTATTAATTTAGCTGTTTTCAGAACCAACACATAAATAACACATTTGTCATTTACAATACCAATAGCTCCAACTTTCCTAATGCGAGACCTATTGCATTGCAAATGCTTGTTTGTGTGAGCTGCACTTCAGATTCATGTGCTGTAACTATTTGGTTGGGCGAGGGAAGCCTGCATTGCTAATGCCACAGATAAGTCTGTGTGTGAAGGAAGTTTGTTTTGGTTTTCTCATTCGGAACTTCTTTGTGTGACGAAACCCTTATGCTTGTATGTGCTATACTTATTACTTATGTGATAGAAGATCACAGTGCTTCCACCCCTACTGTTATGTTTGTGTTACTCTGCTCCCAATTGCAATAGTTTTGTACATGTGAAGTGAATATTGCACAGCTGCTGTTAGTGTTGTACCGTGCACGCCTGGATGTCAGAATGAAGCTTGAAGTGCTGTTGACTATGCTATACCGTGTGGGTGTATATTTGTGTTTGCATGTTCGGCAAGGGATCTTCAATGATCTGCAAATGATCCTGGAGTAAACTTTTGTTCATCCATTGGCCTTATGGTAGGTGTTCAGGATGGATTTTGTGCCCAATCTTTGATATTACATGTAGGGAATTGGCTCTTTGCAATAGATAGTGGGAATTGTTACTTTAACATACCATGTGGCCTCCTTGCAGACGTTCAATACATTGTTGTGACCGTAAACTGCCTTGAATGATACCATTTGACCACCTTTGACTTGAGATGCTCCATGTGTCTTCATAAAGGTGATGGTAGAAGTGAAAGCCTTCATTTGCCAGCAGGAGTTTGAAATGTATCAATACTCAAATGACTGACTGGATTGTTCGCCTACCTGATCAACCTCACACAATTAGCCAATGCAACAAGTCATTCCTAAACTCCACCACTCCCTCCTCATTGGGGCTATCATAGACTCTCAATTGTTTTTCCCTGACTGGCTCTATTGTCGTACTCCATCCCTTCTCTCTGGGAGAAAGCATGGTCTTTTTGGCATGTCTAGTTTCAGTTTCACAGTAATATCAGTAAATGGTGGTTCAAAGAGGACTTTAAGGATTGTGGTATTTTGTTTAGATCATGTTCATGCTGAAGATTGACAGGGCTCGGTCAGTCTTGCTTTATATTGGAACCAGTTGTCTGTTCGTCAGTTAAAATAAGAGCATTTCTCATGGAAGGCTCAATCACACCTTATTTGGTTGTTGCTGGAGGCCATCCTGTTGTTGGCTACCCCTCCATGCTGCAGGTCTTTCAAATCTCAGTTGTTACGTGAGAGCATGGTGCTACTTTTGTACAATTGAACATTCCAATCTTTTCGCCATGCTCGATGACATTTTCCATATCAACATCTTGAAGATGAAGCTTGTTTTCAAGGCCTTCAACGCTTTTTCTTATCTTTGAAGGGGAAAACAAGCCTTTGCTTACCAAACAATTGTGGTGGTTTATTATCTAAACAGACAGAGGACACCTTCACCCATCAGCTTTGCTTTTTAGAACTGGCTTGACAGTGCAGCTGTTGCTTCGCTTAATGTGATCATCAAAAAAATCATTAGGAAGCACTACTGCAGAAGGGGCTTTAGCTCCACTCACAAGATGTCCTCCAGTAATTGGGCAGTTATGTGCTTCCACTGCAAAAGAGTGCTTGTATTGAACTTAATTGTGTAAACTTATGCTCAATGCTGCTGAAAGAAAGTAGACCTATTGTGAACATCATATGCTTAAGAGAATAGGTATATATAGGTGGATAGTTTTTGTACAGCGTTAGTCTGTTGACGGGTATTGGATCAAACAGACTCTGTTACTGTAGTAGCAAAGGGTTTTCATGTTGGTCACCCCTCTGGTCCCTTGGCGTATAAGATGTGCACTTTGATAATAATTGCAAACCTCTGATCTGTTAGTTATGAAAGATTATGACAGAGAGTAGGCCTGACCTATGTTTTGAAAAGCATACGTTCCTGTTGGTGTTTGAGTGGATTGTTATCTGGTATTGAAGCCTGTAGACAGATATTGGAATCGGTGAGGTTAATGCAGTAGGCAAGGGTTGTCCTGTTGTTCACCTCCTCAGACAAACCTTGGGTGTAGATTGTTTGCATTTAGATAATTCTGTCATTCTTAGGAGAGGTGGTATAATGTTTTGTCAGTTGTACATTTATGCATATTTGTTTATAGTATTATACCTGGTGGGTGTCTTGTAGGAAAGCTTAAGAGCAATACAGCAGGCCTGTGTTTGTCATTGTCCCATGCCAGACACAAAGGCTATAGCCCTCTTTGGGTCTCTGAAAACTTACGTCGGGTCCAATAGGTCTGATCTGTTTATTATGACATTTTCAACAATGGAAGAAGATCCAATGCATTTATGTAAAACACATATGTTAAAGTGAGAAGGCGTTTGAGCAGGGATTGGTATCACAGTGTGTTAAAGCTTGTTGAAATATATTTTGCCACATGGAATCTCACAGTTTACTTTAGTAGGCAAGGGATTTTGTGTTTGGCTACACCCTCTGACAAACCCTGGGGATGTTAAGATTTTTACTGGTAGAAACCTTTTTACACCCGATAAGAAGATGGCATATTGTTTTCCCAGCTGTGTTTTTGTACGTATGTAAAATCATATGTTATATGCCTGCTGGTTGCCTTGTGGTGAGAGGTTTACAATTAAGGCAAGACGGAGTTGCTTATGGCATCTGAAAGAAACATGTAGTGATAGATTCCTTACCTTAGAATTACCCTCAGGCGTCAGACTGGATCCTGAAATTTATGTCCGCAGTACCACTGCATGTCGGAAGGTGGCGTAGTGCAGCTCCGCGTCCTTCGTAGGCGTTTTGACGTTGCGGCAGCTACTTAGACGCCGCTCTCGCGCCCTGATGTCAGTTCTTTCTTTTTCCACGCCAACAAGCGCAGATCCGGAAAGAGCACGTACCCCCATCACTTTTTGACTACGTTTTTTCAAGGCCTTTTACCTCATTTCTTCTGTGTCGATTAACTCCTGGTGTCGTAGGGAAGCCCGGTTTTAAGAACTTGAGGGACTGTCACCGCAACGTGTGTCTTTACTGCCTGGAGCGTGACCACGACTCCAAGTTGTTCCCCGACTGCCGGGCCATGGTGCTGAAGACTTTGCGGGAGCGGTCCCGAAAGTTGCTGGAAGTCCAGCAGTCCGCTTCGGGCCGTTCAAGTTCCCGGTCCCGTGGGACTGGTTGCGGAGCAGTCACCATTGTTTGTCTGGATCGAATTCTTCGCACTCTGGGTCAGGTAAATCGAAGCATTCCAAAAATAAGTAGAAGAAGCATCATCGCTCTTCGACTGTACCTCGACCGACGCGGCTGAGGGTGCTGGTGGTGCCACCCCCAAGGAACCTGCGATGTAGCCACCAGCCTACTCACCTTTTCCGGGTGCGTCGGCGACACCTGCTCAGGTGCAAGAGTTTCTTGCTGCCATGGCCCACTATTTGGGCCCTCTGGCCTCGCCGGTGCACCTTCGGGCCCCGTGGGCCCGAATAGGGGTCCTGTTCTTCCGTCGCCGGTGGCTTGGACCCCGGGACCTCTGTCGGCTTCGGCCCTGGCACTGCAGGACCATGCTGGATTTGGGTTTGTGTCCCGAATGACACCGGTTGACCTCATAACACCTCCTCCGGTGTCGACCCCACCTCCGGTGCTACCGCGGACGTCCACCCCGGTTTAAGCCCCTAACAGGACGCAGTTTCTGACGCCGATGGGACCTTTCTACCCCTACGTCGGTCCTCCTTATTTTCAGCCTGTTTTACAGACTTTGGAGGAAGGGGACGACTGGGGCGTGTCTGAGGACCCTCTCTCACAACAGTGTGACTATGATCCGGACTGGGCAGAGTATTTGGGGGTTGCCAGCGGTCTCTACACCTCACCTGACCGTGGCATGTTGTCTCCTCCTTCCGTGGCTACGGAGGAGGGAGCAAGTTACGAAGTGGTGTTGCGTTAGGGTGGCCGAGGCCCTCCACCTCAGACTCACTACAGTGGCTGTCCGGACTAACCTCCTGACAGTAGTGCTGCAGCCGGCGGCGACCTCTTCGGAGCCCTTGCTGCCTTTAATGACTTGGTCCAGGCCCAACACAGGGGCGCCTGTGCACAGGAACGTGGTCTAACGCCATCGCCCGGCTCCGGGTGACCCCCTCCTCCTCTCCCAACACCCCACTCTTGAGAGCTTGGTTGTCCAAGCCTCTGCTCCCCACCTCTGGATAGGGAATCCAAGAAGCTGCACCAGCTTGGCAAGAAGCTGTTCATCTGCCAGCTTAGGGCTGCGATCGGTGAACACTGCATGCCTCTTAGGCAGTTATTCCCACTCTGTGCGGGACACGGTTTTGCAGGTGCTGCCCCACTGTCCGGAGGAGGCTCGGACAGTACTCTCCCAAGCTATAGCAGCTGGGAGAGATGCAGCTAAGTTCACTACTAGTTGTGGGCTTCACGCCGCCAATTTGCTGGACAGGGCGATTTCCACGGCTGAGGACAACTGGCTTCTCGGGGCTATGTCTAGAACACTGATGGACATGCCCTTTGATGGCATTCGCCTTTTTTACCATAAGGCAGGTAGTGCGTTGGCGCGCTTTAGGACTCAAGGGCTACGGCCAAGTTCTTGAGCCTGTCCGCGACTCGGCCTCTTCTTCCTTCTGCTTTTCGTTCCTTTCGTGGCCGCGGAAGGGGAGCCCCAACACGTTCTTTTCAGAGCCACAGGCCAGCGCAACAACATCCTCAGTGCGGCTGAGGACGTGGGAACCCCTGAGGCGGTTCTGGCGGCCAGCGGGCGGGTCATTTCACCTCCACTCGCAGCATCCACTTCCAAGCCTTCCTAGTCTGTCCTTTCAGGCCCATCGGACACCAGTGGGCGGCAGGATTCGCCATCATCTTCCCCCACTGGCGCAACATCACCTCGGACAAGTGGGTTCTGCAAATTTTCCAAAGGGGCTTCTCCCAGCCCTTCGAGACTACCCCTCCAGCCATGCCACCTCAGTAGCACCTCAACACCACCGTATGTCGGGGGACCATCTGGCGCTTCTTTAGCAGGAAGTCACGGCCCTCTTGGCCAAGGGGCCATCGAGCGCATTCCTCTGCCAGAAGTAGGTCGTGGTTGTTATTCCCACTACTTTCTGGTCCCCAAGAAGCACATGGGCCTGCATCCTATCTTGGACCTCCGTATCGTCAACAGCTTCCTCCGGAAGTAGAAGTTCAAGATGTTGGCGCTAGCTCAGGTCTTATCTGCCCTCAACCCTGGAGACTGGATGGTAGCGTTGGGCTGGCAAGGCTCATATTTCCACATGCCTGTCCTGCCGGCCCACCGGCGTTACCTGCGGTTCACGGTAGGCCATGAGCACTTTCAGTTTACAGCGCTCCCCTTCGGCCTTACCAGCACCCCTCTGGTGTACACGAAGGGGATGGCAGTGGTCGCAGCTCATCTGCGCAGATCAGGGGTTCCAGTCTTCCCCTATCTTGACAACTGGTTGTTGAAGGCGGGCTCGCCCCGAGCAGTCGTCTCCCACCTCCAGACTACGGCCGACCTCCTGCATTTGCTGGGGTTCTCCATCAATGTGCCAAAGTCGCACCTGATTCCCTCTCAGAAGCTCCTCTTCAACGGGCCGGATCTGGACTCTGCGCAGTTTCGGGTTTATCCTCCTGAGCAGCGAGTCTGGGATTTTCAGGCTATGATTCCGATCTTTCAGCCCCTATTCCGGGTTTCAGTCAGGATGACACTCCAGTTCCTGAGCCTGATGGCCTCCTGCATCCTGCTAGTGGATCATGCCAGAGGGCATATGCGGGCTCTGCAGTGGGACTTGAAGTTCCAGTGGGCACAGCATCATGGCAACCTGTCCGACCACATCCAGATCTTGGAGGGCACTGCACGACAATTGCAGTGGTGGCTCACGAATCGCAATTGGGTCAATGGCAGATTCCTCTGCCTTCCCCATCCGGAGCGTACAGTTGTGACGGACGCGTCCCTCCTGGGATGGGACGGCCACATGGGAGAGGTGGAGATCAGAGGCCTCTGATCTCAGACGGACTCCGGGCTCCACATCAATCTTCTGGAGCTTTGGGCGATCCTGCTTGCACTGAAGGCATTCCTTCCCTCTGTTCGGGGAAGAGTGGTGCAGGTGTTCACGTACAACACCATTGCCATGTGGTACTGCAACAGACATAGGGTAGTGGACCCTATGTCTGGAGGCTCTGCACCTCTGGACTTGGCTGGAACACCAGGGCGCTTCCCTGGTGGTTCAACACCTGGCTAGATCTCTTCATGCCAGGGCGGACAAACTCATCCACCGGTGCATGATGGATCACGAATGGCGTCTGAACTCTGACATGGCGCAAGGTCTCTTTCTGCAGTGGGTAGAGACTTGGTTAGATCTATTCGCCACCGAAGAGATCGCACAATGTCCTCAGTTCTGCGTGTTGGAATTTCCAGTGCGACATTCGGTAGGCAATACTTTTTGTCGTGAGTGGGGTTGTGGTCTACTATACGCCTTTCCGCCTATACCACTGCTAAGTGCTGAAGAAGATCAAGCGTGACCGGGCCATGTCATTCTTGTTGCTCCGGACTGGGCTCGAAGAGTATGGTATCCCGAGCTACTCAACATGGCCATCGATCTCCCAATCCGACTGCCTCTTCGGGAGGATCTTCTGTTGCAGCAGCAGGGGACGGTCCTCCACCGGAACCTGTCCAGCCTCCACCTCCATGCGTGGAGATTGAGGGGCGACAGTTGACAGCTTTCAATCTTCCTCCCGAAGTCTGTGATGTCATCTTGGCAGCCAGGCGTCCCTCCACTAAGACGGTATACGCCTGCATGTGGAATACGTTTGTGGGATGGTACACAGGTTCTTCTATTCTTACTTTCTTTGGCCCAGCAGGGCTCTGCTCTGGGCACCATAGGGCTATCTGTCTGCCATTTCAGCCTTTTTACGGCTTCCAGATCAGCCTAAAAGGTTTTGCTCCTCTTTTTCCTCCTGGTCCTTTCATAATGCCTCAGTGGGACTTGAACCTGGTTCTGACATATCTGATGTGTGCTCCCTTTGAGCCACGTCACAACTGTTCTCTTCATCTTCTCACTTTAAAGACTGCTTTCCTGGTTGCCATCACCTCTGCCGGAAGAGTGTGAGCGAGCTCCAGGCTCTTTCTTCTAAGCCTCATTTTCTCTTTCTCCATCCAAAGTTGTTCTAAGGACTCGTCAATCTTTTCTGCCAAAGATTGCCACTGCCTTTCACATCGGGCAGACCATCACTTTGCTCACCTTCTTTCCGCATCTGCATCCCTCAAAAGAGGGAGAGGCTCCACCGTCTGGACCCAAACCATGCCCTCTCATTCTACCTGAACTGCGCACAACAGTTCCGGGTTGATGACCAGCTCTTTGTTGGCTACGTGGGCGCCAAAAAAGGTCAGGCCAAGCACAAGCGGACCATCTCTCGGTGGGTCATTCTGTGCATAAAGGCTTGTTATTCTTTGACTAAAAAGGAGCCTCCGGTGGGGCTACGCGCCCTTTCTACCAGGGCGACGGCAGCCACTACTGCTTTGGGACGGGAAGTTTCCTTGCATGACATCCGTCAGGCTGCTACCTGGGCCTCACTGCACACGTTTACCAAGCATTACTGCCTGGACAGCCAAGTCCGGAGAGACGACTTTTTTGACTGTTCTGTTCTCCAGGACTTTCTGGTGTGATCTTGGTTCGCAGACCCACCACCGGGGTTGGTATTGCTGGGGTATCTATTCTAAGTTAAGTAATCTATCACTATGTGCTTCTTTCAGATATACAAGTTACTTACCTTCGGTGACAATATATCTGCAAGAAACATTAGTAGTGATAGATTCCTTACCGCCCCACCTATCCTCCCCGTTCTGTGAACTGATTTCTAGGGTTAAGGTCATCCCTTTCAGGGCCCTAGTTTCAACGCACCAGTGGTCAGTAGCTTGCATGGCTCTGCGTTCTTGGCACGGAAAGTCATGTACAGAACTGATGTCCGCGCGCGAGGGCGGCGTCATCGTAGCTGCTGCGGCGTCATCGTAGCTGCTGCGGCGTCATCGTAGCTGCTGCGGCGTCATCGTAGCTGCTGCGGCGTCATCGTAGCTGCTGCGGCGTCATCGTAGCTGCTGCGGCGTCATCGTAGCTGCTGCGGCGTCATCGTAGCTGCTGCGGCGTCATCGTAGCTGCTGCGGCGTCATCCTGGCGATCATGATGCCTACGACGGACGCGGAGTCGCACAACACCACCTTCCAACACGCAGGGGTACTGCTGAAGAAAACTTTCCGGATCCAGTCTGACGCCTGGGGGTAATTCTAAGGTAAGGAATCTATCACTACTAATGTTTCTTACAGATATATCGTTACCGGAGGTAAGTAACTTGTGCGACGAGGCAGTTTGAAAGGTTATAGACCTGATTGGTTAATTGGAAAGGCTATGTTAGATGCCTACGTTGGACATGTTTACTGTGAAAAGTTATTACAAAGGCAGTTGGCCTGATCTTTTTCTTATGAAAATGTATTTTAAAGTAAATAGGCATTTGAGTGGATTGTTACTTCAGTTCCAAAGAGCACGTAAATGTGTATTTTCTTATTTGGAATCCCACAAATTACCTTAGTAAGGAAGGGGTTTGGTGTTTTACCCACTTTGACAAAAACTGGAAATCATTGATTTGGGCTGTGATAATCACTGCCAAGCCCTCACAAGGTCTAAGCTGTTTCTTGGATATTTGTGGAAAAAGTTATGCTTTACATGCAAGCTATCACAAATGGAATCCATGCTAAATTTTCAGTTTTTTCCCAACAGAAAGGAGATTCTAAAGGTGTGCATAGTTTTTAGATTCCACCAGAGGGTGCTGAGAAAATAGCTAAAATGTACCTATATTTAGTTTTTATGCGGAAAACATTTGGAAAAAGTGCTGTGCGAGACAGTGTACTTGTTTTTCTCAGAATGACATCAACAAAAGGTTTGCTGTGCTGGGAACACCATCTTCCCAGCTTTCAGAAACATGCAAAGTTGTATGGAAAAAAAAAAAATGACCATTGTTTTTACATTTCTAGCAGGTAGTCCCTTTTCCCCAATTTTTATTGGTTTCAGCCTAGTTTGTTTGTGGTGGAAACAGGTATGAAACCCTTGAGTGATGACCAGCTACACAAGTCTGAAAAGTAAACCCGATTATTAAGTGGTGCCCCACTTGTGGCTATTTCTAGCACCTGTGACACGACACAAAATGCTGCAAAGCACAACATGGAGACCTATTTCACCCAGCAAATGTACTTTTTTTTACAATGTGGCATTAGGACCTTTGTTCAGCCGACACACACAAAAACTTGCCAAACCCTGACATGTTATAAAAACTAGACGTCTAGTTAAGTATGGTGTAAGTTTTGTGACATCCTGTGACTTTTTTTTTTTACCCAGAAGCCCTTGCAAACATGAAACGTTGCATAAAAACACATATTTTCCTAATTTCTGTGTGGGAGCATTCCAGAATGAGCAGGAAATCCACACATTTCTTACCACCTAGTGTTCCCACACATCTGCTCATAGAAACAGTATCCCATTTGTGTGGTATTTATTTATTTATTAATTACAGGATTTGTAATGCGCATGGTTGCCTCAGCGACGAGGCATCCCAGCGCAACCAGAAACCAGACTAGAGAAACGCAGCGAGCAACAGAAATCACAGAGAAGGGAACAGCCAAGTCTTCAGAGATTTACGAAACGTCAGAAGGCTGGGGGTGGATCGAATCCCTACTGGAAGGAAGTTCCACAGTTTGGCCGCCAAGAGGCCAAAAGAACGGCCCCCTGCCCTCGCTTTCCTAACACGGGGGACACAGACCAAACCTTGATTAGCCGATCGCAGAGGTCGACTAGGCAGGTATGACTTCAATAGGCCCAATAGCCCCACTGTGGCATGGAGCCTCAAAATTTTATGCGCAATGCAGAGCACCTTAAACTGTATGCGTGCTTCGATTGGCAACCAGTGCAGCTTCAAAAGAACCTGGGCCACAGAGTGAGATTTTGGGAGAGCCACTAACATGCGAGCAGCTGCTTTCTGGACCCTCTGCAGGCGCTTGATGCTAGCTTTGTTGGCACCAAGATATAAGGCATTGCCATAATTAAGCCTCGCCAGGTTGGAGGCCTGCAAGATGGTCTGACGTACTCTGGGAGGGAAGAAACCAAGCAAAGGTCTCAGTCCTCTCAGAAGCCCAAAACAGACTGCGGCTACAGCTTTTGTCTGCTTATCGAATGTTTGTCCGGTATCGAACCAGACACCCAGATTCTTCACTGTCTCCTTCGGCAACGGCGCGGGCTTCAAGTGATCGGGCCACCATTGCTCTGACCATAGTCCCTGGTCCTTCCCATACAGTAAAATCTTGGGCTTGCTGGCATTTAGTTGAAGGCAGTTAGCCTTCATCCAGGCCGAGATGATGGATACATCCTCCTTGAAGTTCTCCAAGTTAGTCCTGCATTTTTTACAAAAGGCAATCACTATCTGGGTTTAGTCAGCATACGACACGAAGGACCGCCCCCTGCCTCAGGCCACCTCTGCCAAAGGTCCCACATACAGATTGAATAAAAGAGTGCTCAGGATGGAGCCTTGAGGAACCTCCCTGCCCAGAGCATGCTCGTGCGAATGGAACGACGGTACGGACACTTGGAAAGACTGCTCGGCCAAAAAGGACCGGAACCATTCCAAGGCAGCATCCCTAATGCCGATCGTCCAAAGACGATGAAGGAGAATCTCGTGGGACACCGTATCAAATGCGGCGCTTAGATCCAATAGGATCAAGGCCGCAGAATCATCTACATCCAACCTACTACGGATAGATTCTGTGACCTCCAAAAGAGCGGATTCCATACTATGGCGGGGGCGGAAGCCATGTTGGGATGGGTCAAAGATGTTATGCTCATCAATGTAGTTGGATAAGATGGAATTTACATGTGCCTCTACCACTTTCGCCATGAAAGGGAGCTGAGATATTGGGCGATAGTTGCCTGGGTCATCTGGGTCTAGTGATGGCTTCTTTAACAGTGGAATAATCTTAGCCTGCTTCCAAGCCCTGGGGACGGAGGCTGACTTCAGAGAGAGGTTAATCAGTTCTAAGGCCACCGGGAAGATGAGAGGTAAGATCTGGCGGAAATGATTCGCCGCCAGCGGGTCAGCCGGCGAACCTGATTTGATCTTAGAACTTATAATCTGAAATTCCTCCGGCGACAGCAATGGCAGAGCCAGCACGCCATTATTCATCCCATTGTCTGACCCTGCTAGCCCCGCGTTTTCAGTGTGGGTATTCCCTGTAGCGAGGCCCCGATAGATCTGCTCCACTTTTTCCACAAAGTGGAGTGCTAATGCCTCACAATGATAATTAGAAACTACCGGGGAAACCCTGGCCTGACCATCGTTCTTCATATTTTTTAGCAGTTTAAAGATGGTTTTGGGGGGGTTAGAGCTTGTCAAGATTTGGTCTGCGACCAACTCTGCCCGTGTTTTACGGATAAGCTTATGATAATCTGTTCTGCCTTGCGGTATACAGCTTTGGCCGATGGCTCATAAGAGCGACGCCAGACGCGTTCCAACTGCTTACACCTCTTCTTTGCATGCGTTAGAAGGTCAGTGAACCAAGGATTTGATGGCCCATGATCCTTACCTCCCTGCTTGGCCGGGATGCAACTATCCAGACCTGCTATCCGTCAGTCCTGAAAGCACGCGTGCGCTTCCTCAATGTCTAAAGGAAGCTGAGGTCTAGATTCCGCTAATCGCTCGGCGAGCTCCTCCTGGTCAAGCTTATGCCACGGCTGTTTTACCACAGCAGCCGGGCAGATCACATCAACTCTACTCTGCCACAGTAGAGAAAATGGGATAACTGAATGGTCAGTCCACGTCATCGGGACCGGGGGGAGGATTTTTAGGCAGGCAAAATTGGAAAAAATGTGGTCAAGCCGCGTGTGTGCCCTCCAAGACTAACTGAGGCAGCTGGTGGAAAGCTTCTAAATCTGCTAAAAAATTAGATCTTTGCCTTATCCTCCAGTTCGAGGTGCAGATTAAGATCCCCTAGAATGGTAAAGTTGGCCGCTTTGCTAGCCATACGTCCAATTTTGTTTGCTAGATCTTCACAAAAGTTCCAGAAGTCCCCGGGGTTCTATTGATTAAGAGACCAGACATGGTCAGGTTGCAGCTCAACTTTACTTTAAAGAGACACTCTCGCAACCCGCAATGTATTCCTTTGCTAAATTGACAGCAACTGTCGCTTTAGCTATCACCGCAATGCCCCCCCCCCCTTCTACCCCCCTCTCTGTTGATATGATATATCATATAACCGTCAGGGAGGGCAAGCCCTGGCTCCGCCACAGTGTCCTTGGTTTGCCAGGTTTCTGTAAGAAACAGGGCATCAGGGGCCTCGGCCATTAAAAGATCAAACACATCAACATGATGGCTCACCAAAGAGCGGCAATTTAGACTAAGAAAGTTAAATTTGGTGTAATTAGATGTACAGATAGCCTGCACCTCAGAGTTAACTCTAAAGGTACAGCGATTACACTCAAAATATGGCTCTTGAAAGACCCACGGTGCTGATGAGCATCTAGTGGCCAGACCCATAAGTTTGTCGCAGGTGTACCGGAGAGTGTTGCCCTTGGGAGATGCAGGGGTTCTGGCGTGCCTTTGGCGCGCCCCCTGCGCGCGTCTGCTGCGCGGGCGCCTCAGTATGAACATTTAAAGGAGCCCCGGAGGTGGCCGGGCAGGCGATTCACTAACCACTAGCCTGCGACCTTGATTGATCCTCCACACCCAAGATGGCGACCACAGTCACTTCCTTGCCCCGAGCAGTGGCTCCTAATGGTGTTTAAAGCGCAACTACTTCGAAAATAACGGCGCTGTAAAGAAAAGTGATTAACATTCAATTCCCCACAGTAGAAAACACACCAATACAATTTACGAGTGAAAATTCGATCTAAATTTTACAAAGCGCTATCTATGCTCCCAGCTCACGCCTCAGAAGTCTTGGTTAATTTACCACATGAAGTGGTGGAGGATGAGAGTCTGCCGGGAGGGCAAGATGGCGTCCGACGATTCGGACGAGTGAGAAGCGAGCTCCCGGTCTCTCCCCACCTCTGGGTCCAAATCGAAGGACTGAGCGGTAAAGCTGCCGGACAAATCAAAGTCGGAATAGGATAAGATAAATTCACATGCTGCGCCAGAAAAAGACTCTTATCAATGGCAATACGGGACCAGCATTGAGGCCTAAGTGTGGTGGTATATGCAGAAGGGCTTGACAGTGCTGCAGCACCTGGGTCTGCAGCGGCAGCAAGCCCAGCGTTGGTAAGGCCGGCGGTGGCGGGAGGCGGAGTCTTCCAAACTCTGGTGATGCAGTATGCTGACGAAATCCGCAAGAGGTGGGAAGACTTGCGTAATGGTGGATGCGGCGAACGGCAGCAGAGCTTCTGTTACTGGGTGTGGTACACAGCGTGTAACAAAGGAAGGTGTACAGAGCAATACGGACAACTCGCTGCAAGGAGGTAAGCTGGGAATGGAAAATAGAGAAGTCCCCTCGATCTTTTTGGCCAAAAAAAGTCACTTCTATGGCTGTTTCTAGAGCAGGTGCTGGGAAAACATCAGACATCTGTCTGAACTGGGGTGGCAGAGTGGGCTAAAGGACTGTGATGGATGAAACCCAGATCTGTTGACTGGGTGCGAGTGTTTGATTGGTTCAGATGCTCTGTACATCACCACCCCCTTTTGTCCCGGGAAAACATCAGAAACAGTACTAGGAGGTGCAGGTAGTGACCGGGCTGACAATGCCTGTCAGGGTCAGCTGCCTTTAGAAAATACCCCAAGTGTAGTTCAGGTGGTGCATTGGACAAGGGGGACGCTGTGGAGCTGGCGGCAGCAGTAAATCATGATTTGATCTTGGGAGGGAATCTGTGACCATGTACCTCAGGGGCAGCTGTCATCACAGGAATACCCCAAGAGTAATTCAGTTGATTCAGGGGGATACACAAGAGAGGAGGGACGATGTTGTGGAGCTGGTGGCAGCAGCAAATCACAAACTGACCTTGGAGGGTATCTGTGAGATATTGGAGAAATCCAAGTTCACAGAAAATGAGTCCGGCATGGGATTTGTGGCTGAGCAAGCCCCGGACTTGGCAGTACATGGAGGAGCGTATGATGGCATTGCTAAAGAGACAGACTCTGGTGAAATTCTTTTTTCACATTCTGATGCTTTGGATACGTCAGAGGAATAAAGTGCACTAGGCATTAAATTAAGATCCTACGAGGATTCATTACTGAGCACTGGCAGTAAGCAGAATAGCGCCTACCTTGATGAGGAAAAAAACAAAGTTTTTACAGTTTGTAAGAAAATAAGAGTAGCTAAGGAAAAGGGCAGCAAATAGGTGAGTGAGAGTAGCCTATGGGACTTTTCTTCTTCATTAGAGATGTCACCTGAAGGAGAAAGGGTTGTTGGCTAGGTCATGGGAGAGGTTCTAAGCAAACCGGATGAAGGAATCTAATTGGGATCAATATATCAAAGTATTCTGGATCATAGAATCCAGACTCGTACAGCGAATTAAAAAACCCACACTGCTTGCCGGAAATTGCAGAATACTGTTCTGAGGATCGCCAAAGCCTGCAATGAATTCACATAAAGTATTACTGAAGCAGAAGTGCAGATCTTGGTTCTCGAAGATGGGATGGTCGACCAAAAGGCAACAAATGCAGCTATGAGCTAACACAAGGAGATGTGCAATTAAAGATTGTAGATCTAGAGAATGGACTACGGCACACAAACCTGCGCATATTAGGGATTCCTGAAGGAGTCGAGAGCCAGGATATTTGCAAATTTGAGGTGGATTTATTCATAGAAGCCTTCTCGGAACTCTCACTGTGGAACTGGGCTAGTGAAATACAAAGGGCACATAGTTTTCCATTTAAACAATATATTGCAAAAGACGGACAGTCTGCTTCTAGGCAGGGGCGATTTTGATCTGTCTGAACAACTTTTTAGCATGCCGGGCCGTTTATGATCTGGCAAGGCCAGAACGGAAGAGGGCGGGGATTGGTACACAATTTGTTGTCAGGCCTGACTTTTGCCGTCACACGTGGAAAGGAGGTGGCAACTACGTCCGTTTCACCATTCCAAGGCAAGGGGGTGAATGCCTTCCTGTTAAATCCGGCCACGCTGAAAATGATATGCAAGGGACAAATGTGTTTTATTTTTACATCAGAAGTGCAGGCTAAGGAATATTTGTTGTCCATCTAAGCTGAAACATCTGTGGCTTTAACTTAATACTTTAATCTGGACTTGTTGTGGAGCTTTTTAGGGGAATGGTGAACAAAGGTTTAGCTAATCATGGCTGAGTTATTAGGTCCTTAATGCTGTATGTAATTTACTCAATGGGTTTTCTTTTTGGTTTGTTTTTCTCGATTAGACCTACGGAATAGAGGAGGAAAGAATTTTGACTGAGAGGAGGGGGGCGTATACCAGCAAGGTGCATGGGCACTAATGCCTGTTGTTTTGGGGGAGGTAAGGGGGGGGGTCGGCGCACATGGTGGGTTTGTGGGGCTGAGGGGGGTAGATGAGCGGTGTGGGGAGGGGTTATCAAAAAACTATCCAGAGCAAGAGGAAGTTGGTGTATATGATTACTATATATTATTTGGTAGCTCTGACATGCATCTGGTCTGTTGGTTGTGATAGGCATGGCAAGTAAAATAACTACCTGTGGCTACGTATGTTTCTTTAATGTCTGTGGCTTGAACAATATTGGGAAAAGGCAATGGGTTGCGGCAGACCTACGATTGATAAAACTTGATGTCCTGTGTATACAGGATTGTTGGGCCCACCAAATCGGGCACTGTGCACTTTAGCGCTCCGCGCCTTAATTATACTTTACACACTTTTTGAGTTTAGTTGCTTATTTTATTCTTGTTTTTCTTACTCATGTATTATTACCATTTTTTCATAATACGAGCATATGGTGCAATTTCATCACTTTTACAAACATTATCTCATATATACATATTCAATACTTTGGCTTCAATTATATTTCACAATAAACCATATACAAATTTTTTTACACGTGAGCCCAATGCATTTCGGCGCCGCGATGGTGCCTTCATCAGGGGCGTGTCTGAAAATCAAACATATGAAATGGTGTAAGAATCTTGATTCCATGTAGTTTATGGGGGTTTGTGTAGCTAAAACTCTATTGAAATGTCATACCTGATGTGTAAAACTATTTATATACGCCTCACTCGCTGGGTTCAGTATCCGATCACTGTAAACAATGATGAATAATCTATGTTAATTATAAAATAACTGCATGGTGGTTTTGGACTTTATCTCAAAAATAATTAATTTTGACATACCTGTCTAATTGGTTTTGTACTCGCTGAAAAGAGAAAATGATATTTATCAAGATGAAATTCCGCCCTGTTTTACAAGTTAGTTGCTCTAACTACGTAGGTCATGAGACCCTTACCTTGTCTTCACCGAGATTATGACTCAATCTAGTGAAAGAAAACTCAATTACTCAACTGTTTACGGGCGGTATAGCGAAGTTGTCCGTTATACTTAATTTGAAGAGGTTAGGGCATACCTGATACGCCAAAGATTTTCACTGTGTAAGGGGTCCCGTATATCAATCGTTGTTCTTCTCTGTGTGCCGGTGAGATACCATATGTAACTCCGCGGACTCCGCCAGGAAGCGGAGTTTGTAAACATAAAGAAAGGACTAATTCACAGAACCGTGGCTGTCCGGGTCATAACTGTGGGCGCCATACTTGAGGATGTAAAAAACAGTAAAACATGCTAGATGGTATGCTTACTGCCTTAGGGCTAAGTAAATGCTTATGTATTATCGATCTTACATCATAGGTTCACATTGAAATGTTACCTACGGTAATTCATGGCATCGTTTGTCCCGTAGCTCAAATGTCATGGGTGGTCTGCCGAACGTAAAACATGTAATGTTAACGTTCAAAATTGAAAGAAATCCCTGCGCTTACTAACAACCAACAATCTCGTGGGTTGAAAACGCTATCGGTAAAAATGTTATAAGTAAACTATTAGCGAGTCTATAGGATCGGTCGCTATAGGTGGTGAATGAGGGGTGATCTGAGATCTAATGAAAATCCTTACTATATTTGACTTGCTGTATGTATTGTGTAACCCTGGTTGGTAACCCCGTGATATTTAATGGTCATGTTCATTGCTATTCTATAGGACATTGGTTCATGTGAGCTTTCTTAAAAATTTATAAAAATTTTTGGTGGTCATGTAAATTCCAGTTCTGTGGAACCATTCGTCTAATTAACACATGTGAGGTTTACATCCATTCATAACGACTTTGGGGAATCGTGTACATGGCAAATATTATAGAACATTTAAACATGTTGGTACATTCGCAGTCAGTTTAAACATTTAGAGATTATCTACATTGCAGTGATATCAAACCCTAATTCATGTTAACATTTGTGAGAATCACATAGATCTATGGGTTGAGTGTCCTATGATACAACAATCTGCATAATAAGTTCCAATCAGTATAGTAGTTTTAGATGTGTATCAATTTTTAACTGCTCAGAATGTTAGTGTAGGAGGTTTTTCCTTGACTGTGATGTTATGTTAATCTATCTAGAAAGGTTCTTACAGATAACACGAAAGGTCATATTTGTCATTCAGCCCTGTGGGGGTTAATGTTTTTAGGTATTTTATCCAGAATAGTTCACGTTGCATCAATCTCTGGCGATTGTCAATTCCATCCTTTATCTGTACTTTTTCAATGACAAAAAATCTTAGCTGAGATATGGTGTGTTTTTCATCTCTCCAATGAAGTACTAAAGGTGACGTTAAATTCAAATTGCGGATTCTGCTCTTATGCTCCGTTATGCGCACTTTCACTTTACGTTCCGTTATTCCGACATACATTTTGCCACAAGGGCACTTAATGGCATATACAACGTTGTTGGAATTGCAGTCACTGTTATGTTTAAGCTGTATCACTTTTCCTGTGGTTGGGTGAGTGCACTCATTTCCTGTGATCACATTGTTACAGTTGGTACAATTAGTGCATCTTGTTGTTCCCTTGTATGGTGGCGAACTGTTTGTGTTTTAACTTTGTTCTTAGGTTTGGTCCTCTGGTGTGTGCATGTACAGGTAAATCTCTGAAGATCCCACGAAAGTCTGGTTCTTCTGATAACAACTCCCATCTTTTGTTGATTATTGCTCTGATTTTTGTAGACAATGTTGTGTATTTGGTCACAAAAACCATCCTATTTCGTCTTTGTCTCTCTCGTGTTTTTAAAAGATCGCCTCTATTCATTGTGTGGACTTTTTCCAAGTGTTGTTCCAGAATTTCTGGAGGATAACCTCTGTCTATGTATTTCTGGGTTTGTTTTTCCAAGTTAGTTTGACACTCGTATGGTTCTGAGCTATGCGTTTGATTCTGATGAACTGAGATACCGGCAAGTTGCTAATAAGGCTCTTAGGATGAAAGCTTTTGTAATGGAGCGCACTGTTGCGATCTGTCGGTTTCGTATATAACGCTGTTTCAAAGCCTTGTTGCGTTTTTGTTATCCTGACATCAAGATAGTCGATGGTACAATCACTGATCTTATGAGTGAATTGAATCCTATTATCCACTGCATTCAAAGTCATGATCAGCTCCTCAAGTTTTTCTCGTGTGTCGTCCCAAATCAAAAATACGTCGTCTATAAACCGACTGTACATTTTAACATGTGGCCATTCCCTCAGTGACATGAGGTTGTTCGCTTCATATTGAGCCATAAAAATATTAGCATATGCAGGGGCCCCTGCAAAACCCATAGAAGTTCCATGTAATTGGGCAAAGTACTGGTTCTTCCAGGAAAAATAGCTGTTATGAAGACAAAATTTTAACAGCTGAAGCAGAAAGATTTTTTGGTTGTTAGGTACGTTCTCCATTTTAAGTAGTGCCCATTCGATGGATTCCAGTCCTGCGTGATGCGGTATGGAAGTGTAAAGTGCCACCACATCAATGGTGCACATAATCCAATGTTCTTGGAATCCTGCTTCTGTCCATTTTAATTTGTTGAGAAAGTCTGTCGTGTCCCGTATGTAGGATCCCCATTGTTGGACAAACTGTTGTAGATGGTAATCAATGTATTTTCCTAACGGGTCAAAAATTGATCCACATCCTGACACTATTGGTCTGAAAGGGGGATTTGTCGGATGTTTGTGTATCTTTGGGATCATGTATAGACTGGGTCGTCTTGGGTTCCTCTGGATAAGATATGCTGAGGTTTGCTCATCAATCCATTCATTGTCCAACGCTGATTTCAGTATATCATTCAGCATCTGTTGTAAAGAGCCTGTTGGATCCATTGGTAGTTTCAGATATATGTTAATGTCTGCCACATGTTCCTCTACTTTTTGGTCATAGAACTCCGTGTCCATTAATACCAGAGCTCCCCCCTTATCTGCTGGTTGTATTGTCAATGTTGGATTGTTTGCCAAATTGTTGATTATGTTTTGCTCTTGTTTGGTTAGATTATTATATCTTTTCCTTTTGTAATCCAATGCCTGTAGGTCTTTCCTCACCATAATTTCAAAAGTATCAAGCATCTTATGTGATACTGGTGCTTGGAACACGCTCTTGGGTTTGAATTTCCTAGTTGTGTCTTCTCCTGTGCTCTCTGTAGGTTCAATAACATTCTCAAAATAGTGTCTCAATTTCAATGTTCTCATAAATCTAAAAAATGCCCCCTCTGTTTCCAGTTCATTTGTAGTCACGGTTGGAACAAATGTTAGACCTTTGTTTAAAGTTGATGTTTGTTGTTGGCTCAATGTGATTGAGGATATGTTGATGATTAGATCACTGTTCGTCCGCTCCTCAGTGCTTTTCCGGCCACTTCCTCGCCTTGTTTTCCGCATGATGTTAATGGGTCGGGTACTGCTGTTGGCGGTTGCCCTGACTCCGGTTCCTGTAACAAAAAAGACGATGCTGTACTGCTGGTTGTTGTTTGATTAGAGCTTTCACCGGATATAATGATGCCATCCTGTGTTGCTTTTACCGGTCCTCTGCGTATAGATGTTTCTTTATCTGTTACGAGACTCTCCTCTGATGATCGTGCTGATGTTGGTGTCTTCTTCGGTATATATTGGCGTCGTGCATATATGTCTGCCCAAGTATAAACCTCGTTGAGCTTATAATCGATGGTATCACGCTTGTATTTTCTGAGTTTTCCTTCCTGTAATTCTTTCTCATATTTGTCCAGTTTAATGTTGATACCTTCCAAGCTCATTTTCCAGGTATCTGTCTCCATTCTGGCTTCTAGTTCTGTTTTTAAGACGTAGATTTCATCTTCCAATTCCCTTATTGTTTTGGCGAGTTCCTCTATTATTAGGAGTATTAGATCCAAAGAGCATTTATTAAGAATGCTAAACCATTTCTCCATGAATTTTGAATTAAGGTTAAAACGAAATAACATAGGTTTAATTGATAGACGTAGGCCTCTTGGAATTCGTTTAGCTCGATGATATTGAATAAGAGTGGAGGCGTGCATCCTTTGGTTTAGTTGACGGCGTGTCAGGTACTCCAATTGTTTGAGTTGTTGAGTTATTGATCCCCCATGAACATCCATACTTTTGACTTCCTTGATTAAAGAGTAAATTTTATCCGCCTGCTCTGTCGTGTAAGCCATTGTGTTGGCTCTGTTATCTGTCATTCCTGTGATCGTTTCAAACTGCATGTTCAGATGATGGGTGCTTCCTTACTAGTCGACTAGGTTAATGAATCAGAGTAAATGGTGGGCGTAAGGAGCACTCCCTTTGATTCAAGATATTTCTGTGTATCCAATGGTGCTCCGATTTATCAGGGTAGTCAATCCTGTGTTATCAATCCAAGTTATGATGGGTTGTTGGGCCCACCAAATCGGGCACTGTGCATTTTAGCGCTCCGCGCCTTAATTATACTTTACACACTTTTTGAGTTTAGTTGCTTATTTTATTCTTGTTTTTCTTACTCATGTATTATTACCATTTTTTCATAATACGAGCATATGGTGCAATTTCATCACTTTTACAAACATTATCTCATATATACATATTCAATACTTTGGCTTCAATTATATTTCACAATAAACCATATACAAAATTTTTTACACGTGAGCCCAATGCATTTCGGCGCCGCGATGGTGCCTTCATCAGGGGCGTGTCTGAAAATCAAACATATGAAATGGTGTAAGAATCTTGATTCCATGTAGTTTATGGGGGTTTGTGTAGCTAAAACTCTATTGAAATGTCATACCTGATGTGTAAAACTATTTATATACGCCTCACTCGCTGGGTTCAGTATCCGATCACTGTAAACAATGATGAATAATCTATGTTAATTATAAAATAACTGCATGGTGGTTTTGGACTTTATCTCAAAAATAATTAATTGAGACATACCTGTCTAATTGGTTTTGTACTCGCTGAAAAGAGAAAATGATATTTATCAAGATGAAATTCCGCCCTGTTTTACAAGTTAGTTGCTCTAACTACGTAGGTCATGAGACCCTTACCTTGTCTTCACCGAGATTATGACTCAATCTAGTGAAAGAAAACTCAATTACTCAACTGTTTACGGGCGGTATAGCGAAGTTGTCCGTTATACTTAATTTGAAGAGGTTAGGGCATACCTGATACGCCAAAGATTTTCACTGTGTAAGGGGTCCCGTATATCAATCGTTGTTCTTCTCTGTGTGCCGGTGAGATACCATATGTAACTCCGCGGACTCCGCCAGGAAGCGGAGTTTGTAAACATAAAGAAAGGACTAATTCACAGAACCGTGGCTGTCCGGGTCATAACTGTGGGCGCCATACTTGAGGATGTAAAAAACAGTAAAACATGCTAGATGGTATGCTTACTGCCTTAGGGCTAAGTAAATGCTTATGTATTATCGATCTTGCATCATAGGTTCACATTGAAATGTTACCTACGGTAATTCATGGCATCGTTTGTCCCGTAGCTCAAATGTCATGGGTGGTCTGCCGAACGTAAAACATGTAATGTTAACGTTCAAAATTGAAAGAAATCCCTGCGCTTACTAACAACCAACAATCTCGTGGGTTGAAAACGCTATCGGTAAAAATGTTATAAGTAAACTATTAGCGAGTCTATAGGATCGGTCGCTATAGGTGGTGAATGAGGGGTGATCTGAGATCTAATGAAAATCCTTACTATATTTGACTTGCTGTATGTATTGTGTAACCCTGGTTGGTAACCCCGTGATATTTAATGGTCATGTTCATTGCTATTCTATAGGACATTGGTTCATGTGAGCTTTCTTAAAAATTTATAAAAATTTTTGGTGGTCATGTAAATTCCAGTTCTGTGGAACCATTCGTCTAATTAACACATGTGAGGTTTACATCCATTCATAACGACTTTGGGGAATCGTGTACATGGCAAATATTATAGAACATTTAAACATGTTGGTACATTCGCAGTCAGTTTAAACATTTAGAGATTATCTACATTGCAGTGATATCAAACCCTAATTCATGTTAACATTTGTGAGAATCACATAGATCTATGGGTTGAGTGTCCTATGATACAACAATCTGCATAATAAGTTCCAATCAGTATAGTAGTTTTAGATGTGTATCAATTTTTAACTGCTCAGAATGTTAGTGTAGGAGGTTTTTCCTTGACTGTGATGTTATGTTAATCTATCTAGAAAGGTTCTTACAGATAACACGAAAGGTCATATTTGTCATTCAGCCCTGTGGGGGTTAATGTTTTTAGGTATTTTATCCAGAATAGTTCACGTTGCATCAATCTCTGGCGATTGTCAATTCCATCCTTTATCTGTACTTTTTCAATGACAAAAAATCTTAGCTGAGATATGGTGTGTTTTTCATCTCTCCAATGAAGTACTAAAGGTGACGTTAAATTCAAATTGCGGATTCTGCTCTTATGCTCCGTTATGCGCACTTTCACTTTACGTTCCGTTATTCCGACATACATTTTGCCACAAGGGCACTTAATGGCATATACAACGTTGTTGGAATTGCAGTCACTGTTATGTTTAAGCTGTATCACTTTTCCTGTGGTTGGGTGAGTGCACTCATTTCCTGTGATCACATTGTTACAGTTGGTACAATTAGTGCATCTTGTTGTTCCCTTGTATGGTGGCGAACTGTTTGTGTTTTAACTTTGTTCTTAGGTTTGGTCCTCTGGTGTGTGCATGTACAGGTAAATCTCTGAAGATCCCATGAAAGTCTGGTTCTTCTGATAACAACTCCCATCTTTTGTTGATTATTGCTCTGATTTTTGTAGACAATGTTGTGTATTTGGTCACAAAAACCATCCTATTTCGTCTTTGTCTCTCTCGTGTTTTTAAAAGATCGCCTCTATTCATTGTGTGGACTTTTTCCAAGTGTTGTTCCAGAATTTCTGGAGGATAACCTCTGTCTATGTATTTCTGGGTTTGTTTTTCCAAGTTAGTTTGACACTCGTATGGTTCTGAGCTATGCGTTTGATTCTGATGAACTGAGATACCGGCAAGTTGCTAATAAGGCTCTTAGGATGAAAGCTTTTGTAATGGAGCGCACTGTTGCGATCTGTCGGTTTCGTATATAACGCTGTTTCAAAGCCTTGTTGCGTTTTTGTTATCCTGACATCAAGATAGTCGATGGTACAATCACTGATCTTATGAGTGAATTGAATCCTATTATCCACTGCATTCAAAGTCATGATCAGCTCCTCAAGTTTTTCTCGTGTGTCGTCCCAAATCAAAAATACGTCGTCTATAAACCGACTGTACATTTTAACATGTGGCCATTCCCTCAGTGACATGAGGTTGTTCGCTTCATATTGAGCCATAAAAATATTAGCATATGCAGGGGCCCCTGCAAAACCCATAGAAGTTCCATGTAATTGGGCAAAGTACTGGTTCTTCCAGGAAAAATAGCTGTTATGAAGACAAAATTTTAACAGCTGAAGCAGAAAGATTTTTTGGTTGTTAGGTACGTTCTCCATTTTAAGTAGTGCCCATTCGATGGATTCCAGTCCTGCGTGATGCGGTATGGAAGTGTAAAGTGCCACCACATCAATGGTGCACATAATCCAATGTTCTTGGAATCCTGCTTCTGTCCATTTTAATTTGTTGAGAAAGTCTGTCGTGTCCCGTATGTAGGATCCCCATTGTTGGACAAACTGTTGTAGATGGTAATCAATGTATTTTCCTAACGGGTCAAAAATTGATCCACATCCTGACACTATTGGTCTGAAAGGGGGATTTGTCGGATGTTTGTGTATCTTTGGGATCATGTATAGACTGGGTCGTCTTGGGTTCCTCTGGATAAGATATGCTGAGGTTTGCTCATCAATCCATTCATTGTCCAACGCTGATTTCAGTATATCATTCAGCATCTGTTGTAAAGAGCCTGTTGGATCCATTGGTAGTTTCAGATATATGTTAATGTCTGCCACATGTTCCTCTACTTTTTGGTCATAGAACTCCGTGTCCATTAATACCAGAGCTCCCCCCTTATCTGCTGGTTGTATTGTCAATGTTGGATTGTTTGCCAAATTGTTGATTATGTTTTGCTCTTGTTTGGTTAGATTATTATATCTTTTCCTTTTGTAATCCAATGCCTGTAGGTCTTTCCTCACCATAATTTCAAAAGTATCAAGCATCTTATGTGATACTGGTGCTTGGAACACGCTCTTGGGTTTGAATTTCCTAGTTGTGTCTTCTCCTGTGCTCTCTGTAGGTTCAATAACATTCTCAAAATAGTGTCTCAATTTCAATGTTCTCATAAATCTAAAAAATGCCCCCTCTGTTTCCAGTTCATTTGTAGTCACGGTTGGAACAAATGTTAGACCTTTGTTTAAAGTTGATGTTTGTTGTTGGCTCAATGTGATTGAGGATATGTTGATGATTAGATCACTGTTCGTCCGCTCCTCAGTGCTTTTCCGGCCACTTCCTCGCCTTGTTTTCCGCTTGATGTTAATGGGTCGGGTACTGCTGTTGGCGGTTGCCCTGACTCCGGTTCCTGTAACAAAAAAGACGATGCTGTACTGCTGGTTGTTGTTTGATTAGAGCTTTCACCGGATATAATGATGCCATCCTGTGTTGCTTTTACCGGTCCTCTGCGTATAGATGTTTCTTTATCTGTTACGAGACTCTCCTCTGATGATCGTGCTGATGTTGGTGTCTTCTTCGGTATATATTGGCGTCGTGCATATATGTCTGCCCAAGTATAAACCTCGTTGAGCTTATAATCGATGGTATCACGCTTGTATTTTCTGAGTTTTCCTTCCTGTAATTCTTTCTCATATTTGTCCAGTTTAATGTTGATACCTTCCAAGCTCATTTTCCAGGTATCTGTCTCCATTCTGGCTTCTAGTTCTGTTTTTAAGACGTAGATTTCATCATCCAATTCCCTTATTGTTTTGGCGAGTTCCTCTATTATTAGGAGTATTAGATCCAAAGAGCATTTATTAAGAATGCTAAACCATTTCTCCATGAATTTTGAATTAAGGTTAAAACGAAATAACATAGGTTTAATTGATAGACGTAGGCCTCTTGGAATTCGTTTAGCTCGATGATATTGAATAAGAGTGGAGGCGTGCATCCTTTGGTTTAGTTGACGGCGTGTCAGGTACTCCAATTGTTTGAGTTGTTGAGTTATTGATCCCCCATGAACATCCATACTTTTGACTTCCTTGATTAAAGAGTAAATTTTATCCGCCTGCTCTGTCGTGTAAGCCATTGTGTTGGCTCTGTTATCTGTCATTCCTGTGATCGTTTCAAACTGCATGTTCAGATGATGGGTGCTTCCTTACTAGTCGACTAGGTTAATGAATCAGAGTAAATGGTGGGCGTAAGGAGCACTCCCTTTGATTCAAGATATTTCTGTGTATCCAATGGTGCTCCGATTTATCAGGGTAGTCAATCCTGTGTTATCAATCCAAGTTATGATGGGTTGTTGGGCCCACCAAATCGGGCACTGTGCATTTTAGCGCTCCGCGCCTTAATTATACTTTACACACTTTTTGAGTCTAGTTGCTTATTTTATTCTTGTTTTTCTTACTCATGTATTATTACCATTTTTTCATAATACGAGCATATGGTGCAATTTCATCACTTTTACAAACATTATCTCATATATACATATTCAATACTTTGGCTTCAATTATATTTCACAATAAACCATATACAAAATTTTTTACACGTGAGCCCAATGCATTTCGGCGCCGCGATGGTGCCTTCATCAGGGGCGTGTCTGAAAATCAAACATATGAAATGGTGTAAGAATCTTGATTCCATGTAGTTTATGGGGGTTTGTGTAGCTAAAACTCTATTGAAATGTCATACCTGATGTGTAAAACTATTTATATACGCCTCACTCGCTGGGTTCAGTATCCGATCACTGTAAACAATGATGAATAATCTATGTTAATTATAAAATAACTGCATGGTGGTTTTGGACTTTATCTCAAAAATAATTAATTTTGACATACCTGTCTAATTGGTTTTGTACTCGCTGAAAAGAGAAAATGATATTTATCAAGATGAAATTCCGCCCTGTTTTACAAGTTAGTTGCTCTAACTACGTAGGTCATGAGACCCTTACCTTGTCTTCACCGAGATTATGACTCAATCTAGTGAAAGAAAACTCAATTACTCAACTGTTTACGGGCGGTATAGCGAAGTTGTCCGTTATACTTAATTTGAAGAGGTTAGGGCATACCTGATACGCCAAAGATTTTCACTGTGTAAGGGGTCCCGTATGTCAATCGTTGTTCTTCTCTGTGTGCCGGTGAGATACCATATGTAACTGCGCGGACTCCGCCAGGAAGCGGAGTTTGTAAACATAAAGAAAGGACTAATTCACAGAACCGTGGCTGTCCGGGTCATAACTGTGGGCGTCATACTTGAGGATGTAAAAAACAGTAAAACATGCTAGATGGTATGCTTACTGCCTTAGGGCTAAGTAAATGCTTATGTATTATCGATCTTACATCATAGGTTCACATTGAAATGTTACCTACGGTAATTCATGGCATCGTTTGTCCCGTAGCTCAAATGTCATTGCATTGGGCTCACGTGTAAAAAATTTTGTATATGGTTTATTGTGAAATATAATTTAAGCCAAAGTATTGAATCTGTATATATGAGATAATGTTTGTAAAAGTGATGAAATTGCACCATATGCTCGTATTATGAAAAAATGGTAATAATACATGAGTAAGAAAAACAAGAATAAAATAAGCAACTAAACTCAAAAAGTGTGTAAAGTATAATTAAGGCGCGGAGCGCTAAAGTGCACAGTGCCCGATTTGGTGGGCCCAACAACCCATCATAACTTGGATTGATAACACAGGATTGACTACCCTGATAAATCGAAGCACCATTGGATACACAGAAATATCTTGAATCAAAGGGAGTGCTCCTTACGCCCACCATTTACTCTGTGTATACAGGAGACCCACACACCCTGGAGCAAACGTATGGTACTAAAGTAGCTTGGATTTTCACTGATTGTGACATCCCGAAAGACTACCACAAATAGAGGAGTCGTGATTTTGGCCCGCTAAGGAATTGTTGGGACCGGCAGAAAATTGGTAGAATATTTTGGAAGGTGGGCCATTGCTGAATGTTCAATAAGGGATACTAAGAAGGTAATATGCACAGTATATTGACTCAGCAGCAATACTAGAGGGGTTAAATGTAGAACTGACCCTGTGAGACACCCGCTGATATTATGTGGAGACTTTAACATCCATGTGGAAGGACAGATTTGTGATAATGACTGATAGACATGAGGGTCGAAACCCCAGAGTCTTAAAGCGCTACGACAGCTTATAAGCAATCGAGGATTGGTAGATGTATGGGCATCTCTTAATCACCCGGAACCCTGATATACTTTTTATTCATATCCTCGCCACAAACTAGTTAGGCTTGATTATGTTTTCATGTCTAGATCGCTTATTGTGGGGGCAAAAATGCAGGTGTGGCCCAGAGTCACACACCGGATCATGGCCCACTGCTTTCGGATATGTGTAGGATTAGTCGAGTGAAAATGGGCAGGGCTTTTACCTTAATAGGAAGCTCTTATTGGACAGTACTTTTAGGGATCATATGAAAACGTGGGCTACACAATTTTTTTTATATAAATAGAGAATGTACCTCTAGTGCCATGGTATGGGATGCTCTGAAGGCGGGGTTGCGAGGAGAAGCGTTTAGTTATGGATTGGCTAAGGAGCGGCAACAACAGACTGTGCTGCAGTGCTTCTTGGGGTATCTTAGGGAAGCAGAGCAGGAACTTATGCAGGGGATTAGGATGGGGTTGGAAGTCAAGGAAATACAAACTAAGATAGCTTGTTGCAAAGCTAAGATCAACAGGGTATGGAGTAAGGAAATTACTAGTCAATATAAGGCTTATTAGGAGGAGAGGTATGAATATGGTGAGGCTACAGGGCGCTGTTTGGCCCAGCGGTTGCGAGTAAAACAGTCTTTACAGAAAATAACGGCATTGGTCAATACAGCAGGGAATATAGCAGAAACTATGGAGGACATTTTGGAAGTATTGCACCTCTTTTATAAAGAGCTGTATACACATAATTAATGTCATGATCGGGCTATAAAGACATTTCTCCAGCAATTAGAGGTAGTCTGGTTAGGACAAGAGGAACAGACAGCACTTGAGGCATCGATAACCTTGGAGGAGGCAATAGGGTTTCTGGCAAGTGGAAAAGCAGCAAGACCTGATGAATTGCAACTGGAGATCTATTGAATGCTTTTTAAGTTGCTTAAAGAGGCTATGTTGGGCACTTTTCAAGCGGCTCAGTGTGGAATCTGCCACGATCATGGGACAAGGCTAATATAAGTGTCTTCAAAAAGAAAGACAAACCTTCAAATCTGCCATTGTCTTACAGACCAATTTCGTTGTTAAATGCGGATGGCAAAATGTATGCAAAGATCCTAGCTATAAGGCTGCGCGTGTGATTTTGCCTTTGGTATCTACCGATCAACATGGATTTATACCTGGCAGGAGCACGGTGAATCATATTAGCAGAGTCATTACTTTGATAGACTACGTTAATGTTCAATGTGAAGTAGTGTGGCTCACTGGTTAGAGGTGGCAGACCCGAGAGCAGAGGACGGCCCGGGACCAGGGTTCGATTCCCGGCGCGGCAGGTTTCTGGACCAGGGTCAGCGGACTCGATAATTCTCTCGCCTCGGTGCCCACTCTGATCAGCGATCACACTCGGCAACTCTGGGCATTAGCTTGCCTCATCTTCACTAACGGCCCCACCAGACCGCCGGGGATGCCTGGTCTCACCCTGGAGATACCCATTAAGGGACCATCTCTCAGGGAAGCCAGGAAGGGTTTCGCAGCGGTCGAAGCGCCTTGGGACCCTCCGGGTAAGTAGTGCGCTATATAAATGCCTATACATATACATACATATACAACATACTAGCTTCGGTTTGATCTTTCTTGATGCTGAGAAAGCGTTTGACAGTGTGTACTGGCCTTTTTTATGGGCACTCATGCGCTAGATGGGGTTTGGTTTAAACTTTATCAGGGCTATACCGATCATGTATAAATCACCTTGTGCTAGGATTTGTGTAATGGGCAAGGAATCAGAGCCTGTTTGTATTAATAGGGGAACAAGGCCAGGGTTGTCCACGCTCCCTGCTTTTATTTGCCCTATATATAGAGCCGTTTCTGCAATGCTGGAAAAGAGTAATAAGATCACCTCCATGACTCGTGGGCAATACCAGGTGCAGGTTTTAGCTTATGCAGATGACGTTGCAATGGCAGACCCAGAGCAGGCTGCTGTACAGATATAACACTTGGCCAATTTATTTAGGGAGGCATCAGGGTATAAATTAAATCCAACAAAAACTCAATTTATTTGTAATGAAGCGGCCTGCCCTGGAGATGTTCGGTTAACTGAGGAAGCCCAATATTTAGGTATTAAAATCAGGATATCCCTGCAGGAATTAATGGAGGTCAAGTGGGGCGGTATAGTCTCAGGGAATCAACAACAATTGGATTGGGAGTGCTTGCATCTAACTGGTGGGGAGATCCAATGTGCTCAAGATGAGTATTCTACCTAAAGTTATGTACTATTTCAGGGCGGTCCCTCTAGAGCCATTACAAAAATTTAAATACATAACTGATAGGTTTTTGTGGGGGCCTTCAAGTTCATGATGCTACCACAAGATAGGGGGTATGGGCTGTGCCTAATTTCAAGTTTTATTATTTTGTGTCTGCTTCAAAATTAGCGGATATTGTTATCGGGAGGAAGTGCATGTATCGGCGGAAACACCATCAATTTATCCGATGTTACTGGGTTCAGCTGCAAGAAACTCTCTATTTTAAGTTCTTGGAGCCAAGCTACTATAAAAAAAATACACTTCAAGGTTGTGATGGCAGTCTATAAGGTCTGGAATATTGTTCATAGGATATCTATCCCGGGGATTTGTTTTTATACACCTATTAACTCAACGCTTGTATTACCTGCTATATTTTGGGAGTTGCGGATGGAGGGTTAATGGAATAAGGTTATTAGGATACTTATGAGGGTGGAATACTTCTGTCATTTTTAGACTTGGCTGACCAATATAGTCTGCAAAAAAATGGCTTTAAGTTTTTGCAAATTCGGGATTATCTGTGGAAACATCACAAATCGGCTCGGATGGAAATTAGTCTATTTGTGGAGGCAATTAAACGAGGGGCGAAATTTGGCGTAATGTATGGTATTTTGATGGACACTCAGCAGGATGATTTGGAAGTCCAAGACCAGAAATGGAGTATACGTCTAGGACAGAACTGTGTTTACATGCAGCAATCATTTGATACTGCGGGGAAAATCTTGCTGTCAGCCAGCCTGAAAGCCCAACACTTTAAGTCACTCTTTAACCTTTATTACACACAGGTGAGGATGATGAAATGGGGGAGTTCAAACGATTGGAAATGTTTTAGATGCGCTTCAGAGATGGCAGATATTATGCATATCTTTTTTGATTGCACAGACTTAATGCAATGGCGGGGACACATTGAGGTGTTTCTGACTGAAATCACAGGGGTTGATGTCCATATAACAGCAGATAATGCTAACAGGGGTTGGTGACGCCATCAAACAGGGCCAACCAAGCTATCCATTTAGATATCTTATATTTATAGCTGTGGCAGTAGCACAGCTCTGTGTTGCGTCAGCCTGGCTGCAGCAGGATGCCACATCGTTTGAAATGTGGCGGGCTAAATTCTATAATATTTACAATTTGGAATATAGCCTCTATTGTTTGAAATCACGGAAAAGGCAAAAAATAGGGATTCTAATACAGGAGCCTATGATACAGCATATGAGCTGAGATGGCCAAGTTGTAATTCTTTCGTATACTATGTTATTTTGCTGTGCATCCCTTTTTTTATTTTTTATTAGTTGACGCCCTGCACATTGTCAAACTGACGTGTTGTTTATGAGTGTGTAATAATTGTTGATTGTTACTTGCTTTGGATTGAATCGAATAAAAAATAAAGTGGAGGGTGATATCCTTCCCACCAGGCTTCCTTTTGACGAAATCTGTGCCGGGTGCAGGTACAAATTTGTGGCCTAACATGGTATCCGCAAGACTGACTGTTTACAAGAAAAGCTATCAGATGTTCTTTTGTTTGTTTTGTCTTTCGTCTTGCAAGGCCTTGCAGTGGCCATTATTGGAGGTTATTTGTCGGCCCGTTCAGCCTTTTTGAGTATACCGTACCAATTGTCCTTTTTTAAATTACCTGTTATGATGAGCTTTATTAAAGGTCTGACACATGTACAGTTTGTAATACCACAGTGTGACTTTAACTTGGTCTAGATGTTTCACAAGTACTCACTTTAGGTCGATATCGGCCTTAAAAACCAGAGTTTCATTGCGATTATTTCAGTTTGTCGTGTCAGTGAATTTCAGGCACAAATGGTGCAACAACCCTATACCACTTTTTCCAGGATAAATTGGTGCTGAGGACTAGAGTGGCCTACTTACCTTAAGTTGTGACACCTTAGAACATTGAGGAGTCCATCGCCAGACCAATGTGTTTTGCTCCAACCTTCACTCTTCGAAAGAGGAAGAGTGGCTTCATTGGCTGAACCCCAAAAGTGCTTGCCTTTATATTGACTGGGCCAAAGAACAATGTGGACGGTCCTCTTTAGTGGGGTTATTAAGGGCAAAGAGCGGGATCCACTCAACAGAGCTTCTGCCTTGGAGATGTACTGCTTCTAAGGCGAGGAATCTGTGGTTATAAGTATCAATTAGAAGATTTACGTACCTTCTGTAACACATATTCACTTTATGGTGAATACTCTATCTAATATTAGATCTCTCGCTGCCCAGCCATCTCCCAGTTGTGTCTCTTTTGAACATCTAAAAATGTCCTGAGTGAGGAATTAGCTCATTGGTACCAACAGTTTTTCACACACCACGCCTGGAAAAGGGAAAAGACAAAAATATGACGTCCGTGCGCACTTATATGCATCTCGGCTCTGTCAATTTTAGGGCGCTGTGGAGCTGCACAGCACCATGTAGCGGCATGCAGAAGAATTGCTGACGGAAAGAAAAGTTTCCAGATCCACTCTGAAGTCTAGGTTGTATTGTAAGGGACGAATCTGTGATTGAATAGAGTATCCACCATAAAGAGCTTTTCCTAAAGAAAGTAACTTTTTTTTTATGTAGCAGGATTCTCTGTTCTCAGTACATTGAGTGGTGTTAGCCAGAAATTGATAAATACTGGAACCATATTTTGTGGGTCGATCTGCCATTTCTGGGATCTGCTTTTGAGGAACATAGACTGTATCCTTTCTTTTTTTTTAATGCAAACCCAACTCATGAATGGATGGGGTACACAAGTTGATTTACTGCCCTACAGCTGAAGCAATCATTCCCGCAAAAATGCAGTTCCTACTTATTAATTGAAGGATGGCCAGTCAGATTAGCTGCAACTAGCTCGTTTTAGCCACTGTTGTTGGCTTCTCTTTACGAATCAGAATTGGCCCTCTTGTTTGAACTGATCTGGCTGCAAAGGGGTAAATTAGGATGGATGAAATATCTAAAGGTAAAGATGGTCGGTCATGGCATTACATGCGCCTTTGAAAGTCTGGAATGTAAGTCTAAAAGTAATTTGAAATTCATCTCAATAGTAAAATTCATTATGGTGAGTAGGGCCATTCAGATAAAAGTATTCTCATATCCTTAATTGCCGATTTAGTATCCACTTTTTTGCTGGTGATGGAACTAGATACCCTTTTTTAAAACACTGAATACAGGAGTTAAGTAACTTGCTTTAATACTGTCTACACTTATGATACTCTGTGTGTGATTTTAAGGTTACTGTGCACTTTGTTACTCGGTTTTTGCTTTGCTCCTGATAAGGGAATCCTGTTCATGAACTGTGAGCTGAATTTTCAGCGCTTCATTCATTAAATGTAGGAACAATTGGTGCAGTCTTTTGAGCGGATGCCTACTTCTCTCACATCTTCAAAAACTACTGTTTGAATGTGTCAGAATAAAACACAAATAGCCACAATTTACCAACATTTTTATAAGCAGCATCACCACCAGTAAAGGATATCAACTCGCACATTTGTTTTTACATACACTTAATCTCAATAAAAAAGAAACAGGCTTTAAAAAAAATTCTACTATCGCTACGGAATGTTAACAAGTAGTAGATGGAACCAAAGAAGTTCTGGTTTGACCCCCTTGGTGGGGGTCCCATCATTGCTTGCTTTTCCCTTGTTGCTGTTTTCAACAAAGTTTCACTTTCTTGTGCCTTCCGCAATGGAATCGACCCTTTTTCACTTTTTCTAATAATCAAGTGCCATGAGCACGAAAGGGACCATGTGTGGAGTGGTGCCATTGCCTTCTGTCACCCATAGGAAAGCAGCTGAGATTTAATTTTAAAGGGAAAGGGAGTACCAACAATTTATGTCTGGCTTCACAGAAGATGATTTTGTCTGGAAAAGAACAGTCTTTGAGATTTTGGTCTTATCCGCCTAGACTATGGTGATGAACATGGATAGCACCCTTACACTGAAGCTTTGTGGTACTTGTGGTACTTGTTGGCTTTCTTGCTATTGATTGGCAGCATCTGCAATATAGGGCGAAACATCTGTGGTTGCTACAGGATAGGTGGTGGGTTCAGATGATTGTGGGGTATAACTTCTTACTACAATCTAGCCAGTTTTCTGTTTTTCTCTACTTGCTCTATCAATACTGAGAAAGGTCATTGGTATTATTGATAAAACCAAAAAGGTGTGGGGAGTTTGTGGATGTTTGAGGTACATACCGTATTTTCCGGCGTATAAGACGACCCCCTACTTTTATTGACAAAATGTAGGTTTCATGCTATATTCGCCGTATAAGACTACCCCCACTTCCTAACGTCCTACAGTCCCTCTTTCTATCTCCATGGACTGAGGAGATCATGTGGTACTGACGCTCCTCTCCTTCCGATAAGCGTAAGAATTATGGAAGGAGAGAGAGATCAGCACATGTGGAGGAGCGCCTCGTCTGCCTGGGGATGTGCTGCTTCAGTCTAGGTAGGGCTCACGGCGCCATTTGTTTGCTTTTGATACTTGCGCAGTGTTTGAGTTGCCTCTGGCTGGCGACGGGCTGATATCGTAACTGTACCGGTAATTTATTTTCAAGACCGCTTTCAGTGCCTGGTGACGGGCTGATATCGTAACTGTAATTTATTTTCAAGACCGCTTTCAGTGCCTGGCGACGGGCTGATATCGTGTTGTTGCACAGTGCCACCATCGCCTACGTTCTTCGTTGTTGTGCTGGAGTTCCCTAAGCGCCACCATTTTCAATTGAGAAGCGGTCTGACACCTTCGGGTGAAGTCCGCGCTATGTGAAACAAACCGTCAATTTTGGTACCCGGCGTATAAGACGACCCCCACTTTCCAGAAAATTTTAAGGGGTTAAAAAGTCGTCTTATACGCCGGAAAATACGGTACATTTTTTTTTTACCTCTTTAGTAGATCCATGGCTTATTTTTCCACACTTGCTGTATCATGACTAAAGAACTGCGAAAGACAAAGGGAACCTTGTAAAGATAACCCTCATTTTATGCTGGTTTCTCTATTTAAGCATCAACTGCATTTTGAGGTAAACATGTGGATATGGTGTGCTGAGGGTTATAGGAATACATTGGAATCAATTTTCCATAGTTTTAGGTCCATTGGCTGAAGGGTTTGAAAGTGTATGTATTTGCGGCGGAACAAGGTGTGACTGCTCCAAAAGTTTCTGACCATTGCTTACTGCAACAAGACATGGTGGAACTGAGAGGAAACTGGTCATCTGCATTTGGTGTCTGGGGAAAGGGAATGCAAATTTGGAGTTATAAGAATTCTTGTTGACCTCTGTGCTTTATCATTGTCTCTTTGGGTCTTTTGCATTTAAGGTAAAGGGACCGGTTTACCTTTCTCTGTCGCGTTCGTTTCTGCTGCTTCGTGCTACCTTTGCAGCCCTTACGAAATAAATAAAATTACACAAATCTGTACTACTTTGCTGTGCAGAGGATTTTTTCTTTTAAACATTGATCCCTTGGTTGCTTCTCATAGTTACCTGTTTTTCTCTAATAACTCCAGGATGAACTGCTGCTGTGCCTTTGGTCAAATGATCTCGACCAATAGACTTTGCAAATCCAATAAATGAGTGATATCTGGACAGCTTCCCTCTGAATGAATTAAGTGAGAAACTACATGATTGTCTCACCCCTCGTAAGGTGAATGAATCTAGGCTGCTTCCTTTTGTGACTGAGCCATGGCACCTCTTTGATGTGTGAATTCTGGGAGCCCTACCATTTGGTAGTTAATCAGTTGAATGAATGAGACCCTCCAACCTGTGAGTTAATCAAGTTCTCCATCTGTGCTTAGTAAACCTGGTCTCCCTTTTGTGCATGAATGCGACCTCCTCCCCGAACCCCCAAACTTTTAGCAAATAAGAAACTCTACCAATAGCAAACTGCATCTGTTGTAAGCAAAAGTGGCCATTCCATTGATGCGGAAATGACTGATGCTCCTCATTATCTCAGTGACAACCTCCAACTTGGAGTATATATTTGGACACTCTCGTGAATCGCTCATTCCCAAGTGTGACGCTTCTTCCTGTGTGAGTCGGAGACATGCGTCCCTATAGTAAATAATAGATCACCCCATGAGATGAGACCCCAGCTATTTGTGATGGACAAGGCAACGGCAGCTGCATGTAACCATGTTCTTCACACAGTACACAGCATACAGTAATATGTGTTCTTGTAAACATTGAGTTGCTTGTAAACATCACATCACACAAGACAGCACAGTTATCCTTGGAGCGAAGAAGCCAAGCTTTGTACTTACAGCTGCCATTTTATCTCTTAGGCATTTACACCAGTGTCCGCGTGAATACCAGGTACACACCCATTCTGCCAAAATGCGCTAGGACGTCTGCTAACGTGACTTCCATGCCCATCTGGCCCTGTGTGACCGCGCCATGCCCCTCCAGTCCCCATAGGAGTCCTCTATGCCCATGCAACTTGCAATGTGAATGCACCAGGGACTTATTTCTCAGTAGCCGTCTGCCCACAGTTTAACTCTAACGTTTTGTTGTAGTGATAAGCTTTTAAATGCCAGCTTGACAACAAATCCTAACCACAGTGTTCGGCGAAGACCGAAGCTTGTACAATCTGCGTCTTTGGATTTTCAGTATCTACCACGCACAAATAGCACACGGAGGTAAGGCAGCCCTGGCGTGAGTATGTACTATGGAGAACAGCTGATATGTAATGTGGCCTACTGCTGGTAGGCTGCTCTTCGCTGTCTGTATGTTCGGCTTGGAAACAAGGGCCCTTGTTGGTGGATGCGCCCATCTGCAGTATGCTGATGGGTTAATACAACCATACAATGGTGGGTAAAGCTAATAGTGTGCTAGGGCAGGGTTTCTCCGACGTAGGTGAAGGAAGCTCGGGTCCACGCCATAGATTCAGGATAACTACTATGTAATTAAATTCCATTTAGAGTCACTGTGTACATTAAACTCATTGAAAATCTGGCATAGATCAGGCCATCCTAGACCTATGTTGAATAAACCTCTGCTGGAATGTAACTGGTCAATTTCCACAGGTAGCCTGAGGCCCTACTGCAAGTTAACGTTTACTCTACGCTCGCATTGGAATTCCCCCTATGAGCTGAAGTTTCATTGGTTGAAGGCCTTGTGTCCCTTGCCTGATTGGTAAACACCAAGAATGGCAAGTGCTGATTTGTTAATTTCCAGTTTTTCTTTAGGCCAATGGGAATGTTTTGTGCAAGCCTTGCTATGTGCAGAGATGTGATCTCCCTGCACTGATTTAACCCTTCTGCTCTGGTTTAACATTAAACGTCCATTTAGCGGCATTCTATGCGGTGTCAAAGTGATGAGATTTTTTTTTTTCTGTATTCGATTAGGTAAGAGCTCCACACCTTAATGTCTTAGAGGGGCTCTCCTTCGCATTGGTACCATAGCAATTTGCTGGGATCAGCCCAGGCGGTAGTCCAGAGTGTCCTTCTCCATGTAGTCTGTCCAGGTAGAGGAGGGCATGCTGCGATACGGGTCCAGCAGAATCCGGAAGCAGCGGACGATCAAGAGCACTAAGAAGATAAAGAGAAAGAAGACAAAAACGAAGGCCGCTTTCTGCTCCAGGGTCAAGGAAGTGACGTGCAGCACCGCCCCCGGCGTTGACAATGTGGTGCTGAGGAGGTCTCCCGTCATGGCAGCTACTTGGGTTGCGTCTCCCAGATGAACGCGCGTGCACCTGGAAATGCAAAGTGTCATTAGTAATGCAAAATAAAATGGAGACCAAGGCTTTCAGTAGAACGAGAAGAGAAGGGACCAGAAAGTGCACTAAAATAATAATCAATTGTGGGTATGGCCCAAGAACAGGGGAGCGGCTCATGCAAGTATGTGCGTGGTGGATAAATGTAATCTGTCTGGAAAATTAACAACTAAATATAACATTCTTATGCTGCTAGCTTAGCTGAATAGAGTAAAGGAAAATATTTATGTACAACATATACCTATAGACCACTAAAATCACCATCGCCGAAAAAGCACTGCAACACCTCATCAGGGGTAACGAGCGCTATATAAATGCAAACCTTTTTACCTCTTCTACCCCGTCACTATCCTTCTCAATCCAAATAACTGACTAACATATTGACCACTCAAATTACTTTCATATTTTCACTATACTAATTCACCACTAATCCTTTATGGGTTCCTGAGGCTTTGGCGCCTCATCAGGAGTAGTAAGCGCTATATAAATGCAATTATAATACAATATATATATATATATATATATATCTATCTCCATCCTACTGGCGGTCGCCAGTAGGTATATATAGTTAGGACCTAGTTTCCATAGGAAATCCACAACATTCTATTGGGAATAACTTTGGCGCCAGTTAATGAATGTACGCGATTTTCTCAAAGAAGATGGCTTGTTGCGCTCCGCTCCTTCCCTGAAAGTTTCGGGGAGATTCGTCAAGTGGGGGCCGAGAAAAAAGGGGGGTCCCAAAACGTGTTTTCCCCATGTTATTTTCCATAGGACGATTAGACACGGCTACAGCCCGAACCGCTGAACGGAATTACACCAAACTTGGCAAATTGGTAGGGGCTGGTACGCAGTAGGGCTTTTCCCATATTTGGTGAAAATCGCTCCAGTGTTTTTTATGAAAATTAACTTTAAAAAAAATATATATCTATATGAACGCTTCGAGCGCTTTGGGTACGCTAAACCGGTAAGCGCACCCGGCACGCCACAGAAGTGCGCGAGCGGAAAGCTGATTGGCTCTCGGATGTCTGTGAACATGCCAAATGGTCCAGAGAGTCCGCCATCTTGTGTCTCGGTAGAACCGAGACACAAGAGGTGAGAAACAAAAGGGGAAACTTTAAAAGGGCGCAGGGTAGAGACCCCCTGACACCCTAGGTTTTCTCAGGGGGGCCTAGGAGGACCCCGAAGGGGAAAAAAGCTATTTTTTTTTTTTAATTTCGCGAAGTAACGCTCAGGGCGCGTTTACATGTACTCGTACATGTGCATTTAGCCGTACGCGTACCCTGAGCGTACCACAGCCGAAAACCGTGAAAAAGGGGGTCTCAAAACGTGTTTTTACCCATGCAATTTTCCATAGGACATCTAGCCCTTCTCAGGGGGTCCCAGAAGAACCCCAAGGGCCAGCAAAAAAAAAGTTTCGAAAACGCGTACTTTTGGGACCCCCTGAGAAGGGCTAGGGGGTGAGGGGGTCTCTACCCATCCCCATTTTTGCGTTTTCCACTCTTGTTTTGAGCTCTCTTCTGCCTCAGTTCTCCTGAGAAACAAGATGGTGGCCAACACTTCTTGGTTTGGACAGTTTGGAATGTTGACAGACGACTGCCAGCCAATCAGGAATACGCGCAGACCTTTCCGAGCATGGGCTGCATTGATTGGCTGTGAACACTCCAAACCAGGAAGTTTGGGCAGCCATCTTGTGCTCGGTACACCGAGGCACAAAAGAAGCAGAAAAACAAATGTGTAGAATACAAAAGGGGGGCAGGGTAGAAACACCCTCACCCCCTAGGGCTGCTCAGGTGGTCCCACAAGGATATTAACATATTTAAACGTTATCCGCTAATAGAATTAGCATTTAGAAAACCTTGGAAAATGTTTGAAAAAAAACATAGGTTTCACGCCTGATATAGTTAGGAATTAGCATTTAAAAAACCTTGCAAATTCACTGAAAAAAACCATAGGTTTCAGGCCTTATATACTTAGGAATTAGCATTTAAAAAACCTTGCAAATTCACTGAAAAAAACATAGGTTTCAGGCCTTATATAGTTAGGAATTAGCATTTAGAAAACCTTTGAAATTCACTGAAAAAAACATAGGTTGCAGGCCTTATATAGTTAGGAATTAGCATTTTTTTAAAACATTGAAATTGCTCCTATATAGTTAGTTGTACTAACTATATTTCGCGCACCCGCAATCCACTGCTGATGATGTCACATATTACATCATTCACGACATGGTCAGTGACATTACTGATGACATCTCAAATGACATCAATGATGACATCACTGATGACATCATCCACATGACAATCACATACACCTTTTCATACACTAGTAAAATCTTTCATTACTCTTTGTAAAATACAGAGTATCATATTTGAATCCATTGTCACAGCAATACAAGTATTTAAAAACCCACTCATTGATTCCTATATGTATACACACATCTAATCACTTACCTGTAGATTCACTCATACATGCTGTCAATGAACAATAGAACACTATCAAAAATACTTATACACCTATACCGACATTACACACCAGCACACAACCTATTCACATATGAAGTTATCCTACTCACTTATGCAAACAATGGATCATACTTACATACTTACTTAGCTACACACTTATACAAACACCACTTCATCTATTCATTTATATAGTAAGTCATATTTAGTATATTATAAAATCATTATTACAAGTATACAGTTATCCATACAGTCACTCACACAATCATTGAGTCATATGTATACTTATTTATATACAACTGACACATACACTGCCTTTTATTTTTCTAGTTTGTTGGACATGTACCATTGAGAAATATATTTGCTCATCACCACACCCATAAAGATATTCATTCACCCAAACAACTGTTAGAACATGTAGTTTTAACTTCATATATCTACTGAATCAACTATTCACACATCTTTGGGCAGTCACACACCCTCCACCGAACTACACACACATTCACTCTCCCATACAAATACTCAATTAACTAATCAATAACTAACATAGACTTTCACATAGCTAGTAACCAACTGGAGAACCAGTTTACACAACTGACAAAGTGATACAGATATTCACACAGTTTAGTCACTATCCACTATATTTAGTGAGACACTATAAATTGTTAAAGTCCTCCATCCAAATATTTATTTTTATATATCCACTCATACTTCAATGCAAATTACTATATATATAATGCATATTTAAATATCGAAGCAAACCACATTCACTGGATGATGTCATCAGTGATGTCATCATTGATGTCATTTGTGATGTCATCAGTGATGTCACTGACCATGTCATGAATTATGTAATATGTGACATCACCAGCAGTGGATTGCGGGTGCGCGAAATATAGTTAGTACAACTAACTATATAGGAGCAATTTCACTGGTTTTAAAAAAATGCTAATTCCTAACTATATAAGGCTTGAAACCTATGTTTTTTTCAGTGAATATATATATATATATATATATATATATATATTGTAAATAAAAAATTGTAAATTTATACTTGTATAGCGCACTACTCACCCGCAAGGGTCTTAAGGCGCTTGTACGAATACCGCTGTGGAACCCATCCTGGCTTTCCCTGTGAGGCATCCACTCCTGGGCACCCCCAAGGTGGAGGCCAGGCATCCTTAGCGTTGTGGGGGCCGTTGTGGAGAGTTAGCAAGTTATTGCCCAGAGTTGCAGAGTGGGACTCCGTGATTGGAATAGGCACCGAGGCGAGAATTATCTCGCCACACTTCAATGGGGAAAAAATTTACGGTAGCATTATAGTAAGGTTACATTTTCGTCATTCGATAATTCGATAACGTTTTAAATGCAAAAAACACTGAAATTCACAATTATAATTTACTGAGCTAACTATGTGTGCCTCCACCATGCTCTGCTTAAGATTTCCTATAGCACATCAATCATAACATGTTCAATAACATCACTGATGACTTGCCGACATGTCTCGTTGATTACCCACAAGAGGTTTGCTATCTGTAAAACATTTGTTATGGTTCGAAGGTTGTACGTAGAAGGTGCTTACTCTCCCCAGGGGTCTCGAGTGTCTGAAGGGACTGGTCTCTGCATGAAAAGGTGTGTATAGGCGGGAACACTCTATGCCGCAGATAGTTCTTCTCCCATGTGTGCTTGATTGCCCACAAAAGGTCAGCTATGAAAAGCACTTCACTAGGCAAAAGTTTGTCTGCAGCACAGGTGTGCCCACTTGTGTCTGGATGACTGCGCACATAAGTTTGGCCATCCACGCAGTGTTTAGGACAGTATGAACCATGTGTGTATGAGGACCTTAGTTCACCAAAGAGCTTGTGTGTGAGTGGTATTTTATGGTATACATGATTCTGAGCCATTTAGTATTTAATTTCATATCTGAAATCCTGCACAAATTTATAGGGTTATTTGAATAGAAATTTGTACACTGGAACTGCACTGGCTCCAATGGGACATGACAACGTTAAATAAAAAAGTAAAATATTTTTTACCCCATAGGCACTCCCTCTGGCTTCACCCCATAAGGCTTTGGGGGTCATATGCAAAGGAGCAGGTGAATGTAGGACATTGTTCTGCATTCTGTCCATCAATTGTTCTTTTTGCATTTGTCATTCCGAATGGGACGGGTATGCCCAGACGTGGGACCCGTGCTCTCCATGTCACTGGAGTCCAGCTATCCTAGCTGATGAGGGCTGAAAGCCCAAAAACGGTCCTAGGATGCTTGTTTTCAGTCCAGGGAGGACCTGGCCTGGCAGTTCGGGCTGGACTGTTCCCATTGGGTGCAGGGTCAAGACTGATTTGCATATGGCTGGGTCCAAACTGGAATGGCATGGTGAGCAAAAAAACTATGGATTTAGGCCCAGATCTCTGAACTGGGGTGAGACCTCCGACTTCGGTCCCAGGATTGCACTCTCCCCTGCAGCTCCGTTGTGCTCTGCGTCACCATGCAGCCCCACCATTGCAGGGTTCAAGACTACCCTGATCTGGTCTTTTTTCATTTTTTCGCTTTGTGCCTCCTAATTGCTTTATATTGTGCCTCACTGTTGGTTAATTTCTTGTATTGTGCCTCACTGTTGTTTGGTTTATTTTTTCCACTTTTACCTGCGTTTTCCCCCCGTTTGCCCCACGTTCCTGCCGCCGCATTGTCCAGTGACCCTACCCCCTGACCGAACCGTTCCCGCCTCCCAGCTGCACGTCCCTCCCCCCTCCTCTACATAATGGTGGCTGCTGTGGGGGGACGTGAGTGAGACCTCCGACTTCAGTCCCAGGATCGCACACTCCCCTGCAGCTCCGCTGTGCTCTGCATCCCCTGGCAGCCCCACCGTTGCAGGGTTCAAGACTACCCTGATCTGGTCTTTTTTCATTTTTCACTCTGTGCCTCTTAATTGCTTTATATTGTGCCTTACTGTTGGTTCCTTTCTTGTATTGTGCCACTGTTATTTTTTTTCCCCCTTTTCCCTGTGTTTCCCCCCTGTTTGCCTCATGCCACCGCCACCGCATTGTCCTATGACCCCTTCCCCTGACCGCCCTGCTCCTGCCTCCCAGCTGCACGTCCCTCCCCCCTCCCCTACATAATGGCAAGCCTGTTCCCGACCGCGGACAACGCTAGGAACCCTGGATCTTTGGGTCCCCGCCGATACGACTCCACGCACTCAACCCCGGAAGACACAACGAATGAGAGAAAGATCCTTGCCCATCACCAGCCATTGACAGTTCTTGTGCAGACTCTGCCGCAGATCCTTCACCGTCGACAAAACAACCCCTACCGCCAAAGGCAAGGATGATGCACGCACTGCCGAAACCCTAACTTGCACTCTCCTCAACATGCGCTCCCTCCACCGACACGCCATAGAGATCTGGGACTTGATCAACACCTTCTCGCCCAACGTCTCTTTCTTCACAGAAACTTGGACCAACTCCAACTCCGGCCCGACCTCGCCATTGCCATCCCCGACGGCTACAAGATCTAGAGAAAGGATGGACCCCACTGCCCAGGAGGAGGACTCTCCATCGCACACAAGAACCCCCCTCTGACTATCCACATCCAGCACGAGTGACCCCCACTCCAACACCAAACACCTCCACTTCCAGAATCAGACCAACCCCAGGACCACCCTACGCAGCCCACCCTAAACAGCACCCTCATCTACATACCACCGGGACATCGCACCCAGTCCACAACTACCATCAACGAACTCACAGCCCCCCACGCCATCACTTCCAAGGACTACATCCTACTCGGGGACCTGAATTTCGACCTCGACAACCGCGACGACCCAGACTCCACCACTCTCCTCGCCAACCTCGGACTGAAGCAACTGGTCAACACACCCACGGACAAAGCTGGACACCCTCGACCCTATCTTCGCGGGTGGGACAAACATCCGCTTCAGCCACACCACCCAGCCCCTCTGAACGGACCACCACTGCATCCATTTCACCTTCAACACCAAAACCGCACCCAAGCATCCCCAGCGCCCGCCACGAAGGAACTGGAGCAAGGTCTCTGAGGAACACCTCAACGCCACCCTCCTCCAAACCCCACCAGTGCCTCTACCGACACCAACTCCACAGCCAGGGAATTCCACCGTTGGATCTCCTGCTGCGCCGTCAAACTTGCACCCCTCTGCCGCCCCGCTCCGCGAAACAATGCCCCATGACAGCCGCCTGGTTCACCACAGAACCACAAGAAGCCAGACGCTTCTGCAGACGCCTAGAGAAAACTTGGCGAAACCAGAAAAGCACAAAACAATCACAGGAGCCCCCTTAAGGACTACCACCGGCGCATAAGAGACACCAAACAGACCTTCATTAGAGACAAAGCCTAGACCAACGTGACAGAACTGTTCAGTCATGCAGCAGTTCGCAAACCCCCCCCCGCCACGAAGCCACATACTTCACACCTTCCAAACAACTCTGCCACAAGCTCAGCTCCTACTTCCATCTGAAGATCAAGGTCCTCTACAACATCTTCAATGAATAGATGCCGGACACCGAAAAGCCCCCCCCACCCCCCCTCGCCGCCGATAAGCCATTCATCATGACCTGGAATCTCGCCACCATAGAACACATCACCGCGACCATGAAGAAACCCGACTCAGGAGCCCCAACGACTCCTGCCCATCGCACCCAAACTAGGACGGACCATCAACGCCTCCTTCAGATCTGGCATCTTCCCAGACGACTGGAAGAAGGCGGAGATTAAACCCCTCCTGAAGAAACCAATGGCCGACCCAACGGACCTGAAGAACTACCGGCCGATCTCTCTCCTCCCCTTCACTGCCAAAGTCACTGAGAGACTCGTAAACACCCAACTGACCACCTTCATCGAAGAGAACTCCATCCTGGATGCCTCCCATTCTGGATTCCGCAGCAACCACAGCACCAAGACCGTCCTCCTCGCCACAACTGACGACATCCGCAAGCTACTCTACCAGGGACACACTGCGGCCGTCATCCTTCTGGACCTCTTTGCAGCCTTCAACACCGTTTCCCTTCACACACTCGCAGCCAGATTTCACGACACGGGGATACAAGGAACCACCCTTGACTGGATAGAATCCTTCCTCTCCGGCCGAACCCAGAGGATCAGACTCTCTCCCTCCCTTCCTCTCCGAACCCACCGATATCATCTGCGGAGTACCCAAAGGATCGTGGCTCAGCCCCACTCTCTTCAACATCTACATTGCACCCCTCGCCGCCATCTTCAGACAGCATGGGCTCAGCATTGTATCCTACGCCGACGACAGCCAGCTCATCCTCTCACTCACGAAGAAGCCCGAAGACACCAGACTCTGTTTTCAGGAAGGAATGAATAATGTGGCAACCTGGATGAGAGACAGCTGTTTGAATCTAAACTCTGAGAAGATCAAGGTCCCCATCCTCGGACCCTGCACCTCTGCCTGGGACAACACATGGTGGTCCGCCGCCCTTGGGAGCCCACCCATCCCCACAGACAATGCAGAAAACCTCTGCATCATCCTCAACTCCTCCCTCTGAATGAAATGCCAGATCAACGCCGTCGCCTCCACCAGTTTCAACTACCTACCCATCCTCCGCAAGATTTTCAAATGGATCCCCCCAACTGCAGAAGAACAGTCACCCACATACTCATAACCAGCAGACTGGACTACGGCAACGCCTTTTATGCCGGTATCAACAGAACCCATCTACAAAAACTCAAACCCATCCAGAACTCTGCAGCCAGACTCATCCTCTGGACACCACGTCACGAACACATGACCCAACACCTATGAGACCACCACTGGCTCCCCGTTTAGAAGAGGGTCACCTACAATTTCCTCATCCATGCCTACAAATCACTCAACATCGGACCCAAAAACCTTAACAATAGATTTTCCTTTCACGCACCCAAGAGGAACCTTGGCAGAGGTCCCCCACATCCGCAGAAACAGAACAGGAACCTGGAACAAGCTCCCTGTGAACATCAGATGCTCCCTGACCCTGCACGTGTTCAGGAAGGACCTCAAGACCTGGCTCTTCGACTGATCCGAAGCTACCCCCCCACCAGCGCCTTGAGACCCACACGGATGAGTAGCGTGCTATATATATATATAACCCTGATTGATTGAATCTATGACATTGTTCTGCATTCTGTCCATCAATTGCTCTTTTTGCATTTGACACCCCGAGTGGGGCGGGTATTCCCAGACGTGGGTCCCTTGTTCTCCATGCCACTGGAGTGAAGCTATCCTGGCTGATGAGGGCTGAAAGCCCAAAACCTGTCCTAGCATGCTTGTTTCCAGCCCAGGGAGGACCTGGCCTGACCGTTCGGGCTGGACTGTTCCCATTTGGCGCAGGATTGATTTGCATATGGTCGGGTCCAAACTGGAATGGCATGGTGGGAAAAAAACGATGGATTTAGGACCAGATCTCTGTATTGGGGTGAATGTATGCCATTGTTCTGCATTTTGTCCATCAATTGTTCTTTTTTTAATTTCTTACTGAGTGGGCCCCTCCAGCGGGAGCAAGTGTATAATCCAGTGTAGAAAAAACTTTGAGAGCCCGAACAATAAGAATATTCCCTTGCTCCCAGACGTTTGGGATGCGAGAGGTCAACCAATCCTAAAGTGTCTACAAAGAAAGCCAGGGGCGTCTCCCTCCCAGCTACCCTGACTGAGCAGCGGTCCAGAGAAGGGTCGAGAACATTGTTAAGATAGTCTCTCACAACATGTAGAGATGAGTTTGCTTCCTGGAGCATACCCGCCACCTTGTCCATAGTGCATTTTTGGAGTCTGGGGGGGGGGCATACTCTGTGATAAGGGTGATACTTCTACGTACCCATTGACCCTACACTGCAGCATATGTTCAATTCGGGTCTAGCCATTTTTTTTCTATGCGAAAAGGTGGTGTTTTCCTAGTCAGTATGGCTGACCCCCTGGGCACCTGAGGTTAAACCTGTATTTGCCAGTGTAACATAGGCTCCCCTACCCAGGACAGAGCAGTAAGTACCCGTCATGTGTGTTTCCTGAAGAAACTCCACATCTGCTTACAATCTCCTGAGGTAGGCGGCCTTCAGCCCTCATTTGATTTTGCTCCCCAGCCCATTAACGTTCCAGGTCAGAACGAAATAGGAAGAGTCATCGTGGTCTCCCAGCCCTTCCATTTGTGCGTCTCAACTGAGTTTGTAATCCAGTTTCCATCTCAAGCATGTGTCCATATGTTGCTAATGTGTGTGCCATGCGTCTACACTTTGTTCCCTTTTTCCCCAACAGAAAAACAGTAACAGCATCCCCCACCTCCCGACACAACCACCCACCTCCCCCTCCATCAACTGGACAACTGTGGTGCAGGTCAAACCAGAGAGATCTGTAGTCCACCCTCTCCTGACCTTTTCACCCACCCTAGTAAAGTATAGCCAACTATGATCGTAGGAGTGATTAACCCTCAAATGAAACTCACAGGCGAGGGCCAGCGATGCGAGGACCAGTGTGAAGTGAATAAAAAAAGGGAAAGGGAGGGAAAGAGTGAAGAAAGAAGGAAGAAAAAGGAGGGGAAGGGGGAGAAAGAGCAAAGACTGGATGGAAGGAAGAGGGTGAGAGTATGGACAAGCTGTGCACTTAGCGAGTGCTCTTTAGAAGGACAAAAAAAGAGTGGGTGAGAGGTGAAAGCTATTTGGTCTTATGCAGCACCTTCGGGCCTGTGTTTCCAGTCAGTGAGCAGCAACCCTTATGCGCTGCAACTTTTGTCTGGTGTAGGGGATCCCAGCGAAGGCCCCCATCCATGTTGTGAATTGCTGCCAATATCAGGTGCCTGTCATCCGAGTCTTAGATCTCTCTCTCTGACCGGTCCGGTGTGTTCAAGTCCCAGGCCGACCTCTGCCTGGTCGTTTTTGTGGTCACTGTCGGTTGACTTCCGCCCTCTGTTTCTGTGGAGTGACACGATTGGGATGGTCTACTCTCAGTAGGCAGGGGTGTCTTCCTCTGCCTCCTATTGGAAATGTCGACTCTATGACGTTTTCCACACCGAGGGGTCATCAGATGGTTTCTCTCTCCTCTGCCACAGTGGCTTACTTCATGCATTTTTGGGGCTTATGATGAAGGTCTCTCCTCTATTCAGGTCCATACCCCCTCGGTTCTGAAAGAAGTCTTTTCCATATAAAGCACCTTGAGTTTCGCAGGGAATAGAAGCATATATTGTAAATAGAGTGCCTGCAGCTTCGTCTTGACTGAATCAAAGGTACGTTGTCATTTTTGCACCTCCCTGGAGTAGGAAATATCATGATTTTGGAGTTCTCATAATAGACGTCTCCCAGCCTCCGTGCCTCACGGAGGATCATGTCGCGGTCATGATTAGTTAAGAAGCGGGCAATCACAGGCCTTGGTGAAGCATCCACCAGAGTTCTCATCGTCTGTGTGCAATGAGCTTGTTCTATCATCACAAAGCAGGTAGAGAAGTGCACCTCTGGCAGGTAGGTCTTCAGCCACTGTCCCAAGAAGTGACTCATGTCGGTGCCTTCCGCTGCTTCTTGGAAGCCCACAAAGCGCAGGTTGTTCCGTCTCGCAAGGTTTTCCACATCATTTACCCTCCAGCCCACCTCCTTCATTGTTACCTGTAAGCCGATGACCTCTTTGCGCAGGGTCTGCAACGTGTCCTCCAGATCTAAGATTCTATTTTAGGTATTTGTAATCGGTTCCACAACATTACGCAGATCCTGGTGGAGTAGTGTGACCTCGGAGCTTACCTCCCTGATGTGTCCCAAGAGAACCTCTTGAGCCTGAAGGAGTTCTGTATAGTTGGGCATGGCCAGTGCTCCGCTACCTCCCAGAGTTCCGAGGGGGGGGTTATGACCTTCCTGAATTTATCAAACTTCTCCTGTTTGTGGGGTCAAGGGTCTTTGGCCATGTCCTTCCTTTCTTCCCCTTCAGGCCGTGACAAGCTATGAGAGTGTGTCCTCCCATGCGCACCAACCTGGTGTTGTTTCCTCCACGCCGCCAGATTATTGGTAGAGGTAGGCCCTGGAAGCTAATTAGGGGAAGCCACCCGAGGCGTCCACTCTGGCAGGCCCTGCTCTGGTCCAGCGGGGCCAGCTTCAGCCCTTGTGTCTCTTACTCATCCACTCACCATGCCGCGGGCCTGGCTCTGTCTTCTGGCACCAACCAGGTGCACTCGATCTTCACCGGCGCTCGGTCTCCCACTTCTGGCAATGCAGGCCTCAGCGTGGCTCCTCGGATGAAAACTCACCTTGCCGTGGCCTAACTTCAAGGGTGCAACCAGTTCGGCCGCCCTTAACCTGCTTCTCTGATGCGGGCGCACCGTCCTCCTCCCCTCGCTCCGGCGTGACTTCTCTCCCCTTCAACGTTCCAGGCGATGAAGGGAGTCAGTTACCAGCCGCACCTCTCCTGAAAGAATCACCACCTGGACGTCGCAGCTCTCTGACCCTCATCCTCTTCCAGCAGCATTGCAGGCTTCAGTCCTTACTAGGCTTAACCACAGCGCACCTTGCAACGGACGCCACCTTCTGGTCTGCCATGTTGCAACTTGAGGGAGGTGGGCTGGATTTACTTTTCTTAACTCCACACCTGTGTACCTTGAAGATATTTGTATTGTCAAGGTCCATGTATGTGGAGTAAGGTATAGAAAATCTATACATATCACCTTTCGATATTTTGCCTCTCGATATTCTGTCTGCGATATTAGCATCTCTTGATATTCCGCAGTTGATATTCAGGGTCAACACTGCAACAAGAATGCATTCCATAGTCACCCAGTACATTATGACTGGCTAATACATTTTGGAGCCAGGGTATTGGGAACTCCCATCTCGCTGTGACCATGAAAATTATCATGGAATAGTCCTGTATGCGTAGTGCCTGCGCAAATGTTAGTGTATTGAGCCCAGGAATCTTTCGGGGGGAGTGGGGCGCAAGAGTGGGCATATGATGGACTCAATTTTAACCCAAGGAGATCCTCTTTAGCATAGGCCCACCCTGTCAATCTGGTCTGTAACCTCTTGATGGGCACAGATTACATATATTGTACATGCAGCATTTGACACATTGCGATAGGCACACATTTCCTCTCTGACATGTATGATGGCATTCCTATTGCTGTGCAGTGTGCAACATGGGAGTCATTCCATTCTCTCTAGTGCCTCTGACTTTACTTGGTGTCTCATGCACAGCACATGTGCAGGCGCGAGGCTCATACACTAAGATGACAGCCAACACGTGTAGCAAAAACAGAAAGAAATAAAGTGTTTTGGCGATACCATGCATGATGAGCGTATGTTGGGCTGGAGTCCATCAGGGAAGCCTTACACCCACCAGGCCCTGGCAGTCAGACATGCCTGCTGATCCCTTTCATTGTGTGCTGGTGTTTAGGAAAAGGTTTGTGTATCAGACTATCTTTATCCATGCAAAGCCTGCGCCTCACATGCAGGAGTTTACCTGCACTGTAGATCAAATACCCTTTATCCCTGCACAGCCTGCCATTCATATGCAGTTGACCTGCATTGTATATCAAATGCTCTTTAACCATGTAGCGCGTGCCTTCTGCCTCCAGTAATTGGGAACTGCAATTTAGTAACCCTCACATGCAGGTGTTGACGACTGCATTGTATATGGAATTCTGTCCCTCTTTGCAGTGCTGGCCCAAGCATGCCAGTTCTGCTGAACTGCATTGTATATGGAATGCCCTGTATCCTTGCTGAGCTGACCCCTCACATGCAGGTACTGGTGAACTGCATTGTATATGGGATGCCCTGTATCCTTGCTGAGCTGACCCCTCCCATGCAGGTGCTGGTGAACTGCATTGTATATGGGATGCCCTGTATCCTTGCTGAGCTGACCCCTCCCATGCAGGTGCTGGTGAACTGCATTGTATATGGAATGCCCTTCATCCTCGCAGAGCTGACCCCTTCCATGCAGGTGCTGGTCAACTGCATTGTATTTGGAATGTCCTGTATCCTCGCAGAGCTGACCCCTCACATGCAGGTGCTGCTGAACTGCATTGTATATGGATGCCCTTAATCCTTGCGGAGCTGATCCCTCACATGCTGGTGAACTGTAATTTTTTTTTTTAAACCTTTATTGCAGCATTCATAAAGTACAAGTATGGGCCTACAACCGCAGGGGCCGGCCGCTAAACAGAAGTAAAACCCGATTTATCATGATACAACACAGCTCCTCAGCCGACAACCCTGACGTCCGGCAGCAATTCAGGATGGATCTTGTATTAAAACGCATTGATAAATCACAGGATATAATAAAGGTTTCATTTTATATTATTTAAATGAGCGGATCAGGTGCCATACAATCTAACAATTGGATACGGGGGACAGGCCAAGGAAACAGGATATGCATTTAGAAACAGCCATTCGTGGGACTCTGGCGTTAAAGCGTATGAATCAAAATAAACAACAAAACAATATACGTTTTCGTGAACACCAGTTCTCAGGGCCTGCTCACCCAGAAGTTCGACTAACATAAGAAGCATAGGCAGTAAATTCCAGATCACAATGAAATCAAAATATGACACAAACCATACTGATCCTAAAGGAATAAAGGGAAGGAAGAAAAAGGCCATAGAAAATAAAAAAGCAAAAAAAAAAAAAACCTCCAACCCCCCACCCTGCACCCCTGCCGATGGCTATAGCCTAACCCCACTAGCAGCGTGCCTGTCGCCCCATTAACCTAAACCCTAAAGGAAGGAAGAAGAAGAATGGAGGAGGGCATAGTTGTACGATGTTCCCGACCCCTTGGCTCCCCCACCAAAAACAGACACTCCCTATCGCAAAAGATGGAAGTATAGCTACTCTTTCAAAAGACAATAGGGGGCACCGTGATACACCGCCCAGCCTCTTTAATCAAACAGATACAGTTCAAGCATCTATAACAGTAGTTCCAAACCACCCCGATTCAATTGACTTAACCTTGACCCTTTCGAACCAGCACACGAACCTTCAACAGAAAAACCCACGAGCACACAAACGAGTCATAGATGAGAGGGAAGTCATCGAAAATCAATCCATTACCACCTGTAGCTAGTAACTCCAAAAGAACTTCAAGCGCAGAAAGTTCCCCTCTCCTAACTTGACTGTTCCGATGTTGCTTGCCTCGGGATCGTAAAATCTCCAAAAAAGGGAAAGACAACCACAAGATGAGAGAAGAGTCTACAGCGCCAGTCTCCAGGGGGGGGAACGCCATTCGTTACCTCCAAAGTTAATGGTGATGAAAGGTACGGTAATACACTCACGGCCTCGGGGACACCATCTACCAGAGGGCCATCCGTTGGTTTCGATATTCGTTTCGATACTCGTTTCTTCACTGGGTCCTCGCACAAAGTCAAAATGGCCACGGCTTGAATAGCTGTGGATTGCTGGTTCAACCGTGGGGCAGGGTCTGGTACCTCGAGCAGAATCCCAGTTAGGCATGCATCCATTGTAGTGAATAACACATCCACTTGCGAGTGAACCGCCCAAAGTTCTGCCAATATGGACCTCAGCGTTAGCCCAGACGCCGCTCGATCCATGGTATCAAGTTCGGTACCAGTCACAATTAACTCCCCGGGTGAATCTGGCATTTTCGGGGGGAACGAACAGGATCACGAAAGGGCAAGCGTGGATGGCGACCCGTCGTTATCCACAGCCCCGTTAACCCGGTGCAACACTGCAGGCCGGGGTCCCGACCTGCCGAACCCCGGCAGGAATCTATACCGGGTCCGCGGGACGGAAATCCCCACCCACAGTCAGCAACAGCAGGTCACCTCTCTCTCAACACTGGGAAGGAAAAACGATTGCCACCAAATTCGGGCGTAGTCTAAGTGTCCACTACGGTTGACTGGACCCTGCCAGGGTCTTTCAGCCGATGTTGGTGAACTGCATTTTTTATGGAATGCCCTTGATCCTTGCGGAGCTGACCCCTCACATGCAGGTGCTGGTGAACTGCATTGTATATGGAATGCCCTTCATCCTTGCAGAGCTGACCCCTCACATGCTGGTGAACTGCATTGTATATGGAATGCCCTTAATCCTTGCAGAGCTGACCCCTCCCATGCAGGTGTGAACTGCATTGTATATGAAATGTCCTTCATCATCGCAGAGCTGACCCCTCCCATGCCGGTGCTGCTGAACTGCATTGTATATGGAATGCCCTTTACCCTCGCAGAGCTGACCCCTCACACGCCGGTGCTGGTGAACTGCATTGTATATGGAATGCCCTTAATCCTTGCAGAGCTGACCCCTCCCATGCAGGTGCTGGTGAACTGCATTGTATATGGAATGCCCTTCATCCTCACAGAGCTGACCCCTCCCATGCCGGTGCTGCTGAACTGCATTGTATATGGAATGCCCTTCATCCTTGCGGAGCTCACCCCTCCCATCCAATGCAGGTGCTGCTGAACTGCATTGTATATGGAATGCCCTTAATCCTTGCGGAGCTGACCCCTCCCATCCCATGCAGGTGCTGCTAAACTGCATTGTATATGGAATGCACTTAATCCTTGCGGAGCTGACCCCTCCCATGCAGGTGCTGCTGAACTGCATTGTATATGGAATGCCCTTCATCCTCGCAGAGCTGACCCCTCCCATGCAGGTGCTGCTGCACTGCATTGTATCAATCAATCAATCATAACACTTGTATAGCGCGCTACTCACCCGGAAGGGTCTCAAGGCGCTTGGGGGAAGGGGGCCGCTACTGCTCAAACAGCCAGGTCTTGAGTTGTCTCCTGAAGGCGAGGTGGTCCTGGGTCAGCCGAAGGTGGATGGGGAGGGAGTTCCATGTCTTGGCCGCCAGGTAGGAGAAGGATCTGCCTCCGGCGGTGGCTCATCGGATGCGTGGTACGGTGCCGAGGCTAGCGGATCGTAGCTGGCGGGTGGGCGGGTGGGCGTGTGGAAGGTCAGGCGGTCGTTGAGGTACTTGGGGACCAGGTTGTGGAGAGACTTGTGTACGTGGGTGAGGAGCCTGAACGTGATCCTCTTGTTGACGGGGAGCCAGTGCAGGTTCCTCAGGTGGCCGGAGATGTGGCTGCGTCGAGGAATGTCCAGGATGAGTCGGGCGGAGGCGTTTTGGATGCGTTGTAGTCTTGTCTGTAGCTTGGCTGTGGTTCTGGCGTAGAGGGTGTTTCCGTAGTCCAGCTGGCTGGTGACGAGGGCTTGGGTGACCGTCTTCCTGGTTTCGATCGGGATCCATCGGAAGATCTTGCGGAGCATGCGGAGGGTGTGAAAGCATGAAGAGGAGACGGCGTTGACTTGTCTGGTCATCGAGAGGGAGGAGTCCAGGATGAAGCCCAGGTTGTGTGTGTGGTTTGTCGGCTCGGGGGCGGTGCCCAGGGCTGGGGGTCACCAGGAGTCGTCCCAGGCGGAGGGTGATGGTCCAAGGATGAGGACTTCCGTCTTGTCTGAGTTCAGTTTCAAGCGGCTGTTCTTCATCCACTGGGCGACGTCTTTCATCCCTTCGTGGAGGCTGGTTCTGGTGGTGCCGGGGTCTCTGGTGAGGGAAAGGATCAGCTGAGTGTCGTCGGCGTAGGAGCTGATGTTGAGGTTGTGTTGGCGTACGATGGCTGCGAGAGGTCTCATGTAGACGTTGAAGAGTGTGGGGCCGAGTGATGATCCTTGCGGGACGCCGCAGATGACTTTGGTGGCCTCGGAACGAAACGGGGGGAGGCGGACTCTCTGTGGTCTTCCAGCGAGGAACGAGATGATCCACTGAAATGCCTTCTCTTGGATGCCGGTGTTACTGAGGCGTTGGACTAGGGTGCGGTGGCAGACAGTGTCGAACGCGGCGGAGAGGTCTAGGAGGATGAGTGCCTCTGTTTCCCCGTTGTCGAGAAGGGCTCGGATGTCGTCGGTGGCTGCGATGAGGGCGGTCTCGGTGCTGTGGTTGGCTCTGAAGCCGGACTGCGAGGGGTCGAGGGATCCATTCGTCTCAAAGAAGGCGGCAAGCTGTCTGTTGGCGATCTTCTCGATGACTTTTGCAGGAAAAGGGAGGAGCGAGATGGGGCGAATGTTTTTGAGGTCGGTGGGGTCCGCTGTTGGTTTCTTCAGTAGGGCGCTGAGCTCGGCATGCTTCCAGCTCTCCGGGAAGGTGGCGGTGTCGAAGGAGGTGTTGATGACGTCTCGGAGTTGGGGTGCGATGGTGGAGTCGGCCCTGTTGAAGACGTGGTGGGGGCAGGGGTCAGTCGGAGATCTGGAGTAGATGGTGTTCATCGTGCGGGCTGTGTCTTCGGTGGTCACTGCGGTCCAGGTGCGGAGGGTGGCGGTGGGGTGCGTTGGTTCGACGGTTGGGTGCGTGGATGTATATGGAATGCCCTTCATCCTCGCAGAGCTGACCCCTCCCATGCAGGTGCTGGTGAACTGCATTGTATATGGAGGCCCTTCATCCTAGCGGGGCTGACCCCTCCCATGCAGGTGCCGTTGAACTGCATTGTATTTGGAATGCTCTTAATCCTTGCGGAGCTGACCCCTCCCATGCAGGTGCTGCTGAACTGCATTGTATTTGGAATGCTCTTAATCCTTGCGGAGCTGACCCCTCCCATGCAGGTGCTGCTGAACTGCATTGTATATGAATGCCCTTTATCCTTGCGGAGCTGACCCCTCCCATGCAGGTGCTGCTGAACTGCATTGTATTTGGAATGCTCTTTATCCTTGCGGAGCTGACCCCTCCCATGCAGGTGCTGCTGAACTGCATTGTATTTGGAATGCCCTTCATCCTTACAGATCTAACCCCTCCCATGCAGGTGCTGCTGAACTGCATTGTATATGGAATGCCCTTCATCCTCGCAGAGCTGACCCCTCCCATGCAGGTGCTGCTGAACTGCATTGTATTTGGAATGCCCTTCATCCTTACAGATCTAACCCCTCCCATGCAGGTGCTGCTGAACTGCATTGTATATGGAATGCCCTTCATCCTTGCGGAGCTGACCCCTCCCATGCAGGTGCTGCTGAACTGCATTGTATTTGGAATGCCCTTCATCCTTGCAGAGCTGACCCCTCCCATGCAGGTGCTGCTGAACTGCATTGTATTTGGAATGCCCTTCATCCTTGCGGAGCTGACCCCTCACCAGCAGGTGAAGCTGAACTGCGTTACATACATACTGAATTGACATTTATCCTTCCAGAGCTGCATGCTGGCGTAAGTGGACTGTAATATATATATATCCTCATGTCCGTTATCCAATCAGAGCCTGACCCTTACATGCTGGTGTCGGAATCTGCAATATACACGTAATGCCTGCTATCCGTGCAGGACCAGCCCTGCACATGCAGCTACAGGTGACTACAATACACGGAGCACCCCTCTACAACACAAGCCTGCACCTCACAAACCGTATTGCTCTATTGAGATCGGGTATGATGCGGGTTTTGTGGTGACAGCAGCCCCGTGCGTGCGGGTCACTGGTCACTTCCCTGTGCCAATCACGCATTCGCTGCCAGGCTCTGCACTCTGCCTGCAGATGTTGCATTCTTCTGGTGCAACCAGCCCAAGTCATGCATATAGGACCTGACTGGGGGGTCTGCAGTGCCCTGCCCACCTGCTTTGATGGTGGCACCTTGGTGCCTAAATGTGTATATTTTGGGGTGCCACTAAATGAATCCGCTCTACCCCCCCCCCCCCCCCCCCCCAATGCAGTACCTGTCTCACTCCAGACTCCTCGTCTTCCACTTGTTGGGCTCCCCTATCTTGTCATCCCCGCCCAGGGTGGGGGCGGCGAGGGCCTGTGGGGATTGCCTTCGGAACCCCCTTACGTAGCCTCTGCTGTGATGCAGCCTTCCTGGGGACAGGTGTGTCGCGCGCCGGGAGGTGGCTGGTTCGCGCGCGCCTCCGCCAGCGGTTTGGACCCGTCCTGCCTCCTCTGCCTCCGTGATCATAGCATCCTTGGATGCTTCAAGGCGATGCTTGGGTTGCCGGTAGCAACTGGTAGCTATGGCAACCCCAGAGGCACCGCACTTGTTGAGGCTGGGGATGCGGGAGCCTGCGAGGTGCCCATCGCTGCCACCCACTCACTCCTGCCTGCGTCCAGGCTCGCCTGCACTCGGCTCGCGTCTCGCGTGGGAGTCTGCGGGGGACTCCTGCATCCAGGCTCGCCTGCACTCGGCTCGCGTGGGTGTCTGCGGGGGACTCCTGCGTCCAGGCTCGCCTGCACTCGGCTCGCGTGGGAGGCTGCGGGGGACTCCTGCTCTCGCCCACAGGTGGGGGGAGGGGGGCGGCTTCAGCAGTTAACCCAGGAAAGCGAGTGGTGCCTCTCACACACTTACCCAGTGGCGGGACTGTCCCCCCCCCCTCCCCTCTCCCCACCCAAGGGTGAAGGGGGGGGGGTCTTTCTGCTTTCTACCAGCAGGCTGATGCTCGTTTCTTGCACTGTAATGTACCGAGCCCAGGCGCGCGATCCTTCTCGTGACTGTGTGTGTCTTGCCCTCCCCTGGTGACAGACCCTCTTGACTCACACAGAGGACGGAGGTCTTTTTCTCCTGCATTGGAGGGGTCGGTGGACCCCCCTGCACACACCCAAAGGGCAAAGGTCCTGTATTAGTAAACCATCATTAGCATCCCCTAATGGCAGCTGCTCTGACCAATCGGATTCTCCTCCACCTGCCCCAGGTTTTGGTCTAAAAATGTTAAAATATTTTTACGAGAACCTCAGAACTAGAGGGACTACGGAACACAGCCAGCGGATGGATACACAGCCAGCGGATGGATACACAGGAGCTCTCTCCAGACAATGTGTAACCCAGATAGTGGACACACACCAACACTACAGTAGACTTCTATCTCCCCTGGGAATGTGAACACAGGATGTGGGTTTACACCAAGACTATAGAGGGGTTTTCTCCTGGTAATGTGCAACATAGACTGTAGCACGCATTAACCCCAAAGAGGTGCTCTCTCCTGGGACTGTGCAAACAAAACAGGTGATGGACCGAATGTGGATCAATGTCACACATTCACCCCAGTCCAAAGATCTGGGCCCAAATCCATCGTTTTTTTGCACTCCACACCACCCTGGGTTAGACAATGGCGATATGCAAATCAGCTCTGACCCTGTGCCCCATGGGAACAGTCCAGTCCGAACTACAAAAGCCATGTCCTTCCCAGAACGGAATCAAGCATCCGAGGACCGGACCGGTTTCGAGGTAACACCTCTCATCAGCCCGGCTAGCTTGACTCCAGTGGTGTGGAGTGCCTGGGACCCACGTCTGAGCATCCCCAGCGCACTTATGGCGGAATTTGCAAACAAAACAGGTGATGGACCGAATGTGGATCAATGTCACACATTCACCCCAGTCCAAAGATCTGGGCCCAAATCCATCGTTTTTTTGCACTCCATACCACCCTGGGTTAGACAATGGCGATATGCAAATCCGCTCTGATCCTGTGCCCTATGGGAACAGTCCAGTCCGAACTACAAAAGCCATGTTCGAGGCATGTGGGCTGCTGAATTCATATCTGTGCATAGTCCGCCACCTAGTGTTGGGTCCGGATGATTGCACATTGTTGTCCTGGAAGAGTCTTCGAAGTATCACGAGATAGGTGGCTCCTCCCCTGGACTACAGTGCGCATGGGCATCGCCTCCATCCCCAGATTGTTTTTTTCCGCCATCGGGTTCGGATGTGTTTCGGTACCCTCTCTCGGGACCGATAGTTTGTTCTACTTTTCTCGAGACCAAAAGGTCTTTAGGCTGGGCGTCGGTATTGTTGCGTTCGGGTTTACTTACTGACTCTCAGCTCCGATCTCCTACTGCCCCTCCACGTGCTTCGACGCGGACGGGCCTACACTACACTCTTGCTATGGAGCGGACGCCATTCAAAAAGTGTCCGCTGTGTCACTCAAAGTATTCTCCCCTTGACGTGCACCCCGTGTGCAATACATGCTTGTCACCGGATCATCGTGAGGACACTTGCATGGCGTGTTCCAAATTTAGGAGCAAGAAAACTTTGAAGATTCGCCGGGCTAATCGGCTCCAGGCTCAATTGTCGGCTTCGGCACCCCCACCTGAGGATATCTTCCAGGAATCGGTTGAGGGAGAAGACGACGTACAAGAATCGGACTCCAGCCCCGCGTCCGAAGAAGAGACCGGCGACGCGGGTGATGAGGCCTATGACGAAGTCTCCGACGAGGTAGGGGACGACGACCGGGCTTGTCCCGCAATGGGTGATAGCTCGGACGAAGAGCATCCCCAACAAGACTCCGGGGTTACTCCCCGTTATACGGCCCAGGTCGAGGGATCGCCTTCGGGCCTTACCCAAGATCTAACGACCAGTCCTACGTCCCCGCCTCCGGGCCCGGTCACGGACATTTCTCACAAGAAACCGAAAGTGAAGCCAACTGGTCTCGCACCCTCGGATGCGAAACCGAAACCAAAAGTGGCGCTGGTGAAAAAGGTTCTGGAGGCGTCAACTTCCACGAAACCCAAAATGGCCGACTTGAAGAGCCACGCCAAAATGGCTGACCAGAAGAGCCGCGCCAAAATGGCTGACCAGAAGAGCCGCGCCAAAGCCATCTGGGTCGGCGCCGAAGGTGAAGGCATCCGACGCGGCGGCGTCGGCACCGAAAGGGGTCGCGGACCCGAAGACGGCTTCTAAAAAGCGTCACGCCGACAGTGCGCCAGGCCATGGGGCGTCGGCGCCGAAGAAGAGGCTTACCGTCGAACACGCTCTCGAAGACGAAGAGTCGCTCGAGTCGTTTGAGCCCTCGGCGTCCCTTACCAAGAAGGTGGGAGAATCCTTACGGCGGATCCAGCAGTCTGTGGTTCCCAGCCAGGACCCTGCGGGGCCTAGGCCCACGACGAAGCCTGCCAAGGGGCAAACGCCCATTCGTTTTACCCTTCCTCCCAAGTCGGCGCCGAAAGCCTTCGCGCCTAAGCAGAGCGGACACTCTCAGGACATCTTGTCGCCGAAGGCTGCCTTGGTGGTGTCGAAGCTTCGGCTCCAGCCGCTCGCGGCGGAAGAACGTCGTGAGGTGCACATCGACGCCAACACGGGAAAATTGTCGCTCCTCAAGAGGAAGATTACATCGGAGCCGACCTTGGAACCTTTTAAGATTCCACTCAAGAGCAAAAAGTACTCTGCGGACTCTTCGGCTCTGATGGAACCACTGTCTCCACAAGGCCTGGAACACTCGCCGGCCCATTCCCCCGTGCCTGACGTCGACGAGGAAGAGGCCGAGTACACCTATCCTGCGTACTCGGATCCGGACGAGGAGCAGGTGCCCTGGACAGCAGGCGACGACGCAAACGACCCGCAGTCGGGGCAAGACACTCAACTTTTCGCCGCAAAGACGTCCCCGACGGAGGACTCGGCGGCATTCAATGCACTGATAGAGAGAGCTGCGGCGAACCATGACGTCGAGCTCCACTCGGATCCAGTGGATGCGGACTTTTTGGTCGACACCTTCTCAGTCGCCGAAAAGCAAGTCAAGACGCTTCCAATGCTTAAAGGAGTGCTGAAGCATGCACAGGAGGTGTTCAAGGAGCCCACCCGGGCGCGGGTGGTCAATCCTCGCATCGACAGGAAGTATAAAGCGGCGCCCGCGGATCCCACTTATATTAAGGGACACTTGCCATTGGACTCCCTGGTGGTTTCCAACGCTCGAAAAAGGGCAAATTCGCAAACGACTGGTGACGCTCCTCCCCCTGACAAAGAGTCCAAAATCTTTGAGGCATCAGGCAAACGCATTGCTGCACAGGCAGCAAACATCTGGAGGATCTCTAACACTCAAGCCCTGCTCGCACGTTATGATAGGGCCCATTATGACACATTAGAGGCCATCCTTCAACACTTGCCTGACCAGTATAAGGAGGCGGGGGAGATGCTCATTCAGGAGGGTAAACTCATTACGAATGCGTCCATCAAGTGTGCCCTAGATGTGGCTGACACTGCCTCAAGGGCCATCAATACAAGTGTTTTACTTAGACGTCATGCCTGGCTTCGTATTTCAGGGTTCAAACCCGACATACAGACCACAATATTGGGGCAGACAGTGAATCCTGACCATCTGTTCGGCCCAGAGGTGGATGCCTCCCTAGAAAAAATGAAAAAAGATACTGAAACTGCCAAATCTATGGGAGCTTTACAAAGCCAGCAGTTTCGGGGTGGTTCTTTTCGCCGCTCCAACTCAAGAGGCACCTCAAGGGGCCAGGCATCCCAATCCACGCAATACTACAAGGGTGGCTCCCAGTCCTCGTATAACAACAACAAGGGCAGGGGTGGCTACAGAGGCAACAATATCAAAGGCAGGGGACGTGGAAACAATGCATCCAGGTCCACCACCACCAACAAGCAGTGACGTCTTGTCACTTCCCCCCGATCACACAACACCTGTCGGGGGGAGACTCCAACAGTTCCTGCCGGCGTGGAGATCCATCACCACGGACAGGTGGGTGAGGTCTCTTATCCAGTACGGGTACTGTCTAGAACTTACATCTATTCCACCAGACATACCGCCAAGAAGCCGTGCTATGTCCGACGAGCACTTGACCTTGTTGCAGCAAGAAGTTCTGGTCATGCTGCAAAAAGGGGCAATAGAGCTCGTTCCATTGCAAGAACGGGGAACGGGGGTTTACTCCCTGTATTTCCTAATCCTCAAAAAGGACGGATCACTCAGGCCGATCCTGGACCTCAGGCCACTGAACTGGTACATCAACTCGGAGCACTTCCATATGCTCACATTGCAGCAGGTGCTTCCCCTGCTTCAACAGGGGGACTTCCTAGCAACGCTGGATCTGAAGGATGCCTATTTTCATATTCCCCTGCATCCTTCCCACAGAAGGTTTCTCAGATTCAAGATTTTAGACCAGCACTACCAGTTCAGGGTCCTGCCGTTCGGGGTCACCACGGCACCAAGAGTGTTTACAAAATGCCTAGCGACGGTGGCGGCGCATCTCCGTCGCCAGCACGTCCATGTCTTTCCATACCTGGACGATTGGCTTATTCAGGCAAAGACGGAACAGCAGTGCGTAGACCACGTGTCACGCACCATTCACCTCCTGCACGATCTGGGATTCTCTCTGAACTACCCAAAGTCCCATCTCCAGCCCGCCCACGTGCGACAGTATCTGGGCGCGACTATCAACACTCTGGCAGCCACTGCGCAGCCAAATTCAGTGAGAATCGCCAGTATCCAGGCGCTGATCCAACGATTCAGACCCCAACACTCGCTTCCAGCGAGGGTGTTCATGCAGTTGATAGGCATGATGGCCTCCTGCATCTCCATTGTCCCGCACGCGAGACTACATATGCGTCCGCTTCAGGAGTGCCTTGCACGTCAGTGGACTCAGGCTCATGGGCGACTAACAGACCTAGTGTTGGTGAGCGGTCGGGCATACAACTCTCTGCATTGGTGGAATCCACAAAACCTTTGCAAGGGCCGACCATTCCAGGAGCCTGTCCCACAGATCATCCTGACGACGGACGCCTCTCTCCAGGGATGGGGAGCGCATGTACTCCACTACACTGTGCAGGGACTGTGGACACTTCAGCAAAGGAAGATGCACATCAATGTGTTGGAACTGATGGCAATCTTCATGGCCCTAAAGGCGTTCAAAGTACATCTGTGCAACAAGGTCGTGTTGATCCGGACGGACAACATGACGGCCATGTACTACATCCAGAAGCAGGGAGGTACACACTCTCCACAGCTGTCTCACCTGGCTCAGAGCATGTGGAAGTGGGCCCTTCAGAGGAACATCTTCCTCATGGCAGAGCATCTCCCGGGCAAGGACAATCAAATGGCAGATCTGCTCAGCAGGCACAGCCATCAGATGCACGAGTGGGAGATACATCCATCAGTACTCCAACCGTACTTCCAAAGGTGGGGTCATCCAGAGATAGACCTGTTCGCCACAAAGGAGAACGCAAAATGCCAAAGCTTCGCCGCCAGGTTCCCACACCCCCAATCACAGGGCAATGCGATGTGGATGAACTGGTCAGGCAGATTTGCGTACGCTTTTCCACCAGCGCCTCTGATACCGCTGGTGGCACGCAAGCTCAGGCAACACTCGATGACGCTCATCCTGGTTGCTCCAACGTGGGCTCGCCAACCATGGTACACCACGTTTCTGGAACTCTCCGTGGTACCGCATCAGAGGCTTCATCTCACTCCCAGCCTTCTGACGCAGAGCCATGGCGACATTCAGCACCCAGATCCGCAACAGCTCAACCTGGCGATCTGGCTCCTGAAGTCCTAGAGTTTGGCTACCTCAATCTTCCCCCCGATTGTATGGACATCATTCGGGAGGCAAGGAAGCCCACTACGAGAGCTTGTTATGCGGCTAAATGGAAGAGGTTTGTCATCTACTGTGCGAACCACAGCATTGACCCGCTAGATGCTTCCATTCAGAACATCATATGTTACCTCCTTCACCTGTATCGATGTAATCTAGCGTACTCTTCCATCCGCATTCACCTGTCTGCCATGGCAGCATACCTCCAGAATAGGCAGCACCTGTCACTCTTTAAGGTCCCTGCTATCAGGGCCTTTCTGGAAGGACTCAAAAGGGTCATTCCACCAAGGACCCCACCAGCTCCAGAATGGAACCTCAATGTGGTTCTTACAAGGCTGATGGGTCCTCCCTTTGAGCCACTGCACTCTTGTGAGCTCCAGTTCTTGACTTGGAAGGTTGCGTTCCTAGTAGCAATTACATCGCTGCGGAGGGTGAGCGAGCTGCAGGCGCTCACCATCCAAGAACCTTTCTTCCAAATACATGCTAACAGGGTGGTGCTCCGCACTAACCCTAAATTCTTACCCAAGGTAGTCTCACAGTTCCACATGAACCAGACAATTGAATTGCCAGTGTTTTTCCAAAACCCAGAGACGCTGGCGGAGCGCATGCTCCACACTCTTGATGTGAAAAGGGCCTTGATGTACTATGTGGACAGGACAAAAGATTTCCGCAAAACCAAACAACTCTTTGTTGCTTTTGCCACACAACACAAGGGTAATGCAATCTCCAAAGCGGGGATTGCTAGATGGATAGTAAAGTGCATTCAGATCTGTTATGCTAAAGCTAAGCGCACTCTTACTATCCCACCAAGGGCCCACTCCACTAGGAAGTTGGGGGCCTCTATGGCCTTCCTAGGTAACATTCCCTTGGAAGACATCTGTAGAGCAGCCACATGGTCTACCACACATACCTTCACTAAGCACTACTGTGTAGACGTGCATTCCAGACAGCAGGCAGCTGTTGGTCAGGCTGTTCTAAAAACGCTTTTTCAAACTGCTGCAGCTGGCACGGGCGGCCGCTGTTAATGGAGGGACTGCTATGTATTCTATGCACAGATATGAATTCAGCAGCCCACATGCCTCGAACTGCAAATGCTACTTACCAGTATGCATCTGTTCTTGGCATGTAGGGCTGCTGATATTCATATCGCCCACCCTCCTCCCCGGCGCCTGTAGCAGCTGCAGTATTCATTCATATACACATATGCTCATAGCATGGTCATCACTCACTTTCTTCACTCCATCTCTGCCAATGGCTAAAAACAATCTGGGGATGGAGGCGATGCCCATGCGCACTGTAGTCCAGGGGAGGAGCCACCTATCTCGTGATACTTCGAAGACTCTTCCAGGACAACAATGTGCAATCATCCGGACCCAACACTAGGTGGCGGACTATGCACAGATATGAATATCAGCAGCCCTACATGCCAAGAACAGATGCATACTGGTAAGTAGCATTTGCAGTCCTTCCCAGAACGGAATCAAGCATCCGAGGACCGGACCGGTTTCGAGGTAACACCTCTCATCAGCCCGGCTAGCTTGACTCCAGTGGTGTGGAGTGCGCTGGGGATGCCCAGACGTGGGTCCCAGGCACTCCACACCACTGGAGTCAAGCTAGCCGGGCAGATGAGAGGTGTTACCTCGAAACCGGTCCGGTCCTCGGATGCTTGATTCCGTTCTGGGAAGGACATGGCTTTTGTAGTTCGGACTGGACTGTTCCCATGGGGCACAGGGTCAGAGCTGATTTGCATATCGCCATTGTCTAACCCGGGGTGGTGTGGAGTGCAAAAAAACGATGGATTTGGGCCCAGATCTTCGGACTGGGTTGAGTGTGTGACATTGATCCACATTCGGTCCATCACCTGTTGTTTTTGCAAATTCCGCCCTAAGTGCGCTGGGGATGCCCAGACGTGGGTCCCAGGCACTCCACACCACTGGAGTTAAGCTAGCCGGGCTGATGAGAGGTGTTACCTCGAAACCGGTCCGGTCCTCGGATGCTTGATTCCGTTCTGGGAAGGACATGGCTTTTGTAGTTCGGACTGGACTGTTCCCATGGGGCACAGGGTCAGAGCTGATTTGCATATCGCCATTGTCTAACCCGGGGTGGTGTGGAGTGCAAAAAAACGATGGATTTGGGCCCAGATCTTCGGACTGGGTTGAGTGTGTGACATTGATCCACATTCGGTCCATCACCTGTTGTTTTTGCAAATTCCGCCCTAAGTGCGCTGGGGATGCCCAGACGTGGGTCCCAGGCACTCCACACCACTGGAGTCAAGCTAGCCGGGCTGATGAGAGGTGTTACCTCGAAACCGGTCCGGTCCTCGGATGCTTGATTCCGTTCTGGGAAGGACATGGCTTTTGTAGTTCGGACTGGACTGTTCCCATGGGGCACAGGGTCAGAGCTGATTTGCATATCGCCATTGTCTAACCCGGGGTGGTGTGGAGTGCAAAAAAACGATGGATTTGGGCCCATATCTTCGGACTGGGTTGAGTGTGTGACATTGATCCACATTCGGTCCATCACCTGTGTTTTTTGCAAAATCCGCCCTAAGTGCGCTGGGGATGCCCAGACGTGGGTCCCAGGCACTCCACACCACTGGAGTCAAGCTAGCCGGGCTGATGAGAGGTGTTACCTCGAAACCGGTCCGGTCCTCGGATGCTTGATTCCGTTCTGGGAAGGACATGGCTTTTGTAGTTTGGACTGGACTGTTCCCATGGGGCACAGGGTCAGAGCTGATTTGCATATCGCCATTGTCTAACCCGGGGTGGTGTGGAGTGCAAAAAAACGATGGATTTGGGCCCAGATCTTCGGACTGGGTTGAGTGTGTGACATTGATCCACATTCGGTCCATCACCTGTTGTTTTTGCAAATTCCGCCCTAAGTGCGCTGGGGATGCCCAGACGTGGGTCCCAGGCACTCCACACCACTGGAGTCAAGCTAGCCGGGCTGATGAGAGGTGTTACCTCGAAACCGGTCCGGTCCTCGGATGCTTGATTCCGTTCTGGGAAGGACATGGCTTTTGTAGTTCGGACTGGACTGTTCCCATGGGGCACAGGGTCAGAGCTGATTTGCATATCGCCATTGTCTAACCCGGGGTGGTGTGGAGTGCAAAAAAACGATGGATTTGGGCCCAGATCTTCGGACTGGGTTGAGTGTGTGACATTGATCCACATTCGGTCCATCACCTGTTGTTTTTGCAAATTCCGCCCTAAGTGCGCTGGGGATGCCCAGACGTGGGTCCCAGGCACTCCACACCACTGGAGTCAAGCTAGCCGGGCTGATGAGAGGTGTTACCTCGAAACCGGTCCGGTCCTCGGATGCTTGATTCCGTTCTGGGAAGGACATGGCTTTTGTAGTTCGGACTGGACTGTTCCCATGGGGCACAGGGTCAGAGCTGATTTGCATATCGCCATTGTCTAACCCGGGGTGGTGTGGAGTGCAAAAAAACGATGGATTTGGGCCCAGATCTTCGGACTGGGTTGAGTGTGTGACATTGATCCACATTCGGTCCATCACCTGTTGTTTTTGCACTCTCCTGGGACTGTGGCAAGATACGAGGGCCTGATGATGATCACACAGCTCAGAATCCCGACCCCTGCGCCAAGTGATGCTTGCACGAGACTTCATTAGCACAGACGGGGGTTTCCTCAAGCTCCGATCATTTGAAGAAAATCAGTGCAATGGCCCGAAGTTTTTCTTGGGGACTCTGCGCCTACGCTGCCAGATGCCAAGGATGCCTTGTTTTAATTCCACCTCATACCTTTTCTTCCACACACTACATTTCTTGTCTCTTAAGCTCACCCTTGCAGGTTCTTTTTCTTCATTGCTTTCTACGTTTGAAACTGTTCTCGTATTTGCCTCCCCTTTCTCGTTTTCTGCCTTTCTCCATTTTGCTCTGGGTAAACGTCTAAAGTTGCAAAACACCTTAAAATTAGTTTCTGTGCCCACCACAGGCACAAATTAGGCACTGAGTATGTCAAAATAATTTTGAGGGGTGGCTGGCAATAAAATGCGAGGCCCAGTCCTGCTTCCATGCCCACCCTTGGAGCTACAGCCCTGAATGAGGTCTGTGCCCATTGAACCGAGGCTCCTTCGATGGTGTCTTGATGAAGTGAATGGAGAAACCGACACAAGGACCTTGCAATCCAGCGTGGAAGCGAATCACAGCCATCTAGCACAAGTCCTTCGAGCCACCTTGATTGGTAAAGGGTGTCTCCACGTGAGGTAGCGCACCTTGATTGGTGAAGGATGTCTCCACATGAGGTAGCGCCCCTTGATTGGTAAAGGATGTCTCCACATGATGTAGCGCCTCTTGATTGGAGAAGGACAAATCCACATGAGGTATTGCCTCTTGATTGGTGAAGGACGTCTCCACAAGATGTAGCGCACCCTGATTGGGAAAGTATGTCTCCATGTGAGGTAGCGCACCTAGATTGGGAAGGATGTCTCCACGTGAGGTAGCGCACCTTGATTGGGAAAGGATGTCTCCACATGAGGTAGCGCCCCTTGATTGGTGAAGGACGTCTTCATGTGAAGTAGTGCCCCTTGATTGGTGAAGGATGTCTCCCCATGAGGTAGCGCCCCTTGATTGGTGAAGGACGTCTTCATGTGAAGTAGCGCCCCTTGATTGGTGAAGGACGTCTTCATGTGAGGTAGCGCACCTTGATTGGGAAAGGATGTCTCCACGTGAGGTAGCGCCCCTTGATTGGTGAAGGACGTCTTCATGTGAAGTAGTGCCCCTTGATTGGTGAAGGATGTCTCCCCGTGAGGTAGCGCCCCTTGATTGGTGAAGGATGTCTCCACATGACCTAGTGCCCAGTGGCGTAACACAGGCACCCGTTGTGGGGGAGGGCCTCCAAGCTCCCAGGGGCCTCCTCAGCGCAGTATTCTAGTCAGACATCTTCTGATTGAGTCCAGAGCGGCCCCTCCACGTGCCTTGCAAGGGGCCCCCACAAGTTTTGTTACTCCTGTGGTAGTGCCCCTTGATGGGCGAAGGATGTCTCCATATGACGTTGCGCCCCTTGATTGGTGAAGGACGTCTCCACTTGAGGTAGGGCTTCTTGATTGGTGTAGAATGTCTTCACATGAGGTAGCGCCCTTTGATTGGTGAAGGACGTCTCCACATGAAGTAGCGCCACTTGATGAGTGAAGGATGTCTTCTCATGAACCTCTTGAAAAGTGAAGGATGTCTCCACATGATGTAGCACCTCTTGATTGGAGAAGGACAAATCCACACGAGGTATTGCCTCTTGATTGGTGAAGGATGTCTCCACAAGACGTAGCACACCCTGATTGGGGAAGGATGTCTTTACATCAGGTAGCGTCCCCCTGAATGGGGAAGGACATCTCCACATGAGGTTGCGCTCCTCGATTGTTAAAAGAATGTCTCCACATGGGGTAGCGCCCTTTGATTGGTGAAGGACATCCCCACATGATGTATCGCCTCTTGATTGGTGAAGGACGTCTCCACATGAGATTGCCTCTTGATTGGTGAAGGACGTCTCCACATGATGTAGCGCCCCCGATTGGGGAAGGATGTCTCCACATGACATATCGCTCCTCGATTGTTAAAGGATGTCTCCTCATGAGGTAGCGCTCCTTGATTGGTGAAGGACGTCTCCACATGAGGTAGCGCCCCTTGATTGGTAAAGGACGTCTCCACATGAGGTAGCGCCTTCCCTGACTGGAGAAGGACATCTCCTCATGAGGTAGCGCTCCTTGATTGGGGAAGGATGTCTCCACATGACATAGTGCCCCTTGATTGGTATAGGATGTCTCCTCATGTGGTAGCGCCACTTGATTGGTGAAGGAGGTCTCCACCTGAGGTAGGGCCCCTTGATTGGCGAAGGACGTTCCCACATGAGGTATCCCTCTCTTGATTGGTGAAGGACGTCTTCACATGATGTAGCGCACCCTGATTTGTATAGGATGTTCCCACATGAGGTAGCCCTCCTTGATTGGTGAAGGACGTCCCCACATGACGTGGCGCCCTCTGCTAGGGGAAGGATGTCTCCACATCAGGTAGCGCCCCTCTCTGACTGAGGAAGGACATCTCCACATCAGGTAGAGCACATTGATTGGTAAAGGGTGTCTCCACGTGACGTAGAGCCCCTTGATTGGTAAAGGATGTCTCCACATGAGGTAGCACTCTTGTCGCCTCCCAACCTCACCTCCATCACTTTCCACGCCCGTCTCTGTCGCTGTACTACCTGCACGAGGCCAGACCAAGCTCGCGCCCAGGGATTCAACGGCAGTGCCAGATGATGTAATTGGTGCCATCCCCAGTGGAATCACAGGCAAAAGCTGTTCATATCATCATCCCAGGAGAATGCTTCCGGGTCACACCTTAGCAATAATAACCAGGCGATGGCGTGCCTAGTGCACACGAGAGAGCTTCTGGCAAGGAAGGGACCAATGTTGTTTAAACTATAGAAGTAATAACCTGAGAGTGACATGCGATGTGCACTCGAGGGGACAGCCATGGCATGCAGCATGAATAATAATGAGGCAATGACGTGTCATGGATTGTATTTGCATTTATATAGTGCTTGCTAGCTCTGACAAATGCAAAAAGAACACTTGATGGACATAATGCAGAACAATGTCATACATTCACCCCAGTACAGAGATCTGGGCCTAAATCCATTGTTTTTTTGCTCACCATGCCATTCCAGTTTGGACCCAGCCATATGCAAATCAGTCTTGACCCTGCGCCCAATGGGACAAGTCCAGCTCTCACAAGGCACGTTGCTCTGTGACCCAAAGTTAGTGGTTAATCCAGTGGTTATTATTGTAAATTTGTAGGTTATTGGGTTGGTCTTGTGCTCTATGGGAACTGACACATTGTCTCTATTTTCAAGAGGGCAATTTATTTTGTTAATCGGAGTTAGGTGTAGTTATTAGTGTGTACCAACAAGTGGAAAAGGGATGGGTAAATACATAGGGTGGAGGAGGTTAGATGTTGGGTCCTTGCAAAGAGAAGTTACACACAAGAAGAATATGCTATTTATGGGAGTGGGGTATGCAGATAGGTACTACAGGTTAAGTGACGCATGAGAGGTTCCTCATAAGGAGAGTTTATGATTTGTTATGAGGGGTATGGGTAGTTTACTGAAGTTTAGTAGAGAGTAGGGCGGAAGGCAAGTAAATGGGTTGAGTACACTTAAAGGAACTAAGGCCGGCAGAGGATGGAGCGTAAGGAGAGTACCATTCAAATACAAACACATGAGCAAGAATCATTCATAGCTATACATCAAGTTCTTTTCATGCAGAGGTTTTGGAATGTTCAAGTAGGCTCCAAACTGAGGAAGTAGAAAGAAAGATTGGCAGTTGAATAACTGTGGGTAGGGGTTATTAGTTGCTGCAATTTTCGCTTGTTCCGTTTGGCGGTTGATGGTGTTGAATAATAACCAGCGATGATATGCACCTGGAATAATAACCAGCGATGATGCGCTCTATGCACCTCACTGGAATAATAACCAGCAATGATGTGCTCTATGCACCTCACTGGAATAATAACCAGTGATGGTGTGCTCTATGCACCTCACTGGAATAATAACCAGTGATGATGTGCTCTATGCACCTCACTGGAATAATAACCAGCGATGATGTGCTCTATGGACCTCACTGGAATAATAACCAGCGATGATGTGCTCTATGCACCTCACTGGAATAATAAACAGCGATGATGTGCTCTATGCACCTCACTGGAATAATAACCAGCGAGGATGTCCAGCGATGATGTGCTCTATGGACCTCACTGGAATAATAACCAGCGATGATGCGCTCTATGCACCTCACTGGAATAATAACCAGCGATGATGTGCTCTATGCACCTCACTGGAATAATAACCAGCGATGATTTGCTCTATGCACCTCACTGGAATAATAACCAGCGATGATGTGCTCTGTGGACCTCACTGGAATAATAACCAGCGATGATGTGCTCTATGCACCTCACTGGAATAATAACCAGCGATGATGTGCTCTATGCACCTCACTGGAATAAAAACCAGCGAGGATGTCCAGCGATGATGTGCTCTATGGACCTCACTGGAATAATAACCAGCGATGATGTGCTCTATGCACCTCACTGGAATAATAACCAGCGATGATGTGCTCTATGGACCTCACTGGAATAATAACCAGCGATGATGCGCTCTATGCACCTCACTGGAATAATAACCAGCGATGATGTGCTCTATGCACCTCACTGGAATAATAACCAGCGATGATTTGCTCTATGCACCTCACTGGAATAATAACCAGCGATGATGTGCTCTGTGGACCTCACTGGAATAATAACCAGCGATGATGTGCTCTATGCACCTCACTGGAATAATAACCAGCGATGATGTGCTCTATGCACCTCACTGGAATAATAACCAGCGAGGATGTCCAGCGATGATGTGCTCTATGGACCTCACTGGAATAATAACCAACGATGATGTGCTCTATGCACCTCACTGGAATAATAACCAGCAATGATGTGCTCTATGGACCTCACTGGAATAATAACCAGCGATGATGCGCTCTATGCACCTCACTGGAAAAATAACCAGCGATGATGTGCTCTATGCACCTCACTGGAATAATAACCAGCGATGATGTGCTCTATGCACCTCACTGGAATAATAATCAGCGATGATGTGCTCTATGCACCTCACTGGAATAATAACCAGCGAGGATGTCCAACGATGATGTGCTCTATGCACCTCACTGGAATAATAACCAGCGAGGATGTGCTCTATGCACCTCACTGGAATAATAACCAGCGATGATGTGCTCTATGCACCTCACTGGAATACTAATCAGCGATGATGTGCTCTATGCACCTCACTGGAATAATAACTAGCGAGGATGTCCAGCGATGATGCGCTCTATGGACCTCACTGGAATAACAACCAGCGATGATGTGCTCTATGCACCTCACTGGAATAATAACCAGCGATGATGCACTCTATGGACCTCACTGGAATAACAACCAGCGATGATGTGCTCTATGCACCTCACTGGAATAATAGCCAGCAATGGTATGCTCTGTGGACCTGATAGGAATAATAACCAGCGATGATGTGCTCTATGGACCTCACTGCAATAATAACCAACGATGATGTGCTCTATGCACCTCACTGGAAAAATAACCAGCGATGATGCGCTCTATGGACCTCACTGGAATAATAACCAGGGATGATGCGCTCTATGGAGCTCACTGGAATAATAACCAGCGATGATGTGCTCTATCCACCTCACTGGAATAATAGCCAGCAATGGTATGCTCTGTGGACCTGATAGGAATAGAGTCAGAGTCAAAAATACTTTATTCGATTAATTAAAATCATAAAAGTATACTACAAACACATACACATTAAAAAATGGGATAGACATACATTTCATACACTTTTAAACCAATACTGTACAACATATAGCAAGCATTTGTAAAAACGTTAAAAACGGTAAAAGAACATTTGTGCAGGGAAAATCAGGTTCAATTATTACTTTTTGCTTTGTAAACAATAGATCATGTGCCTTAAATAAAACATCACTTTTGGTTCTATAGGTAATTCATTGCCATTTTCAGATAACTTTGAAACCACAGGGAACAAAATTATACAACTCATAAGGAAATAGAAAATAGGTTGAGCTAATCCTTGTTATTTACATAATTCATTCAGCGGTTGACGTGTTCAATAATCTAAGCCGTTTAGCTCTCATCGCTGCTACCAAAAAACTTGCGACCCCAAACATTACAATGGGGGTCTCCATGAGTTGTAAAAACAACATGGCGGGTTTCACTTGCATAAATCCCCTGTTCCTCAAAAGTGGTAGTATATATTTTTCTCTCCCCTCCGCAAAAAAGGGACAGAAAAATACAAAATGAGTCAGGTCTTGGTCAGTGAAAGTATCACATTTGCATGGGTCATGATCCCTTGGCTTATTCCATTTCGGATATTCACCCAGAAGGAGGTGCATCTGGTTGAAACGGAATTTCGTGAGAAGCCACCGATGATATGGCCTATTCACTACCATCAAATAAGGCTGAATGGACATGGTTGATAAAACAGTGTAGTGAGCCCTTACAGTGGGTTTCTCAATTTCCTGGGCTTCACGATGCATGTTTCTAAATTTTAGAAATTGAGTTTTAATCCATGTGACATCCTCTTTACATAGCCTTTCCGGATTGCTATACAGGTCAGCGCGACCCAATTGAGTAGCAACAGATTTGATATAGTTCAGCCATTTTATATCTTTAGCTCTGTCTCTCCCCATGCAGTCACTGATAATTTGACGATTTAAAGTCAAGCTGGGGTTCAGCCATAGTTTCATCCAAAGAAGTAGTGGGGCCAGGTTAAGGGTATCCTCAATGTGTCCTTGCCCTAATTCCGTCAGGACAGAGAAAATGGGTGTAGACTGTGGTAAACCCAGTAATGAGCGCATGGACCTATTCTCTTCCTTCTCTATCGGAACTAAGTCCCTGAATCCCCAAATCCCAGCCCCGTATCTAGCCAGGGCCAGGGTTTTAGCTCTGTACAGGGTGAGTATGGCTTCAGTAGGTTTACCCCCCAATCTCTTTGCAAAGCCCAGTATCGCTGAAAATGACCGCCGTATAGCCATTGCTTTATTTACAATCTGTGTGGTCCAGGTGCCCAAATCATCAAAAATAACACCAAGGTATGTAAATGTTTTAACTTTGGTTAAAATCACTCCGTTACATCGTAGGGTTTTTGTGGTTTTCTTTCCTTTCCCAATAGACATAACGTGCGATTTTTCCATATTTACAACCAGGTCTAGTTTTTGCATAAAAGCCCCAAAAGAATCAAGGAGCAACTGTAAACCATTAGGGGTTCTGGCAATGAGGACTGTGTCATCGGCGTACATCAGTACTGGCAGAGGTGACCCTCCCATGTTAGGTATATCTGGGGTAGCTGTTGATAAAACGGAATACAAAGAGTTGATATACAAAGAAAATAACATGGGGGCCAAAATGCACCCCTGTCTAACCCCTCTTACTGATCTAAACCCAGCGGTGCATTTACCATCCGTAGTCATACGCACTGATGCAGTCAAGTCACTGTGCAGGAAGGCTAAAAAGTTTATCAGAGCAGGGTCCAGACCCAACTCCGAGAGAATCGTCCACAACTTCGACCTATTTACTAGGTCGAACGCTGTGGACAAGTCCATAAAAGCCAGGTGGACCGACCCCCTAGCAGCGACAATGTATTTGCAAATGGTCATATATAAATTAAGACACTGTTCCTCAGTACCCCTCCCTATTCTGAATCCATATTGAGTATTGCATAAAATTGCATTTTCCTTTTCCTACATGTTAATTTTGTTTAAGATGACCTTACCAAGAATCTTAAATGATGAATCAAGTAACGATATCGGTCTATAACACCTGGGATCACCCCTTTGCCCCTTCTTAAAAATAGGGATGATGACCGAGTGTGACCAGGAAATCGGTATGTCAGACATATTCATACATGCTAAATTAAAAACATTTGCAAGTACTATGGACCATATATAAGGATGTGCTTTATACATATCAGCGGGAACCCCATCCGGGCCGGGGGCTTTCCCGCCAGCAGTATTTTCTATGGCATTTAGTACCTCTTTAACCGTTACCCTTAGTGGGGTGTCTGTAGTTAAACAATCTATAGGGGTGAACGGGGTAGTGGTGGTCTTACTTCCATAGATGGTTTCAAAGTGGTCTAACCATTGTTTCTCGGTGATATTCACCTCTAGTGACTCATTCTCACTACCATTAAACAAAGGAGAGTTCACTATAGACCAAAATTTTGCACTATCCCTTAAAGTTAGATTGTCATATAGTGCTTCCCAGGCTTCGTCTTTTATTTCTCTTTTTCGAGCCTCAGTCGTACTCCTATATTCTTTCCTTAGTTGGGACACTTCAATTAAGTTACGTGGCTTACATTTTAGGGCTTCTAACAGTTTTTTATGTGCCTTGGTGCATTCGGCATTAAACCATCCCTGTGCTTTACGTGGTTTATTGGTGGGTTTGCATGTAAGTGTCTCAGCAACATTTTTACATATGGTTTCAAAAGCTTTAATGACATTCCCTCCTGTGGTCAAAGGATCCCTGCATACATTTAGTTCAGCACTTAATTTATCACACAAGTTATTAAAAAAATCCTCAACGTTAATCCTAGACCATTTGACTCGTCTACCTTGGTCATGAGCCCGGATTACAGTGGGGTAGATTGACTGTTGACCACAGTTTATTATGGTAGGATTAATATTGGTCAGTTCCATAATGACCGGATTATGGTCACTAAATGCCGTCATAACAGCGTTATATGAGATGACATTTATGAGAATGCTAGGTGACCCAAAGATAAAATCAATGATAGTATTACTACCTCTAGCACTATAAGTTACCACTCTGTCTTTAGGGTTCGCAAAAGCGGGTTCTGACATATCCATATTTATCAGCAATTCTTCTAGAGCGCCCCCTTTTGCAGAGTGTTCGAAGTGCGGATGAGTCAGGTAATCATCTTCTTGGGAACCACCATTATAACAGTTTAGTTGACAAGGGTGTGTGTTAAAATCACCAAAGAGTATATAGTGTACAAAAGTAGATTGACTCTTCTTATAATTGTTTAAAAAATCAGCCAACATTAGGATATTTTCACTTCCTTGTGACCCTTCTGTTGAATTATAAAAATTTACATAGAGGATTTTTCCCCCCGTATTCATCAAAACCTCTAGAATTAAACAGTTAGGGGAGTTGATATTTATAGTTTTCATCGCCCCCATGTGGCTTACCGAAATTAAGAGTGCTAACCCTCCCTTACTTCTGCCCCTATTTGACTTTTGTGCAGCTTTGAAGAAGGATACATATCCTTCTACCCAGAAGTTACATTCGGTGTCCCAGGTTTCTTGTAGTGCAACCACATCCTGTTGCTTAATGATTTCAAGCCATTGTGTATCATCTCTTTTGGCTTGTAGGCCGGAGATGTTCCATGTCATTAGCTTCACAGTTCTGTTGACCACATTATTTCCTGGCAGTTCCTTCACCCCCTTCTGGGTGCTCAGTCAGATGTTAGTGTCAAGATTTGTTAGGGCATCAAAACGGTTTCTTAGCTCCAAGCCAGGGGTCAGAGCCACTTGATGTTTGTGGTCTAGAGTCAGTTGTGAACTTAGAGGTTGAGTTGCCCAGTTAGCAAGTTGAACTTTGTGTCTTGGGGTATTTTTCCTGTATGTTGCGTCGTGGATGGTTTGTTGTATTCGACGGGGGTAAAAAAAAGCCCAGTGGGACCGCACCTATTTGCCCTTGAGTAATGTCAGTTGCGTCCCAGAAAAGTCTTGTGCAGACATGTGGGGTCCTAAAGTTGATAATGACGCAATCATCAGAGAAGCGTTTGGCCGTCGGACCCAGCCAAGTAACTCTTCTCGCCAGGCTAATATGTGCTGAAACATCACTAGGACCTGAGCAGTTTTTGTCGCACCAGCTCTTGACATTTTCCATAAGAGTTAGTTGTGTTTCAGGTACTCCCGGGGTAAGCCTTGGGACGTTAACCAAAACTGCCACGAACGGGGTTGCCTCGGGGGGTAGATTTACCATAGGTTTGGGATACAGACCATTCCCCGTTCTCTTGGGAGAAGTATTATCAGCAGCCTCGTCATTTGCATCGCTATTGTGGTTTGTTTTGGAGTCCGTGGTATTCTGTCGGATAGAATGCAATGTTTTTTCGACAGTGTTAGGATTGTTTGCAGAATTCACTGTCGGGATAAGTGGCAAATGTGCTGGATTGGGCATGGTATCTCCGCTATTGGCCTCCTCCATAGGTTGGCTATTTTGTCCTGTGGTCTGTAATGGGTCTAGAGCAAGACGCTCTGTCACCTTTTGGAGCAACAAAGAGTTCATCCTCTCACATCGGCTCATAATACCTGCTACACAATCTTTAAGAGTTTCAACTATGTCACTTGAGATCTTGATAAGTGTGGATTCGATGGTATCTGTTAGAACCCTTTCTATCATGTCTTTAATTGAGCCTTCGAACTTAGTTGAGGATTGTCGTGATTTAATATTGGCTCTATATTGAAAGGGTAGTGTTTTATGAGATCTTACTCTTTTTCTACTTTTGCATGTTTTAGCATCCCCCTCCAAAATTTGGACACGCACAGGGGTGTCAGGTACCACTATAGGGGGCTCGAGATGCACTGAGATTTGGTCGTCGGGTAGGATATCACGGGCACTAGTGATGACAATGTTAGGTTCTAGGGGTATCCTTGACTCGTTGTGCTCGATCGAAACGCCCTCTAGGCCGAGTTCACGTTCTTTCTTGGCAATTTCTTTATTAAGCTTCCCCACAGCAGATGTTAGGTAAGTCAAGATACTTTCAGGTGCATTGGTTTTACGTGCAATTTTCACTTTGCTTGTGCCCCCTGTGATCGATGTCTGAAGTTTTCTCTTACCCATTTCCAAGCAGTAGATGTTTGGGGACCGGCCTGTCCTGTCCTCTGTCGTCCCCTGACGGCCACAGACGGCCCGCCCTCTGCCCGGGCTCCGCCCGGCGCCACCCGTGCGCGTCCCGCGACGCGGAGGAAGCCTCCCGCTGAAGTAGCGGCAGAACCGGAAGTCCCCGCTAGGCTCCCTGGGAGCTGTAGTCTCCAGCCGCGGGCCGCGAGATGGAGCAATGCGGCGCGGCGAGACTGCAGCGGTAGGAACCCAGGAGCCTTGTAGCTGTTGCCAGGTAGCGTGTTGTGCGTTCTCCTCCTTCCTCAGCACCTCTTAGAATCAAGTGCCTCTCCCCCGCTCCACCGAGGAAGCCTCCCGCTGAAGTAGCGGCAGAACCGGAAGTCCCCGCTAGGCTCCCTGGGAGCTGTAGTCTCCAGCCGCGGGCCGCGAGATGGAGCAATGCGGCGCGGCGAGACTGCAGCGGTAGGAACCCAGGAGCCTTGTAGCTGTTGCCAGGTAGCGTGTTGTGCGTTCTCCTCCTTCCTCAGCACCTCTTAGAATCAAGTGCCTCTCCCCCGCTCCACCGATGAAGCCTCCCGCTGAAGTAGCGGCAGAACCGGAAGTCCCCGCTAGGCTCCCTGGGAGCTGTAGTCTCCAGCCGCGGGCCGCGAGATGGAGCAATGCGGCGCGGCGAGACTGCAGCGGTAGGAACCCAGGAGCCTTGTAGCTGTTGCCAGGTAGCGTGTTGTGCGTTCTCCTCCTTCCTCAGCACCTCTTAGAATCAAGTGCCTCTCCCCCGCTCCACCGAGGAAGCCTCCCGCTGAAGTAGCGGCAGAACCGGAAGTCCCCGCTAGGCTCCCTGGGAGCTGTAGTCTCCAGCCGCGGGCCGCGAGATGGAGCAATGCGGCGCGGCGAGACTGCAGCGGTAGGAACCCAGGAGCCTTGTAGCTGTTGCCAGGTAGCGTGTTGTGCGTTCTCCTCCTTCCTCAGCACCTCTTAGAATCAAGTGCCTCTCCCCCGCTCCACCGAGGAAGCCTCCCGCTGAAGTAGCGGCAGAACCGGAAGTCCCCGCTAGGCTCCCTGGGAGCTGTAGTCTCCAGCCGCGGGCCGCGAGATGGAGCAATGCGGCGCGGCGAGACTGCAGCGGTAGGAACCCAGGAGCCTTGTAGCTGTTGCCAGGTAGCGTGTTGTGCGTTCTCCTCCTTCCTCAGCACCTCTTAGAATCAAGTGCCTCTCCCCCGCTCCACCGAGGAAGCCTCCCGCTGAAGTAGCGGCAGAACCGGAAGTCCCCGCTAGGCTCCCTGGGAGCTGTAGTCTCCAGCCGCGGGCCGCGAGATGGAGCAATGCGGCGCGGCGAGACTGCAGCGGTAGGAACCCAGGAGCCTTGTAGCTGTTGCCAGGTAGCGTGTTGTGCGTTCTCCTCCTTCCTCAGCACCTCTTAGAATCAAGTGCCTCTCCCCCGCTCCACCGAGGAAGCCTCCCGCGGAAGTAGCTCAAGAACCGGAAGTCCCCGCTAGGCTCCCTGGGAGCTGTAGTCTCCAGCCGCGGGCCGCGAGATGGAGCAATGCGGCGCGGCGAGACTGCAGCGGTAGGAACCCAGGAGCCTTGTAGCTGTTGCCAGGTAGCGTGTTGTGCGTTCTCCTCCTTCCTCAGCACCTCTTAGAATCAAGTGCCTCTCCCCCGCTCCACCGAGGAAGCCTCCCGCTGAAGTAGCGGCAGAACCGGAAGTCCCCGCTAGGCTCCCTGGGAGCTGTAGTCTCCAGCCGCGGGCCGCGAGATGGAGCAATGCGGCGCGGCGAGACTGCAGCGGTAGGAACCCAGGAGCCTTGTAGCTGTTGCCAGGTAGCGTGTTGTGCATTCTCCTCCTTCCTCAGCACCTCTTAGAATCAAGTGCCTCTCCCCCGCTCCACCGAGGAAGCCTCCCGCTGAAGTAGCGGCAGAACCGGAAGTCCCCGCTAGGCTCCCTGGGAGCTGTAGTCGCCAGCCGCGGGCCGCGAGATGGAGCAATGCGGCGCGGCGAGACTGCAGCGGTAGGAACCCAGGAGCCTTGTAGCTGTTGCCAGGTAGCGTGTTGTGCGTTCTCCTCCTTCCTCAGCACCTCTTAGAATCAAGTGCCTCTCTCCTGATAGGAATAATAACCAGCGATGATGTGCTCTATGTACCTCACTGCAATAATAACCAGCGATGATGTGCTCTATGCACCTCACTGGAATACTAGCCAGCGAGGATGTGCTCTATGCACCTCACTGGAATATTAACCAGCAATGATGTGCTCTATGGACCTCACTGGAATAATATCCAGCAATGGTATGCTCTGTGGACCTGATAGGAATAATAACCTGGTATTAAATGCTCTGTGCTCACAGTAGGAATAATGTCCAGTGATGATATGCTATATGAACCTGATAGGAATAATAACCAACGATGATATGCTTTATGCCCCTGATCGAAATAACCAAAAATGATGTGCTCTATGGACCTGATAGGAATACTAACCAGCGATGATATGCTCTGTGCACATAGTAGGAATGATAACCAACAATGATATACTATATGCAGCTGATAGGAATAATAACCAGCGACAATGGGGTCTGTGCACGTGATTGGAATAATAACCAGCTATCATATGCTCTGTTCACATGGTAGGAATAATATCTAGTGATGATATGTTCTATGCACATGATTGGAATAATAGCCAGCAATGGTTTGCTCTGTGGACCTGAGAGGAATATTAGCCAGCAATGGTATGCTCTCAGCATCTAATAGGAATAATAACCAGATATTATATGATCTCAGTCCCTGATTGGAAAAATAGCCAGCGATGATATGCTTTATATAGCTGAAAGGAATAATAAACAGTGATGACATTCTCCATGGACCTGATAGGAATAATAACCAGCAATGATATGCTCTTTGGATCTGATAGGAATAATAACCAGCGATTATGTGCTCTGTGCACACAGTAGGAATAACAGTCAGCGATGATATGCTCTTTGGATCTGATAGGAATAATAGCCAGAGATTTGATGCTTTGTGCATCTGATAGAAATTACCAGCAATGATATTTATATGCTCCTAGCACCTGATAGGAATGATAACCAGCAATGATATGCTCTCTGCACCTGATTGGAATAATAGCCAGCGATGATATGCTTTATATAGCTGAAAGGAATAATAAACAGTGATGACATTCTCCATGGACCTGATAGGAATAATAACCAGCAATGATATGCTCTTTGGATCTGATAGGAATAATAACCAGCGATTATGTGCTCTGTGCACACAGTAGGAATAACAGTCAGCGATGATATGCTCTTTGGATCTGATAGGAATAATAGCCAGAGATTTGATGCTTTGTGCATCTGATAGAAATTACCAGCAATGATATTTATATGCTCCTAGCACCTGATAGGAATGATAACCAGCAATGATATGCTCTCTGCACCTGATTGGAATAATAGCCTGCGATGATATACTTTATACAGCTGATAGGAATAATAACCAGCGACGATAGGCTATATGCACCTGGTTGGAATAATAACCAGCAATCATATGCTCTGTGCACCTGACTGAAATAATAAGCAGTGATGATATGCTCTATGGACCTGATAGGAATAATAACATGCAACATTATGCTATGTGCACACAGTAGGAATAATATCCAGCGATGATAGGCTTTATGCACCTGATTGGAATAATAACCAGCGATTATGTGCTCTTTGGACCTGATAGAAATAATAACCAGTGGTTATATGCTCTGTGCACACTGTAGTAAAAATATCGAGCAATGATGTGCTATATGCACCGGACAGGATTAATAAAGAGCGATGATATGCTGTATGCAATTTACTGTAATAATAACCAGATGAGATCAATGCACATGATTAGAATGATTACCAGTGAAGATATGCTCTGTGCACATGATAGGAATAATAACCAGTGTTATTATGCTATATCCACATGGTAGGAATAATAAGCAGCAATTATATGCTCTATGCATCTGATAGGAATTTTAACTAGTGATGATGTGCTATTTGCATCGGATTGTAATAATAACCAGCAATTTTGTGCTCTATGCTCCTGCTTGTAATGATAACCAGCAATGATATGCTCTAAGCACCTGATTGGAATAATAAACAGCGATGATGTGCTCCGTGGACCTGATAGGAATACTAAACAGCGATTATATGCTCTGTGCACATGGTAGGAATAATATCCAGTGCTGATATGCTCTATGCGCATGATTGGAATAATACCCAGCGATGGTACGCTCTGTGGACCTGATAGTTATAGTAACCAGCAATGATATGCTTTGAGCACCCGATAGGAATGATAATCTGATATGATATGCTCCATGCACCTGATTGGAATAATAACCAGTGATGATATGCTCTATGGACCTGGTAGGAATAACAACATGCAACTATATGCTCACAGTAGGAATAATATCCAGCGATGATATGCTATATGCAACCGATAGCAATAATAACCAGTGATGATATGCTTTATGCACCTGATTGGAATAATAACCAGTGATTATGTGCTCTTTGGACCTGATAGGAATAATAACCAGCAATTATATGCTCTGTGCACACTTTTAGGAATATCTAGCAATGATATGCTATATGCACCTGATAGGAATAATAACCAGCGATTATATGCTCTGTTCACACAGTAGGAATAAGAACCAATGATGGTATCCTATATGCAGCTGATAGGAATTATAACCAGTGATGACATGCTTCTTGGACCTGATGGGAATATTAACCAGTGATGATATGCTCTGTGGACCTGATAGGAATAATAACCAGCGATTATATGCACTGTGCACACTGTAGGAATAATATCTAGCAATGACATGCTATATGCACCTGACAGGAATAATAACGAGCGATGGTATGCTGTATGCAATTTACTGTAATAATAACCAGCAATGATATGCTCTGTGCACATGGTAGGAATAATTGTCAGCAATGGTATGCTCCATTGACCTGATAGCAATAAAAGCCACCGATGATATGCTCTATGCATCTGAAAGGAATAATACCCAGCAATGCTATGAGCACATGATAGCAATGATAACCAGCGATAATATGCTCTATGCACCTGATTGGAATAATAATAAGTGATGATATGCTATATGCACCCAAAAGGGATAATAACCAGCGGTGATGTGCTCCATGGACCCGATAGAAATAATAACCAGTGATTATATTCTCTGTGCAAATGGTAGGAATAATATCCAGTGATGATAGGCTCTATGCACATGATTGGAATAATAGCCAGAGATGATATGCTACCTGCACATGATAGGAATAATAACCAGCGACGATATGCTCTATGCACCTGATTTGAATAATATTCAGCAATGACATGCTCTGGGCACATGATTGGAATAATAACCAGCAATGATATGCTCCAAGGACCTGATCGGATAACACCCAGCGATGTTGAGATCAATGCACCTGATTAGAATGGCAACCAGTGAAGATATGGTCTGTGTACATGATAGGAATAATAACCTGCTCTTATATGTTCTGTGCACCTGGTAAGAATAATAACCAGTGCTGTTATGCCATGTCCACATGGTAGGAATAATAAGCAGCAATTATATGCTCTATGCATTTGATAGGAATTATAACCACTGATGATGTGCTCTGTGCATATGTTAGGAATAATAAACAGTGCTGATATGCTATATGCACCTGATTGTAATGATAACCAGCAATGATAAGCTCTAATCACCTGATTGGAATAATAGGTAGCAATGATGTGCTCTGTGGACCTGATAGGAATACTAACCTGTGATTATAAGCTCTGTACACATGGTAGGACTGGATAGGAATAAAAGTGGGCGATAATATGCTCTGTGCAGCTGATTGGAATAATAACCAGTGATGTTATGCTATATGCACCTGATAGGAATAATAACCTGCGACGATATGCCCTATGCACCCGATTCGAATAACAACCAGCAATAATATGTAGTTTGCACACAGTAGGAGTAACCAGCAATGCTATGCTCTGTGCACGTGACTGGAATAATAATCATTGATGATATGCTCTATGGACCTGATCGGAATAATAACCTGCAATTATATGCTGTATGCACCTGATTGGAATAATAACCAGCGATTATGTGCTCTATGGGCCTGATAGAAATAATAACCAGCAATGATATGCTCTCGGAACATGGTAGGAATAATATCCAGAGATGATATGCTCTATGGAACTTAGAGGAATAACAGTCAGTGATGATATGCCCTATGCATCTGATAGGAATAATAACCAGCAATGATATGCTCTATGCACCTGATGGAATAATAACCAGCAACGATACCCTCGTTGCACCTGCTTGGAATAATAGCCACCAATGATGTGCACATGATTGGATTAATAACCAGCAATGATTTGTTCTGAGGACCTGATGGGAATATTAATCAGTGGTGATAAAATCTATTCAGCTGATAGGAATAATAATCAGCAATTAAATGCTTTGTCGACATGGTAGGAATATTAACCAGCAATGATATGCCCTATTCATCTGATAGGAGTTATAACTACTGATAATATGCTCTATGCATATGCTAGGAATAATAACCAACGATGATATGCTCTGTGCACACAGTAGAAATAATAATACACTTTATTGGAAGAAACCAATGATGATATGCTCAATGGACCTGATAGGAATAATAACCTGGGATTATATGCTCTATTCACACAGTAGGTATAATATCCAGCATTAATATGCTATATGCAGCTGATAGTAATAATAACCAGCGATGATATACTGTATGTACCCCATTTTAATGATAGCCACCAGTGATGCTTTATGGACCTGATAGGAATAATATCCAGTGATGATATGCTCTATTGGAATAACAGCCACCGATGGTATGGTCTGTGGACCTGATAGGAATAATACCCAGCTACAATATGCTCTGAGCACCTGATAGGAATGATAATCAGTGATGATACGCTCTATGCACCTGATTGGAATAATAGCCTGTGATGATATTCTTGAGGCCCTTGATAGGAATCATAACTAGCGATGATACGCTCTATGCACCTGATTGGAATAATATCCATCGATGATATGCTCTATGCAGATGATTGGAATAATAGCCATCGATTATACGCTCAATGGACCTGATAGGAATAATAGCCAGTGATGATATGCTCTACATACCTGATTAGAATAATAACCAGCGATTATAAGCTCTATGCATCTGATTGGAATAATAACCAGTGATGATATGCTCTGTGCACCTGTTAGGAATAATTACCAGCGATTATATGTTCTGTTCACCGATTAAGAATAAGAAACCAGCGATTATATGCTCTGTCCACATGGTAGGAATAATAACTAGCAATTATGCGCTCTGTGCACTGATAGGGATTATAACCAATGATGATATGCTCCTTGCATAAATTAGGAATATTAACCTGCGATGATATTCTTTGTGCACACAGTAGCAATAATAAAAAGCAATAATATGCTCTATGCACCAAAAGGGAATGATAACCAGTGATGAAATCCTGTATGGACCTGATAGAAATAATAACCTGGGATTATATGTTCTGTGCACACAGTAGGAGTAAAATCCAGCGAAGAAATGGTATATGCACTTGTTAGGAATAATGACCAGCAATAATATGCAGTATTCACCTGATTGGAATAATATCCAGCAATTATATGCACTATGGAACTGAATGGAATAATAACCAGGAAGTATATGCTCTGTGCACACAGTAGGAACAATATCCAGCGATGATATGCTACATGCACCTGATAGGAATAATAACTAGCGATGATATGGCCTATGTACCTCACTGGAATATTAACCAGTGATGATATGCTCTATCGACCTGATATAATAACCAGCGATTATATGCTCGGTGCAAGTGGTAGGACGACATGCTCTATGCAGATGATTGGAATAATAACCAGCGATGATAAGATCTATGCACCTGATTGGAATAGTAAGCAGCGATGATATGCTCTGTGCACCTAAGAATAATAATCAGTGATTATGTGCTCTATGAGCCTGATAGGAATAATAACCAGCAGTTATATGCTCTATGCATACCGTCGGAATAATATCCAGTGATGATATGCTATAGCCACCTGTTAGGAATAATAACCAGTGATGATATGCTCTATGGACCCGATAGGAATAATAACCAGCGATTATATGCTCTGTGCACATGGTAGCAATAATAACCAACAATATGCAGCTATTAGGAATAATACCCAGTCATGATATGCTCTATGGACCCGATAGGAATAATAACCAGTGATGTTATGCTCTACGGACTTGATAGGAATAATAACCAGCGATGATATGATCTGTGCACATAGTAGGAATAATATCTCGTAATGATATGCTAAATGCACCTGATGTGAATAATAACCAGTGAAGATATGCTGTATGCAATTGACTGTAACAACCGGCGACTATATGCTCTGTGCATATGGTAGGAATAATATCAAGGGTTCACATGACCTACGCACATGATTGGAATAATAGCCAGCAATGGTATGCTCTATGGACTTGATAGGAATAAAAGTGGGCGATAATATGCTCTGTGCAGCTGATTGGAATAATAACCAGTGATGTTATGCTATATGCACCTGATAGGAATAATAACCTGCGACGATATGCCCTATGCACCCGATTCGAATAACAACCAGCAATAATATGTAGTTTGCACACAGTAGGAGTAACCAGCAATGCTATGCTCTGTGCACGTGACTGGAATAATAATCATTGATGATATGCTCTATGGACCTGATCGGAATAATAACCTGCAATTATATGCTGTGTGCACCTGATTGGAATAATAACCAGCGATTATGTGCTCTATGGGCCTGATAGAAATAATAACCAGCAATGATATGCTCTCGGAACATGGTAGGAATAATATCCAGAGATGATATGCTCTATGGAACTTAGAGGAATAACAGTCAGTGATGATATGCCCTATGCATCTGATAGGAATAATAACCAGCAATGATATGCTCTATGCACCTGATGGAATAATAACCAGCAACGATACCCTCGTTGCACCTGCTTGGAATAATAGCCACCAATGATGTGCACATGATTGGATTAATAACCAGCAATGATTTGTTCTGAGGACCTGATGGGAATATTAATCAGTGGTGATAAAATCTATTCAGCTGATAGGAATAATAATCAGCAATTAAATGCTTTGTCGACATGGTAGGAATATTAACCAGCAATGATATGCCCTATTCATCTGATAGGAGTTATAACTACTGATAATATGCTCTATGCATATGCTAGGAATAATAACCAACGATGATATGCTCTGTGCACACAGTAGAAATAATAATACACTTTATTGGAAGAAACCAATGATGATATGCTCAATGGACCTGATAGGAATAATAACCTGGGATTATATGCTCTATTCACACAGTAGGTATAATATCCAGCATTAATATGCTATATGCAGCTGATAGTAATAATAACCAGCGATGATATACTGTATGTACCCCATTTTAATGATAGCCACCAGTGATGCTTTATGGACCTGATAGGAATAATATCCAGTGATGATATGCTCTATTGGAATAACAGCCACCGATGGTATGGTCTGTGGACCTGATAGGAATAATACCCAGCTACAATATGCTCTGAGCACCTGATAGGAATGATAATCAGTGATGATACGCTCTATGCACCTGATTGGAATAATAGCCCGTGATGATATTCTTGAGGCCCTTGATAGGAATCATAACTAGCGATGATACGCTCTATGCACCTGATTGGAATAATATCCATCGATGATATGCTCTATGCAGATGATTGGAATAATAGCCATCGATTATACGCTCAATGGACCTGATAGGAATAATAGCCAGTGATGATATGCTCTACATACCTGATTAGAATAATAACCAGCGATTATAAGCTCTATGCATCTGATTGGAATAATAACCAGTGATGATATGCTCTGTGCACCTGTTAGGAATAATTACCAGCGATTATATGTTCTGTTCACCGATTAAGAATAAGAAACCAGCGATTATATGCTTTGTCCACATGGTAGGAATAATAACTAGCAATTATGCGCTCTGTGCACTGATAGGGATTATAACCAATGATGATATGCTCCTTGCATAAATTAGGAATATTAACCTGCGATGATATTCTTTGTGCACACAGTAGCAATAATAAAAAGCAATAATATGCTCTATGCACCAAAAGGGAATGATAACCAGTGATGAAATCCTGTATGGACCTGATAGAAATAATAACCTGGGATTATATGTTCTGTGCACACAGTAGGAGTAAAATCCAGCGAAGAAATGGTATATGCACTTGTTAGGAATAATGACCAGCAATAATATGCAGTATTCACCTGATTGGAATAATATCCAGCAATTATATGCACTATGGAACTGAATGGAATAATAACCAGGAAGTATATGCTCTGTGCACACAGTAGGAACAATATCCAGCGATGATATGCTACATGCACCTGATAGGAATAATAACTAGCGATGATATGGCCTATGTACCTCACTGGAATATTAACCAGTGATGATATGCTCTATCGACCTGATATAATAACCAGCGATTATATGCTCGGTGCAAGTGGTAGGACGACATGCTCTATGCAGATGATTGGAATAATAACCAGCGATGATAAGATCTATGCACCTGATTGGAATAGTAAGCAGCGATGATATGCTCTGTGCACCTAAGAATAATAATCAGTGATTATGTGCTCTATAGGCCTGATAGGAATAATAACCAGCAATTATATATGCTGTGTGCACATGGTAGGAATAATATCCAGAGATGATATTCTCTACGCATATGATTGGAATAATAGCCAGTGATGATATGCTTTATTTGCACTTTACCATATTATGCTGCTACCTGTTAGGAACAACCTAGCCATAAGATTTGAAGAAGTGGCTGCTCTATATATTTAGTTTCTTATATAACTTGTGTATTTTTATTCATCATGCCATATAGTGCAAGTCCCTGTTTATTTGTTGTTTCTATGCTGGTATTTTAATTATGCTTTTATGGATGGACATATTTGATTCATTGAATTTAATTGAATTGATAAGCTCTATGGATCTGATAGGCACAATAGCCAGTGATTATATGCTCTATTCACCTGATAGGAATAATAAAACGGCAATGATATGCTTTGAGCACCAGATAGGAATAATAACCAGTGATGATATGCTCTATGGACCTGATTGGAATAATAGCCAGCAGTGATATACTCTATGCACCTGATAGATATAATATCCAGCAATGATATGCTATTTGATCTGATTGGAATAATAGCCAGCAGTGATATACTCTATGCACCTGATAGATATAATATCCAGCAATGATATGCTATTTGATCTGATTGAAATAATAGCCAGCGATGATATGCTATATGCAGTTGATAAGAATATTAACCAGCGCCAATATGCTCCATGCATCTGATTGGCATATTAACCAGCAATGATATGCTCTAAGGAGCGGATAGGAACAATAACCAGCAATGAGAAGATCTATGCACATGATTGGAATAATAACCAGCGGTAATATGCTCTCTACACCTGATAAGAATAATAACCAGCAGTGATATCCTCTGTCCACATGGTAGGAATAATAACCAGCAATGATATGCTTTATGCACTTGATAGGAATAATAACCAGTGATGATATGCTCTATGGACCTGATTGGAATAATAACATGGGATTATATGTTCTGTGCACACGGTAGGAATAATATCTAGCGCTGATATGCTACATGCACCTGATAGGAATAATAACCAGTCATGATATTATACGCTGTATGCACCAGATTGTAATAGTAACCAGCAATTATGTGCTCTATGGACGCTATGGGAATAATAAACAGCAATGATATGCTCTGTGCACATATAGGAATAATATCCAGCGATTATATTCTCTATGCACATGATTGGAAGAAGAGCCAGTGATGGTATCTTCTATGGACCTGACAAGATTAATAGCCAGCATTGATATTCTCTATGCATCTGATAGGAATAATCACCAGTAACGAAATGCTCTGTGCACATGACAGTAATAATAACCACGCAATGACATGTTCTGGTGACACGGGTGGAATAATAACCATGCTATGACATGGCTAGTGCACTCAGCAAGAATAATAACTAGAGGATGGCATCCCTCTGTAGTAGAAATACTGACCAGCAACAACATGCCCTATGCATTCTGGGTGTTGTAGTCTTGTTTTACTTTCATTGAATTCATTAGAATGGCACACCTTAAAACAATGATTTGGAGGTGAAAAGTTCAGGACTAGAGACCTGGAGTGAGGCAGGCACCCTCTTTTTGAGGAATCCTTCTTCGGCAGTTAGAGGGTCGTGTGGCAAGAGCACGAACACACGATATTGATCGTTATACACAAAACACCTTACCTTCAATGTTTACAAAGTGTCTTTTCCTGTAACAGGGGGAGGAATGGTCAGTCTGTATTGCACAGACATGAGGGTGTGTTTCATGGCTTCACAATCACTTGCGAAGGTGATTAGGGCGCCCTAGCTATGATGAGGTGTTACTGAGGTCCTCCCAGATATGAGATTGCCTGTCAGGATGCCTGTGGTCCTTCAAATGATAAAGTCCCAGGGCCGACCCCTTCCAGATGTCCAGGTTTTGATCAGGGTCCCAGATGGGAGGATGTTGGTCTGCTTTCACCATTGCCAAAAAGGGCGACAAAGAAAGTTGCAAAATCCATGCACTACTATTAAAGCTCTCGAGTTCAGAAAATTCATAGCAGTGAAAAACAATTAGAATATCGATTGACTCCACAGGAAGTGACGTCAATCAGCCCTGGACAGTGGGAAGCGACATAAGAGAAATTATTTTTTTTTTTAAAGTAAATAAAGGTTAAACAAATAAATCCTTCTGAAGTAGACTCGTACTTGTCTTTACAGAGGTAGTAGTAGCACATAATTCTGAAGGTTTCACAGCAGCCCAGCCCTCAATAAACAGCAGGGGGCGTAGGAGGGTTCCCTGTGTGGACCTCCCAGGATATCACTATGGTCACGTTTAGAGCTCAGGTCATGCCATAGTTTTAACCAGGTGTGATATTAACCCCTTCCATGCTTCTGTAGGGCCAACGGCCGTCGCGAGCACTACCTCCGTAGAGCTGCGCACGTCCGTTGGCCGACGTGGCACGCCCACTGCACTAAACGGTCGCACAGCGGCGGAATTGCTGCCGTGGTGAAGCGGTTAAGCAGCCACTGAGTGAGAACTTAACCTATGTTCTAAATGAGAGTCTCACTCACATTGAATGAATGAATGATAAAGAATTTCCATATTACATCCCCAGGCGTTAGCGATCATCGCCTTCAAATAATAGGACTATCCTCCAATGTTGCCCATCATTTGGCAGTCGCTCCCACTACAATCGGCACATGCACAGAGACCTTAAAAGATTGAAAAGGACGGATCATCTAATCCCCGCAATAATGGACAAATGCAGAACTCTCCTAGGTGAATGGTGCACAGCGGAAGTTGTCCCAATTAAAGTAAGGGCGCTTCTTGTTCAACAATTACTGAGCCAATTTCCATCTTCAGCAGATTCATTTCCAATACCTGAACAAACACCCATTACAGCGGAGACAAAAAAACTAAAGACCAAACGCAATTCTTCACTACGTCTCGCTAGGAAACGCCAGGGAGATGTTCATGCGTTTTCTAACTACAAGCAAGCTCAGAAAGCACTTAGAATACGCATCAACAGGGACAAACAACAAGCAGCCGATCAGTTCTGGTTGACATTAGTCCACACCAGTAAAAACTCCAATCCTAAACCTTTTTGGTCACTGGTGAATAGGAGGACTTTGGGTGTAACTGGGCAATGCAGTGCAAATATAAGTGAAGCTGAATGGGCCCTTTTTTTAACAGAGCACTTTAAAGACCACAACAATGGAAGGGATCATTCGAATATCATCTCACCATTGGAAACAACGAGTAATGAGACATTAACCACACACGATAAACCGGATGCTCCCACTTTAGTTATAAATACAGCGGAAACTCTCTGTTTTCAAAGTCCCGGCTCGTCCATGAAGGCATGAGACAAAATATTGCATGCTGTATCAGTAACGCCCGGTCTGACGGGGCTCCATGTCCTAACAGGCTTCCGCATGCACTGTTTAAAGCCGACCCCATGCTTTGGTCTGAACATCTGGCCTCTTTGTTTTTGCATTGCTGATACACTTATAACATACCAGAATCGTGGAAATGAGCTATAATTCTCCCTATTTTTTAAGGAGTCAGATGAGCTGATCCTAAAAACTACAGGATGATAGCACTCCTACATTTAGACTCCAAATACTAAGCCAGCCTCCTTATTTTTTCTTTTTCAATTTATTTATTAGGTGTTCCCCCATATCAACGGATTACAGACAATATTCAGCATCAGTCTCTGTCACCTCAGCCTTTGTGGAACACTGTTTTATATCAATACAGATCAGGATTTAGACCACAGATCTTGACAGTGGAGGAGACTCTTGTTCAATAGTCCTTCCTATTTTTATGAACGTCCCCAAAAACATAACTGTAACTAACCACCCCCCAGTCCCCCTCCCCTAAACCCCACTCCGCCCCTACCCCCCGGCCAGGTCTCGGTACCTCAAGGTCTGTACTTCGTATCATCTATACTGGGTCCCTTTGTGTCTGCCCTCTGGGACCTGGGGCCGCCCCCCCTGTGAAATGAAATGAAAATAGATTTATAAAGCGCATGGCTGCCCGAGAGCGTCCCAGCGCCATAGAGCAAGAACAGCTGAGGAGGGCGCTAGAATTTAGGAGTCCAGAGGAAACAAAAAAGTTTTAAGGAGCTTGCAAAACCTCAGATAACTAGGTTCAGCTCGAATCCTGACCGGGAGAGCATTCCATAGGGTGGCCGCGTTCACTGAGAATCGGCGGCCCCCTGTACGAGCTTTCTTGACCCTCTGAACTATGGCCAAATTTCCGTGGTCTGAGCGAAGGGACCTATTGGCCTTATATGGGCAGACCAGACTCCCTAAAATAGGGGTTCCCTTCCCCTGTAAGGACTTATGGGCAATGCATAGGGACTTGAATTTAATCCTTTCACGTATTGGCAGCCAGTGAAGGGCTCTGAGTGCAGGTTTGGCTGAAGTTCTATGAGAAGTGCCAGTAAGCAGCCTGGCCGCTGAGTTCTGAACACGTTGGAGGGTGTTAATGGTAGATTCAGGGGCGGCCAAATAGAGGGCATTGCTATAGTCTAATCTAGACAGAATTAGCCCTTGAATAAGCAGTTTCCTCGACTGTGCTGGTAAGAGGGGAAGAATCTTCTGGACAGAGCGCAGAAGGCCCACGCATATAACAGCTGTCTTTTTCGCTTGCGTCCTAAATGAGAGGTCTTGCTCGAGCCATACCCCCAGACTTTTTAGTTCGTTCTTTGGGGTGGGAGGGACCCCCAGGCAAGAGGGCCAGGTGGAAATAGGTAAGGATGTTATATGATGGCCTAGGAGCATGAGCTCTGTCTTGGCTCCATTCAGTTTGAGTAGGGATCTATTCATCCATGAGTGGATTTCAGAGAGGCAAGAATGAAGGTTTTCAGTGCAGTGCTTCTCTTGGGAGAGCGAGATGACTAGTTGGGTGTCGTATGCGTAGGGGATTACCTTAATCCCAAAGGGACTAACCACATCCTCCAGTGGGGCCATATACACATTGAACAAGGTAGGGCTCAACAAAGAGCCCCGAGGGACCCCACACTGGAGGGGGGTTAGTTTGGAGCATGCATTGCCCTCCCAAACCTAAAAGGTTTGGTCCCTCAAAAAAGATGAGAGCCACAGCAAGGCCATGCCCGTAACTCCCAGGTTAGTCAGGCGCTGGATTTAGTCTTATGGTCCACTGTGTCAAAGGCTGCACTTAGATCCAGGAGGATCACAACCGCTGATCCTCCCGAATCCAAGATACAAATTGCCTCTTCAGTCACTGCTATCAGGGTGGACTCTGTACCCTGACCTAGGCGGAAGCCCGTTTGGGAGTTGCGTAGTAGCCTGTTAATTTCCAAGAAGGAGGAAAGCTGCTGGTTTGCAATTTTCTCCGCAATCTTGCCGATACCCGGTAGCAGTGGGATTGGACGAAAATTGGCCAATTCCAGCGGGTCAAGCTCTGTTTTTTTCAATAACGCTTTTACAATGGCCTGCTTCCAGCTGGGAGGAACAATTCCCTGAGCAAAAGAGGCATTCACAAGGTCCGTAGCCAAGGGGCAAATAGTGGCTGACACACGTTTCAAGATATACAGGGGCGCAGGGCCACTGGGGGATCCGCTCTTCATAGAGGTCAGAGCTTTTTGGAATTCCTCCCTTGATACCGGAGTAAAAGCGTCTAGGAAGGGGCCAGAAATATGGGCATTAGGTTGAACATGGGCAGATGCTTGATCACTTTGTGGTGAGGTTTTTAATATATTTTGAATTTTGCTTTAAAAAAAAGACCGCTAATTGGTTACATCTGACTGCCGACGCCTCCTGCACCATTGGAGGATTAGGTACCTTAAGGAGATCTTTCACTATCTTGAATGTCTCTCTGGAGGAGTAGAGGACGTTCTAATTTTCTCCTCAAGAAAAGCGGCCTGGACCAGTTTCCGGGATGATTTGTAAGTCCTAATAGCCGCTCTATACTCAGCTTTATTATGAGAGGCCCAGTCTTTTGTCCATGTGCGTTCAGATTTTTTACAGATTTTCTTAAGCTCTATAAGTTCTGGCGTATACCATGGTGATTTAAAAATCCTGCTCTTCTTTACGATTTTTTTCCTGGGTAAAAACGAATCAAGGGAGCTATTCAGCCAGTTTGAGAAGTTTTTATCCGCCTCTAAAGGGTCCGGAGCAGGGAGGGGGGCTGTCTGCACCAATCTATGGGTCCAGCTATCAAGAGGGAGCTTGGACCATGCTCTCTCTAGAATGCGTGGAGCCTGTACCTGTGGGTAGTCGGTGCTAGTGTGCCAAGCAAATGGGACCAAAAAATGGTCGGACCAGGGTAAGGGAAGGGGGGGACTTGATTCTAAGTGTAAAATATTCGTAAATAAAGGGTCACGAAGATGCCCTTTAGTATGAGTGGCATCTTTGTTTTTAAGGTACAGCTCAAAAGATTGTAGCTCAAGCTTAAGATCCGTTGCCATCTTATCGCACAGGTCATTAAAGTGAAAATGTAAGTCCCCCAATAGAATAAAGTTAGGTGCAGCTGCGGCTAGAGCGATGGTAGTTTCTAATAAAGACCCCACAAACTGACCTGGGCTGCTTCAGTTTTTTAAACTCATGATTTTTAATACTTGCCTTTGCTGTACAAATGTATGTTTTTATTGTGTACTTTTATGAATTTTATGAAATTCGAATAAAGGTCTTTTGAACTTGAACTTGGACCTGGGCTGCCCGGGTGGCGATATATCAGGAGACCTGATAGAGATTTATTCGGGGTGATTTGCAAGGTGAAGTGAACGCTTTCACAATCAGTGATGCCGCCCTCTAATATCCTGCAAACAAACTTGTCCCTATACACAATTGCTAGCCCACCCCCTTTTCCGTGGGACCTATGTTGACACTGCATAGGAAATCCCGAAGGAAGCGCATCAACAATGTCCGACTCCGAGTTCGGGGACAGCCATGTCTCTGTTAAAAACAATATGTCCAGTTTAGCATCCTGGATCAAAAAGTTAATTTCTAAGGAGTGTTTCGGTAGGGACCTGCAATTTAAAAGTGCCATGCTGAGGTCAGTTGTGGCCTGTTCGGCGACTTGCTTCTCCTGAGTGGGATCAGAACATCGAATGCTTCTCAGAGGCGGGGCATCTGGTCTGAATGTCAGATGTTCTTGGGGGTTATTCTTAGGTTGAAGTTGGAAAAGCATTTCGCGTGAGAAGGTAATGCGGTACTTAGGAGAAACGGCCAGAATTTCTGGCCCTAGGCCCGGGCCGGCACGGACGGGCACAGACGGGCTTGCCTCTGGGGCGCCTCCGGCGCGCCATCGGCGCGGACGGAAAGTGAAGTTCATTCTATAGTGCCTGGGCCCAAATCGGCCGCAACACTAGACCGCTAACCTCGTCCTCCCCTAAGATGGCGCCCAAAGTCTGCGCCGGGGGGAATTGAGCCCCGTAGGTAGCAAGAGCCCAAGAACGGCTCTCTGGTGGCGGAAAGTGTCCCTGGGGGGAGACCACAAAGTTGGGTGAAGTGCAGCAAGGAGGCGGATTAAAAATAAAAGAAAGAACAAAAGTACGTGACTTAAAACAATGCAGCGCTAACAGCACAGAATGAACAATTTAGCAAGGAAGGGTGCCCTGACTCCCGGCTTTTCGCCTCAGGAGTCCTAGTTCTATGGATGAGCGCCTGGTCTAAGGCGTCCAATTTATAGTGCCTGGGCCCAAATCGGCTGCAACACTAGACCGCTAACCTCGTCCTCCCCTAAGATGGCGCCCAAAATCTGCGCCGGGGGGGGGAATTGAGGCCCGTAGGTAGCAGGAGCCCAAGATCCGCTCTCTAGTGGCGGAAAGAGTCCCTGGGGGGGAGACCACAAAGTTGGGTGAAGAGCAGCAAGGAGGAGGATTAAAAATAACAGAAAGCACAAAAGTACGTGACTTAAAACAATGCAGCGCTAACAGCAAAGAATGAACAATTTAGCAAGGAAGGGTGCCCTGACTCCCGGCTTTTCGCCTCAGGAGTCCTAGTTCTATGGATGAGCGCCTGGTCTAAGGCGTCCAATTTATAGTGCCTGGGCCCAAATCGGCTGCAACACTAGACCGCTAACCTCGTCCTCCCCTAAGATGGCGCCCAAAGTCTGCGCCGGGGGGAATTGAGGCCCGTAGGTAGCAGGAGCCCAAGATCGGCTCTCTAGTGGGGGAAAGAGTCCCTGGGGGGAGACCACAAAGTTGGGTGAAGAGCAGCAAGGAGGAGGATTAAAAATAACAGAAAGCACAAAAGTACGTGACTTAAAACAATGCAGGGCTAACAGCACAGAATGAACAATTTAGCAAGGAAGGGTGCCCTGAATCCCGGCTTTTCGCCTCAGGAGTCCTAGTTCTATGGATGAGCGCCTGGTCTAAGGCGTCCAATTTATAGTGCCTGGGCCCAAATCGGCTGCAACACTAGACCGCTAACCTCGTCCTCCCCTAAGATGGCGTCCAAAGTCTGCGCCGAGGGGAATTGAGGCCCGTGGGTAGCAGGAGCCCAAGATCCGCTCTCTGGTGGCGGAAAGTGTCCCTGGGGGGAGACCACAAAGTTGGGTGAAGAGCAGCAAGGAGGCGGATTAAAAATAAAAGAAAGAACAAAAGTATGTGACTTAAAACAATGCAGCGCTAACAGCACAGAATGAACAATTTAGCAAGGAAGGGTGCCCTGACTCCCGGCTTTTCGCCTCAGGAGTCCTAGTTCTATGGATGAGCGCCTGGTCTAAGGCGTCCAATTTATAGTGCCTGGGCCCAAATCGGCTGCAACACTAGACCGCTAACCTCGTCCTCCCCTAAGATGGCGTCCAAAGTCTGCGCCGAGGGGAATTGAGGCCCGTGGGTAGCAGGAGCCCAAGATCGGCTCTCTGGTGGCGGAAGAGTCCCTGGGGGGAGACCACAAAGTTGGGTGAAGCGCAGCAAGGAGGCGGATTAAAAATAACAGAAAGCACAAAAGTACGTGACTTAAAACAATGCAGCGCTAACAGCACAGAATGAATAATTTAGCAAGGAAGGGTGCCCTGACTCCCGGCTTTTCGCCTCAGGAGTCCTAGCTCTATGGACCTGTGGAAGGCGCCAGCTCCTCATTTGCTTGTGTGGATTGTGTGGTGGATACCGCTATCTCTTGCATTATTGTTCCCCATGCCAGTAGCACTTCCGGTAGTTTGTGATCTCTCCTGGTGTTATGCATATGCACTTCTTCTGCCAGTGCCCATTCCCTCAAATCTGTTCTCCACTTCGCCACTAGTGGCCCCAGTTGAGTTAGCCAATGGATCGCGATATGCTGTTTGGCTATAACTAGTTCCAGAACCAGGAACCTCCTACTTGTCTTGCGCTTAGGATCTTGAGGAATCAAGCTCAAGAGGCAAACGCGTGGGTCTACGCCAGCCTCCTGTTGGAAGATCTGTCATCCTGGACAGCATTTGATCATGCTGGCAAGCCATCATAGCAGCAATGAATCCCAACAATACGATGCTTAACGTCAGGTTCACAAAATTTGTCATTAAAACTGCAAAAAAACCTACATCTGCAGGTTTACAAGAACCATCATTGTAATTTGTACATTTATGAACAAACCGGGATTCCTGTGTTCTTTATTATATCTCGAGACACTTATCGATGATGCCCTTGCTTGTTTTACTGAAAGTTAGGGCTGGGCCGCACACCCATCAACAAGGTTATTATGTTTTAACATATTTTAGCTTGTTTCCAGCTCACTTTTTAAAATATTTTGTACCACTGCATCCTTTTAATACTTTTAATTTTTTTCTGTTGCATTTAAGATGAACTGTGTTTTCTTGCTTGTTTTTGTCATGATTTTAAGTAATCAAACAATAAACAATACTATCAACTAGATTGAAAGAATGAGTCTTGGGGGCATATTTGTGAAATATTCACACAATGCAGCAAGCCATCTTGCTGCATTAAAGGGAGATGGTAGGAATGCAAATATTTAACATTATATGGGTCATTCCTGCTCTCTACCTGCGCTGGTGCAAAAACGAATGCAAAAAGAACAATTGATCGATAGAATGTAGAACAATGTCATCCATTCACCCCAGTGCAGAGATCTGGGTCTTAATCCATCATTTTTTGCTCACCATGCCATTCCAGTTTGGACCCAGCCATATGCAAATCAGTCTTGACCCTACGCCCAATGGGAACAGTCCAGCCCGAAAAGCCAGGCCAGGTCCTCCCTGGACTGGAAACAAGCATCCTAGGACCGGTTTCGGGCTTTCAGCCCTCATCAGCCAGGCTATCTTGAATCCAGTGGCATGGACAGCACGGTACCCACGTCTGGGCATACCCGTCCCACTCGGGGTGACAAATGCAAAAAGAACAATTGATGGACAGAATGCAGAACAATGTCATACATTCACCCCAGTACAGAGATCTGGGCCTCAATCCATAGTTTTTTTGCTCACCATGCCATTCCAGTTTGGACCCAGCCATATGCAAATCAGTCTTGACCCTGTGCCCCATGGGAACAGTCCAGCCCGAACTGCCAGGCCAGGTCCTCCCTGGACTGGAAACAAGCATCCTAGGACCAGTTTCGGCCTTTCAGCCGTCTTCAGCCAGGCTTCCTTGAATCCAGTGGCATGGACAGCACGGTACCCACGTCTCGGCATACCCTTCCTACTCATGGTGACAAATGCAAAAAAAAACAATTGATGGAGAGAATGCAGAACAATGTCATACATTCCTACCAGTACCGAGATCTAGGCCTAAATCCATCGTTTTTTTGATCACCATGCCATTTCAGTTTGGACCCAGCCATATGCAAATCAGTCTTGACCCTACGCCCAATAGGAACAGTCCAGCCCGAACTGCCAGGCCAGGTCCTCCCTGGACTGGAAACAAGCATCCTAGGACTGGTTTCGGGCTTTCAGCCCTCATGAGCCAGGATAGCTTGACTCCAGTGGCATGGAGAGCACGGGACCCACGTTTGGGCATACCCGTCCCACTCAGGGTGACAAATGCAAAAAACTATCCTGGCTGATGAGGGCTGATCACCGTATTTTAGGAGCTTGTGTGGAGGAGCGCGGATAGTGACATGAGGCAAGCTCCCTGCCCGGTCTTATGGTTGGAGTGACCCGTGTGTCGGTATTGAAGCAGGATCAGCGGCTTGCAGGAAGCACGCTGCCCAGGGATAGTATTGGGTGCATATTAGGACTATGATGCCCTCAGGATGAAAGGCTATAGCGTGAGCCGAGACTGCGGCGACGATATGAGGCAGCGGTGTGTGGCGAGCATGCTGCCATTTTGAACTGGTGGACAGGCAGTTGTGTGTGCGGAGCGCGCTGCCCATTTGGGCAGCTGCATTGCAAATAGCACGCTCCCCTGGGATGCATTTAAAAAAACACTTGGGTAGCAGTGAGGGGGGTGCACTGCCCATGTACAAAGGAAGTGAGCACACTGCCCATGTGCAACAGAGGAAGGTCAGCGGTGCGGTCGGAGCATGATGCCCTTGAAGAAGCAGAAGTGGGCAGCAGCATAAGGTGAGCACAATACTCGCGAAGGCACCATATCAACCCCGACTTCCGGTCCCTTCTCTCCCCTCAGACATCCGAACCTACCTGAGGGCGCCCCGGAGCCTTCTGCCGCCTCATGCAGCAAGCGGGAAGCAGGACTGAGTTGGACATGTCCCCATCCCACAAAAGCGGAGTTCTTAAATGGGCAGTCTCTGCAGAAGCACAGTACAATGGGGTTCGTTTTTGGTGAGTGGAGTTGGCACAAGGTGCATTAATCACCCACAGCAAAGAATGGACTAAGGACTACTGGTTTTGAGCCGCAGACAATCTGGGGCAATGATGATTTATGCATGTTTTTGAAATAAAGATCTGTGAGTTTTGTATGTCCATAGGTGAAAAAACAAGAGCTGCTGCCGTTTTCCACAATCCAAGGCTTGTTTTCATCTGTACAGAGAAAAAAAGTGGCCGGAGGAAGAAGCAGAGGTTCATTCAGCTTCCAAGAGGTACTGGTTATCTACCAGAGATTGCTGTGTATGTAATCTCCGCTTAGTGTGGTTCGGTGGATAGCGTCGTCATCGAGTCTTGTCATTTGAGCGTCCTGTTCTACAAGTGACATAAAAACTTCCACCAGGAGGGAGACTGTCTGGATGTTGACAGTGGCGAGTGGATTAAAATGAACTCCTATCCTTTAGGTGAATCTTTATTGGGGAAAAAGAGAAGGATATGGATAAGTCTTAAAACAAAGTCTTATGTGGTTCATTGCCCCCCTTTCTGAATTGTTTTCATCCAGGACAGCAAAAGGGGAGGTGGGATGCAGGTAGAGGCTGGGATGCTTGAGGGCACTCGCCCCCTTGGGAGGGGTTTGATTTGGTTTATGTTCCCTTTAATTTTCTGTGGAGAGGCACTGACGCTCCTTCGTGGTGTTTCAAGGCCCATTAGCTGCAACGCATGCCTCACCGAAGGCGCTGCCTGCAATACCATTTTGTTATTATTATTATTATCGATCAGAGGCCCGTTAACCGGAGTGCTGAAACTGTGAAATAGCTGTCTGTCCCTATAAGCTCACCAGTTCTCAATAACCCGCCTTCTGAGGGGGGGGGGGGAGTGGAGACGATCTAGGCTGCAAGCAAAGTGAAGAGCTCACAATCACATACAAGCAGGGCCGGCGTTTAGCATGGCGAGGTGGGCCAGGGCTCCGGCTGCCAATTTTCTGAGGGGTGTGTGGGGCTGTGTGCATTAAGGTTATGCCAACACCAGCGCCCTTCTCATCTTGCTCCAGCCTTTTCCTTGTCCCTGCCTGTTCACTTCTGTATGATTTGCCAGTTTAAAGTGGTTTTAGTCCTTCATTACCATATGGTAGGCAATTTTTTTAATACCCCTTTAGCCGCCTTCCATGTCCTCCCTTCACCCTTGTAACCCTACTGACACATATCAACAAAACCATCACCTGCATGAGGCCGCTAAGCTATGAGTGATTCAGGTGAGCTGGGGGAGTTGCAGGGATGTTTCTGTTCAGGGGCCAGCCCGTGCTCATCCAGGTACTGACCTGTGAACACAGAAGGGACCCCCTGCTGACTCATATAATTCTCTACCATCAGCAGGGTGCCAAATGTCTCTCCGCCCAAGCCTAGGGCGCTATCTTAGCAAGGACCGGCTCTGCATACAGGGCAGTTGTTCTCTCACAAAGATATCAGCCTCTCTTGTGAAGGAAACCGGGCTCTTATGCACAGGGCTTTAAGTGGGCCGGGTCTAACTGGGGCTGAGCACCAGCAGTTTTTTTAAAGGGGGCCTCGAAATGGGTCTCTATCGGACTCTGTTTTGTGCCCTGACACAGGCAGTCCTTTTTTTCCCGGACTGAAGTGACAACAAGCACCTCATGTGCGCTACTCACACTGCTCACTTCTCCCTAGTGAAGCTACGGCAGGGCGTCATGTCAGGCGAGAATTCTAGGGGAGGGAAATCCTTCAAAGAGAGTCATTTCTTTTTGGATTTCCCTGCTCTTTTTGAAACTCAGGAGCAGCAACATTGCTTTGGTGTCACCAGGGCTTTAAGTGGGCGCTTTTTTAATATTATATAAAAGCCATAGTTGCTGCTTATTTATCTTAAGCAACTAACAGTCATTGACAAAGCCAATAGTCCTGACAAGGTATGATGTTACTTGTTGTATCATATATCTGGATGCAATGACAGAAACAGCAAAATACAACTTGGCCGGCGCACTAAGCTAAGTACAGATTTTTAGCTTACGTGTATTTAAACCACGCCCTTAATTACATTGGCCTCGCCCCTTTGAGAGACCCCCCCAGTTTTTTTTATCCAACTTAAAGCCCTGCTAATGCAAATGATAGAGGGATGCGGTGCAACAGTACAGCATCTCTTACAAAGCACACAAGCCTCTGTTGAGATGGACATTCCCTTGCATGCTTTTGTGTGCAGGCACCCTTGATACGACATACCCAGGATGTAGCGTAAGGACCAGAGCTGCCGACTTCAGAGCTAGGGAACCAGGTTCGAGTCTTGGCGTCACCTCAACATCCTGTAATTCTGGGCAAATCACTTAAGCTCCCTGTGCCTACCAATAAATTAATGTGCCCTTTTGTAATGTAAATGGTGCTCATGAAACGCGCTCCAGTAACTTTGGGTTGAGAAGTTTCCCAAACTACAGTTAATTTCCAGTTTGGAAATTAACTGTAAGAAGAAGCTTAAACCTTCCTCAAATTATTCCAGGATTTCTCACTCACTCCAGTGTGTAAATGAAACTCTTGAAGCCTAGGGCTGACATCACTCACCAACAGCCAGTCTCCCAGAGATGAGGGGACACCACCTGAAAGCCTCCAATTAGAATCCTCACTAGTAACCTATTTTGAATTTAGTGTGGTGCATTCGAGCCTGCAGAATGCGCAGCGAATGAGGCATGCATTATGGTTTGCTTTACACTGCAGTGCTGCATCCTAAAATTGAATATTTATTGAAGGAAACGTGCAGAGCCTACCGTCAACCTGTAGTTTGGATGACATGCTATTCTCCGAAGGGCCAGCAGGTGGCACTGTGACTCTGCCGAAGACCTAGATTAAATATATATATCCATTACCAGAAAGAAGAGAAGCATACTGCACGCGCACCAAGGTTCTCTAAGTTCAAAACAACACTCAAAAGATTAACCCAACAGTTCGGTTCACGAAGTGGTGGATTCTATTTCTAGCATTTGTTAATGGTGATGCGTGGGGGTGGGAGAGGCAGGAGAGAATACAAACAAATTGGAACATAATTAAAATAAATAAAATTGCACTTACCTGCAGCTCCGACCAGGGCCGGTGCTAGGCACGGGCAGTGTGAGCAGCTGCCCAGGGCATCCAACCAGTGGCGTATAGAAAATTGAAGCCCCCCCCCCCCCGGCCCCCCTGCAAGGTACACAGAAGGGCCCCCGCTCCGGAGCTGTCAGGCCCGAGTACAGTGCTGTGGGTGGTGTCCGGAGACACGGGGCAAGGGAATGCCTAGGCCGCAAAGTGGGGCCTAACTATAACTGACAATGAAAGACGCAACACTGGCTAACAGTTAGGGCCAAAGACCTCGAGCGACCTTATGACCGTTTATTTAACCTCCGGGGCTGCCCCGCCCCCGAGGCGTATGCGTGCGTGCATGCGTATGTGTGCAGGCCGGGTGGCCTCATTACTACATCCCTCCAAACTCACAGATCAATAGTCCCGGCCATGAGATGTCTTGAATCAGTTCATGTTCCATGCATAGTCCTTTAATCGTTGGTTGGGGGTCGGATTGGGTCGCAGGTGATATCTTTGGCTTTGACGACTTTCCAGACCTCCTGTCTCCACTGGTTGCTCAGGGCGATGTTGATCATTGCTCGAGGAGTTTTCAGGGCTGATGTTGTCGGCTGGTTCGGATCTCTGTGAAGTCGATCTTTCTTCTTCTTGCGGGGACGTGGGTGACTCCATGCGCGCTGGCTCCTGGTCTCCGTCTTCCGCCTCCTCAGATGCAGAGCCGGCGCGTCCACTTTCGCAAGAGACACGCTTAAACCATGACACATTTCGAGTCACGGCTCGTGTGCCTCTGGATGCGGACACCATAGTGCCGTGCACATTCACGATCTCCCACACTTCTGGTTCAAAAGCTGAGTCGTATTTTGAGTGTCGGTGTCGGTTCTTGAGGACCACCTTGTCTCCAACTACTAATGGCCTGGCTTGGGCTCTCCTGGCTTGACTGGCTTTGTCGTTTGTGCGCCTCCGTCGATCTTGGGTGGCTTCGTGGTTTATTTCTGGGGGGCACCAGGTAGGTGTAGCTGGCACGCAGTCTCGGGGTACCTTCTTGAATACTAGGTGCGCGGGAGCGCAGCGGGTGGTCGAGTGGGGTGTCTGTCGATATGCACTGAGGAACTGTGACAGGCACTCTTCGGCGTCCTCCCTTCTTTCCACGCCAATTTGTAGCGCGCGGTTCAAAGTCCGCATAAATCTCTCGACTTCCCCGTTTGCCTGGGGCCATTGTGGAGTGATTTTTCTGTGGCGGATACCCCGAGCGGCGAGGTATGCCTGGAAGTCTTTCCCCTGAAAAGGAGGGCCATTGTCCGACCTCACTTCTTCTGGCAGGCCTACCATGGCGAATACTCTCTCTAGGGCCTTCTTGACATGGTGGAACGCTGTGGACGGTACAATTTCCACTATTGGAAAACGGGAGTAGGAGTCGATTAAGACAAGGGTGTGCCGTCCATCTGGGAATGATCCAAAGTCCACACTTATTTTTGACCATGGTTCTTTACAGGGATCTTCTGTGATCACAGGGTGAGGAGCAGGTTCCCGGCCTGTGATGGTGCACGAATGGCAGTTGCCAACCTCTTTCTCTACCGCTGCGTCCATGCCGGCGAACCATACTTTGTTGCGCAGGCGCCCTTTTGTTTTTGACACCCCTTGGTGGCCTTGGTGCGCGAGGCGCACGACCTCTCCTTGTAACCTTGCAGGTACCACAATCGCTGTCCCTCGGAGGATCACGCCATGGGGTCCGATGCTCAGCTCGCTCTGAGCCCTCCACAGTTGTTGCCTTGCCAGCTGTTCCTGGGGCGTGAGAGCGCTGACTCCATCCAGAAAATTTTTCCAGTTTCTATTTGCCAGCGTTGCTTTTACTTTGATGAGACACTCGTCTTCATCTGTGGCCTTTCCGATGTCTTCCAGCGTCAGAGCTACCGGGCAAGCGTCTTGAGAGATCATTCGGACGTATTCCTCGACGTCGTCTTCATCACTTCCAGTTTGGACTGCATTTGAGGAGCCGGGGTGTCTTGATAGGAAGTCCGCAGGATTGTCGGCTCCAGGCCGATAGATAACCTCGAACCGGTATTTTTGGAGTTGCACTGCCCATCTCTCAATCCTGGGCGGGGCAAGCCTAGCGGTTCCCGCAAACAGAGGCACAAGGGGCTTGTGGTCAGACACTACTTTGAACTCATGTCCAAACAGGTAGAGGTGAAAATGCTGGCACGCCCATTTGATGGCCAGTGCTTCACGTTCAATTTGGGCGTACCGCATCTCCGTCGCGGTCAGTGCTCTGCTAGCGTAGGCTGTCGGCACCCATTCATGGGCTTCTGTCTCCTGCATGAGGACGGCCCCTAACCCAACGGGACTCGCGTCCACAACGACTTCCGTGCGCCGTGTGGCCTGAAGTATGCCATGACTTTGTCGTCCATTAACGCAGCCTTGATTGCCGCGAAGGCTTCATCTTCCTTGGCAGTCCACGCCCACGGTTGGTTCAATTTGGTGAGGGTGCGTAGTGGCTCGGAGAGGGATGCCAATCCAGGGATGAAACGGCCATAGTACGTGGCCATCCCCAAGAAACTTCTGACCTCAGTAGCTGACATCGGTTTGGGAGCTGCCCGGATGGCGTCCGCTTTCTTCGGATCGACCTGAAGTCCCTCCCTGGAGAAGATGTACCCGAAGAAGTCCACTGATTCCTTGTAGAAGGAACATTTTTCTCTATGGAGAGTGAGGCCGTGATCGGCAAGGCGCTGCAACGTGGCTCGGAGGTGAACGTGATGCTCTTCCAAGGTTTTGGAGAAGACAAGGATGTCATCACTTAGGTTTATGACCCCTGTTAAGCCTGAGAGAGTCTCCCTGATGGCGTTTTGAAAAACTTCAGCCGCCGACGACACCCCAAAGCTCAGCCGCTTGTACCTCCGGAGTCCGACATGGGTGGAGAATGTCGTGATGTTGCGACTGTCCGGGTGAAGCTCCAGCTGATGATATCCAGCATTGAGGTCTAATTTGGAAAACCAGCGTGCACCGTTGAGATCTGCCACGGTGTCGTCCATAGTTGGTGTTAGATGCCTCTCCCTTTTCACTGCTTTGTTTGGAAGACGCATGTCCACACACAGGCGTATTGCACCTGGCTGCTTCGGCTTAGGAGCGATCACGAGCGGCGATACCCAGGGCGTCGGGCCCGACACTTTTTCGATTACCCCCAATTCTTCAAGTTTGCGCAGTTCTTCCTCTACTTGCTTCCGCAGGTGAAACGGCACTCGTCTGTGTCGGAGGGCAGTGGGACGGACCGTTGGGTCAACGTGTAGTTTGAACTTTCTTCCTTTTAAGCATCCGAGTCCTTTGAAAAGGGTCGGGAAGTCTCGCAAGATGGCGTCCGCGTGCAGTTCGTGCACTTGTCGCGCGAAGAATACCAGTTGCAAATCTTCCGCCGTGTGGCAGCTCAGGAGTGTGCCACGCCTGCCCCCGGTGACATGGAATTTGGTCTTGACTTGTTGATCGTTGCAAGCAGCTGTCACTTCGATTACTCCCCTCAGGGGAAGCGGGTCGTCGCTGTCGTAAGTGTATATCTTTGCGTTTGAAGGAGACAGCGGTGGGCGTGGAGACAGTAACTCATATTGCGTGCTGTCCATCACGTTTACTGATGCCCCAGTGTCAATGAGTGCTTGCACGGGAGAGCCAGCAATGGAGATCTCACACATCGGGGGTGGGCGTCTTCTAGAACCTTCTCTCCCCACGAAGGAGACAAAGAAAACGTTGTCATCATCGTCATCAATGCGGAACGCTGATCTGGAGGCATCGCTGCACGGGCCTGGATCTTCCAAAGAAAGTTGCCGCACCGCCTGTGTAAGGCCTCTTCCGCTCGAGCTAAACCGGCGGTTCCCGCTGCTGCGACACACTTTCGCAAAATGATTCGCTTTCCCGCAGTTGGAGCATATTTTTCCTCTCGCGAAACACCTTCCACTTGCAGGGTGTTCCATGCCGCAGTTCCCACAGGGGTTCCGGGACGTGGCTTGTGAGGTTCCCCTTTGTGTTTGTGGCCGGCGCCTTATAGCATCTACTTGTTCCTCCTTGATGTGAGGGGTCTTTGTGGGGGCACCGGGTCGGTCAAGAGCAGCTTGCATTTCGTCAGCTCTGGCGTTGGAGAGCTCATGTGAGCGCGCAAGGACGAGGACCTCGTCGAGAGAGATACGTGGTTGCCTAAGGATGAGGCGTCTGAGTTGTACCGACCGGCACCCTTGGATTAGTTGTGCGTGAATCTCTAGGCGCTGGTCCGGAAGTTCGCAGGCAATAGCTAGTTTCCGTAACCGGGCATAGAAAGAATCAATGGGCTCCGTCTCTCCCTGCCTGGCTTGGCGCAGCTTAAACCATTCGTAGTCAGGGTTCACCCTGGGGTCGAAGTAGAGATTTAATGCCCGTACTGCGGCGTCGTAGTCTTGTTCTCCTCCCCGATCTGGCAATGTCTCAAAGAGTTCATATAGCTCATCCCCGCCATAACACATAAGCAAAGAGCGCTTGACTTTGCCATCAGTCTCACGGACGCCGATAAAGTAGTGCTCCAATCTTCCAATCCACAGACGCCATCTCGCCGCAGCTGTGGGTGGATCCGCCAGCTCGCTGAATGGAGGAAGCGGCGCTGCAAGGCCATGCCCAGGGGGGGCTGCAGCAGCGGTTGTGGCAGCACCAGGAGCCGGACCAGGAACAACGAGGGGCATGGCCGGGGGACCAGTAGGAGCAGGCGGTTGGTTCTGTGCAGGTGTCGCGGCAGCAGCACCACCATCGGCTTGCTGATCGTTCATTGTCGTAGTATTAGTAGGGACACGTAGGGAAACACGATGTGAGAGGGTGAGGCAGGGTAGGCGCAGTGAGGTACAGATCCCACGTTGTAGAGGAGAAAACGCCGTTTAACTAGGCTTTTATTCTAGGCTAGGCGTGTAGAAACTGTGCTGTAGGACAGGCTCCAAACAGCCAAGGGCGCAGTGTTGGTTGTTGAGGCAGTCGATCTGACTAGGAGAGAGCCGATTCGCCGTCTGGTTAATGGCCGAGTGAAGACAAAACTCCTTTCTTGTCAATTTCTTCGTCCGCCCAATGCGTGTGGATACGCAGGGCCCTTCGCACCGGTCGGCAGCCTGAATCCTGAGCTGACAGGGCTTACGCGACCTTGTGCAGTGTGCGCATGCGCGAGCCCACGGCTCTGAGCGCAGCCGCTGAGGTACAGGCGCGAGGGCCGAGGATCACCCCCCGAAGCGCCGGCGGCAGGCGGTGAAGCGCACACGGAGGCGGCAGGACAACGAACGGCAGCGTGAGCGCCGGTAAGCGGCCAGAAAGCGGGCTGGGTGGCGGGCGTCGGCTGAGGCCTCAGAGAGGCGCAAGCTCACCTGACGCACCACGGCCTGGTGCACACGTCACACGCGGCAGCACCACCTCAGGGCTCGGCCGAACAGGGATGACCGGCACAGCTGCGTGGCGAGGCACGGGTTTCGAAAGTCCGCCTCGTCGCCAGTGTGGTGTCCGGAGACACGGGGCAAGGGAATGCCTAGGCCGCAAAGTGGGGCCTAACTATAACTGACAATGAAAGACGCAACACTGGCTAACAGTTAGGGCCAAAGACCTCGAGCGACCTTATGACCGTTTATTTAACCTCCGGGGCTGCCCCGCCCCCGAGGCGTATGCGTGCGTGCATGCGTATGTGTGCAGGCCGGGTGGCCTCATTACTACACTGTGGGGGCCCCCTGTAGCTCGGGGCTCCCCCGCACTACGGGGATCTGTGTTACCTCCCTGCATCCAACTCAGCCTATCAGCATGGGGCCCGAACAATTGCAACACCCTACTGGTCCTCATGTACCCCTGCTGATCCAATTGAAACAAGCATTGGCATAGCCAATAGGTCTCGCTTTTGGGTCCTTATAAGTATTTAGTTATGCAGCACAATATCCTTGGTGCAACAACATCAACTGTTGCATGGCTAAACACTTTAAGGTCCCAAAGGCGAGACCTATTGGCTATGCCAATGCTTGTTTTTTGTTTTTTTACTTTCAGCAATGAGGCTCAGCAGTTCTGCTGCTGTACAACATTGATAAGCAAAACAGTGACAACATCCAACAGCTCTTGCTTAAACAAGGCCTGTAGGCTTGACTAATGCTTGTTTTCACTGAGCGGGGTAGTGGTTAGCATTAGACGAGGAGTGTCCAACGTAAGCCCAAGAGGGCCAGCAATGGAGAATATTCACATAAGGTCCATTCATATACAATAAATCGAACTGTTTCAACATAAATCACCATTATCCTCAAAAGGTGTAGTGAATCCAGCCTCTCTGGACCATTGTTGGACACCTGTGGGATTGGAGAGGGGACATCACTGGCGGTGGTGATGCATGGCTGTCCATGGGACACATTCTTCTGTCTATAAAAGACAGATAAGGTTGTTATCATCACCCAGGCCTTCAGTTTGCAATGATTTGGACTCCGGTGCGCATCACTCTCCATTAATCATTGGGAAGCTTTCTTCCTTTGTGGGAGGAAAAGGAGTATATGTTACTCAGTCTGCGTCAATCTGTAAATGCTGTGAAACGCTGACACTGAAGCGCTCAGCAATAAATCAAATCTCTTTAGAGCGTCTCCGCATGCTAGCAATCATAGCGTCCCTTTAACCCCTTGGGCGTGGCCGCGATTCTGCGCCTGTGCGGCGCTTTTAAAGAGTGGGCGGGTTTATGACGGCCCCCAGCCGCCATCAGCACATGCCCACCGTAGTGCATGATGGACGGGGCCGTCATCAGCATAGAAGGGGTTAATAAATGCACACCAGTCTGTCTCCACGTGCAGGTAATCAAAGAATCGCTATAATAAATGCACCCCAACTCTGCAGTACTGTGCCCTATTGCCCCCATTACAGACAAAGGGGGTAAACCTAACCATGGTCTTGTTTTGGCAAGCAAAGTTCCAAAATACTGCTTATACTAAGAACTTTACAAATGACATATCTGATGTTATTTGGAAGGAACAGAATAAACGAGCTTGAGGTGAATATTACTTCAAAATGCAAATTACCTTTTTTGTGCAAGTTGAAAAAAGAGTTCCGAGGGACATTGCTTTTTTTCCAGTTTTATACTGCGCAAAGGCAACCCAATTGTATTGTAGCGCTTTACATTTGCACCGTTTACACTAAACCAGGGGTGGCTCTAGGCTCATGGCGGCCCTGGGCAGGGAGCGTAGGTAGGGGACTCGGAAGAGGGGGCCCGTGCGGGGCGGAGCCCCCCGGAGCTCAGGAAGGTGTTACAGAGCCGGAGGCCACCAAATCCCTGCCAGGGGCCGCCATGCAAATATGTATCCATCCTCAGAGGATTATTATATTAAGGATATATATCGGCGTGGTGGCCCCTGGCGTTTGGCAGCCCTGTGCAGGTGCACAGCTTGCACATGCCTAAGGCCGCCCCTGCACTAAACAAGTTTATGTTAATTGTTTAGGCAAGGTAGATAATGTAATTTGCTCAGAAACAGAGGATGTTGAGCTAATGCTGCGACTATAACCTAGTTCCCTAGTTGGCATCTCTTGCTATAACGCCACGCTCCTCTCTCCTGGGATTGTTACGGAGGAGAGAGGTGCTGCTGCATTTTGTTAGGTGAGGGGGTGGGGGTTGGGGTGGGCAAGGGGAGCCGTAGGCCTTAAGAGGGATGGTGTGCTAGGCGGGAGGGTTAGTGCCTTTTGGCAGTGCATGGCGCTGGGGGGGGGGGGTTGGGAGCAGCGAGGGGTCATGCAGAAGGCCCACATGCGGTTTGGAATCGGGCGCAGGAGCGCATGGTGGTTGCGCATAACAGTGGCAGGGACGGGCAAGATATAAGGAGTGGGGGCAAGGTTCGGACCTGCTGACGTTGGATCAGGGGAGTAAAGTTTGGGTCTTGGAGTGGCTCAACAGTGCGGAGGTGGGGTGCACGGGGGTCCAAACAGGCTCGGGTCGGCCGCCCGTCATTCTGTGCAGAGCCGAGCACGGTGGTGCCTTGATGTGGGAGGCGCAGATGAAGCCCTTTTGTCTTGCAATGTAGTGGATGCACATAGGGGGCCGCCGTAATTCAACTGGGGCTGGGTATAATGTTTATGTTGCCCCAGCCGTAGTTTTGCTGCGTCTTTGACACCAGGATACCCGTGGCACTGCAGGGTGGGATGCAGCGCAGGGAGAGATGCGGGGGAGGCGGGGGGGATTTGCGTGGATGGCTGAGGAGCGGGGAGTAAAGGTGGGGTGGAAGGATGGAGCAAGGCTGTGGCTCAGACCCGAGGGGGGAGAAGATTCAGGGAGCCGCTGGTGTCCTTCGATGTTAGCTATATGGAGCTCCAATCTGCTTTCTACAAATACCATCAACTATTAAAACAAGCATTGTCCGCGGGAAGCTTTAGTAATGTAACAAATAAAATAAAAAAGACGCTAGTGACAGGAACAGCGGTACGTAATTCAATGGGATTTAAAACAAGCATTGTCCGCGGGAAGCTTTAGTAATGTAACAAATAAAATAAAAAACACGCTAGTGACAGGAACAGCGGTACGTAATTCAATGGGATTGATAACAAGCATTGTCCATGGGAAGCTTTAGTAATGGAAAAAATGGGAAAAAACACGCTAGTGATGCGCGCGCGTAAAAAAAAAAAAAGCCTATTTATGTCGTGCATTGCCTGGGGCCTCCTCACAGTTTGGAAAAGTCCATGCTCCTCATTTTATCAGCATCGGGTAATTAAACGCCGAGCTGGCCATTTGGAGACAGGACTCGGGTGACGATTCCTGCACTAAGGAGAGCAGCTTACTGGAATGTATATTATTGGGAGTGCGACCTCAAGTTGTTAACAGATTTTTGCAGGGGGCGCGCTTTCATGCAATCAGTTGGCTCTGGAAATGTTTTCACTAACCTCGGCCATGAGCCAGACCAGCCGTGTTGGTCAAAAAGGGCATCTAATTAAATTATGGAAAGGAAAGCAAACAGATCAATAAATGGAACAAGCAATGGCCGCGAATGTGAAAGTAATTAGGCCAGCGATGCGTTGAAGAAATAAAAAAGGCAGATGTGCGCGCGTTCACAAACACATGCACACAAGCTTTATGCTAGGAAAAGCTTGTGGGTAGGACTTTGAAAAGCCCCTTACTAAATGTCGAGCAACAGCGCATGCGCTGCTGTAGCCTCGACCTAAAAAAGGTGTCTCTTTACAATTGGGCCCATAGTAGTGGGGGGTTCTCCCTGGGCCTCTCCGGGATGGTATGGAAAGGCCTAGGGGAGCGAGACACTTCCTCTTGTGCAAGGAAACACACTTTGCAGGTTTGTCCTACAATTCGGCCTCCTGTCCGGCTGTCCATCCAGAGACACTGCGGGCCGCCCATTATAATCATTTTAGCGCCACCACAGTTTTAACTCTCAGCCCCCAAGCAATTCTCACACCTTCAACCCAATATGAGCTGTAGGTGGCTGAGAGGAGGAGCTGCAGCCCAGGAGAAGTCTCCACTGAGAAGCTTCCTGAGCCCAGAAAGTGTCAATTATGTAAATTAGAGGGGCCTTGCACATTCCCTTTAGCCCGGGGCCCTGAAAATCCAAGAACCGGCCCTGGGTCTGACGGGCACTGCCTCGCTCCTCACTGATAATTGTGGACTGCACTGCACACTGCACTGGTTCCCAGATGCTCTTCTGCTGGGAATACTATTCCCAGCATGAGAGAAGGGCTGGGATTGATCTGAATGGCCTGGTTTGCTGCTCAGACAATAACTGGAAGTCTGCGCCGTTTCTTCAGCTTGGTTGGCGAAACCTAAATGTGCATGATGGTTTGGACGGCCTAAGATGGCTGGCCAAACTGTCATGCCCACCACCACTCCCACTGCCATGCCTGTCACAGGGGATTGTGTGCCCCCGCGTAGACGGCGATCAGGCAGGCAAAAATAAAATGATAATAAAATGACTATATAATTTTATTATTCATTGTAGTAGGGGGCGTTGCTCCTCCACCATTACCGAGGAACCGCCCCTGGGTTTACAGGCGTTTTAAACAAAAATAAGAAAAAGGGGCTAAGTTGTACTTACCCGTGTGAACCTGAAGTTACGGTTAACCTGCCAACTTTGGAACTGGGTAGTTGATTTTGAGTCTCGGCGTTGGCTCAACATCCTGTTATACTGGCCAAATTTCTTAATCTCCTCTGCCTAAAATAAAAGATAAGAATGAATCTGACTTTGTGTAACGCAACCAGTATTCACTTTGGGCCAAGTTTGCACCGGTGCTTCATTTGAAATGGTGGTTTGGTTGAGCGGCACTGGCATTTAATTGTCAGCACTGGCTCTAGTGACAGTCCACCACATGGTGGCGGTCTCTGCCTAATTTTGAGCTGACCACAACGACAGCGTTTAATAAGTTAATATACATTAAAAAAGAATAATAGCTGCCACTCACGCCATTATTATAGCTTTGGGTGGCCTGGAATACTGTGAATTGTCACACTTTTAGGAGTGCAATGGTTAGGAGTTGTGTTGGTTCGGTCATTGGCAGCGCTGGCGAGGGCAATGGATGGTGCAAGCTGCAGTGGACTCCTGAGAAGGGCCTTTGTGCTTCCTTTTTTATATTTTAAACACTGGTTCACACCTTATAAAAAACTGCAGATTAAAATAATAAAAGCAGTTAACCTAGAGCACTGTGGTTCTTGGGGCACTGTACATAAATGGTCCTGTGCCCTTTCTCCCCCAACACACAATCCATCCCAATTTTATTATCATTCGTGCAATGGAGCGCTCCATGAAAAAATGCTCTATTTTTTTTATAACGCTACAGAAGTTAAATGCCAAGGACAGTATACAAAAAATACAAGTATCTCTTCTGCTGTGGTTTATACAAGTTAAATGCACACTGTGGCCAAATCCATTGTATCAAGTGAAGAAATCAACAAATATTTCTTTAGTTAAGTTGTCAGAATGTATTGAGTTTATACTTTCGTGAGCATACTGTATGCATTTTTTGCAGAAATATAATATTGCGATCACCTTTAAAAAAAAATGGTTACATAATCTCTTGCTCCATATTCAAACAGATGACTCAAAGAAATACTTCACCGGTGCAAATAGTGTGAGTGAAAACTTCATGCCTACTCGATTTCAACTTGCACTGTTCAAAATGTATCATTTGCGATTAACACAATTAGACACCAGTCTTATGGATGAGCAATCACATGGCGATGCGACTCAGTTTAAATGATAAAGTATTGAACCAATCTTTAAATGCCTTTTGTCAAGGGTGTGGACCATATTTGAAGAAGATGAAGCCGACTCAGATGATTTCTTAGAATTGGGTGCCCTTGTAACACCCTCTTTATAATCGTCCTTGAAGGTCCTGTTTTTCTTAAGGTGAGTTGTCGACACGTTTCGACCACTAAAATTTGTACGGTCTCTTCAGGACAGGGGCTGGTGTGGTGTCTCTGGAGAGGGGCAGAATATGAATATTAGTAAAATCTTGCCACATAAGGGGCAGGGGAAAGGGGAGTGTCTTTAAAAGACCTATTTGGAGTTCTAGAAAGTGTATTTGAAGAAGAGGGCCAGAGCTGGCTGCAGGATGAGAGTGTTGACTGTTACGCGAGTGAGAAGAACAATGAGCCATGTTATTGTTGGGCATTTCGTGATGCGCATACCTTACAAAGTACTGGATAATTGGACTACTCCAGAATAACTATAATATAATAATTAGGGATTATGTTTGTGAATTAGAAGGTCGATTTGTAAGTGGAGCCTGGAAAACACATGCCGAGCATACCTTCATGAAGATGGTTGATGCTGGGCTTGGTCCACGGTGGATAAGGATCCATTTCAATGAAAGCTGGAATGAAATGTGCATCTAATTAGCGTATTGTAGATAAGGTAATGTTAATAATTGATATAAAGTAAGGTGTGAAGCTGACTGCAAGAGCTAAAGTGTTGGGGGCTCACCTTACTCCGAAGAGCTTGTGGTGCTGAGCGCGTTCTGGTGAAACTTTTAGGCGTCCTGGAGCCAGGGAGGGGAAAAATCAGAAGGAATACGGGCGGGGAGGTGATTGAGTAAGGCAACCCAGAGAGCGGACCCGCATGTAGCATGGTGGTGTACTCAGGTAAGCACTGGGCATTTCCTGCTCAGTAATTAGGGGTGTCCTGTGCAACATAATGGGGTTTCTGGGAAATGTAGTTTGTTGTTTTTTTTCTAGATGTTGAAATGTTATGTACAGACAGAGAAACATTCAACTTCACAGTTTACAGGTGTGTGTTGGAGTAACACATCTTAGGGAAAATCTGCTGAGAACATGCAGGTCTGTTTGTGTTCGGGTAAACGAGGCTGATGAAGGATTTCTGGGATATGTAGCTTAATTTTAAAAATGGTGGAATGGCTGTGGAGCATGCAAATAGCATGTGCTGTTATGTGCTACCACCAGTGTAGTATTGTATTTTTACGAAAGGTGCTTCAGTTGTGTGCTTAACACTGTAAAGGTCGGTTCTAAGAGGTAATTCCCTCTGGTTTGAAGAAAAGGATGCAATGGCCATCGCTTACAGAATCAGGCCAGGCTCGGGCGTGCTCATATGTTTAGGATTTCAGACATTTCATTACGTCCAGTTTATTGTATTGTATTTCCTGATCATAAATGCTTCTTTCTTAATGAGACTCCTGTCTGTGTACTGTACTTTATGTTCAGGCCGAATAATATCCAGCAGCGTCCATTGTATCTCTGTCTCGCTTTGCGAATAATCACAGTCATGTTTGACCAGTAGTGCCTTGGTGACCTTACCTCGAATACGTGATTCGTGTTGGCTAATCCTCTTTCTGATTTCTTGATTGGTTTTGCCAATGTACAGATTCTTGCAGGGGCAAAGTATGCCATAAATGACATTCTAAGTGCTTCAGGTAGTAAATGTCTTGTGCATGGTTCCTTTGCCCATGGGTTGAAAGATGGTGCCTTCTAAAGTTTGGGCATTGGATGAAAAGTCTCCATATCAATGGTGTCTTTGAATGGGATCCGGGTTCCACAGTTCTCATGATGGTCTTTGGGTGTTTGAGGTAGCCCTGATCTGGTATAGGCTCTCACTAGTTGGTCTCTGATATTCCTCCTTTTCTTCAGTGAAAAGATTGTACGAGGTAGACGACATAGGCACTAGAAGTAGGGGTACAGGGGTGCTGCAGCACCCCCTGAAATATCCATGCTGGGGTTCAGAAGGTGAATGAGAAATAAATACGCCTTTAAATGTTGTCTTTATCCTGTCATGTTTGCTGTGCGTTCAAGGACAGAAGTCAAATGTCAGGCTATGCCTTCTGACGAATTGCTGCTTATTCCTTTAAGATAGAGACTGGTGTTTACTTTCAATTAGTTCACAAAGTGAGATGATTTTTTTTAAACTGGACTATGTGATAGTCTTGCTGAAGTACAGTAGGGAGTGTGAAAGGAAAGGCTGTAGGATGTTCTTTTTTTTCTCACAACAGAAAATAAATAACTGTAAATGGATTTCACAGATATTCCAGAATATATCAGCAGGTAAAAAAAGCACAAAGGACATTTTTGCAATTCTGCAGTGAGGTGGAAACAAACATTTTAATAGGATCAAAACAAATCAAGATACTTTACTTGGTGATTTGAAAGTAATATTTATTAACTGAAATCCAATTTCCACACATTGTTGTTTAGGTGTTGTGCTGTTTTATCAGTAAAACTACCTGTCTGTGCAAATGTAGTGGCCATGCCAATGTAAAATGTGCTGTCTGTAAAGGACAGTGCAGTACCACACCACGCTTTAGTAATATATTTGGGACAGTGTGCTCCAAAATTCTGATTTATGATCTTTTTGAACAGATTTGTCAAGAGGCTGAACCCTTACCATGATGTTTTGATTTTCATTCTGCCTACTTTCCAGTAATATCTCTAAGCACTATTCATCCATTTGAAGGACTGGGTTCTTTGGACCCAGCGGTGCCAGGGCACAACACCTGAAACCTTCGTGGGTAACCTGCTCCGGCGTACAAATCACAGAGACACGGGACACTTCCTTCGGCGTCAAAGAGTCAAGGTTTATTTACTGCAGGGAACACAGAAGTCACAAGAAGTACATCGAGTGTAGTTCGGGGAGACTGCTTCAAATTGTATTTGTGGATCGCTCCTTTTATACAGTTTCTACCCATAGGATAACATGATACACAATAGTTTACAACCTGGTTCCCACAAGTCGCTCTCAGAGGGGTCGCTTAGATCACTTTGAAACACACAAGATCCGGAACATAAGTGCGGAAACATTTGGCGGTTCCCAACTGTAAAAACCCATCTTCCCACCATTAGCAAATTCCAATCAGCAGTAAAGTAGATCGAAACAGGAACGAAGACAGGTGCAGAGGAAGACGGAGACAGTGGGGAGATCGGAAAGGGTGTAAAAGGGGAGTGTCGAGAAGCACGAGATACAGACATCAAAGGGACGTGTCTAATGAGATGCACAACTGAGACAATAAGCCCGTGCGGCAAGATGAGCCTCGAGCGGCGCCATCTGCCTTACAGTAGCATCCCCCTCGTCATAAAGACACTTTCAAAGAACATGTGTCTTCCGCAAATATCTTGGAAGTCCCAGGGTCGCGAAGCGGACAGCGTCCGTTCGCTGGCTACTTGAGGGCAAGAGACAAAATGGATGCCGTATCTAAGATGGAACCCGTGGGTACAGATGACAAACCCACATAACAAACGAACGGTTTAAGTTAGCACAGCGAAACTGCGCACACTTGCTAAACTCGTCATTTGCGGTTCATAGATACTAGACTCGACCATATTCGTGTGAGTCGAAAACACCACTTACAATTGTCACGGAACCTCAGACGCTCCTTTTGCCCTCATGTAGGCAAGCACTAGTCGGAATCATACTCGATATTCATCAGACCATCAAGATGTCGTTGTAGCATAGCTCTGTCCAACCGAGTCCCCTTGGTAACAGATGGTTGTCTCATACACGTTGTAGCACAGAGGCCACATAAGGCAGGACCACACTGTACACAAAGGCAACACGTGAACAGGAACACTACCACAACCCCGATGATCGTCAGAATCTTCCAACCCCAAGTCGACACCAGGCCCCAAAACCAACCAAGTAGCGTCCAATCCCCTACATCCACGTGTATGGATTCGGAGATCTTGTGCAACTTCGAGATGGCTTGATAGACAGTAGGAGCATTATCTGGAATGAAAATGCAACAGCTCGAATGGATCACTTTACATACCCCACCGCGATCTGCTAAGACAACATCTAAAACCATACGGTTTTGTAATGTCATAAGTCTCTCCGCCTGAAGTTCTGTGGTGATATTACCAAGGGCACTGGCAGTAATGTTAGCTGTCGATTCTACCACTCGAGTCAAATGTCTCAGGTTCCTACTATTAACCATAGGTCCCCAAAACGGGAGGAAACCCTTGAAAAAGTCTCCTGCCTCTTGACCGGCAGTATCCTCTTCACTAATTACGCCTCGTACAACTCTAGTCTTGTGGTAATCGGCATCTACAGTAAACGTCGGAGGCAACAGATTTGCAACAAAACATGAGCCCATGAAGTCTGCGGGCAACCATGTGTATGCACGATCATGACAGATGAAGTACGTACCCTTGGCAGCCAGAAGCACAGGGATCGGGGACATTGACAGAACGTAACTTTCAGTGCAAGCACTTACTCCAAGTGAGGCTTGCGAGCCACGACCCACAAGACAAAGATTACCAGTGTGGGGTACGACCCATATTGGAGACGAGCTTTTAAGCTGCTTTTCATTAGTGAACGTACTATATTCCCCTCTATTCGGTGCCCTATAGGCTTGTACCTCTGCCTTAGGGATGAGATAAGCATCATAGATCTCATCTTCCAAATCCTGTATTATCATCGATACCACCCACTGCCATGAGGTAGGACCCGGTTTGGGGGAACGTTCTGGAGAGGGGTGGAAACCTAGTGCGCTTCGAAGCATTGTTTGGTATGCTCGAGCTGACCCTTGGGAACTATACGGTAACACCAGATATGGAATTCCCTTACCCGTAGTATGTGGCATCAACCCACACACCCAACAATTAGTAGTGTTAACCACTAACTGATGCTGATGGAGGAGCTGGATAAAGGAATTGTTGCGGAATTCTACACGTCTAGCCTGTTCGTGTTCTGGTAACATATGAAAGGAATGAGGAGAAGCAGTAGAAGTAATGTTAGGGTAAGGAGTAGGAGTAGGGGTAGGAAGAAAGAAGTAAGACATAGTGTAATACACCCCACCCGCCAAAAATGCGGAAGCAGTTAAAAACAGTACAAACAATTGGGATACAAAACATTTCGTACGACTAAGTTTCTGCAGCTTGACTCTATATGCCTGAGCTCCTTCCAAATCATTCAGCTTCAAAAATGCCATTTCCCTACGACCGTCCGCAACGTTTCTTGACGCACTTCGTTCTGTGCAGCAATAGTCAATTCCCAGGAGTTCCTAGGAACCGACGGCCTTTAACCTAACGTCAAGACCTACTGTCCAGAAGGAAGTACGCGCGCGGCCCTACGGCCCTCAATACACAATATGTATTTTATTTAGCACAAATAATTCAGCTGTGGAAGGAAAAAGATACAAGAAAAAAAATCTTGATATATGTACAAAACAATTTTCAGTGATACGAATTGTTCACAGTTGATCAGGGGAAACGAAGATATTGCAGTTATCAGTTTCAGCAAAGCAAGAAAAAAATTTATTTGTCCTTAGTATGAGAACGCAAAGAATATCGATGTTTCCCAGGACGTGTCTGCTCGTCGAACAAAGGATCTGTCGAAGAGACAGCGTCCTGCTGATCAGTTCGTTGGTCTGGTCTTGAGTCTCTTGCTGACAATGTTCCAACAATGGCTTTCTGCTGCACTGAGTGTTCACCAACAAGTTGTGCGTCACTGAAAGGTACAAACGCCGGCAATGTCGCTGCTTCTGTTGACGCAATGCCTTTCCTCACCCACGGGTCTGCCGGCAAAGGAATAGGGACTCGCTTGCAATGGGTAGCATGTACCCAGTTCTTCCGTCCCTCAAGACGAACGGCAGTCCTCGTGGCCAAAAGCACCTGGTGAGGTCCAACAAAGCGGGGGTCCAGATTCTTCTTGCGCGAAAAATTTCGGGTGACAACCCAATCACCAGGCTGGAGCTGGTGGCCTGGACCCTCCGTCTGCGTCGGCAAGGCGTCGTAAACCTGTTGATGAATTAACCTCAGTTTAGCAGTCAAGTCATGTAAGTAGTCAATCAACATCGGGTACTCAAGATCAACAAACATACCTGGCCTAGGAACCCCCCACACATTCGCAGGACGGCCGAACACTATTTCATAGGGACTAAGCCCTATTCGGGAGTGTACAGTCGCCCTAGTTGACAGTAATGCTAGAGGCAAAGCGTCAGGCCATGAAAGTCCAGTCGTGGCCTGGATCTTCGCTAATTTCAGTTTAAGGGTGCCATTGTACCCTTCAACCAATCCAGCTGACTGGGGATGATTGGCGCTGTGGAATTTCTGATTAATTCCAAGGCCCTTACACACACTCCTCATCACGCTTCCAACAAACTCACTTCCGTTATCTGACCACACGACTCTAGGCATTCCATACCGAGGAAAGTATTCCTTCAGTAGGATTTTCGCAGTAGACAAAGCAGTATTATCTTTGAGGGGATAGGCCTCGATCCATCGGGAGAATGCGCAAACCACAACCAAAACGTATTTCAGGTTATTGCATCGCTCCATATGGATGAAGTCCAATTGGATCACCTCAAAGGGATACGAAGGAGGAGCAAAACTGCCAGGGGGAGTTGGGGTTCCTTTGCCAGGATTGTACATTATACACACCATACAATTCTTCACCAAACGTTCAGCACACTTAGTAATTCCATCATTCTTCCACACATCAGCCAACAACTTGCAAATACCTTTCGCGCTAATATGTGCTAACCCATGTGCCATTTGCACAACGGCCAGTACATACGCATCAGGCAACATCCATCTTTTCTGATCTGACAAATCAATCCAGCAACCATTCACATCCAACCTTCCCGTACTTTCTTTCCACTTCATCTTTTCAGTGTCGGTGGCCTCATTCTGAATTGCTTTCACACTCTCTATAGTATTCTCACACATACTTGATTCTGTAGGCCACCTAACCGAATTCGTCACATACATTCGAGTGCTAAGGTTCCGGGCAGTCTCCTTAGCAATCTCATCTGCAAACGCATTACCACGACCAACATCATCCGTCACTTTACGATGCGCACTACATTTAACAATTGCAACTTGAGCAGGCAAAGTCAATGCATCCAAAAGATCGTTCACAAGCTGGCCATGCTGTATTTTCGTGCCATGTGACGTCAAGAAACCACGTTCTCGCCACAATCGTCCGAAACTATGCGCTACACCGAAAGCATACTGACTATCGGTGTACACATTCACACGTTTACCTTTTGCTAATACACATGCTCTAGTAAGAGCGATCAGCTCTGCAGCTTGGGCAGAATTCTGATTCAATCTCGCAGTCTCAACAACAGTATTCAATGTCACCACAGCATAAGCAGTAGTCACATCACCATTCGGCAATTTAAAACATGACCCATCCACATACAGGGTGCCATCCGGGTCTTCCAATGGGGTGTTTTTAAGGTCCACACGACCTTTTGTTTCCTCCTCTGTCCGCAAGTAACAGTCATGTTCTGTTACTGCATCTGACTCTGCACTAATTGGTAACAAAGTTGCCGGATTTAGGACATTACAACGTTTTATCTGAATGTGGCTTGCCAAGAGCGTCAATTCGTACCCAGATAACCTCGCACTCGTCAAGTGCTGAGTTTTCGTACGGTTCAAAAGAGTATCGACTGCATGCGGAACCATCACCGTAAGCATATTATCCATGACCAATCCTGCTGATTGTCGGATGGAGACCGCAGCTGCCGCAGTTGCTCTCAAACAACTCGGCAATGCTCTAGCTACTGGGTCTAAGGTCGAGGAAAAATATGCACATGGACGTTGCTTACCACCAAAAGGTTGCGTTAAGACGCTTAAAGCACAACCTTCCCTCTCGTGAACATATAACGTGAACGGTTTACTGTAATCAGGGGTACCTAACACAGGGGCCGAACACAATGAATCACGTAATTCAGAAAAACTTTTCTGACATTCTTCCGTCCATGGTAAAGGAGTCGAAACATCCTTGCACGTAAGAGCCACCAATGGTTTCGCTAGCAATGAAAAATTAGGAATCCACTGCCTGCAGTACGATGTGATACCTAGAAAGGCACGCACATCTCTTTGGGTTTGTGGCACAGCCATGCGCGCAATCGCTGCAATTCTCTCTGGGGTCAATCTCCTTCCCTCCTTTGACAATAAGTGACCTAGATAGGTTACTTCTTGACAACAATATTGGAGTTTAGAAGGTGACACCTTGTGATTTAACTCACAGAGATGTTGCAGCAACGACACTGTAGCAATTTTGCAAATGTCCTGAGTATCAGCAGCCACCAATAAGTCGTCGACGTATTGGATTAAAGCCGCACCAACCGGCAACCTAAACGCATCTAGTTGACCCTTCAAAGCTTGACTGTAAATCGATGGACTTTCACAGTAGCCCTGAGGAGCGCGTTTGAACCGGAAGCTACGTCCACCAAGAGAGAAACCGAAAAGGTCCCTGCTCTCTTCGGCAATCGGGATGCTGAAAAACGCATTTTTCAAATCAATCACCGAAAACCATGAAGCTGTAGCTGGAATCAGAGTCAGCAGCGCCGTAATGTCAGGCACAACAGGGAATTGAGGAACCACAATTTTATTCACCTCCCGTAAATCAATAACAAAACGATAAACAGGCGGTTTGGTAGGATCAGTACGTTTAAGAATGGGCAGTACAGGACTATTGCACACGTTTCCCCGAGTTTCTTCAATGACATCTTTCTCGATCAAATCATAGATGATCGCTAACAAAGCTCGTTCACCATCAAGGGAGATACGATATTGGGGAATACGTGGCAATCGCACATTCGATTTCAACTGAACAACATAAGGGGAGATATCAAGTAGGCCCACGTCGTTTGGACCCGTCGCCCACAAAGATGCAGGAAGAGAATCCAATTCCGGTGGAAGCTTGTCGAGGGACAAATACATGGGAGAGACTACTTTCTCTCCGAACGTAAGCTTTACACCCGCAGGAGAACAATACAAAGTCGCATACAAGCGTTTAAGCAAATCCAGACCCAAAAGATTTTCACCACAACCAGTGGTTAAAATCAACGGAGCTTCGAGCTCACGAGGCCCAATTTTAAGGGGCAAAGGGCGCGAAACTGGATTGCTAACGGGGGCGCCAGAGAATCCAACAGATACATTTGTTAAGCCAGACAAAGGTGCGCCAGGGAGTTTCGAATGCATGATAGAACTTTTCGCTGCACCAGTGTCCAACAGAAAAGGCTCAACGACGCCCGATGTAGCAACTGCGACGTAAGGCCCTCTCTGATCAACCGGAACTGATACCACTCCCTCTCCTTGTCTTTGGCTGTCCTAGTAATTACTATCGTCAGTTCCCTGATCGACGTAATAATCGTCTACATTGTACTGCGCAGATCGTCCTTGCGATGATCCACGTTGGTCGAAACAATTATTAGAATTTGACGAGTTATCAGAACAGTCGTTCTGAGCACCACGACCTCTACCACGTGATGCGTTCTGTGAACCACCACGACCTCCTCTAGACGAATTACCACCACTACGGTCATTTAAAGCAGGACAATTAAATTTAATGTGTCCCTCCTGTCTACAATAAGCACATTGGTTGTACCCCAATGAAGATCTCTGAAAAGATGAATCATTACGCGGCTGCGATCGATTTGATTGCGACTGCGATCTATTCTGCTGAGGCGCATTCTGATTAGAACGCGGCGGATATGCTTGTTGTAACAACACTTTAGTTTTCAGCTCTTTCGTCTTTTTATCGGCACGGTCATTTTCCTCTTTTTCTCTATTTTCGTAATATTGTGCCGTAGCCAGAATCTGAGCTGAGGTAGAAACGGCCCATGAACTTTCTGAATTTTTCAATTTATTGCACAAATCGGGCAATAAGTTCGATACAAATTTATCCACAAACAACCTCTGTCCACCCTCAGTACCCATATCCTGCCCACTATGATCGACGAATGTTTCCTCGAACCTCGTAAAGAAGTCTGAAACACTCTCATCTTTCTTCTGCTTACAGGCTGACAACTTGTCCCAATTTACCCTCATAGCTGGCATAAGCGTTTTCATTAACGTAATGATTCGCTGGGGAAGAAGTTCAATCAACTGATCGGGTTTAGTAGCAGCCACTTGTCCAGCGTCTGCCGCTGTAATGGCAGCCCAATCACCACCTAATTCATTCGCGTGATCTTGGTGACGAATCTTGGCCCATACCGGTTGCGGTACGACATTGCCAAACAACATGTCGATATCGGCCAGATTCATTATCGTAGCGTCTACGAGCTGCGATAATTCTTTGTAATACCCCGCAGGATTTTTGCGAGGATCAGGCAAAGTTTGTTTCACCTGAAGCACTTCCGATCGTTTCCAAGGGAGGTGTATCCACACTCTCTGGAAATGTGCTGGTATTGGAGCATTAGCATTAGTATTATCAGCGGGTACCCAAACTGGCGGAACTTCTCGCATAGGATATTGGCCAGACCCATCTCGTTGTTCAATGTCCTCAACGAACAATGCATGAGGAATAGGAGCGGGACGAAGAGATAGCAACCGTTCAATAGCACGTCGGACATTAGTATCGACTATCAGTCCAGTTGCGAACTGAAGCCGAAGATTAGACAGGGCGGTCAGCACCTCGTCAGGCGCAACAGCCGCTATCTGATCATGTAAGAACTTGCACATTTCATCAAACACATATCTCTGAGTAGGTATGTTGAACTGATCAAACGTTTCGAGGACAACACGAGGTGGATTTCTAACAGGGTTTATCATCCAACCCATCGCCATATTGTATAGCGCAACACGTTCTCTATTACCAGGAAGCTGGCTACGTCTCTGTGGACCATCAGAACCTGCAGACCCAAAAACAGGTCCGAGCGACTGAAAGAAGTTTGTCGCAAGGGGAGAATCACGATTACGAGTAGAGGGAGAAGAGTAAGACACAGGACTAACAAGAGAAGGAGTAGAGACGTTAGCAGCAACAGGGGTTAACAACACAGGAGCAGTAGCGTGAGCAGTAGCGGGAACAGGAGTATGTGGAAGCGGAGGAGCAGTAGGAATAGAAAGAGGCAAAGGAGCAGGAACAGTCGGAAGAGCAAGTGCAGGTTGAGGAACTGGTGGAACAGGTACGGCAGGGACCACAGGAGCTGCGGTACCCTGTACGTACGGAGGTGGCGACTTCATAAGATAGGACATTAAAGAATCCTCAACTGCCTCTTCCTTCTTATCCGACTCCGTAGACAAAACAGGATAGCATTTGTCTATGGACATACGCTGTAATCTCTCAAACACTTCCTTATCCTTATCCTCCTTATCACGCTGAAACTGCTCAGCTTTCTTCACTATAGTAGCAACAGTATCTCGCTGACTACGTTTATTTTGTCTGATCTCTTTCTGTCGGGCTTCTTTGCGCCAGAACCGAAAGGCATCAAACATGGCCGGCCTTGATTTACGTTCGAACAACTTTATTTCCAAATTATCTAAGATCGACGCTTCGAAGCTACCGTGAGGTGGCCAACGAAGATCGCCGTCTTTCTTTGTATATTTGATCCAATAATCGTTAAAAGCAATCGGGCCTAGCCCATGTTTGCTATATAGGTCATAAGTAGGAGTTCCAACCGGAGGTATCGGACACGAGTCCTCCAGCAGGGAATCCGCACCACAAGGTCTAAAGCAACTGAACAAAGTACTGCGACCAGGCATCTTGCACACTAGCCGAGTTTCACAAACTTCAAGGGTTACGGGATTTCGGGATTTACCAAGTCCCAGCAAGAACTAAACCCTCGGTCTTTGGCGGCTGCAGTCGTCAAACAAATACAACAACAACAAAGTACGCTAGCAAAGTGTCACCGACAAAAACACTCACACAGCGTGTACAACAAAGACACCCGCTAAAGTGTCTACAACAAAAACACTCGCTAAAGTGTTTACAACAAAGACACTCGCTAAAGTGTCTACAACAAAAAACTCTGGGAGCGACCCACAAATACTTAACTCAAAGATCAATGGCGTCCTCAGGAAGGCCCGTCAATCGTCTCGCTATACCAAGGTCTACGCCAGGCGCCAAAACAGGTCTACAGTCAGGGTAGCAGTCCGTCGCAGCCGTTAGGAGGCGGGAATCTTCGCGGGAAAAGTCTTCGGGCCACTTATTTCGACAACAGGATCGATGAAGCGGGGTGCACCTTCCCTCGGAGATTTCACACGAAGTTCCTCACGATCGTCAGGCTTGGACCGGTACCACTGATGCAGCCCCACGTTGGGCGCCAACTGAAGGACTGGGTTCTTTGGACCCAGCGGTGCCAGGGCACAACACCTGAAACCTTCGTGGGTAACCTGCTCCGGCGTACAAATCACAGAGACACGGGACACTTCCTTCGGCGTCAAAGAGTCAAGGTTTATTTACTGCAGGGAACACAGAAGTCACAAGAAGTACATCGAGTGTAGTTCGGGGAGACTGCTTCAAATTGTATTTGTGGATCGCTCCTTTTATACAGTTTCTACCCATAGGATAACATGATACACAATAGTTTACAACCTGGTTCCCACAAGTCGCTCTCAGAGGGGTCGCTTAGATCACTTTGAAACACACAAGATCCGGAACATAAGTGCGGAAACATTTGGCGGTTCCCAACTGTAAAAACCCATCTTCCCACCATTAGCAAATTCCAATCAGCAGTAAAGTAGATCGAAACAGGAACGAAGACAGGTGCAGAGGAAGACGGAGACAGTGGGGAGATCGGAAAGGGTGTAAAAGGGGAGTGTCGAGAAGCACGAGATACAGACATCAAAGGGACGTGTCTAATGAGATGCACAACTGAGACAATAAGCCCGTGCGGCAAGATGAGCCTCGAGCGGCGCCATCTGCCTTACAGTAGCATCCCCCTCGTCATAAAGACACTTTCAAAGAACATGTGTCTTCCGCAAATATCTTGGAAGTCCCAGGGTCGCGAAGCGGACAGCGTCCGTTCGCTGGCTACTTGAGGGCAAGAGACAAAATGGATGCCGTATCTAAGATGGAACCCGTGGGTACAGATGACAAACCCACATAACAAACGAACGGTTTAAGTTAGCACAGCGAAACTGCGCACACTTGCTAAACTCGTCATTTGCGGTTCATAGATACTAGACTCGACCATATTCGTGTGAGTCGAAAACACCACTTACAATTGTCACGGAACCTCACATTGGTCTCTTTTTGTGTCATGTGTATTTTCTTCCGCCCACTGCGACACACAGCATGGGGGAAGGGTCGGCCAACTTCAGTCACTGATTGGCTTCACAGTGAGAGACTGCATTCCGCTCTTTCACAAAGAGCACATGCGCACACAAAGTAGTTCCCTTACATAACAGGGACTTTTAGGATAAAGTGGGCTTTGTGTGCCCAAAACATTTTGCTATTATCGAAGGCTTTTCTTTAAATATTGGCGGGGCCCCATGTTAGACGGACCGGGAAGGTCGGCCGAGGTTACGGGGAGAGGTCTCCGGGGAGAGCCGCCTCCAACGACTGTACAGACAAGTAACTTCCCCCCCACAGACGGACACCACATAAGACTGAAGATTAACGAGACTTTATATGCAATTCTTAGGTTACGATGGTATGATACAAGGAGGTCTGGACTCAGGGGTCCCCTCGATTCAAGTCTTTGGTTGAGGAAAGGGGTAGCGGGACAGTCTTAATTACCAATGAGTACGAAGTAGCTCTCAATCCTCGAGCTCGGCGTTGAGATGATCGGGCCGTGGAGGAGCCAAGCAGGTCCCGAGATGGATGAAGGAAAGGTGATGGTTACAACGGTCCGCGGCCACGCCAGCAGGTCCCGACGACGATGAAGACTGTAGGTTACGACGGCTGTGGCAGCGCCAACAGGCAGGATGATGGTGCACAGGACAGAGCTACGGCAGCGCCAGTAGTCCGTCCAGGATGAGTTCCTCTTTACGTCTCTCGACTCCAAGATACAACTGCCTTCCTGCTCCGGAGCTGCCCCAGTTATAGGGCTGGCGCGCTTTGATGTCCGGACCCTCGCACTTGGAGGTCGGGAGGTCCGGGATGAGGGAGTCCAGACACCCAGCAGGGGGGTGGAGCCAGCGCCCGGGGAGGCGATGGGCGAGCGGCACTTGGCGGGGGAGAGCCATCGGCACCTCTTTCTCCCATTGACTTGCCAAGTAGCCCGCTCACCTCCTGGGTGGAGGGTGGTGCCGGAATGTCTGAGGCCGGCCCAGGCCCAGGGTTGAGGTCGATCGGGGGCCAGGCGGCCTCGTGGTGAAGTGTCCAAGATGGCGGCCCAGGCTGGCGCGTGGGCCGGCAGTGGATCGGCCCCACGAGGTTAACGTGCTCGAGGGCAGGGGCCCTGAGGGGACAGAAGACGTGCAATGGTGGTGTGTGGTACTTGCGTGGCGGTACTCAGGCCTGGTTGGGCCGGGGGAGAGCGGCCCTTCATGTGGCCTGTCCAACATGCGTCCCCCCCAGCTGAAGGCGGGGAGAGTTACCCATCCTCTTGGGGACTCTCCTCGTCGAGGCGGAAAAACCGGGACAGGCCATCCGCGTTGGCGTGATCTGGCCCAGGCCGGTGTTCGACGGTGAAGTCCATACCTTGCAAGGAGATGGACCAGCGTAGCAACTTTGGGTTTTCCCCCCGCATATGCATCAGCCACTGCAGGGGTCGGTGGTCGGTCTGCACCCGGAAGTGGGTGCCAAAAAGGTAGGGCCGGAGCTTCTTGAGGGCCCATACCACAGCGAAGGCTTCCCTCTCTATGGTGCTCCAGCGTTGCTCCCGTGGTAGGAGCCTCCGGCTGATGAAGGCCACCGGTTGATCAAGGCCTTCGGTGTTCATTTGAGACAGGACCGCCCCAATGCCCTGGTCGGAGGCGTCTGTCTGGACGACGAACTCCCGGCTGTAGTCTGGGGCCTGGAGCACAGGAGCGGAACACATGGCGGCCTTCAATTGTTCGAATGCAGTTTGACACTCTGGGGTCCAGTTGACTTTCTTGGGCTGATTCTTTGACGTGAGTTCTGTGAGGGGCCCCACTATGGTACCATAGTCTTTCACGAACCTTCGGTAATAGCCCGTGAGGCCCAGGAAGGCTCGTACCTCGGTTTGGGTGATAGGGGGCTGCCAGTTCTGGATGGCGGCAATTTTCAGCTGTAGAGGGGCCACTAGGCCGCTTCCCACCTGGTGTCCGAGGTAGGTTACAGACCCTTGTCCAATTTGACACTTGCTGGCCTTGATCGTGAGGCCAGCTCGCTGAAGGGCTTGCAGCACTGCTCGGAGGTGGTGGAGGTGCTCGGTCCAATGGTGGCTGTACACAGCGATGTCGTCTAGGTAGGCGGCGCTGAATCCTTCGAGCCCCGCCAGGACCTGATTGACGAGCCGTTGGAATGTTGCTGGGGCATTCTTCATGCCGAAGGGCATGACCGTAAAATGGTAGTGGCCATCGGGGGTGGAGAAGGCAGAACGTTCTTGTGCTCGGGGGGTGAGGCCGATCTGCCAATAACCTGCTGTCAGGTCGAAGATGCTGAGGAAGCGGGCAGCTCCCATTCGGTCGACCAGTTCATCTGCCCGGGGGATGGGGTGTGCGTCTGTTTTGGTGACTTCATTCAGGCCCCGGTAGTCGACGCAGAACCGGAGTTCTGGTGTGGCTCCGGGGGCGGCTGCTTTGGGGACCAGTACGACCGGACTGGCCCATGGACTGTCGGAGGGCTCGATGACCCCGAGCGTGAGCATTTTGGCCACTTCCGCCTGGATGCAGGCCCGTACCCGATCAGGTACGCGGTAGGCCCGGTGGCGGATAGGAGAGCTGTCGCCGGTGTCCACATCGTGCACACACCAGGAAGTGACACCTGGGGTGAGGGAGAACAGACTGGCGAACTGTGCCAGGAGGGCTTGGCACTCTTGGCGTTGTTCTCTGGTGAGGGTCTCCGAGAGTCGGACCCCATCCACGGAGCCGTCCTGCTCCTGGGTCCGCAGGAGGTCAGGGAGAGGCTCGGAGTCGTCTTCAACCCAATTGTCTGTGGCCATCAGTAGGCTGAGTTCTGTTCGTGCAAAGTGGGGTTTCAGTCTGTTGGTGTGGAGAACTCGGAGTGGGTTCCGGGAGGACTCCATATCGATCAGATAGGTGGCAGGGCCCTTGCGCTCGATTACCTTGAAGGGCCCCGTCCATTTGTCTTGGAGAGCGCATGGCTCCGTGGGGGACATTACCCATACCTGTTGTCCCGGTTCGAATTCAATGGATGAGGCGTTCTGGTCATACCATTTTTTCATGTCCTCTTGACTGGCCTCTAGGTTGGCTTTTGCTAGGTCTCTGAACCGCCGGGACTGGTTGCGGAGGGTGAGGAGGTACCGGAAGACATCTGGAGGGTTCTTGGCCGGAGGCATCTCCCAGCCTTCTTTGATCAGGCTGAGCGGCCCCCGCACTGGGTGCCCGTATAGCAGTTCAAATGGGCTGAAGCCTAGCGATTTCTGTGGGACCTCTCGGTAGGCGAAGAGGAGGCACGGTAGCAGCACATCCCACTGGCGGCGGAGGGGCTCTTCCAATCCCCCGATCATCCCTTTTAGCGTGCGGTTGAACCGCTCAACAAGTCCGTTCCCTTGGGGGTGATAGGGGGTCGTGAATCGGTAGGTGACCCCACACTGTTGCCAGAGGGATTTCATGTATTTAGAGATAAAGTTCGTGCCTCTGTCGCTGACGACTTCTCGGGGGAACCCTACACGGGAGAAGATCCCCATCAGGGCCCGGCCGACCACTGGGGCTGTCACGGTCCGGAGAGGAACAGCCTCAGGGTAGCGGGTGGCGTGGTCCACTAGCACGAGGATGAAGCGATGGCCTTGTTTTGTACGCGGGTCCAGGGGTCCCACAATGTCTATCCCGACCCTCTCAAATGGGGTCGTGACTACTGGAAACGGTTGCAAGGGGGCCTTTAGTTTGCGGCCGCTCTTCCCACTGGCTTGGCACGTGGGGCAAGATCGGCAATGCTGGTGCACATCGTTTCTCATTTTGGGCCAGAAGAAGTGGGTCACTAGGCGACTGTAGGTCTTATCTTGTCCCAGGTGCCCTGCCAGGGGGACATCGTGGGCCAGGTTTAGCAGAAAGTCTCTAAAGCGGAGGGGCACTACTAGTACTCGGTTGGCCCCCAGCTCGGCGATTCTTTGCTCGCTGTACAACAGATCACTGTCCCAGTAGACCCAATGAGTTCCGGAGGTATCCCCTGCGCTTTGGGCGAGCGCTTGTTGGCGAAGTCCCTCTAGGGAGGGACAGGTCTTCTGTTCCTGGCGAAATTGTTCTTGGGTGGGCCCCCCCTCTTGGGCCCACTGGTCAAGGTTAGCGAGGTCGGAGGGTTGAGCAGGTTCGAGAGGGGTGTCATGGTCGGAGGTCTCGGCTGGGGCGACCGGAGGCGGTGGCGCCGGCCATTCTGGTTCTTCCGGGTGATGGTTGGCACGGGCGGCCATGGACCGGGTGGTGACGCACGCCCAGTCCGGGATGCCTAACATCCCCAAGTGTTCTTTTCGCTCCACGGCTGCCCACGGGGAGCTCTCTAGGTCATTTCCGAGGAGGCAGTCCACGGGGGCGTCGTCTCGGACCGTCACCTTCAACATGCCGGAGACCCCTCCCCACTCAAAGGGGACGCAGGCCATCCGACACAGACTTTCCGAGTTGTCGGCTGATCGCACAGGGCAGAGAATGTTGGGTAGATATTGTTCTGGGGTCACCAGGTGACAGCGGACGGCTGTCACACTGGCCCCGGTGTCCCGAAGGGCTTCGGCCCGTTGTCCATTGATGCTCACCCATTGGCTGTACTTCCGGGTGTTAGCGGGTAGGGGGACCCGCGGGACCATGTCTCTTCCCCCTAAGCACGCGAGAGTCATGGCGGCTGGCTCCCACTCCTGATACTCTTGCTCGCCTGTTTCTTGTTCCTCGGAGATCTGTTCTTCCCCTAGTGCCGCGGCGGCCACTTGGCGGGGTTTTGGACTCTGATACTGCGGGCAGCTTGGGTCGTTTGCACAGTGGCCGACTCGTTGGCATCGGTGGCACGTGACATTGGCTCTGTACCCCGGTCGCGCCGGGGTGCTGCCCTGGTTGGCCGGGGGGGTGGTGCTGGTAGCGGGGGCGGCCGGAGTGTTGTCTCTTCCTCGTCCTTGGCCCCCTCCTCCTCCTCTGGGTCGGTAGTGACTATTGTTGTTCCTGCTCTGCTCGTAGGACCCATTCCGGCCCACTCTGGTGATCTCCCACCGGTCAGCTTCGGCTGCGAGCTGCCGGGGATCGGTTAACTTGCTGTCGAGGAGGTGTTGGCGTAGTTCAATGAAGCAATTGTTGGACAGATGCTCCCATACCATCAGATTGAACAGCTGCTCGTAGGTCGTGACGTTGTTTCCTTTGATCCAGCCTTCGAAAGCTCGGCTAAAGTACGTGACATAGTCCACCCAAGTTGTACCCGGGATGCGTGTGCAGTCTCGAAACCTCTGACGGTACATCTCGGGCGTGAGGCCATAGCGGGTGAGGAGGGCCGCTTTCATATGGTCGTAGGAGGTCATCTGGTGGTCTGGGAGCTGTAACAGGGTATCGCGGCCCTCATTGAGGAATCTGCCCCATAGGCCGGCTCCCCAATCGTTTCTATCGATCCGGTGTGCAGTCATAGCGATTTCATAGGCCTTAAACCATTGCTGGATGTCGTCTTCTCGGAAATATTCTCGGACCACATCCTTGGGGATGTGTACCTTTTTCTCCGTGGTCCCTGGGGTGTGTGGTCTCTCGGGCACCCCTAACTCTTTGTTCTGTTTGCGCAGGTTGATCTCGGCTAGGTTCCGTTCGTGCTCGTACGCCAGTTTCTTTTCCTCGAGCTCCCTTTGTCTCTGTTTCTCCTCTCTTTCTTCTCGGAGACGTAGGTGCTCTAAGTTGATTTTTTGTTCGGCCAATTTGAGTTCTACGTCCATCTTGAGTCTGGCCATTTCTAGCTCGTGTAGTCGGTTTTTTTCTCTTTCTTGGATTTCGTCTTGCGAGAGACCGGTTCTTTGCCCTTCAGGGGCCGTGCTGGTTTTGTTCGCGGTGCTTTGCTCAGGGGCTTCGGCATCCCTGGTCTCTGCCCAAGATTCTAGGGCATGCTTAAAATCGTCCTTGGTGCTTAGTCCGGTGGTAGCGATACCTAGTTCGATGCAGAACTGCTTTAGTTCACGATGACTGTATTCCTCTAGTTTTTCCCTTTGGAACTTCTCAGTTGATCCGCTTTCTTTAGTTGTCATTGTGGTTCGTTGTGGGGTGAGCTACTCTCTGTACGTTATGCGGTGATTCGGATCCCGTCGCTGGCCACCAATGTTAGACGGACCGGGAAGGTCGGCCGAGGTTACGGGGAGAGGTCTCCGGGGAGAGCCGCCTCCAACGACTGTACAGACAAGTAACTTCCCCCCCACAGACGGACACCACATAAGACTGAAGATTAACGAGACTTTATATGCAATTCTTAGGTTACGATGGTATGATACAAGGAGGTCTGGACTCAGGGGTCCCCTCGATTCAAGTCTTTGGTTGAGGAAAGGGGTAGCGGGACAGTCTTAATTACCAATGAGTACGAAGTAGCTCTCAATCCTCGAGCTCGGCGTTGAGATGATCGGGCCGTGGAGGAGCCAAGCAGGTCCCGAGATGGATGAAGGAAAGGTGATGGTTACAACGGTCCGCGGCCACGCCAGCAGGTCCCGACGACGATGAAGACTGTAGGTTACGACGGCTGTGGCAGCGCCAACGGGCAGGATGATGGTGCACAGGACAGAGCTACGGCAGCGCCAGTAGTCCGTCCAGGATGAGTTCCTCTTTACGTCTCTCGACTCCAAGATACAACTGCCTTCCTGCTCCGGAGCTGCCCCAGTTATAGGGCTGGCGCGCTTTGATGTCCGGACCCTCGCACTTGGAGGTCGGGAGGTCCGGGATGAGGGAGTCCAGACACCCAGCAGGGGGGTGGAGCCAGCGCCCGGGGAGGCGATGGGCGAGCGGCACTTGGCGGGGGAGAGCCATCGGCACCTCTTTCTCCCATTGACTTGCCAAGTAGCCCGCTCACCTCCTGGGTGGAGGGTGGTGCCGGAATGTCTGAGGCCGGCCCAGGCCCAGGGTTGAGGTCGATCGGGGGCCAGGCGGCCTCGTGGTGAAGTGTCCAAGATGGCGGCCCAGGCTGGCGCGTGGGCCGGCAGTGGATCGGCCCCACGAGGTTAACGTGCTCGAGGGCAGGGGCCCTGAGGGGACAGAAGACGTGCAATGGTGGTGTGTGGTACTTGCGTGGCGGTACTCAGGCCTGGTTGGGCCGGGGGAGAGCGGCCCTTCATGTGGCCTGTCCAACACCCCAGTAGCTTACCGAAAATAAAGTTTAAGAAAAAACATTACAAAGCAAAACAAGCATTGACCAAGCAAACAAGCATTGACAAAGCAAACCAGCATTGACAAAGCCAAAACGTTGGCCACTATTAACTATTTTTGCGTTTCTGCAGTTATAATAGTGAAGCCTAACATCAAAATTGGCCACTAGGTGGCAACCTCTCCCCGTTTAATGAAAGCAGATTTGGTTCGCGAAGAAAGGCATGGTGTCTCGGCGCACGAGCTCAAGATGACAGTTTTTTATCTTCTAAAACAGTGTTGTTGCTTGTTTCAATTGTATTGGATTTCCAAAAACGTTCTCCCTCAATTAATGTATTTTTCCATAAGCATGGTTTCGACTTCGACTGTTCTCTGTTTAGTTAAATGCAGTTCTCCCTTTAACTATGGAAGTTCCCTTTAGAGCAACTAGAGCGCAGGGGAAGAATGTCTGCGGGTAAATTACCGGAAATCTCGGCAATTCGACAGGCTGCATTTTGAGCTATTTTTCCTCGACAAGCTCACAAAATCGGAACCAACCCACAGAGGCTTGAGAGTGTACCCCTCCCCCTTCCGTCTCGCCCAAGGCCTACCTTACGTTGCTGACCCGCCACTAGGGTAGCTTTTCTGCCTCTACCCCGGCCGTCTCCATGTCCATTTGAATATCCCATCACCCTTACACTACAAGTCTACCACAATTACTACTAAGGACCACCACTCCATCCATGCCCCTATGCAACTAACACTTTTGTTTCATCTCTACACCTTTTCATAATTTATCTAGGAGTACCAGGGCTCCTCCTAGCCTGAAAGATACTGCACTAAATGTAAGACCCCTTACCAGTACTTTTGACTTCGGCCCTTCCAACCTGCCATGGTGCAGTCCCCTCCCCCCTTTTAGCTTGCAGTGGTGCGGCCCACTCCCCCTTTTAGCTTGCAGTGGTGCGGCCCACTCTCAGCCAATCATGATATGAACATCACCCAGCCAACTCTGGTAGGGCACGTCTAACTCCACTCCAAGGCACAGACCCAAGCCACGCCTGACGAGGTACCATTCCGCCCCCTCTTCACCCGGGCGCAAGCCCCTGCGTGTCGTGGCACCACTCCCAGTCGGCCAGCGTACTGTTCCAATTCCAGCCAACCGAGGATGAGCCTCACTTTCACCCACCTATAGCAAGGCACCAGGTGTAGCCGGCCGAGGCATGGGTCCACGCTTACCCTGTCCCAGAGTGACGCTGCTCTCAGTCCATCCAGCACTCCTTCTCTCTCAGCCCTATGGTTCTCAATGAGGTATTCTGAGGTAATCTGGTGTCCTGGACATACATCAGGTTGGTTTTCAACTTCTCATGGGTGTAGAGTGCTCACCCTCATTTTATTACCAGAAAGCCCAAGCAATCTGGTAGTGAAAACCTACTAAGGATTTACAGTAGGCCCGCCTTTTGTTTACCATTGTCTGGCTTTATAGTCACTCTCGTTTGCTTGCTTATTCGTTGATGGCTTCCCTTCTTCTTCTTGTGTTTGTCCTCCTGTTGGAATATAGCCTCTTTATAATCCTTTTGATTGGCTGACTTCTATCCTTCCACTTCTCACCTTTAGTGACCTACTTTTTTCTGTTTCATTCAGTACTCCATGAAAGTGCATGTGTTTTCAGGTGCTCTACCTCATGTGCTGCTTCGCTCGTTAAATACCGCACCCACCCTTGCTGTGTTACTTTGCACCCCTCACAGGTTGTCTGTAAAAACACCGCAACAGGGATATTTTCCTGGGGAATGGCTACAGAGCATACTGTAAAGGTTGTTTTTGTTTTATCTTGTGCATTCCAGATATGGTATAACCCTTTCGCTGCGGTGGAGGGGGGGGGGGGGATTCCCCCGCTGTGCTGGGGGGCGGGGGGGCACGCACAGCGCCCGCATGCTCATGACGAGCTCAGTTCCTCATGAGGCACGGCGCTCCGGTGCTCATGACGAGCTGAGCTCATCACAGGTGCACCCTTTCCCGTGAAACGCTCAGCACAGCAGGGGAATTTTCACCGCGTGTGAGCGTTCCACGGCTCATGACGAGCTGTTGTGCACCGGAGCGCGGTGCCTCATGACGAGCTCAGCTCGTCATGAGCATCGATGGTGATAAAAGCACAAGCTTTGGGACACAAAAGCTTTTACAGCACTGGGGGAAGTGCCATCTGATGGCTTCAATTATCTGGTATCTGAGGCAGAAGCTGTACTTAGTAAGAGATTTCTCCTGGAGAACTGGTGGAGAGAGGGTTGGTGGATCGGCTAACTGATGCTAGGCATACTCTAACGTCCCTTCTACCAGCATTAGAGGTTGCTGGTGATCCGCCCAACTCGTGCCGGTCTACAAATCAAGTACCTCACTGTTAGGTTATCCGTGTGCTTGGTCTACCCCGGATACGAACTAAGGAAAACAACCACTGTAGATAGTTTTTATTAATTTTTGGTCCTGCAGAATTGCCATTTGATCCTGCAACAACCTAGCCAAGAAACATGTTTACCTTAATACTTAGCCCCTACTAAAATTGATACTTGTATAGCGCACTACTCACCCGCAAGGGTCTCAACTTAACATACCATCAGTAGAGTGCCACAGCCGTTTTTAACTGAGATTAGTGGACTTGCTGATTACAATTAATTTTGAGTACCACTACCATTTTAATATTTACACCTTCACTTTGCTCCCACACCTTTTACACTCATCTACACCACAAGGCCCTACACCGCACTGCACCAAACGGCATTGGGACTCTAAGATCTCTGACAAAGAGCCCCTCAGAGGGTGCCTGTCAGGCATTGCAGCTCCTGCCGGCCGGGAAGCATGCCCTATGATGAAGCAGGACACCCAGCTGGGTGTCTGAGGGCCCTAGTCCCACAAGTGGGAGACCCACTCACCCCTTCTTGGGACATTAACCCACACCGACCAGTCCTCTCCTTCTATATTTTCTAGGAACTGCATGCCTTTATTGTTAAATAGATACCCAGGTGTAAGTATGCTGGCAATACACGTGCCCACAGTCACCCCCTTTTTTTGTTTAATTTCTCCTGGTGGCCCATAAATGTGCTCTCTGTGCTACTCCTCCAGAGGACAAAATGGCTGAAATGAAACCTTGCAAGCATTTCCCTTGATAGTGAATCACTTCCTTATTCTTTTTAAATTCTGTTCCCAGTTTTATGGGTGAAAATTATTTGAAAAATAAACCATGACATTTATAAAGAATGAACATGGAATTCAATGTACAATTTTGATATACCTTAAGAAATGATTGGTTTTCCTCCTGTACTTTGACATTTTTTCTTTTACTGTTTTTAGACGATACTTTACAGACTAACATTGGCAAATCCAACAGCAGGCAAGAGATATTGGCTCTGCCGATGCTTGTTAGATTTGTCAGCTGTGTTTGACCCCTTTGATCACAGCTCTTTATTCGGCTTCTGAAGGAAGCAGTGATTGGAATATGGAAATTCTGAGCAGGGTCAACAATTCCACAGGCCAAAGTAAGGTCTGAATTACAGCAAAAGGCTCCAAAACGGCTTTTTTCCAGTCTAGGGGGAGTGCTCCATGAGGCAAAATTCTGTTTAGCCTAAAATGCAGAAAATCCTTGAACCGTTCCCTCTTCCCATTTTTTCCGCCAGCAGCTCCATCCTGTAGAGTTCATCCAGTTTCTTCATTCGCGGGCTCTTTTTTATCGTTATTTGGCTCTTGGCATTACGCGCCTTTTGATTTGTCTTCCAGTTTTACTCCTAAGATCACATGATGCTCTTTGGGGACCAGGACAGGATGTCAGCTGCCAGAAAGTTCAAGAAGCGTCTGGTTGTAATCGAGTGGGTTGGTGGTAGCTGGCTTAAACAGAACACTGGCATAAAAAAAGGTTACGATTAAATACAACAGCAATAAGCTATACGCTCCTCCTCCTAGCCACAGCTGGTGGGATCCGATCCCAACCACATCCTTTCAAATTTTTATGGGCCCCACAAGTGTGTGATGGGCCCTCTGACTGCTGGCTGTGTAGTAAAATACATCAATAATCAGGGTTTTGTTCGCCCCTGGCCCATATGCTAATGCATACTACATTACCTTCTACACAGACCTGAGGAAACCAACGCCGCTGTGGTCATCTACAGACAGCACCCCTACTTATCTTGCAGACAAGCTTGATATCTCTGGTGGTTCTCAGCACACCAACAACCAGGACTGCAGACTAAAAAAGAGTTAAAAAGAAAGAACAAGGAACATCTTTTTCACCTATACTCCCAGCATCTGGAACAATATCCCTATATCCATCATGAATTGTTCCAATTTTGGATATAGTTGAAGAACATGACATCACAGTGCATTTACTGTCCACAACCCAAGTGCCTCTCCTATCACTCGTTGACGTTATGCTCGTCTTAGACCCCGTACAGAGCTCGGCTGCCTTTTGGCTAGGTTCGCGCTATAGAAATACCATATGCATACGTACATTTTACCTTAGCGTCAAGATGCTCCTTGGAGTGGATCTGTGCGCTGTAAAAGAAACAGTCCGACAAGGTCAGTCTGGCATTGTCAGCCACAGCAGTGAATTTGGTTCATAACAATCGGGCGCACACAATTCAGAGCAGTACAGTCAGTCCCTCAGAGTCAGTATGTCGTTATCAATACGGCGCAGTCGCTTTGGTGCTGTCTAGCGTAGTTCGTACGGTGCAGACTTCCCAGTGCGGCTCTTCGAGTTTAGTCAATCTAGCTCAGTCCGGCACAGGCAGTTCAGTTACCCCAGTAGTCCATATAGCATAGTCAGCCCAGCGCAGTCATTTCAGCAGAGCCAAACCAATGCAGGACAGTAAGCCCTGCTTGATCACTCTAATACATTCAACTTCCCACAGTTAATCTGGTGCACAAACCAGTGCACCTATCCTATAGCAACCATTCTTGCACAATCAAAATAGCATAGCACTGAATTATATTGGTATTTGTATAGCACTTTCCAACCCCATGTGATGCCACAGCTCCGCCTGGATGGTCGATTGTAATATTTCCATAGCATATCGTACCCCTGCTGAGGTTGTACAGTCTTCTGATTTGCTTTGTGTTCGTGGACATTGTTCAGTTTGCATGACTGGAAGGGCGTGTGGTGTGGTTTAGCTTATAAGGTGCATGCTACGAAAGGTACATGATTTTTTATACTGGTCTGTACTCTGTCCTCACGCATAAGAACTGCATGGTGTGGCATTTATGAGAATAGACACCATCAAACAAGGTGAAGCAAGCACAGTGGTGTCAGTCTAGCACAGTCAGTAAATCCTCTCTTCTCTTTTATGTATATTATAACTATTGTATGCTCGCAGACTTTGCAAAGACTAGAGAAGCCCAAAACCTTGTGTGGCCATTATAGAAAATGGGGTAACCCAATCAAAGTCCTTGGAACTGGGTATCGAGTAGTACAGAGAACGATTGGTCCTCGATCTTTCTTTTCACAAAAAACACTTTCTGAAAGAATAATCACTTATAGAATGACTTAGTGCATGCATACAATCAGCACAAGGTTAATTAAACCCAAAATTAAAATAAAGCGAATCAATCAGCAACTATTCTTTCAGCAACCAAGGAGCACAGTCCTCACTCGACACACCAGTGTCAGGCGAGGACCGCGCTTCGTGGTTGCTGAAAGAATAGTTGCTGATTGATTCGCTTCTTGAATAAGGCTCACTACTGGAGCAAGATTCCCCTTAACTCTGGTCTTACACTGCAACGTAAGTGAGGATGTCGATTACTTCCCCTACTCCTCACATGGATTCATAAAAATAAATTTGATTTTGGGCCACTCATCCTGGCAGCCAGGTTCGCTCACACCTTGAATAGGTTGCTTCTCCCTTGCCCCTTGTCCTGATGAAGACCTGCAGGCTGAGGCTACAGTTACCCTCTATACCCCCAAGTCGGGTCGAAATGTCAACGCATATCCCCAACAGGCCTGGACCAGGTGTCCCCTTTCCTGCCCTCGTTAAAGATGATAATTCTCTATTGTGTTTGTAAATCATATTGAACTCACAATCTGTATATTAATGTTCTGATGAACAGGCCTAAACAGACTGATTTTTGTTTTCAGTCATTTTTGGAACAATTTTAGTAATCTTTGTTTTTTGATTCCTGTTGGATTTGTTTCCTTACCTTATTCTCACTCACCTCACACTCTAGCACCTTTCTTATGCACTTTCCATTGAAGCAACCCTCTTCTCCTTAAGATATAAAGAATGGTAGAGTGTCTACCATCGGTTGAAAAAGTTTTTGAACAATAAATATATGTCCTTTAAAAAAATCAGGTTGTTGCACATCAAAGAAAATTCTTTATTTTGGGTTTAATTAACCTTGTGCTGATTGTATGCAAAACCATGTGTGAGCATGGCTTGTCACGTGCAGGAGAAACACACACTAATCTACATGTATGAACTGATCGCATGAGGCTCCAATAAGCTTCCACGGGCGCATTACACTGGGACTTCTCAGACGCTTCCCACATCTCAGTCAGGTACTGGAGAAGAAAACTTTAGCCAGAGGCCGTTCACTTACTAGGCAATACTAGATATTACTTTCCTCGACTTGAGGTGATCTGTCTGGTGCACCTGAGACGGCAGTGCATGCTAGGAGGGCGCTGAAGTGCTCCCGGCAAAGAAAATTCATTTCCAGCCACAGCGAGAGAAGGATCTAGAAGACCTCACCTCCTCTCTAAACATCTTATTTGTGGGGCGACCTGTGGGATAGGAAAAGAAGCCTAAATCCAGATCTCATATATTTTAGGAGTTCAAAATAATGTCTATCAGTCATAAACACAAAAGGACTGGGTTTGAGGTCAAACAAACAGCTCAATGGAGTCTGTAAGAATTTTTTTCCTTAAAGAATATGGTTTTTATTCTTCATCAACGACACTAACGGGTTTGTGTGGCTGATGAAAAATGAAGAATATGTTCTTTAAAGGAAAAGAATTCTTACAGATTCCTTTGACTTATTTGTTTGATCCCCACACAGTCCATTTGTGTTTATTGAATCTATGTGGTAGTTGGGGGAAACCATGTACGCTTTGAGGTCATTGTGTCTAACTGAGAGAGCCTCTGCATCCCACCTCGCGCTTCAGTTATAAGTCTATCAGTCATAAGCTGGATTGTCGCACAGTGGCATTTTATGTTCAGTGTGGATTCATATTTACACTTGCAGTGACAATATCGGAGGCAGAGTAGGTGCCGTAAGGTACGAGTTCGCAAACAAAGTTCCCTGAAATCCTAGGTTTCAGCAAACCATCCATTTGGGTTCTGTGAGAAATTCTTAAATATAATATAATACATCGTGGAATAATAAATAAAAAACAAAGTATTAAACAAATTTCAATCGCACTAAGTATTCCTACAATCCTTCAAAATAGCACACAATTTTTTTCCAGCAATTGCTATACTTGAGGACCCTACCAAGCGCTTCTTTTTTATTTTTATGATTTGATATCTAAGCTTACATTTAGTTGTATTGTGTGTATGTTACTGTAATGCTGTTATGGAGCCACCTCACCTGTGGCTTTAGCAGAAGAAAAAGAGGCCAACACTCCCTGGTAGCGGCGAATAGATCTGCGGGACAAGTTCCGAGTATCTCGTTCACTTGCCAACTGCTTTCCTGAATTCTCTGAATTTCTACACTTTTCCCCATGCTTCTGCTATCAGACTGTTCTAGAACGCTTTTTTTGGGTTAATGACCTTGCTGCATAGATCTATCCGAGACTTCGGGGCACAATTGAGAAAATTAGTTACATTGCACAGCAAGGATAAACCATTTGCTGGGAAGATCTAAATACATGCAGGTCAGGTGTGAATCGACTGCGCATTTCACCCGTTCAAGGTTGATAAAACAAGGAGCCTCCATTGGTGAACCATATCACCAGTTATTCAGCTCCAAGAGGCCACCCAGTTTCTAGTGTGCGCTACATGAACACTTACTGTTAGCTGGTATTACATCTGGGCAGCGGTGGGGAGCTCTCCCGGTGATTACCGCTCGAGCCGTCGGGCCTCTGTTTTATCCACTTTGACGGCTGGGTGATGGATTGCAAGACGCATGTACACATTATGGATTGAATAATATTTACCGGCTCGAGAGCTGATTCCATCCAGTAACCTTTTTGTTACTGTCAGAAAGATGAATGCGCCGGATGATTTCTTATTTTCTGATGCGTTACACGCAGGGCTTGTGTTTTTATTCTGTTTCCCTAAGTATGGCGGCCCAGAGCCCGGATGCACGTGGGCTCGAGGCCAGGCACGTACAGAGCGTCCTTTGCGTGCACTGGACGTGCGCGAGCCTCTGAAAGCTGAGCCAGGCTCGAGCCTGAAACCTGGCTCTGGCTCAGCTCGACGTCCTGTTGGAAACTCGAGCCCTCAAGGAGCCGAGCTTTCATATGGCTTCTGCCTCCCTTTACTCAGGATGTGGCATTCCAGCCAGAGCTGCCAATTTTGGAACTGGGGAAGCAGGTTCGAGGCTCGGCGTGGTTCAACATCCTGTGATTCTGGGCAAATCACTGGTGCTATAATAAAAGGAGTGTGACCTAGTGTAATGTAACCAACTCTCATGTAAAGAGTCGAGCTGCTGAAAAATGCACTGAGAAGTAAAAACAAAGGGTTAAAAAAGGAAAGAGGAAGATACCCATTTAGTGGCTGGTTTGTACAGTAACGTCAGAAAACCTGGATAAACCTGGATAAACCGGGCCTTCTCCGATTAAATTGTGTGATCTTAGGCAAATACTTTATTTCACCAAATCCACTTTTTTCTTCATTATCGCAAGAATAACTTTGGAAAATACAAGTTAAGCATACCAGTTGTACAGAAATCTATTGTGTTTGATTTAAAAGACTATAATGTTGCACTATATTAATCTGGGCCACGTAAAGGGTTTACGTGACACGTCGTCTCTTTTAGATCACTAATGGTTCATGTTTAAAAATATATAATAGGTACTTCTCATTGCAACGCTACAATGCAACATAATAATGTCTGAGCTGCCACATGTTAAAGAAATACACTTTTTTTTTTAATTCTGAGGAGATTTTATCATATTTTACGTGGTGTATGCTGTATGATTTACATAGCAAACATTTTCAGGGCTCGGCAGGGGCTCGAAGAGTCAAACCTGACCCTTGCCTCACCTATCTCGAGCATGCACAGGATATGAAATCCAGAGAGGCAGAAGAACATAGAGTGGCCAACTTTCCATTAGAACTTTGCACAACACTTTGTGCTGTGGAGATGCTTTGGGCGCAGGGAGACAGCAGCCTTCCTCTGCTGGACAGCAAAGGGCAATGAGTTGCACAACACATTCTGGGTGTTTTCATTTCAGTAGCGTTGCAAGGACACCATGTGCCCTGGTGCAAACAAGGAAAATGACCCCTTTGACTTCCGCTGGGGTAGTAAATACAGCAACTGTCCTGATTCAATGGGCCCCTTAGGGTCCTGGGCCCTGGTGCCACTGTACCTGCTGCACCAATGATAGCTACGCCGTGTTTCATTCTACACCCCCCTCCTCTAAAGCAGGTCCTGGAAATAGGGTCATCACCTGAATGGTTTTAAACCAGCACGACCAGTATTTTGATGTCGCGGCTAGAACAAAAAAATTTGAAAAAGCCCATGAAGCTGGTATTTTTTTTTCCATTGTCAGGACATACTTTAAACAGTAAATATGGGGAAAAAACAATTTAAAATGTGTTCCGAAGCTGACGTAATGATCCCTTACCGGTAATTAAAGTAAACAAAGACAGGAAGGCGTTGTTAAAAATGAGTACAAACAATTTCATGTAAAGTTCTACATAAGAATATTGTCTGTGCCTTTGCAGAATCTTAAAACGTGAACAGATGGCTGGTATTTTTCTCTGGAAAGCGTGGCAACCCTACCTGTGAAAAGATAACACTCAGACAGATATTGAGCCTATCACGCTGCCGCGTGCGATTACTGTTCGCCACGCATTTGAGTCCCAGCCTTTTAATGCTTCTTCGAAGACGCCTGGACTGCTCGCTATTGTCCCTTTGGAGAGACAAGTTTACAAAATGAAGAACTCTTTAATCCAAATGGAATAAAATAGTCTAAAGTCCAGGAAAAAAGGTACATGAGAGTAGCTACCACGTATACAGTCCAGTAAAAGCCTACTGCCACAGGGTGCAAAGAAAAGGGATTTTATATTTCTCTCATTGCATGAAAATGCTGGCAGAGTTTTGAAACAAGCTCAACACAGGTAGCAAGTGCCAAAAAAAACAGATTTGACAAGGTGTACATTACACTGGCAGTGGAAAGACATCACAACTATATGTGGCCCACTACATCTGTTTTAGATATGAAACCCGGAGACTTGAGATATAATCTAGGCTATACTTAGGGCCATTGGAATTATGCGATTCTGCGACCGCAGTTTTTTTGCACAGTTATGGATTTGCCACATTTGCCACATAATCTACCATCTGCTACATAAACTGGGGATTAAAAAAAATAGTTACTAAAACGCTGTGACACACGTTCGCACACAATGGAAGCCCGCTCGTAAATGTTAACTGGCCATCTTTCAGTTGCTTATTTCTGTATTTAGTTGTTCAACTGGTATGATGTAATTATGTAAAATCATGGCCCAGAAAGAATGATCATATTTAAAATTGTTATAAAATACTGACGTGATACTGTAAAATTATTGTGCCACATAATTTGTGTTTTCTTGACGCATAATTTGGTCCTGCTGCATAAGGTGGTGCTCCCATGCCACATAATACCAGTGGCCTTGAGTATACCTCTTCAACTACTTATGCTGGAAATAAATACAGATTTCTAAATCTGGGTAGAGCCCACAATACAGAGATAGATCCCTGGGAAAGATAGACCCTTGTAAATGTAAATGTAAATGTATAGGCATTTATATAGCGCACTACTTACCCGGAGGGTCCCAAGGCGCTTCGACCGCTGCGAAACCCTTCCTGGCTTCCCTGAGAGATGGTCCCTTAATGGGTATCTCCAGGGTGAGACCAGGCATCCCCGGCGGTCTGGTGGGGCCGTTAGTGAAGATGAGGCAAGCTAATGCCCAGAGTTGCCGAGTGTGATCGCTGATCAGAGTGGGCACCGAGGCGAGAGAATTATCGAGTCCGCTGACCCTGGTCCAGAAACCTGCCGCGCCGGGAATCGAACCCTGGTCCCGGGCCGTCCTCTGCTCTCGGGTCTGCCGCCTCTAACCAGTGAGCCACACTACTTCACCTTGGCCTTGCCTTCAGAATGACTGCCATCCTATGGCTTCAAACAATCCCAGTTTTAGTCCAGTGGGCTATTTGGAAATCGGCCAACCAGGAGACATATTTTTTTTAATCCTACCGACCCCATTTTACCAAATTGTGTGCTCTTGGGCAATCAATTTTCAAACGTTTTCCACTGCTACTCTTTTAGCAAGATTGGGAGTATTTAAAGTTAATATAAAAGTTGCTAGTAAATGTCTGTTTTAAAAAAATCTGAACTGGACAATATGTGGGGGAGGGTGGACAGTACCTAGCCTCATGGTATATTCACCAACGTGCAATATTGTGCACATTTATAGCCTTTGGGGCAAGGAGCAGTGATCTGCAGTGGCGGGGTCCTTCCTGGACAAATCACACTCACCCTCTGTCCTCTAACTGGACAATATGCAAGCACCTTAAAATAGACTTACTGGACAAGAGAAACACCAAAGGCATATTCCAAGTACAGGCCTCAAGCATTATTGTTATTTGCACATTGAGAGCTATTTAATGCGAGGGTGCTTGATTTATAACTCTGTAGGTGAAAATTCATTGCAAGACCTTCCTTGGTAGCGGCTTCTCCATCCCAGCTGCCGACAGGCACCTCTTTTACAGATCCTAAAGGTGTGAAAGAGTCTGAGCTGGGCACCATGCAGAGGAGACCAAGATGTCCCACCTGGCAGCTCCATTCCTCTCCTGCTTATGCTGTGAGGTGGTCAGGACAGGGAGGCGTGGCGGGGAGCCTGAATGTGGCGCAATGGGCCGCAGTGCCCCATCGAGACAGACGCCATGATTTTGGGACACACCGGCAAAATGCAGGACGCTAGCCTTGAATGGTTGGTCTTCACCCTCAAACAGCAGCTCATATTCCTTTTACCCCTCCTCTTAATATGCCAATACCTAAGCTGATTGCCGATCAATGTTTGTTCAAAGAAAAATAATTGATTAAACATCTTCTGTCTGATATCAGATTCGAAACAGGCTGACTTAATTACTGTAAAAGCTTTGAGACAATGCATCAATGTTTCACAGAAAGCAATGTCCTCTGGATGTCAACTCCTTACGCAAAACGAACAGAGGAAGGAAAAAGGCCCAGCCACCGTCTTCAAAGAATCAATAAAACAAGCAACAGTCAAGCCAACATCTTGAAAGGTTAGGAATCTCTGCATGTCCACTGCTCAGCCACACCGACCATCGGTGGTTCACCTCTGCTGATCTACAGACCACAGGCATACAACAAAGCTTTTACGCAGACACCTTGGTTAATGCCAACCAAGATGTTCCGCTAAACCATCCCAATTTTAGCATCCATGGTGGCAAGACCATCTGGCTCGACCCACCTTCTCTCCCTCAGCAAAAAAAAAACATTTTGAGGACTCTTTCTCTCATATAACTATTGAGAAGACAATTGATTGCCTGCATTTCGCAGCAATCTCACAACGCCACAAAATAACAGAAATCACCCTGCTGCCCAGCTTGCTCACCGAAGCCTTCAGCAAATGCTTGTCTCTATAAAGATCCATTTACTCTAAACGCAAACGAAAGATGCCTTGGACCAACTACGGGATATAGAAGATGAAATCAGACATCAGAGTTGTCCACGCACTAAGACTGAAGATCATCTGAGAACCAAGGGAACAACATGTTCCATTAACTAGAGAAAAGACCAGTTTTAGATAGATATAAAAGTTGATTGATGGGAGTGCCTTAAAGCAGAAACTGCTATTTTGCATTCATCCAGGGTGGACAGTGACAAAAAGTGACCTGCACAGATATTGTTGGTGTTGAAAGGCGGAGCATTGGTCAGAAGGTCATCTGCACAAGCATTTTATGTTTGTTTTCTCATCATGGGCAATATTGTGTTTTTCATTTACCTTCTACAGAACTAAGCTAGACCAGAAGAGAGATACAGATTTTAGCCGCAATCTCTTACAAGGCCCAGGCACCAGCTTGGGCCGGTGACCCCTAGAAACTACAGGGAGACGCGCTTCCTTGGACCCAAGGTTGAAACCAGAACAATGGTGCTGGAACTTGGGCTTCAAATAACGGGGTCCAAAATGACGACAAGCCTGAAAAAACCACACATATGGCCTTAAAAATGATGATTTTAGAAAGTTGCAAACTATTCAGACTTTTCATGGAAGAGAAGACTGAAGAATACTCTGGGCACTGAAAGGCAAGGCGGGCTGACACATTTTGAATGTGGTGGTGATCCCAGATACAAGTAGGTGAGCCCAAAAACAAAGCTGCAGTAATCCAGAGGACTTACTATAATTGCCTGAATCACCAGAGGATGTGCAGGGAGGTAAGGCACAATATTTCAAAGCAATTTTAACAAAACAAAGGAAGCAGAAGAAAGTTTATTGGCCTGAACAGCAAGGGGAAGCAATAAATCTGAAAACTCAGATTTGGGACAGAGAGGACAGGAACAGGGGCAACGTCCAACTGAAAAAGCCGGAAACCGTCAGGCAGACCTCCAGGAGAACTGTCGACAGAAACTACTAGGACTTACATTTTTTCCTTATTTAATTTAAGTGAGTTGCTGCTCATCCACTTGCCAACAGTCATCATGCAATACATTATACTAACAGAGGGGGGAAATAAAGTTACTGTATTGTTTACAAAACAGTTTCTTAAATGCTGATTACATTATAACTAAGGCTTCCGGTTTTCAGTTTTTACAGATTTTTACAGATAAATACAGACAAAAACAGGAATTATAGTCCAACAGCTGAATAGATGGACAGCAAGGGAAATTAAAAAAACCAGAATGCAATTTAATTAAATAATACATTTGTGGTACAATGCTAATGTTTACTAGTGGATGTTTTGTTACATAATATTTGGCAGCTGAAATAGCTAAAACAGACAGATATCAAATTATGAGTGCGCGTCAATCAGTTAATTCTGGAAATGTACAGTTTTACAACTTCATTTATACACAAAATAAATATGGATAAATACAGATAAAGTGGGCAAAAAATAAATATGGATAAATACAGACGGAAATGCAAAAAAATTAAATTCCATAAAACCGGGAGCCCTAATTATAACACATATTATTCTGAGATAATATCCTCATATCAAGTACTGTGATAATTGTATAAAACATAATGCAAATAAAAAACATTTTTTAAAAACTATGAAATCCTAGTAGCAGGGTCTACAAGAGGTGTCATTTCTGTATTTGATTCTGGGTGAGGTAGAAGAAGACCAGCAGCCTCTTGAGCTGTCCAATGCTTAATTTGTGCCAGTGCTTGCAGGATTTTGGGCATCGTCTGGGGCAAATTAAGCACTGGCTACGATTAGTTTTTCCACTGACTGCAAGCTCAGTCAAAGAGAACAGAACACTGAGGCACGTTAAATATATCAACAAATCGGAAGATGCAATTGAATGGGTACAGGGACCTTCTGAGCTGTGTTCTGTCCTGCTGCCCTGCACAGCAGTGGGCATTGCCATCTGAACTGCAGTTTGTGCCCTCGCAGTATGCAAACACCGGACATTTGATCACCCTATGCGCCTTTTGTAAGATCAAACAAGGTGGCACGATGCGCCCAGGGTACCAGGCTTTGGAATACCCTGAACCAAGCCTGAAAATAATAATAATAATAATAGTTACGCACTTATATATCACACGACTACCCGGAGGCATCTCGGCGCTTGTACGAATACCGCTGAGGAACCCTTCCTGACCTTTCCCTGTGAGGAGCCCACTCCTGGGCACCTCCAAGGTGAAGTCAGGCATCCTCAGCGTTGTTTGGGGCGTTGTAGAGATTAAGCAAGCTATTGCCCAGAGGTGCAGAGTGGGGTTCATGATCAGAATAGGCACTGAGGCGAGAATTATCAGGTCCGAGGAAATTGAGCCCGAGACCCGCAGAGGCAGGAATTGAACCCTGGTCCCAGGAAGACTACTGCATCAGGGTCTGCCGCTCTAACCATTGAGCCACACTTCTCTAAAATGATGCCCATGTACATAGCTGCCAAGTTTCCCAATCAATGTGTGACCAGTTAGCCTAGTACTTTTTTTCTTGGAGTTCTTGGACTTGTAGTCCTGGTTTTATACTGGGTTAACTAAGACTACAAGTTCCAGAATTCTAACAAAAATACATGACTGGCCTAACTGTCATGCATGGACCCGGAAATGTGGCTGCTATGCAAGTACCTGAGTTTCAGAAAAAGCTTGAAAAGACTTCCTTATTTCCTGTGCTTTAAATAGGCAGGTTCTATCAGGTACTTAGGACTTGCACTTCTTCAATTTGGAAAGGATAGTACTGGCACTTCTCAGCACTGCTCCATTGCATTTAATAGGAGAGTACCAGCACTTCTCATTAGCAACAGGCCTTCTGGGACAAGGAGTAGCTGTTCTTCGATATTTCTATTTCAAACACTGCTTATTGCCTGTACCTGGACTCCACGCACCGGTAGATGCCTCTCAAACAAGGCAGACTGGCACTTCCCCCACTGACTGGCCTTTTAACCGCTTCCAAGGCACCAACATGCAGACTCCGTCACATTTTCAGCACTCTGAAGTAACTGCAAAGTGGTGCTAACGCTCTATAAACCCAAAATAAATACATAATGGACAAAGAGACATCCCCCGCTAAGTTCAGTACTGCTGGTACTCCCTAGCAGTGGCACAGGAGTCAAGGGCTGATTACGAAACATTTTATTGGGGTTGAAGGTTAATTCCCATAGACTGAGAAGATAATGTGTCAATATCCATGCAACCCCGGAACCCAATGCTAGTTGTTAATTTAGTGTTTTTTGGTTAGTGAGTACAGTCGTGTACACCTTCGGGTGTGATTTGCTGCTCTCTACAAATGGATATCATAACATATCAGATAACATGTGTTTTGAGAAGAATCCCTTTTAATTAATTACCCCAGATGGTTTATTTGTATGTTCTTTTTTTGGGAGGTTTATACAGCACTAACTCGACCTGAAGGTATCAGAGCACTTTACATGAGCACTAGTGGAGTTACAGATGGACACATTCATTTTCAGGCAAGGGGAGATTAAGTAATTTGCCCAGAATCACAGGATGTTGAGTGTCCCTGCCAACACTTGAACCCAGTTCTCCAACTTTGAGATCGACCGCTCTAGCTGTTAGGCCACATCCTCTCCCTTATGGTGGGATCAGAGGTAGTGGAGGTCATAGATAGCGGAGTGTGGGATTGGTGCTCCACACGAGCGATCAGTGGGGTGACTAGTTAGTGTAGAAGAAGCTCCCCCTAAGGGAGACAGATGGACATGCTAGCGGTCGGAGGGGGGAATATATATATATAGAATAAGGCAAGCTTAGATTATTACTAGTTTGCAGGTTAGTGATTATCTGTTTATGAGAAGGGATGGTGGCCAAAGGGTCACACCAAGGGCACAGCGCACAAGTACATTTAGAAAAAAAGTGTGCCAGAATGAACACAGCTTTGTGCAGGAGTCGAATAAGGACATGCAATTTGAAATAGAAGTTGAAAAGAGGATTGTACATAGATATTTTATGGTCATAAATCAAAGTCCTTTTTGTTTTGGGCAGGGATTATGCAATTTAGAGGGTGACATTTTGTTGGTTTTCATGCAATCATGAGCAGCTGATATTAGTAAACCGTTGAGTATTTGTGTGATTGATAGTACTTTTATTCTACATTTATTATAAAGGGACTTGGGGCTAGATGTAGGAGCCCTAATAACGGTCGGTAACGGCCGAATTCGGCCGTTACTGACCGGTATTAGGGTTTTCTAATGTAGGGGGCCTAATTTTTACCGATTCGGTAAAATACCGAATCAATATATTTTCCGATTTGGTAAATCCAGATGTAGCTGGCACTTCAAAGAGTGCCACAGGCCCTTTAGGAGTCGGTATTTACCACCCAATCCTATTGGGTGGTAAAATACCGAATTCCAGTGTACATGCACATCTGTGCATGTACACCTATGCCATGTGACACACAGACATGCCCTTAGGGCATGTATGTGTGCCACATGGCACACAAGCCTGCAATTGGGGTGCTACAGGGTGTCAAAGTGACACCCCGTTCCCGCTGCCATGATTCGGTAAATACCGATTCGGTATTTACCATTGAATCCTATGGGCTTCAAGGCCCATAGGAATCAATGGGAAATACCGATTCGGTATTTACCGAATCGGTAAATACCGAATTTTACAGAATCGGTAATTGTAAAAGAAAAATTACCTACATCTGCCTACTTCCAATTTACCTACTCCTAAATACCAAATCGGTATGATTCGGTATTTAAGAGTAGGTAAATCGGAATTACCTACATCGGGCCCTTGGTGAGAAGACAATCTGTCGCAAGGAAGGGTTGATTGTGCCCTTGCATAAGACCTTGACAAGTTGACCAGAACCTCTAATTGTTGTGGGCAGAGCAGGCTTTACTCTTGTGTGTTCTGTTTTGCAGAAGTTGATGTGTCACGAAATCTATGACTGTCAGGTTCGGAATAGCGAGCTCCAAACCATTCTACTAAATTCCAGATTATTGTCAGTGGCGGTTATTTTTGTTGCGAGGGACTATCATGTTTTTGCAGTCTGAACAGAGAACGCAGTGCCACCATCAATTTACTGTTTGCAAGTTTAACTGTTAATCGGGACATTACTTTTGAACGTATTTTCCTAGGTTCGGATTATTTGTTGATTTTCACCCTTTGGAAATCAGGACCTTTACTGTGCAGTGCCTTGTCCGGGATACATGACCGCTTCCATTAAGATCTTCTTGCAACCAGTAACCAGTGGAGAGCCTTCAAGGCAGGGTCTTTCCTTAGCGATTAAAAGTAATCTGGTAGTTGAGTAGTGAACTCTCTGGACTTGTCGCAAGGTTCGAATAAGAATCCTCCAATACAGACCAATAACACACTAAACTTTTGACAAAATCAGAGATGTTTTTGCTTGAGCCTTTTGTGGAAATTTAAGAATTAGAAAAAATGTGACACAGTGTCCTCAAGGTGTAAGAAGGCGAATGTTGAAATAAAATTAGTTCACGGATATAGAGAAAAGTGGCGTTTATTTTATCAGACACCTTTAAGTCCACTTCACAGCGACAGAGTGCAGCTTGAACATTCCACGGTGCACTCCTGGGCATTCCAATAGAGACAAGGGCACGGGGCAGGGGAATAAAAAAGAAGGTAGCAAGGGGGTAACAGGAATAATAATGTTATATCGCTGGTATTTACATTATGTTATGCAGCACTTATAGCGAGCACGGATACTCAGGAGTGTCCCAGCGCGGAAGCCAACTTGAAGGAGACAGAGGGGAGCGTAAAAGAGGCTGTATGTTAATTAAAAAGCAAGGTTTTTAACTGCTTTTAAAACAGCCTAAGGTCTTGGGTATTTCGCAGTTCGTAAGGGTGGGCGTTCCAGGCTTTGGCCGCTCTAAGAGAAAGGGAGCTACCCCCTGTTCTGGCAAGGCGAGAGCGTGGAATAACTGCGAGGCATTGAGCTGTTGATCGCAAATGTCTTTGGGGCATATAGAAGTCAAAGCTTTTCCTGAGATAGGAGGATCCGGATTTGTATAAGGCACCGTGGGTAAGAATAAGGGCCTTAAACAGAACATGCTGCCCCACCGGGAGCCAATGCAAATCCCGGAGATGTTACTTTGTACTTGATCTACCAGATATGCCCAGCAGCACCCTCGCTGCTGCATTGTGAATGGTCTGTAGCTATTTCAGCTGATAACCAGGAAGGCCAATATATATTATGCACTTGCCTAATCAATGCGTGACAAAATGAGGGCGCGAGTCACCATTTCCTTCGCTGATCTGGGCAGCAGAAGCAGTAATTTCAGTGTGCCAATTCGCACTCAGGCCAGTTTTTAATATCTGCGGTGAGAATCTGAGGTCCTCACTGAACCAGATCACCAGATTCTTCACTAGACTCCCCGTTGAGTTAGGCTTCGGATAATCCGCTGGCCAAAGATCTTCCCTGAAATGCGGAGGGAAAGACCCATATAGAAGGACCTCAGACTTGTCCTCATTGCATTTGAGCTGAGCCCCAGCGATCCATTTAAAGACTGCTGAAAGACAGTTTTTGGCTACGTCTGGTGACAGATCTTTTCCTTCCATGTAAAGAGGAGCTGGGTATCATCAGCGTACGCTAAGATGTTTGCTCCCAGCTCCTCCGCAAAATAGATTAGAGGCGTGATGTAGACGTTGAAGAGAAGGGGGCTCAAGGTTGATCCTTGAGGGACTCTAGTACTCCCCTTTCTTGGTACCGAAGAAAACGGAGGCAGCCATACCTGCTGTGTTCTGTTCTCTAAAAAGGATTCAATACAACCCCATGCCGAACCCGAGAATCCAATATTAGAAAGACGGGCCAGAAGTTGACAATGTGTGCAAGGTATCGAAGGCGGCAGAGAGGTCCAATAAAATCAGGGCCGCTCTGCCGTCTGAATCCAGGCATTCTCTAATAGCCTCCGACATCTCAACAAGGGCAGTCTCAGTGCTGTATTTGGCCCTAAATCCTGACTGGGAGGGCACCAGAAGTCTCAACAAAATTAGAGAGTTGTTTATGGGCTGCCTTCTCACACACCTTTGCCACAGCCGGGAGACGTGGGATAGGCCGGTAGCTGGCTAGTGTAGCAGGGTTTAAGGAGGGCTTTTTAACAGGAAGAGTAGTTTAGCATGTTTCCACTCCGGTGGAACCGTGGCGGTTTGAAACGATATATTATTAATATTGTTAACTTCAGGGTTAACCACCGCCGCAGCTACTGCTGACTGCATAGCTAAGCAAGAGTCAGCTGGGCAACCCGATTTGAGGGATTTTAGAATGGCCAATGTATCCAGCAAGAGAATGGGTGAGAAACCTGTCAGGGAGACACAGGCTGAGCCAGAGGCCGAAGCATTCTGAGTAGGGTGCTCCACATGCACTTGGATACTTGACCCGAAGCTGTCCTGAATCGTTTGAATCTTATCTATAAAGAAGCCAGACAGCTTCTCACACCAGGAGTTAGAGGCAGGAAAGGCAATACTTTCCGCGCAAGGCTTCAGAAAACTCTGGACGACGGGAAAAAATTATTTTGAGTTGTTTTTTGACTGAGCAATGCGTTCCGCGTAAAAGTTACCTTTGGTCTTCTTGATAGCAGCATAGTAATTTTTCTGGGATTTTCTTAGCAATATTTTTGCCAGTGGGCAGTAGGCCTGTCTCCAGCTGCACTTCAGCTTTTTTACATGATTGCTTTAGCTCCTCAAGCTCGCTAGAGAACCATGGTTTAGACGGAGTGTTTCTTACTCACTTATTGACCAAAGGTGGGGAAAGATGTTCCACAGGCTGTGTAATCCAGTTATTAAAACCCCCAACAGCCTCAGTCAAGTCCTTAGAAGCGATAGGGCGGGTGCCTGACAGGACTCTGCAAAAAGCAGCGGGCTCAATTTGTTGGGATGGTCTGTCCTTTAGTGACCTCATGGTAGGATCAGGTGTCTGGATAGTCCATGAAAATTGGATTAAGAAGTGGTCGGACCAGGAAACAGGAAGTGGTTCCTGGACACCTAGGGGAATGTTGGAGGAGACTGCATCTAGAATATGCCCCCCCCCATGGGATGGGGAGCTAATCCATTGGGACAGTTGAGACAGATTCAAGGAGTCACCAAATTCCCTTGTGTCGGTGGCCGCCACACAATCCAAATAAGTATTGAAGTCCCCTACTATTAGGAAATTCGAGTAGTGTAGGGCCCTCGGCACAATAACTTCATCTAAAGACTTCAAAAAGGTGCCAGAGGGATCAGGGGAACAGTATATCAAGGAACCCCCCCAACGTAAAGTGAGGGGATATGGTGAGGGAGAAGTCAAGGGCTTCCCCCTCACCAATATCCTGAGTTTCAACCTGCGTAATAACTCATGTTTCCCTAAACACTACCGCAACCCCTCCTCCTCCACCTGCTTTGCGGTCTGCTCCTGCTATTTTACACCCCACTTGAATGGCCAACGCCGAAAACTCGTTGAGCCATGTCTCTGATATGAATAGAATATCCACCCGAGTATCCGACGAAAGCTCAAAAATGGCCAGGACATGTTTCACCATGTTACATTAGTATAATAGTTTGGAAACTTAATTACATTACAACAGCCGACTTGGTTAGTTCATTTTTGCTTTATACATAATTTAAGAACAATATGTTACTGTAAAAAACCTTTAATGTGAAAAAAACCTTTAATGTGTTTTCATCTTGTATTTGCTTTAGCTCTCAAAGTGTTAACAATCTTTGAGACTTTTTCACCAGTTTGGGCGGTTTCAGCTCGTCCACATGAGCACCATGTTGCAGCAGTGTAGCAGAGGCAGAGAGCTGCTCCCTGCGTGAAATGGATTTTTTTTATTCCGTTTGTCGGTTTGAAGGGCTATTAAGTCGCATGTGACAGATCGTATTCATCTCCTGGTCCCATCGCAGGAAAAGCCGGAAGAGGACAGCAAAGTGTTGTCATTAATTACAGCGCGAGAGGAGACGCCGCCGGCGCGGGCCCACGTAGGCCACGTCGGTGACAGCGTCGCCTCGCGCCCTGCGAAATTATTGAGACAGCCCCGGAAGACGAACGAGCCACCTCGCGCCGCACAGGGGGATGCTGGGAGGAGGGGATTCACCAGGGCAGCACTTGGATCTGTCACTGCGTTTTTTTCTCACCCTAGTACTGGGAGAAATATTCCTTTTTTGTCATATTTAGAAATTATATATCATGCAGATAATAGTAGGAGGCAGTACCACCACAGATGGACAGAGAAACAAATCATTTTTCTTACTGGAAAGGGCATTTGAAAAAAGCCCTATTATTATCCCTATTTATTGCTAAATGTGTTTTTTCCCTACAATGTGCTGCGGAGCACTCAAGCTTTGAAAATTCTTAGGCGCGAGAACTAATTAACATATTTAATGATATCACAGGATGTAATCTCTCAGAGACTTTGACATCAATGACAATGTGAGACGTGTAATTAGAGAAATGGCATACAAATCTAAATGAGACTCGATCCCACATTCAAAGCAGGAGGCGCTGCACTAACAAGATAGGTGATTTTAATTGCCTCCAAAATTACGATTTTAAACTGTTCTTTTTGATTAAATAGTCTAGGCACACTTATTGCTCTTACTTCTGATGCATTCAAATCTATTTTATTTACCTACTCCTGATGAAGACCGATGTCTGTTCCGATGGGTTGAAACGCTGAGTACAGAGTATAAAAGAGTAGTGAATCACACCAAAGAGAGATTATTGCTAGGACTTTGTTGAATGAATATTTCTGTCCCAAGTTTAAGTTGTGTCACTGACGTCTTCCCCTATATGATTCTTTTTGTTTTCTTTCATTATTTATAGCACTATGGTCACTTGAACATTACGTTGCTTTTTTCACTATATTGTCTAGATTTTTCTTTCAATGCTTTGCATACTTGTCCCAGGGGGAAGAAAATTAACTATTTAAAGAGGAACCAATGTTTTTGCTTCATAAATATGCTTCATCTTTTCAACACCTTATATCCCTTATTGTGACGCTTTCTGATTCCATCAGTGTGTCACCCTTTGTACGCTGTTGAATACATACGGTGATCCTTGTTTGTATTTATGTCTGTTCACTGCAGCTATGCTTTGTTTTGGTTATTGGTCGGTGTTTATCTTTCTCGCTGTCAGGTTTCTTACTATGGTGCCGCAAGCTGCAATGTTGCAGGAGTTGTGGAATGTCCATATTGATTATGGATCTCACAATTGTTTGGGTAACACCCTGCTGACACAAAGGTGCTGTGTTATTAATGTTGATATGAGGTAACCAGTGAAAATGACAGTGGTATAATCTTGTTTGTCCTGTTTTGTTTATATATAAGTGAATACAAATATTAGGAATGAGAAAAGATGATTTTTGGACAGCAATACAAATTGAGTAGATGATTGGGTTCTAAGGTTTGTTTATTGTACAGTTAATAAAAACTCACAATATAAAAACTTACATATATTAGAAAAGCCTTATTTACTATTAAAATTTAAAAAGGCGGGTGGTCACACTCATTAAGATCATAGAAGTCTCGATTTCATTTTGGTGAGGGCCATTAAAAATTGAGGGGACAAGGTACACCGGGTGGGCTAGCATTGCATTGGCTTGGCAGATGCTTTGGGTGAGCCAGGTGGCTGTTTCGTGAGTCTTCTAGCCACTGTGTCAAAGATTTTTCTTAGCCTGCAATTTAACTGAGTCTCTTCAGGATTAAAACACAGCATCACAGCCTGCCTACAACTTGTTATACCCTTTTGGTTCCATAAGACCCGAAATAGGGAGCGCCTTATGTCCATGAGATTTGTACAAATACAACTGATGTGTATTAGGTCCTCTTTGCCTAATGAGCAGAGTTGGCTGCGATTTGCTGACCATGCCCTTTTCCAAGGTGCCAGATGGGGTAGTATAGGTATGATGCCGAGGCGCAGGTTTAAAAACTTGTTTTTTGTCGTCTGCGTGAGGCCCATTTTTAAATATTCTTGTGGCTTCAGAGCGTTGTAATCTTTCAGCACTGCCCATCCATGAGCCCTCTTTGCCAGGGTGTCTTTGTCCTATATAGTTGATATCATCTTGGTTACTTTCGTTACCACTTTTTTAAAGGTTTTGATGTCTGTCGGTGACTCCCAGAGATTTATGAGCCCCAAGAACTCCAGTGATTATTTTAGATACTTCCTGCGGGTGAGTTCTCTCTGATAGAGAGTTTAATCCAGAGAGTAGATGATCGAGGAAAATAGTCGTGCTGCTGATTAGATTATATCAGGGGAACAGACAAGATGGAAATAGGGTGAACATCACAGGTGGTGCTGATTTATTGGTTTCACGTGTTCTTACTTCCTACCAACGACTTATTATGGTCCAGCAAATTGCAATGTGCAGGAGTTATGGAATGTCCCATATTGCTTTGCTTTATCACCAATGAGTTACACCCTGCGACACAAAGGTGTTGTGTTATTGACCTTGTTTTGAGGTAGCTAGTGAAAATGCTGGGAGTATAGTCTTATTTGTGCAGTATATATATATATATATATATATATATATATATATATATATATATATGTATGAACACAAATATTAGGAAAAATACTTTTGGGAAAGCAATAAAAATGTAGTAGAAGAATGGTGCAGCTGACAGGATCAAATCGGCAACAGAGGAGGTGGAAGTAGGGTGGACATCACAGTGTATCTGTTGCTGCTGAGCTATTTTGTTTGGACTGTTCTTACTCCCTACTAAGGTTCTAATTTTAGGAAGTGTGACCTGCAATATTGTTATTGCAATGTGGAGAACATCTCCTCCTCTGAGTCAAGAGCACTTCAGGTAACTAATACGGAGTCCTCAGACTCGATCCGCAAAAATCCATGTAATTACAACTTACACATACATAAATATATATAGATCTTGGACCCTAAAACAAAAAAGTAGCTCTCTGGAAAGAAGATGCTAAAGTCTTCCCTCTCAGCTGATTAAACCACGTGTATCCATGAGAGAGGCGTAAATCGGAGGCTTTCAGTGGAAAAAGACTATTTCCAGCCTTGTGTCTCTGAAGCCAACAACTTAAAAGAACTCTTCCGGGTTAAACAAGAAATGAGTAAAACCCCTAATCCTAACCCCCCCCCCCCCCAGTACAAGGGTCTCAAAAGCTCTGTGATGTTATGTCAACCTCCCTCCCACACATTTGGAAACTGTAATCATTCAATGCATCCTTGTTTCTTTTGAGATTGTTTTGCCCCTGAAACTGAAAACAGGAACATGATTTTTAAGATCAACAATAATCAAAGAAAGATCTAGCGCCCTTCAGATCCCTGCAAAGTGTACACCAACAAATCCAACTTCACCAGGCTCCACAACAACTCATAATGGGCAGGAAGCATGATCCATAAGTACACCATCATTGACCACCAAAAAACGTGGTAAACTTTAACAGATCCCCTACTTCTCTTCTAGCGCCACAATCTTCAGCGTTGAAGTCTCAACTCAGCACTCCACCTGTCTGGAAACCAACAACCTGCTCAGTGACATCTATTCAGGCTTTGCGCCTATAAGAGGCACCGTTACTACCTCAACTAACATTAGAGAAGACCTCCTACATCTTCTGGATGTTTCTACCTGCTCCCAGACCCTTCTGACATTCACATGGTGGACCAAAGCATCATTCTTCCTGATGGAAGTGGACATGTGCGCTGAGAGTCGCTGTACTAAAATGGTTCAGCTCTCTCCTTTCAAACCACTCCGATGAGGTCAAAGTCAACCATTTCCCCTCTAAAATTGGTCCCATGGCCTGTGGGGTGCCTCAAGGACCATCTCTCGCCTTCCAGCTTTATCACTTACTCGTCAATGACGTAGGTCTCATCAGTGCAGCAGTGGCGCTACGGGACAGGGGTCTTCCGGGCTCAACGAATCCTCAAATAGGACTGTTTTCATTACCCACCGAAGAGGCATGGAGGTTTCCCACATTTATTTCCTGCATTATGGTCCATGTCACTCTTGCTACATTGCTACACGTCACGCTTGGCAGCGTCCCTCAAAAGCCATGATATAGACTGTTAGACCTGTCTGGCTTTTTGCGTAGTCCCTCCAATTTATTATTTATTTTGTCCCCTTTTTGCCCCTCATACCTTTATTAATTTTTGTGTCCACTAGCTTTTTCAAGGTGTTGGTCAAGGGGATAGGTGTTCTTTCCCCCCTCATAGTTTTTCACCTCAGGCCTAGAGGCCTGTTCTGACAGGAATATAGTTGGAGTCACAAAATGGTGGCTACCAACTGCCCTAACTGCCTGTAATGACTGACTTGTTCGACCCTCTATAGAGGGAGGATGATGGAAGATGACTCCAGCCTATTACCCTTATAGTATAGGGATTAGGACTATAAGTAGGACCTATCCATGAGGCACAGTAGTGCATTTTCGTACCCTTTTCTTTAGATCAGGGCTTATAAACTTAAGCTAGGGGATAGATATATAAGTATTAGTGGTGATCCATCCTTTTGCAAGAGTGTTAGTATACCTTCTATGGAGTTATGCTTATTTTGGGCCTTGTAGGCCTTAAACGGGACAGACTCCATCTTGCCTTCTGCCTGGTAGCTTGAGAGGCTTTCTAGGTCAAGTGTAATGTTTTAGTTTCGAGGTGTTGTTCGCTTGGAGAGAACCGGTTCAGGCAGGCCCTTATCGAAAGACTGTATTTTTCTCCACTCCGAAGACACAACTTCAGGCCGGCCGGCTGGGAACGTGTCCTTGGTACGGGGAGGTACAAGAATTTGGTGGGCGGCAGGTTACTGGCCGTAACTTTCCATGAAGGGACAGGTTTTGATATTAGCGAAAGTGTTAGGCAATGAGTCAGTCAGTCTGTAGGCGGCAGCTAGCCGTTAGCATCTATGCCATTAATTATTTTCCAGGCAGACAGTCGCCATTTTGAAGTCCGAGAAAGATTCTGAAACTGAGACTCTCTGAGAAAGACTGAAGGAGAAGTAGCGCAGAGCTAACTGAGACAGAGAGAGAGAGACGGTAGTTAATAGCGAGCAGGGTTCCAGTGACTTGGAGGGAAGCAGAGGAGATCGAGCATAGCGGTGCAGACGTGTACCCGTGACTGCTAAAGTGTGATTCCGAAGACGAGCCAAGACACAGACGAGACGGGAACCTAGATGACTGCCGAACCCCGACTTCATATTAACCAGGTGACCTCCGCCCTTTCCCTTACAAAGCGCGCACTCTAACCTTTACTTTTCTTTGCAGAATATATATATATATCGTGTAGTATTGTGTTCATCTTTTTATTGTAATAAAACACCCCAGTTCTTAGTGAACCGACATGTGCCTTGTATTCTTGTTCAATCAGGGTAACCTTGTCTTCTAGTCAAACATTGTTTGCATGAATGGATGCGAATCCCGATCAGGTAAGAGATGATTGAGTAATGAGGAAGAAGGGGAACATTTGATGTCAGGAGCAGAAGGTACATATTGCAATTTGGAAAGCCATACTAATTTCTATTATCGTAGTTTTATCCTGAGTAGACAATGAGAGACTTCTTCCCTAAGTGTTCATAGGAAAGTGATCGTCGTTGGTACGCGGCGTTAATGAGAGCACCTAAGATAGACGGTGTGCAGGTCTGCCGGATTGCGGATCGTGTATGAATGAGAGCACCGGAGGGATACGGTGTGGAGGTCTGCCGGATTGTGGACCGTGTGTGAATGAGAGCACCGGAGGGATACGGTGTGGAGGTCTGCCAGATTGCGGACCGTGTGTGTATGAGAGCACTGGGACTGCAAGCCCATGTGTGTAGACACGCCGGATTGGGTGTCAAGTGAGCACTGAGGGAGATCAGTGTGTGAGAGTATATAATCAGACCTGCCCCAGGGCAGATTAGTCTGGGCCTAAGTGGCCGCGAGACTAGTTGGTATGAATAGGATATTATAGAAAACCTATGCATGTTTATTGCGATTTTCCCCATCCTTAGGTACGAGATGTACATACATATATCCATACCCATTATAAATACGTTCTAAGGAGGGAGGTGATTACGTTCCGGCTGGGTTAGAGGGGCTCCTAGGAGCTGATTCCATCTGGTCCGAAAATCCGGTCGGTACATCTGGCGTCACGAACTGTTTGCGAAGCCTGTGTGCGCTGTATTGTTTTAATCTTGTTGGTTTGCGCTCGGCTTGTACGTATTTTCTTTGTTGATAATTGTGTATATATTTTTTGTGTGTCGAAATGTTTTCGCGTAAGTCGAAATCTACTTTCAAATTGCCTGTTGATATTCCTGGCTGGGAATCAACGCCTTACGAGGCTTTGGCCCGTGAGTGGGCCGATTCTACTGGTTTGAGTGAGAATTGGACTTCTTGTTTGGAGCAGGCGGAGCCTGCTGATGTGGTTTCTTGCTTGCAAAAAGCACCAGTATTGAAGGGTGATGAGCTTCCTATTTTAGGACGCAGAGGCTGGATTGTGCTAACTGCATATAGAATTCTTCATGAAAAGTTTGTTAAGTTGCAAAAACGGTTTGTGGATATGGAGGAAAAGTTTGTTGAAGTGCAAAATGTGCATACTCTTTTGCGGTGTCAAAATAAATTGCTTGCCGACAAACTTGAGACTTATCAAACTATAGCCGAAAGGGCTGCAGTTCGTATTGCGAAATATAAATACAGACACCGTCGTGGTCGTGTGTCTACGTGGAAAGTGCGTCTGGTCGTAGCGAAAGCCGGACTGGATTGGAACCCCGACGAGTGGGATGGTAATATCTGGGATTCGAATGATTCTGGCTCCTCGGCTGAGGAGAGTGACAAACGCGAGTCTTCTCACTCCGGACGTGATTGTAAATCTGCTTCTTGTGATAAAGACGACATTTCTGGCGACCGTGGTCGCTCTACCCGTTCTGATGACGTATCACGCCCTGATTGTTCCTCTAAATCTAAGGACCGGGCTTCCTCGGAGGCTCTTCCGGAGGTTTCTGCTCACCCTGTGTTTCGACGCAAATTACAACAGGCTCCTGGTATGCCGAATGGTATTCATTTGGATAGTATTGAAGATTTTACTCAACAGGAGGTTAGTGACATTTTGCAACAATTTCGACAACGACCCGGTGAAACTTTGCTTACATGGATTGTGCGCCTTTATGAACTGGGTGCTGCTGGTATCATGCTTGATGCTGGTGATTGTTTACGATTTTGCTCTTTGAGTTCCGATTCTACTGTACAAGATCATTTTCGGAATTATAATGGTGCTGGCCAAATTAGTCTACTCCAACTTGCGAATGATGGCTGTAACCATAAATATCCTACTGAATCTGATTGGCCTGTCAATGACAAGCCATGGTATACTTTGCGCGATGCGTCGCAACGTTTGAAGGAGGAAGTGATGAAAACTGCGATTTTTCTCAGTACTTCTGACAGATTGTTGGATGGTCTTTTAACATCTTCTGTGCGTAATCGCATTATCCGTTCTTCACCTGTTGCTTATAAGCAGGTTATGATGACTTTGTTGATCAATCAAACTGGCAATCCTTTGTCTATGGTGCTTGAATCTGTTCGTCAGCTTGGTGAGTTGGGTGAATGGTTTAAACCTGAGAGACAATCTCGACCTGAGGGTCGTACCGCTGGGGATTATAAATTCTCTAGACGTGATATGTTTCTTGCACTTTTGGCTGATGGTGTGAAAATGGAGGACATTGACGGTGAACCTAATAATCGCTTATGGGACATGTTTCTTAAGCGTGGTTTAGATCGAAAGGAGGGTGCCCGTCGTGTACGAAAGAATGATTGTGATCGTGGTTCCGATGGCAGTGGTGATGAGAGGCGTCGTGTGGATGCTGATCGCCGTGATGACCGGCGCTATGAACGTGATGTTTCCCCCCGCCGTGAAAGCATAAGGGTGAGAGAGGGAGAGAGAGACAGAGGGAGAGATGATCGTGTCTCTAATAGGCACAGAGATGAAAGAGGTTATTCCCCTGACTTGAGGAGTAGGGAGGATCGTCACAAGCTTTCTGACCGCAATTCTCAATTCTTTGAACATGACAATAATCCATTTCGTAATAGAGATGGATATGAGCAGGATATTCTGATTCCCAAGAAACCTGAGAGCATTTATCCTGATTTGTCTTGGTTGACTGACCATGATAAAAATGACTAGGAAATAGGTCAAGCTCCGGTACGCAGGTGGGCTCACAAAGACAATAGACCCTATGTCGATATTGAAATTTTTTGGAAACATCGTAATATCCAAAGGGCCCGAGCATTAGTAGATACTGGAGCGGAGGCCACTTTAATTCATGGTAAATCGAAGAAATTTAAAGGACAGTTTTTTACAATTACTGGTTTAGGTGGTAAAGAGACCTCCGCAGTGCAAACTACACTTGAGATGAAAATTGGCAGAATTCCCCGTAAAGAATATTCTGTGTTGGTTGTACCGCTTTTGGAGTATATTATTGGAATTGATATTTTAAAAGGAATGACTTTGCATTTGGATGATGGTTGTTATCAATTTGGAACCAAGCATTACATTTCGTCCAGACCCGCTCGGGTTGGCCGTTTGCGTATGCCTCGTTTAGCTGTTGCAGTGCCAGACATGGTTACTTTGATTCAGAGAATTCAGAAGCATCCAGGTACATGGTATGCGTCTATTGATATTGCTAATGCTTTCTTTTCAATTCCAATTGCCCCCGAGTGTCAGGAACAATTCAGTTTTACCTGGAATGGCCGTCAAATGACGTTCAGGAGTCTTCCTCAAGGTTATGTACATAGTCCTACGATCTGTCACCGGCTGGTGGCGGAACATTTGTCTGAGGTACCCGTACATCCACAAATTCGGGTGTGTCATTATATTGATGACATTTTGATTCAAGGTGAAACGCAAGATCAGGTCCAGTCCTATTTAGATCAGATCCTTGACTGTTTGCGTGCAAAAGGTTGGGAAATTAATCCTGATAAATTACAAGGCCCATCCCAGAATGTTAAATTTTTAGGAATTAATTGGCATGAAGGTCACAGAGAGGTGATCCCGCAGGTGAAACGGAAAATTTTGGATTTTGCAGTTCCGAGGAATAGAAAAGAGGCTCAGAGTTTCATTGGTTTGTTTGGTTTTTGGCGTCAGCATATTCCCCATTTGAGTCAGATTTTGGCTCCCTTAAATCGAGTCACTCGTAAAAAGAATGCATTTGAATGGGGTGAACCACAACAGAATGCTTTTAATTTGGCGAAAGAAGCGATTCAGTACGCCTTGGATTTGTGGCCTGTGGGCGAGGGTGATGTGGATTTGAATGTTTCTGTGGAAGGTCTGTATGCCAATTGGAGTTTGTGGCAAAAGCAGGGCAGACGAAAAGTGCCCTTAGGTTTTTGGACTAAAAAGTTACCTGAGGCTGGTGAGCGTTATACACCGTTTGAAAAACAATTGCTTGCATGTTACTGGGCTCTGGTGGATACCGAGCAATTGACTCTGGGTCATGCTGTGATTTTAAGACCTGAAATTCCTATCATGCAGTGGGTTTTGAGTTCGCCGAAATCCCATCGTATTGGACATGCTCAAGAGGCGAGAAGTGGAAATGGTACATTCAGGACAGAGCACGTGTGAGTCCGAAAGGTGTTGCAGTGTTGCATGAGCGAGTGGCGCAGGCGCCATCGAATGAGACTGGAAATGATTGTTCTGTACCTGTAGTGCAGGAATCTCCTGTCAAGTGGGGTAAGCCTTTTGATGATTTGTCCGCGGAGGACAGACAACATGTGTGGTTTACGGATGGTTCAGCGAGGTACATTGATGAGAAACGGCATTGGAAAGCAGTGTCCTATAACCCAATCACTCAAAAATTATTGAGTACAACTGGTGATGGGAAGAGTAGTCAATATGCTGAATTATATGCAGTTTACCAAGTTTTGAAGCAGGAACTACCTGGCACATGTCACATTTTCACTGATTCCTGGCCCACTGCTAATGGACTGGCGGTGTGGTTACCGACTTGGCATTCTCATAATTGGGAATTGCATTCAAAGGAACTGTGGGGAAAAGAATTATGGCAAGAAATTTGGGAAATGCTCCCACAGAGTTCTGTAACAATCTTTCATGTGGATGCTCACACCCCGATAGACTCCCTTGACAAATTATTTCATAACATTGCAGATGAAAAGTCTAAAATTTCTGAGGCAGTGGTGGACATGCAGGATTCAGATTTGGCGGGATTGGCGAAATGGGCCCACCAGAAAGCGGGACATTTTGGAGAAAGAGCCACTAGCAGGTGGGCTGCCGATCGAGGAATTCATATTCCTTTAAATTTGATTAAAGATGTCATTCTGCATTGTCCTATCTGTCAGCATGCTCAAAAGAGGACAGTGCCTCATATTGTTAAAGGCCATTTACATCGAGGAAAAATGCCCGCTCAAATTTGGCAAATTGATTATATTGGCCCGCTCCCTATGAGCAAAAATTGTCAGTATGTTTGCACAGCTGTTGATACCTATAGTGGCCTATTGGTTGCTTTCCCTTGCAAACAAGCTACCCAAGTCAATACCATTAAAACTCTGGAATTGCTTACATTATACTATGGTGTTCCATTTCAAATTCAATCTGATAATGCATCCCATTTTCGTGGCAGATTGGTGCAGGAATTCTGTGTGGAAAATAACATTGAATGGGTGTTTCATATTCCTTATTATCCGCAGGCCTCGGGCCTTATAGAGAGGATGAATGGTTTACTAAAAGAACAGCTGCGTAAGTTAACTGATGAACATTACAAGAACTGGAGAGATTTCTTACTCCAGGCGTTATTAATCTTAAATAACCGTCCCTTGTTGCATGCTGAATCTCCTTTAATGCGTTTGTTTCCTCCAACTGTTGATGCAAAGCCCAACACCATGGCTAATTCTGTTATGTACTGGGAAATTACCCCCGGAGCTTTAGCTCCTTGCAGAGCAACCCCAGGTTCCGCAGGCTTGGACCTGCATGCCATGAATGACGCTGTCCTGAAAGGTAGAGACCGAATAATTGTTGAAACTGGCGTTGGTGTCTGTATACCTGCCGGTAGTTTTGGACTGATTGCCCCTAGATCGGGCCTTGCCTTGAAAGGTATTCAAGTTCTCGGAGGAGTGATTGACAGCGACTATCAGGGAGAGATTAAGGTTCTCCTGCTTAATAGCAGTGAGATTGATTTGTCAATTCATAAGTCTGACCGTGTTGCTCAGTTGCTGATTATGCCTGTTTTCAGTGGTGAGATTAAGAAAGGCACTGCCCCGACTTTGCTAACAATACGAGGCCAAAAAGGCTTCGGGTCCTCGGACAACCCTGGTGCGAAAATATGGGTGCAATCGCCAAAACATCCCCCTGAACAAGCTGAAGTCATTGCGACCAGTCATGATAATACCATTTTGGTGATGAGACCAGGGAAAGATGGCTGGGAAACTGTCCCGGCTGACAAATGTTATTTACGAGAATGAGTAAGGCCTGTATTTGTTTCTTTCAGATCATTCTCTGGACTGCTGCTGCAGGATGTGCCGGCGTTGGACTCCTTTTGGTCTGCTACGCCGGGAGAGGAGAGAACCCACCGACTTCGGTTGATTGGAGAACCCGAGTTCCGCGTTCCTTCGCTGCGTGGGATTCTTCAGCAAATTTTTGGATTACCTTAGCAAAAAGAGTGACTAACTCTCCACATTTCTGCCTCACTCCCATGAGGTCTGTGACTGATATCCTAGCGACCTGCTTGGTTGCTGTCCCTGCTTCCACTGAAACTTTGCTGCATATTTTTAATATTTCGAGTGCCCGGCCCAATATTATTCTGGGCGATTTTGCGGCCCATGAATTTTGCCCTTTGTGTACCATCCTTTCGGACTCCATTCCCCCTATTCATTCCCGAATTACCACCTACAACATTTCGCAGGGTGACTTATGCTTCATATTAACATGTGATCCTAAGGCTATTTCTGAATGTATTAAATTGAAATTGCAGGCTGCCACTTCTTTTTCAGCTCATCAACGATTGCTGTGCTTACAAAGACTTCCTAATTCATGTATTTCCGTTAAAAATAATATGACATGTAAACGTATATTGGTTGCTCCTAGTTATTACCGTGCAATGTTGCTGCCCTCTGGCTGGTTATTCTCGTGTGGGAATTCCTCTTGGCCCTATATTCCCGCAAATATTTCTGGAAGTCCATGCGCTATCACTAGATTAAGCTTATTGATGTTTTCTTCGCACCCTGGTTCCTATTCCCGTGTGGTCCGCAACTCTATGTCGTTACATGAGGACTGTGACTCTTCCATTCATCTTTATTCTAAGTCTGAGTATCTTAGTTTAGCTTTTTCTATTATTGGTGTCCCGGCTTTGGCCGTTTACAATGCTAAAACAATTAGCAAGATGGCTTGTTGGATGGTTAAATCCATTAATCAGACTTCTACCGTGTTATCTGACCTGTTATTAGATGCCCAGGGTGAACGTAGGGCAATTTTGCAAAATCGTGCAGCAATTGACTATCTCCTGTTAAAACACGGACATGACTGTTCTGACTTTGAAGGTCTTTGCTGCTTCAACTTATCTGACCACTCTAAATCGATTCAAGCCCATATTGACAAACTTCACGACTTGACTGCAGAAGTTAGAAAACATATTGATCAGGGCTGATTTGACTGACTCGCTCTTCGCTTTGGCCGGAGTGGTCGCTCCCAGTGCTCCCTGGCGTGTACTGGTATCGTTAAAGCAGCGCTTTTGTGGATTTTGCCTCCTCTGTGCCTCATATAGCTCTGCCTGGCTACCGCTTTGCATATAACGCGCTTTGGCTTATAATTGTACTTTTCTGCTGCTGTGTTAGCGCGTTCTCCCCAAGCGCTCTGTTGTGCTCCCCCCTCCTCCATTTTGTTGGTTGTTGTTGTCTTGGTCAGCCCGCCCCGCCTCCCAGCTGAGTCGCCCTCCCACAGGATACAAACAGCGCCTCCCTACCTGGAAGCGCTGTGACTCGCTCTTCGCTTTGGCCGGAGTGGTCGCTCCCAGTGCTTCCTGGCGTGTACTGGTATCGTTAAAGCAGCGCTTTTGTGGATTTTGCCTCCTCTGTGCCTCATATAGCTCTGCCTGGCTGCCGCTTTGAATATAACGCGCTTTGGCTTATAATTGTACTTTTCTGCTGCTGTGTTAGCGCGTTCTCCCCAAGCGCTCTGTTGTGCTCCCCCCTCCTCCATTTTGTTGGTTGTTGTTGTCTTGGTCAGCCCGCCCCGCCTCCCAGCTGAGTCGCCCTCCCACAGGATACAAACAGCGCCTCCCTACCTGGAAGCGCTGTGACTCGCTCTTCGCTTTGGCCGGAGTGGTCGCTCCCAGTGCTCCCTGGCGTGTACTGGTATCGTTAAAGCAGCGCTTTTGTGGATTTTGCCTCCTCTGTGCCTCATATAGCTCTGCCTGGCTGCCGCTTTGCATATAACGCGCTTTGGCTTATAATTGTACTTTTCTGCTGCTGTGTTAGCGCGTTCTCCCCAAGCGCTCTGTTGTGCTCCCCCCTCCTCCATTTTGTTGGTTGTTGTTGTCTTGGTCAGCCCGCCCCGCCTCCCAGCTGAGTCGCCCTCCCACAGGATACAAACAGCGCCTCCCTACCTGGAAGCGCTGTGACTCGCTCTTCGCTTTGGCCGGAGTGGTCGCTCCCAGTGCTCCCTGGCGTGTACTGGTATCGTTAAAGCAGCGCTTTTGTGGATTTTGCCTCCTCTGTGCCTCATATAGCTCTGCCTGGCTGCCGCTTTGCATATAACGCGCTTTGGCTTATAATTGTACTTTTCTGCTGCTGTGTTAGCGCGTTCTCCCCAAGCGCTCTGTTGTGCTCCCCCCTCCTCCATTTTGTTGGTTGTTGTTGTCTTGGTCAGCCCGCCCCGCCTCCCAGCTGAGTCGCCCTCGCCCCTCCCCCTCCACTATCCATATATGACAGTAGTTCCCGCGCGCAGCGTTTACGCGCAGCGACCGCGCCCAATCCGCGCCGAAGGTGCGCCAAAGGTAAGCCCGTCTACGCCCGTCCGCGCCTGGACCGCGCCCAGCGCCAGACCCCCTGGCCCCCCTCCCTCCCACCCCGCCCGCATTACCTACGATGCCACCACGCTCCTAGCCCTTAACCCCGGTCGCGCCCCAACTGCATCCAAGCCGCTCCCGGACACACCCATGGACCTTTCTCCTGCTACTCCTGCAAATTCAGCGGCACCGACAACATCTCCGCTACGACCACACCACAGACTCCCGACCCCAACCACCTACAATGCATCCTTCTCAACACCCGCTCAGTCCACAGACACGCCATTGACCTATGGAATCTACTAGACACCATCTCTCCAGACGTCGCCTTCCTAACGGAAACTTGGATGAACGCCTCCTCCGCCCCTGACATCACCATTGCCATCCCTGAAGACTATAAGATCACTCGCAAGGACCGTACCGGCCACACAGGAGGAGGAATCGCTATCGTCCATAAGAAATCAATCCGCATCTCAACCAGCTCTGACGCCAACCTCGCCAACTCCGAACACCTTCACTTCCAGATCCACATCGACCCCAAGACCACACTCAGAGGCACCCTCCTCTACAGACCACCAGGACCCCGCGCAAAATTCAGTGAAGACATCACTGACTACATCACTCCACACGCGCTCCCCTCCAAAGACTACATCCTTCTGGGAGACCTCAACTTTCACCTTGAAAAGACCAACGACCGCAACACCACCACCCTCTTGGACAACCTCGCCAACCTCGGACTTAAACAACTGGTCACTTCCCCCACCCACATCGCAGGTCACACACTCGACCCCATCTTCACCTCCAGCAATCATGTCTCCTTCAGCCACACTACGGATCTCCTCTGGACTGACCACAGCTGCGTTCACTTCACCTACAACAAGCCAAAACCCATCATCCACCTCCAACAAACTCTGCAAAGAAACTGGAACAAAATCACCATCGACCAGATCTCCTCATCGCTCCTTCTAAACACCCCAGCCCACTCTTCTAACCCAGACCAAGCCGCCGCCAACTTCACCCTATGGTTATCCAACACCGCCGACACCTTAGCACCACTGAAAAAACGTCAAAACAAACCTGGCAAAAAGAAGGCCTCATGGTTCAACGATGATCTTAAGAAGTCCAAGAAACTCTGCCGCTCCCTTGAAAAGGCCTGGAAAAAAGACCCAACCACTAGCACCAAGGACGCCTTCAAAAACGCCACCCGCACACACCACCAACTAATCCGAAAGGCCAAGAAAACAGCATTCAAGGATCGACTTGACAACTACGCCCACAACAGCAAAGAACTTTTCAACATCGTCAAGGAATTTTCCAATCCCTCGGCCAACTCCAACGACATCACCCCCTCTCAAGCCCTCTGCGACTCCCTAGCCTCATTCTTCCACAGCAAGATTGCAGACATCCACAACAGCTTCGACAACCAACCCGGAGACCAACCCGCCCAACCATATGCTGAACATTCTCCCCCCGTGAACACCCTTAACGACTGGAACCCAATCTCCACTGAGGACACCATCCACCTGATGAACTCCATCCACTCAGGATCCCCCACAGACCCATGTCCTCACCACATCTACAACAAAGCAGACTCCGTCATAGCACCGCACCTCCGAGACGTCATCAACAGCTCCTTCAACTCCGCAACCTTCCCTGAGAGCTGGAAACACGCTGAACTCACCGCCCTTCTGAAAAAACCCACAGCGGACCCCACCGAACTCAAAAATTACCGCCCCATCTCGCTCCTCCCATTCCCGGCAAAAGTAATCGAGAAAGCTGTCAACAACCAGCTCGCCGCCTTCCTAGAAGCCAACAAATCCCTCGACTCCTCACAATCTGGCTTCCGAGCTAAACACAGCACTGAGACCGCCCTCATCGCAGCAACAGACGACATTCGAACTCTACTGGACAATGGAGACACAGTCGCCCTCATCCTCCTCGACCTCTCTGCAGCCTTCGACACAGTCTGCCACAGCACCCTTCTACAACGCCTCAGCAACATCGGAATACAAGGAAAAGCACTTGAATGGATCACCTCGTTCCTCTCCGGAAGAACCCAGAGAGTCCGCCTTCCGCCATTCAAGTCCGAGGCCACTGAAGTCATCTGTGGCGTACCACAAGGATCCTCACTCAGCCCCACCCTCTTCAACGTATACATGAGCCCCCTCGCGACCATCGCCCGCCAACACAACCTCAACATCATCTCTTACGCGGATGACACTCAACTAATCCTTTCTCTCACCAACGACCCCAGCACCGCCAAAACTAACCTACACGAAGGAATGAAAGAAGTTGCCGAATGGATGAAACACAGCCGTCTGAAACTGAACTCAGACAAAACAGAAGTCCTCATATTAGGTACATCCCCCTCTGCATGGGACGACTCTTGGTGGCCGGAAGCCCTTGGAAAAGCACCCATCCCGACAGACCACGCACGGAACCTAGGCGTCATCCTGGATTCTTCACTCTCAATGAACAGACAAGTCAGCGCCGTATCCTCATCCTGCTTCAACATTCTTCGCATGCTCAAAAAAACATTTCGCTGGATCCCCACCGAAACCAGGAAAACAGTCACCCATGCTCTGGTAACAAGCCGACTGGACTACGGAAACACCCTCTACGCAGGTACTACCGCTAAACTCCAGAAGAAACTCCAACGAATCCAAAACGCCTCAGCCAGAATCATACTAGACATCCCGCGCAACGAACACATCTCTGGTCACCTGAAAGACCTCCACTGGCTACCCGTCAATAAGAGAATCACTTTCCGGCTGCTAACCCACGCACACAAATCACTCTACGACATCGGACCAGAATGCCTCAACTCACGACTGTCCTTCTACACCCCCTCCCGCCAACTACGTTCTTCCAGCCAAGCCCTCGCCACCGTACCTCGCATCAACAAGACCACCATAGGAGGCAGATCCTTCTCTTACCTGGCTGCTAAAACATGGAACTCACTCCCTACCTACCTTCGCCTTACCCAGAACCACCTAGCATTCAGAAAGCAACTTAAAACGTGGATATTTGACAAATAATCCTCCTCCCCTTCCTAAGCGCCTTGAGACCCTCTGGGTATGTAGTGCGCTATATAAATTCTTTGACTTGACTTGACTTGACTTGACTTGCTCTTTAATTGGTTGCCTGACTTACATTCTTTACGACAGATTATAGGGGGTGTTATGATTTCTATTTGTATTCTAGTTGCCATTTGCTGCTTTATTCAGTGCATTCCTTCTCTATTCCAATATTTTAGATTTGGCAAGAAAAATAGATCAGTTAATTTTGTTTCTTATTACTCTTCCACTGATGTTAGTTCTATATAGAACATGGCTAATAGACTGGAGTCAAGGGTGAAGTGTAATGACCGACTTTTTCGACCCTCTATAGAGGGAGGATGATGGAAGATGACTCCAGCCTATTACCCTTATAGTATAGGGATTAGGACTATAAGTAGGACCTATCCATGAGGCACAGTAGTGCATTTTCGTACCCTTTTCTTTAGATCAGGGCTTATAAACTTAAGCTATGGGATAGATATATAAGTATTAGTGATGATCCATCCTTTTGCAAGAGTGTTAGTATACCTTCTATGGAGTTATGCTTATTTTGGGCCTTGTAGGCCTTAAACTGGACAGACTCCATCTTGCCTTCTGCCTGGTAGCTTGAGAGGCTTTCTAGGTCAAGTGTAATGTTTTAGTTTCGAGGTGTTGTTCGCTTGGAGAGAACCGGTTCAGGCTTGCCCTTATCGAAAGACTGTATTTTACTCCACTCCGAAGACACAACTTCAGGCCGGCCGGCTGGGAATGTGTCCTTGGTACGGGGAGGTACAAGAATTTGGTGGGCGGCAGGTTACTGGCCGTAACTTTCCATGAAGGGACAGGTTTTGATATTAGCGAAAGTGTTAGGCAATGAGCCAGTCAGTCTGTAGGCGGCAGCTAGCCGTTAGCATCTATGCCATTAATTATTTTCCAGGCAGACAGTCGCCATTTTGAAGTCCGAGAAAGATTCTGAAACTGAGACTCTCTGAGAAAGACTGAAGGAGAAGTAGCGCAGAGCTAATAGAGACAGAGAGAGAGAGACGGTAGTTAATAGTGAGCAGGGTTCCAGTGACTTGGAGGGAAGCAGAGGAGATCGAGCATAGCGGTGCAGACATGTACCCGTGACTGCTAAAGTGTGATTCCGAAGACGAGCCAAGACACAGACGAGACGGGAACCTAGATGACTGCCGAACCCCGACTTCATATTAACCAGGTGACCTCCGCCCTTTCCCTTACAAAGCGCGCACTCTAACCTTTACTTTTCTTTGCAGAATATATATATATATCGTGTAGTATTGTGTTCATCTTTTTATTGTAATAAAACACCCCAGTTCTTAGTGAACCGACATGTGCCTTGTATTCTTGTTCAATCAGGGTAACCTTGTCTTCTAGTCAAACATTGTTTGCATGAACGGATGCGAATCCCGATCAGGTAAGAGCTGATTGAGTAATGAGGAAGAAGGGGAACATTTGATGTCAGGAGCAGAAGGTACATATTGCAATTTGGAAAGCCATACTAATTTCTATTATCGTAGTTTTATCCTGAGTAGACAATGAGAGACTTCTTCCCTAAGTGTTCATAGGAAAGTGATTGTCGTTGGTACGCGGCGTTAATGAGAGCACCTAAGATAGACGGTGTGTAGGTCTGCCGGATTGCGGATCGTGTATGAATGAGAGCACCGGAGGGATACGGTGTGGAGGTCTGCCGGATTGTGGACCGTGTGTGAATGAGAGCACCGGAGGGATACGGTGTGGAGGTCTGCCAGATTGCGGACCGTGTGTGTATGAGAGCACTGGGACTGCAGGCCCATGTGTGTAGACACGCCGGATTGCGTGTCGAGTGAGCACTGAGGGAGATCAGTGTGTGAGAGTATATAATCAGACCTGCCCCAGGGCAGATTAGTCTGGGCCTAAGTGGCCGCGAGACTAGTTGGTATGAATAGGATATTATAGAAAACCTATGCATGTTTATTGCGATTTTCCCCATCCTTAGGTACGAGATGTACATACATATATCCATACCCATTGTAAATACGTTCTAAGGAGGGAGGTGATTACGTTCCGGCTGGGTTAGAGGGGCTCCTAGGAGCTGATTCCATCTGGTCCGAAAATCCGGTCGGTACACTGCCAAACCCAGAACCAGTCCCATAGGGTAGAATAGGGCGTTCCAGAACCTTCTGGTCCCTTCTGGACTCCTGGGGGTCAGCCTATAAAAGGCAGAATGCTGGACAGCCATTTTGTCTAACCAGAGAGAGTCAGCTGGAGGACAGGCTGTAGCAGAAGGTGGGGGTAGGATAGTCAGAGGGTTGACCTACTGATTCACCACCCTTCCTCCCTTGGGTTACGTGACTTGTCCCCGCTACATGGGATTCCTGGAGACCCTGGGCGCCTGACTAACCTCTAGTGGAAAGATAGGGGTGTGAGAAGGAGAAGGAGACTGCGGCGCTGTGGAGCGCAGTCCTCTGCCCAGTGGAAGAGACTTTGAAAGAGCGACCCTCATCCCCTGTCACCAGCCTCCATCCAGTATTGAGTGGTAATAGGACTTTGTTAGGGATAGGAAGTGGGAGCTGATGTGAGAAGAGATCCAGCGCTGTTCCTCACCTTCCTGGGTATTGGGGAAGGCTAATGCCCTTGTGTCCCTGAAGGTCCTTACCGGACGTGCAGTCGGCAGATCCCCTGATTTCCTTGTGAATTGGAGAAGGTAGAGGGGTGCCGGTTTCCTTGAGGCAGCGCCGCCTCAGCCGTGTGCGGGACCCCGGGGGCCCTGGTCGCGTTGCTGTGGTAGCGCCACTGTGGTGAAGGAGAAGGTGGGACGGGACACTGTCAAGAAAGCGCCATCGCGCATGCCCCGAGTGAGGGGAAGGTGGGGGGCAAGTCACTCATAGAAGGCGCCATCGCGCATGCCCCGATTAGTGAAGCTATCCCTGGAAGGAGGGGCCGGGAAGTGAGCAGGTCCACGTAGGAGACGCTTCTAGCGTCAGGTGATCGGGACCGACTCCCGTCTGGCACCGCTAGTCTCCCGCATCTGCGCAGTTGACCCGCTGGGAGAGAGACGCCCAGACCGGCGGGAGGAAGAACGTCGAGGGAGCAGGTATTGGCGCTTCTCCGCTCCTAGAACCTCTTTCCCTGCTGGAGCTCCAACACGGAGGAGCGGCGCTGAGCAGTGGGGAAGGAGCGGGAGCCTGTCACGAGTACCTGCGAAGTTGGTGTCGTTTTCCCCGCGCCAGCACCGAGCTAAGCAGCTGGTTGGGGGAACTTAGCGGACTCGTCAGTTGCCGTCTGTCAGCCCAGATACCGGAGGACTTTGGCAGTGCCGCTTCACAAGACAGTAAGGAGTGAGTGGGTGAAGGGGAAAACTGAGCACTCCTAGGGTTTAAGCACCTCAGGGAATAGAGGAGTGGGAGTCAAGAAAAGGTCTTTCCCTTCTGAGGAAAACTAGTCTCCGTGCACGTGAGAAGTGCCCTAGCTCACTGTTGTTTCGCCTATTACTGTGACTAAGTGGGTGAGGAAGAGTTCCTCATGGAAGCTGCAGGCGCTCATGTAAAGGTCTAAGATAACTGAAACCTCTCATTGAATGTGTATCTTTTGAGTGAATAGAGGGGTTAAGGGAGGTAAAGGTTTAGACACTGTAGAGAAGACAAAGCCAGTAAAGTTTGGAGACTAATGTAATGAAATGTACTATTGTTGTTGATTATTAATGCAAGTTAACACTGCTGAAAATATTACTACTGATTTCATGACATCTGCATGTACTGAGCTGTAGCTTTTCCAAAGACATAAGAGTAATGCTATTTCTCCTGACAGAATGTATAATACTAAACTGTGAATACTAAGAATAAGAGAACAGATAATATTTTTATAAAGCAGCTCATATTTTTCCATACTTTGGTGTAGTGTCATTTTTGTGTGTTATTGCGTGAATTTACTGCTGGGTGGTTTGCAACCTTCACACTTGTGCCTTTACTGAATGTGACCTACCCTAGGCCAGGCTACCCTAGGTGACCTGACATCCCAGGTTCCAACATAGACCATGATATGTTAGCAAACAAGGCTCAAAAACACATTTGTTTCCAGAAAGAACCAGAACACTGCAGAAATACGCATGGTTTCCTCCAACACGTTAAAACAATAGATAACAATAGGATCTGCTTGAATGAAAATAAATCAGGGTCCAGTGGGCCCCTCGGCGCTGTGGGCCCTGTTGCCACTGCACCTGCTGCACCAACAGAAGCTATGCCCCTGTCTTTGAGCCATATGTATCCGTTAGCTTTCAGCTTGAGTCATAACAAAAATGCGATTTCCACTTCTGTCGTCTCCAAAGAACATTCCTGCTACTTCGCACTATAGACCCTTGGCATGTGAGTGGACTTATCACTTATTGAGTGCTGCAATGGCGTCTACTGGGCCCACAGCCAAATCTTAAGGCAACTTACATAACGCCACAAAACGTTGCCAATCGCCTCATCTATAATTTAAAAAAAAGCTCAGACCACTTCACTCCTGCTTTAAATTCACTCCAGTAGCTGTTTAAATAAGAAATGATTTCCAGACGCCTCTTCTTAGTACACAAATACTTGTAGTGTGCAGCCCTGGCTGCAATCCACATTATTCAACATGTTGCCAAATCTGACACTTAACGCTGGCCTCCCTCTGCCACACCCAGGGCCACAGGAAATATATGATTTTGCAGCAAACATCGTTTTACACATAATTATGGATTTGCTACATTTGCCAGCCACCCCATCATCATCTGCAAAATCTGCACATTTTAACCAAAAAAATGTTTCTAGCACCGGAATACGGACCTCTTCCTCCAAACATTTAGTCTACAATAACTTTTAAGACTCCAGCTTACCACAATTTGAATGCGTAAAAGTAGAAATAGCGCCATATATTTGTACAAAGTCAGATTTTGTATTCACAAAACATGAATTTACACTTGTGAAGGTGTCAAGATCACACTCCGCAGGATCCGTATGCAGAAGAAATGCTCCACCTCCGGACCACCCAAACACCCCGAATAGATATCACAGGGTATTCAGGAGATACGGTGAGGGAAAAAACCCCAAAAGGGGAAAAACCCAAAAGAAAAGATAGAAGGGAAAGGGTCAGCGGGGGACAAGAAGCTGTAAATACAAAGCACACAAGCATTAATATATTTCTAAATGCTACTCTCATTCAATTCTCGCTAAAGAAACATATCCTAAGTTCACCTGAGTTAAACTCCTTCCTAGCCTCTTCACACAGCTGTCTTCATGAGTCCCTCCTACCTGCATAACACAAAAAGCATCAACATCAGCATATAGTACAAGCACCCTGTCCTTCTAAGTTATATACACTACTCTTGATACCTACCCACACAGTAGTAAATAACGCTTTAAGAATAACCTAGTTTTCAGAAGGCTGAGACTTCATTAAGCAGAGCACCTTTATGGATGCATGGAATGTAAAAAAGTACTGAGAACCCCATTCGACAGGCAAGACACTGCTGCTTGAAGAAACCAAACAAGTTCAAGTAAGGTAGTCACCAGAAGAACCTAACACGGTATGATGTAGTTTAAAGCACTACCAACATCCGCTTAGGCATTTATAATCCGTTATGGAATCAGACACAATCAGGCGACCTAACACGGTATGTTGTAGTTCATAGCACTACCAACATCCGCTTAGGCATTTGTAATCCGTTATGGAATCAGAAATAATCAGGCGACCTAACACGGTATGTTGTAGTTCATAGCACTACCAACATCCGCTTAGGCATTTATAATCCTTCATCGAATATGCCACAAACTCTAACCTTCGTGCCGGTATTGCGGAGGACACACCTCCCCCTGCAATCCGTCACTAGTCGAGTACGAAATGACCCCCCTCCGGAGGTGAAATTGCCACAATACAGTACCGCAATGAACAAACACAGGCGGAGAAAAACCCCTTGCAGCCGCAAAGGATTCGAAGACTACTCCGACTGCCAAATGTATCATAAGCGGAGCAATAGTAACATTAGCGCATTTGCGCGAACACGTTACCGGGTTGTTCAGTCTTTCCCAACGTGATCCTAGGACTGGCGTGGCAAGGATCCACGCGGAAACGTCAGGAACATAACCAGGCTCCCTGAATCTCCATCAAAATCGCGAGCACTGTTTCCTGGTCCTGCCCCGCCTTATCCACGCGTCGCAAAGGATCATGGGACCAGTAGTTCTACTCCCTAGATACATGGGAAGTGTAGTTCTAGGCAGGCGCTTCACGTTCTGGATCCTGACAGTACGCCCTCCTCACAAGCGCCTCCTAGGACCGGGTTTGCCAGGAAACCTTGTATGAAAAGACTTGACTGCCCTGGGGGCATGGACGTTGTTCCATGGTTCCCAGGAATCATCCTCTGCCGTATATCCCTTCCATGAGACCAGATACCAGAGCACCCCTCTACGGTATTCGGAGTCACAAATAGACTTTACCTCGTACTCCAGACCACCGTCACAAAGTACCGGGGGCGGTGCCTTCCGGCGTGCGGAAATGGCCTTTTTTAGCAACTGTACATGGAACACTGGATGTATTCTCAATGACGCAGGCAGCTTCAACTTATAAGCCACAGGATTCACTTGTCTCACTATGGTGTAAGGACCAATGAACCGTGGATGAAAGATACTCCTCATCTTGAACCGGATGTATCGTGTGGACAACCACACCCTGTCTCCCACCTGAAACACAGGACCCAGAGAACGGTGTGTGTCCTCCCATCTTTTATACGCTTCCTTGGCTTTCAAGAGATGTTTCTGGACCCACCTATGCACCTTTCTTAGTGTCACCACCCGTTCTCTCACTGTGGGGATGTTTACTGGCAAGGTGTTCGCGTCATATCCAAAATTGGCCTTAAAAGGTGACATGCCCGTTGAACTATGCCAGGTGTTGTTGTAAGACAACTCAGCCATCCATAGTAGGTCCACCCAGGATTCATGGGCCGCCTCGGAGTAACAGCGCATGTATTTCTTCAATGTCTGATTTAGGCGCTCAGTTTGTCCATCGGTTTGAGGATGGAAGCTTGTGGATAGAGCCGCCTCTATGCCCAAAGCCTTGCACCACGTTTGCCAAAAGCGAGCTATGAACTGTGGTCCTCTGTCGGATACAATTACTCTCGGAATACCATGTAATCTTATGACCTGTGAGGCCAGCAATTGAGCGGTCTGACCTGCAGTAGGTAGGTTTACACAAGGGATGAAATGTCCCATCTTTGTCAAATTGTCAACGACCACCAACACTGCTGACTTACCCTGATCCAAAGGTAACCCTGTTATGAAGTCCAGACTTATGTTCTGCCAAGGGCGAGCGGGTGTTGGCATAGGCATTAACAGACCTTTCTTTTTGGTGTTCTCTCCTTTGGCTCTGGCACAGCTGTCACACTTCCCTACCCATCTGGTCACATCCAAAGCTAAAGAGTCCCACCAGAAATGCCTTCTAAGCAGTCTCACAGTTTTGGTAACCCCTGGATGTCCTGCCGATGGTACTTCATGACACCAGCTATAAGCTTTCATCCGCAGTTTCTCCGTAGGTAAAAACAAGCACTCTCCCTGAAAAGGCAGTCCCTGTCTCACCTTCCTACCTGGCTTCTTAGACGCCCAACGTTCCCAAGAACCCAAAGACCTGGCTCCTTTGATCTCTCCCAAAAACTTCTCAGCGCGAACCACACACACTACTTTATCATGAGGGAGAATGGAGTGTTGTACATCTTCCAGAGATTCCGTACCTGTGTCCTGCCTGGACAGAGCATCTGCCTTCCTGTTCTCTACACCAGGACGGAAAGTCACCACGAAGTTATATTCAGAAAAGAACAACATCCACCTCATTTGTCTCTGTGTTAAATGTCTTGCAGATGTCATATACTGGAGATTCCGGTGATCGGTATATACCGTCACCGCTTGACTAGACCCCCAGAGGTAGGGCCTCCATTCTTGGAATGCTCTTTTAATTGCCAATAGTTCTTTCTCGGCAATAGTATAATTAACCTCCGCAGGGCTTAATTTCCTTGACAAAAAGGCGACAGGATGGAGCTGTCCATTGTCCGCGTCTCTCTGAGATAGTATTGCCCCTATGGCTTCATCAGAAGCATCAGCTTCAACTATGAAAGGCGCCTCCAGTACAGGATGTGCCAACACCGGAGCAGTTGTAAAGGCTCTTTTCAATACCCGGAAAGCTTCGTTTGCCTCAGGAGTCCATACAAAAGATGACCCCTTTCTTAACAGTCTCGTGATGGGAACCGCAGTCTGAGAGAAGTGCAGTATGAATCTGCGATAGTAATTCGCAAACCCTAGGAAGCTCTGTACCTCTCTCACGTTTCTTGGGGCTGGCCATTCCTGGACTGCCTTAACTTTTCTCTCGGACATTTGTAGACCATACGAGCTAAGGTTTACTCCCAGAAATTCCACTTCCTGAACCCCAAACTCGCATTTACTCAACTTGACGTATAGACTGTGTTCTCTCAATTTGTCCAAAACCTTACACACCTGGGCTGTATGACATGAGACATCCTGAGAGTATATCAAAATGTCGTCGATATACATGACTACAAACTTATCTACATACTCCTTCAACACATCGTTTATAAAAAATTGAAATGCCGCTGGGGCATTACAAAGCCCGAATGGCATCACCAAGTATTCATAAAGTCCGAATCTCGTCTTGAACGCTGTTTTCCACTCGTCCCCCTCTCTTACTCGAACCAGGTGGTAAGCCCCACGCAAGTCCAAACGGGTGTAGATTTTGGCCTCTCTCACCTGGTCGAGCAATACCGAAATAAGGGGAAGAGGGTAACGATTGCGTATGGTGTTCTTATTCAATACTCTGTAATCCACACACGCTCTCAAATCCCCATTAGCTTTCGCTATAAAAAAAAGAGGAGAAGCCGCGGGAGAACGGGAAGGCCTGATGAACCCCAAACGTTCGTAGTGATCTATGTACTCCCTCAAATAGGTGGTTTCAGGTACAGACAAAGCATAAACCCTACAGGCTGGTATCGTAGCTCCCTCTACCAGGTCTATGCGGCAATCATACTCCCTGTGTGGGGGTAGGGTTTCAGCCTTCTTTTCACAGAAAACATCACTATATTCCCTGTATTCATTGGGTAGTTGGACGTCTTTTTCAGCCGCTGTGGCAGCCAAAAACGGGGTTGTTAACACAGCGACATGAGCAGGAACACATGGCACTAAATGATCCTGACAAAATTCGGGTACAAAACGGAATGTCTTTGTTTTCCAATCCACCACAGGATTGTGTCTATGCAACCAAGGCATGCCCAGGATAACCTCATATTGAGGGGCAGCGATGATGTTCAAAGATATTAACTCTGAATGCACATAACCATGCAACACCAATGACAAATCTACTTCGCTGGTTCTTTCAGTAATCTGGCCTGATGTTAAAGGCTTACCATCAACGGCCAACACATCTTCAGGACTTTCTCTTATGACCCGAGTTAAAGCCAAACGTGTTACTAAGCCATCATCAATGAAATTGCCTGTGGCTCCAGAATCCACCATCACCATCACCTGATGTTGTACATGATTGCTTTCAATAGTCATAACAACTACAAGATGTGATTCATTTTCCTCTGGTCCTGCAGAGGACAAAGAGGTGAGTTTCCATTCCTGCCCTCCGTCCGTCTTGGTTTTGCTGTCATCGTTTGCTGGTCAATCTGACATATTTGATGAAACAGCCACCCTCTTAAACCTGTTAAAACTACCAGAGGTTTTGGGTTTGGAGGGACACTCCCTAACGTAGTGTCCCTTCTTTCCACAGTACATACACAAGCCTTGTACTCGCCTTGTCTCCCTCTCTTCTCTTGACAATGGAGCCCTAACAGCACCAATCTCCATGGGCTCAGGTGCGGATTCTGCTCCGCCTACACTTCTGCGAGGTGTCCTGTCGTAGCTGTAAGTTCCTTTATCCCAACGTCTCCTACCACCCCCTCTCTCAGTGAGACGGCAATCCAACCTCAATGCTAAATTCACCATGTCCACATAAGAGGTGGGTTGTGGATCCACCTGTGCCACCACATCCTTCAATTCCTCTTTCAACCCTAAATAAAAAAGGGACATTCTTTTCTCCTCCGGCCATTCAGCTTCAGCCACCAACCGGTTAAATGCTGTCAAATAGGGAACAAGTTCTCCCTTACCCTGCCGTAGTTCCAAAAGTTCCCTATCGGCACTACATGAAGTAGCCCTCCGATCAAAAACCCTCTCGAATTCGGTTCTAAAAGCGGACCAATCCGACAATATAGGGTCATCTTTTTTTACTAGTGGCACTGCCCAGTTAGCAGCGTCTCCAACCAGATAGGAAATAGTAAACGCCACCCTAGAATGGTTGGTAGGGAATGAAGACGGTTTACACGAAAAGTGCATAAGAACCTGGGTCAGAAACACCTGCACCTTTCGGGGGTCACCAGAAAACCTTTCAGGATTAGCCAAAGGGATGGGAGGTGGTACGGTGACCTGTACAGTGGAAGCAGGGGCGGAAGCATTGAATGGATTACTCCCCAACCTATCCACCTTTTCCCTCAAAGCAGCCGTTTCTGCCTTAGAGGCGGCCAACTCCTGTTGTACTAGTACTAAGGCGTGCAGTACATCCTCCATGGACGCCATTACTCCCACACACGGATCGGGCAGAGTGAAATTCGTGGGCTCGCGATTCTGTCAAGATCACACTCCGCAGGATCCGTATGCAGAAGAAATGCTCCACCTCCGGACCACCCAAACACCCCGAATAGATATCACAGGGTATTCAGGAGATACGGTGAGGGAAAAAAAACCCAAAAGGGGAAAAACCCAAAAGAAAAGATAGAAGGGAAAGGGTCAGCGGGGGACAAGAAGCTGTAAATACAAAGCACACAAGCATTAATATATTTCTAAATGCTACTCTCATTCAATTCTCGCTAAAGAAACATATCCTAAGTTCACCTGAGTTAAACTCCTTCCTAGCCTCTTCACACAGCTGTCTTCATGAGTCCCTCCTACCTGCATAACACAAAAAGCATCAACATCAGCATATAGTACAAGCACCCTGTCCTTCTAAGTTATATACACTACTCTTGATACCTACCCACACAGTAGTAAATAACGCTTTAAGAATAACCTAGTTTTCAGAAGGCTGAGACTTCATTAAGCAGAGCACCTTTATGGATGCATGGAATGTAAAAAAGTACTGAGAACCCCATTCGACAGGCAAGACACTGCTGCTTGAAGAAACCAAACAAGTTCAAGTAAGGTAGTCACCAGAAGAACCTAACACGGTATGATGTAGTTTAAAGCACTACCAACATCCGCTTAGGCATTTATAATCCGTTATGGAATCAGACACAATCAGGCGACCTAACACGGTATGTTGTAGTTCATAGCACTACCAACATCCGCTTAGGCATTTGTAATCCGTTATGGAATCAGAAATAATCAGGCGACCTAACACGGTATGTTGTAGTTCATAGCACTACCAACATCCGCTTAGGCATTTATAATCCTTCATCGAATATGCCACAAACTCTAACCTTCGTGCCGGTATTGCAGAGGACACACCTCCCCCTGCAATCCGTCACTAGTCGAGTACGAAATGACCCCCCTCCGGAGGTGAAATTGCCACAATACAGTACCGCAATGAACAAACACAGGCGGAGAAAAACCCCTTGCAGCCGCAAAGGATTCGAAGACTACTCCGACTGCCAAATATATCATAAGCGGAGCAATAGTAACATTAGCGCATTTGCGCGAACACGTTACCGGGTTGTTCAGTCTTTCCCAACGTGATCCTAGGACTGGCGTGGCAAGGATCCACGCGGAAACGTCAGGAACATAACCAGGCTCCCTGAATCTCCATCAAAATCGCGAGCACTGTTTCCTGGTCCTGCCCCGCCTTATCCACGCGTCGCAAAGGATCATGGGACCAGTAGTTCTACTCCCTAGATACATGGGAAGTGTAGTTCTAGGCAGGCGCTTCACGTTCTGGATCCTGACAGAAGGTATTTAATTCTATGTTCTATTACTGTCTTATGGTGTAAAATGATGTGGGATAAATCCAGGCATTCCCTGGTGAGGATGCCTTGCCAGTTTGTGCACATCCACAAACTTCCAAGTTTGGGAGTATTTACAATCTTTTTGTTGGATTATTCCAACCCTGGAAAAGGTTTGAAACTTTCTTCTATCAAGGTCATGAGGAAATCCGTTTCCATGTCTGGAATGGGAAAGAGACACTCCCCGAAATTGGTAACAGTGTAAGGAAGGAAGTTTTCCATAGTATGAACACGTTCTCATGAAGAAAAGGAAAATAAAAGCTAAAAAGTCCAATTACACTAACGTAAAACATTACATGAATAATTGTTCACTAGGTAAAATTATGCATGCATTCATGGGCGTCCACTCATCAAAAAGGCAGGGATAGCGGAAGTGACATCACACTCTTTGACTTTGATGATATCACAGGAAGTGGCATCATATGACCTTCGACCCTAAATGTCCCCAGGATGTGGGTCACATGACCTTAACCCTTAAGACATCAGAATTATTGACAGGGCTGAAGTTCTGTCATAACTGCATGATGAGTGTAGTACAATACAGTCATGTTTTTTAGAAGGGTCCTCATTCACCAACCGGGTTGGTGACATGCTTCATCATTGGGCCCCCACCATATAGGCCGAGTACCTCTCCGGTGTGCTTCAACGCCTGATTACAGCGGAGCTGGATTTTTTGAGTGTTGAGTGCAGGTGATGGTGCAGTAGGTGATGTTAAAATAGTCTTTACTACTCCTTAAAATGTTTTTAATGGTAGGGTAGTAAGACTAGATTAAACAAGCATTTGCAATGCAATAGGTCTTGCATTTGCGACAGTTTAACCTATTGGCACTGTAAATGACAATGCCTTTTATTTACTTTTTAAAAACCAAAACAGAAATAAAAGGCATTGCCATTTACAATGCCAATGGCTCAAACTCTAACAACTGCGAGACCTATTGCATTGCAAATGCTTGTCTTTTTTTACTTGTCACTGTGGTCAAACACAAACTAAAGCATAATACTGGCTCTTTTGCCCTTAAAAGAATGAAAACTCTCAGACATGAAAGCCGAGAAACCTTGTATTGTGCCTACTTAGTCCAGGAGGTCCATTCTCCTGCATTTAATGCCTTAAGGTCCACCAGAACTGCACGTTGTTTCCCGAGCACAGTCTTATGCTTCCAATCAATCAAGACGCAGTGGGAGAATGGGATGGGGACAGAAAGCAAGATAGGCAGAATGCGTCAGAATGAAATCCACTCCTCGGGGTAAGACCGCTGCACAGAGCTAGCTAGTATAGTAATACAAAGACTGTCACATATGGCGTCAACCTTATTGCATTGTACTGTAACTGGATTTTATAATTTGGCCACCAGTGCTTCTGTGACTGCAATACTACCAATCACCAATGACAAAAACCTGAAACTAAAGCTTTGCAATGCTGCCTTTTTAAATGAAACGCAGGTATACCCTGCACAGCCTTCCTAATAAACATGAAAACCAGATTGCTTCCAACTGAGATTTCAATGAACTGAGTCAACAAAATCCAAACACTGCATGTTTTAGAAAAAAAAACGAGACATGCAAAGCAGTGGCGTGGATAAGATGCTGTTGGCCCCAATGCAAACAAGGTGCCTCAGCTGATTCTACAACAAAGATAAGTGCCTCCCTGCCAGAACTATAGCATTAAGAGACCGTAATCTTCAAAGTATGCAGCACTGCCAGTGATGTGGGACTTGAGGTGAGTGAACAACACACTGTCTGCTAGCTGAACACACTGTCTGCTAGCTGCCTCTCTACCTACATATCTCTCCCGTTACCCGCATTAGGCGCAAGTGCTCATCCGCCCACTCGGACACCTTGGCGATGGCACTAGCAGCATCGCCGCCTGCCTTGGCCATGCTGCCGCTGGTCGTCGTCGATAAACAAAACCACAAGGATTAGGCTATAGAAAGGAGGTCGACATCCAACACTGAATTGAAGACACTGAAACAAAACAAACCGCAGAGAGAAAACACGACGTGCAGAGCAGAGGCGCAACTAAGAAAAAATTTCGGGGGGGGCTGAACCTTTAATCAGTAGGCAGAGTGGAGCTGCAGGGGCTCTTAGAAGGGGTGAAACAACTGCAAGGCCTAATTAACATTCAAATGGTCTTTTAAAGACCTGTGAAACGTTCGGGTGCGGCTCTGTGTGTGCCCGGCATCTGTCTCATCCCAGGCTGCCACACACGACGGGGGGGGGGCTGAAGCCCGGTGAGTCCAATGGGTGTTGTGCGCCTGCTGCAGAGGGTGGAGCCGAGACTCGAAGAAGCTCGTAGCTCGGAACTCTCTGCTGTCTGCCCCTTGTCCGGGCCCGGGAGGGAGCAGAGCTCGGGTGGGCGGGGGAGGGGCAGGCGGTGAGCTCACCGCATTGCATGCCGCTCTCTCTCATAAACAGAGGCGCGTGATCCGTCCCTTCAGGTCCAATCAGAGAGCCGGAGTGGCGCGTGCTCCAGCCATGAAGGCAGCATGATGGAGCCTCTGATAACAAAACTTTTATGACACAAGGAAAGCAGGCCATCGTGTCCGGAGGGACAGTCTAAAAAGCGGACAGGGCGGCAACTAAAAACCCTCCTTTTCAATGGGAAGCCAGCGTTTACCATGAACGCTACCCAATGGAAAGGAGGGGCGGGGCTTAGAGTCCTTTTTTGTTTACAAGATCTCTCACAGGGCGGGGCAGCTTCGCCACACCCATGCTCGACCTAAAAAGTGTATAGTGGACATTGTGACTGATTAGATTGATCACACCACCATTTTGGAGCGACATTTCGCGCCAATCCGTCGCACAGCATCACAATGCCTTCTGGCACATTTTCCATCAAGTGTACCATATTTTATTCCAATTGGTCATCCTTCTTCCAATACTAGTCTTTCCACATATTAGCATATTCCTCACTCGGACTGATCATGCCATTTGTCCAGGTTTCTAATGTTCCCACCACGTCCATCCAGACCTTTCAGTGAAAACACGAATGAAGCATTCTTCGTTCAGGACAGTGTTTATTTGTTTAAAAACCCAATGTATTTCGTGCATAGTTGCACTTCTTCAGGGGTCACTATAAATACAAAAACAGTAACGAGACTCAGTTCATAAATTATTATCTTGACAATTGGGCACAAAACAACACTAATGTTTCTTTGCAATTAACTCCTCCTAATACTCTAACAGGTGTCAGTGTTAACCCCGCAATTATCAAACTAAAAATAACCAACCCTCGCTGCCTCCTCTGGATATGTGAACTTTAGAGTTTACTGATTACGTTATATAAACATGCCATAGTTGTACCAGTCATTATTCTGGGATGTCGCTAAACATTTCTCTTGATATCAACATACTCGGGGGATTTGCTATTGAACTTCTCATGCTAGTAAACAATTAGATTGATCAGCCACATCCAAAATTAAAACATTAGGTCAACATGTTTCAGCCTCTATCCACAGTTGACAAAAACATGTTTCAGCCTCTGTGCGCCAGTTGCTAGGCTTTCCTCAGTACCAGGGACCATGGCGGTATGCACTCGCTACGGTGCACCCTAACCTATGGCCAACGAAAGAACCGGTTTACTCACGGTTCAAAAAGGTATGCCGTCAGCACTTCTGAATGCGTAGTAAATGTTTCTAAATGAGGCGATATTACAGCATGGGTCCTGGCAGGGCGGGCTGAGATCTAGGCAACGCATGCAGCTGGCTTAGATACACATGTGACTTGTAGTCACCGCCCCTGCCAGGACCTATGCTGTAATATCGCCTACCACCATGGCCCCTGGTCATGAGGAAAGCCTTGCAACTGGCACACAGAGGCTGAAACATGTCGACCTAATGTTTTAATTTTGGATGTGGCAGATCAATCTAATCAGTCGTAACGTCCACTATACACTTTTTTAATCTAGTCTTACTACCCTACCATAAAAAACAAATTTTAAGGCGTAGGAAAGACTATTTTAACATCACCTACACTCAAGACTCAAAAAATCCAGCTCCACTGTAATCAGGCGTTGAAGCACACCTGAGAGGCACTCGTCCTCTCTGGTGGGAGTCCAATGATGAAGCAGGTCACCAACCTGGTTGGTGAGGGAGGACCCTTCTCAAAAACATGAGTGATTTCTGTTCATAGCCCTTGACATTCTGGCGTCACTCTTTTGTTGTTTATGCGTATATTCCTGGGGATTAAGAGTGGAGATAAAGTAGTTCCCTCTCTCTCTCGTTGTTTTGGTCTGTGGCACAATACCGACAAAGTGCCATTTTAGAAACCACCTATATCAGGGTGCTGGCATGATCTTTGAAAGTGGTGGAATATAATACCCTAAATCGTAGTGAGCCAGACCTCTTGTAGGTGGACTCGGAGTGGGGTTTCCTATCAAGAATATTTTTTAAATAATTGGGGTAAATATTGTATCAAAAAGCACAATTTCCACATACATTTGCTAAAAAGCCACAGGCCTGCCAGGGTGTGCAATGCTAATGAAGCCAGTCGTACACATGGAGTCCACCTCATTGTTTTGAATGTGCCATGGATGTGACGTTATGTCAAAAATCACCTCCATTGTTGCAGACCCGCATTTTGTTATGGGTGCCCCACATATGCCAGGGATTCCCACAAATACCCACAATATCCCTGTATCTGAATTGTGCAATTAGTGTCATGATATACGTTGGGCTATCCTTATTTCAAATGACCTCTAATAGGTGAGGGCCAGTATTTTGCCATGGTGACCCCTTTCCCATAAGTCATGGTTTTCCTCTCTTATGCCAAAAAGTATCTCAAATGAGCTAGCACCAGCATTTTATCATGGGAGGCTCTTATGCCAACAATTTCCTTAAGTGTACCAGTGCCAGCATTTTTCCATGTATGCCTATCATTCTGACAATAGTTTCCAGTATGCCAGCGGCAGTATTTTTCCATGGGCGCCTCTATAAGCCAAGAGTTACTTACAGTAAGCAGGGCCAATGGCAGACCAGCAAGAATAACACCACATTCAGCCTCACACTCACTTACATTCACTCACACTCATTCTTACTAACACACCATCATTCATTGTCACTTGCACTCATTTATTCTCACTCACTTTCTTACGCTCGCTCTAACTCACTCTCACTCATTCTTCTCTGACTCAATCATACTTACTCATACTCACTTGCACCTTCATTTTCACGCATGCTCACTTATTTTCAAACAATCTCACTCGCTCATTCTCTCTCCTTCATTCACAATCACTCACATTCACTCTAACTCTCAGTCACGCATACTTTCTGACTTACGTGCACTCACTCTTGCCACTTATTCTGACTCAGTCAAACTCACTGACACTAAATCTAGCTTATTCTCACTCACTGCTTGTCACTGACTATCACTACCTGCTACTGACTTTCACTCACTCACACACATACTCACACATACAGACTAGCTCTCTTGCACACACAGGCACTCACACTACATTTAAAAACTTTGTTTTACTTACAACATCTGCCACTGAAAGGCTTGTTCTTGCTCCTGGTGCTCCTTGTTTATCACACCAATAATTATTATTCACTATTATTGTAATAAAACAATGGACAAAACAAAAGTGGAGCCTGACGCTCAAAAAGGTGAGCTACCTCTGTATTCCTGGCATTTATTTTGCTACCTCTGAGGCCAGGGGTCGCAGTTTTTACACTATCTATGATCATATGACTGTATTCTTTGCAACCCAGGTGTGCACACTTACAAAATGTATAAAATAAAAAAATTGGTGCAGTTTAAGCTGAATGTGATCAAGGGCTGCATAGCCCGAAACGCATCGTCGTAAGGCGTGAATTAATAAAGATTTCTTGCCTGAAACTTTGCTGCAGAGGCCTGACTCTCCTTCTTCACCAGGTGCTAGCTGGAAGTGGTCGGAGTAATCTGTGGATATCTATATATATATATGGAAAACAACTCCAGAAGCATAAAAAGCGAACTTCTTCAACAGGAACGGACCACCACAAAGGTTCTTTCAAAATTTCAGTGCATTTTATTAAGCCTCTCACAACATGACGCGTTTCAGCCGGGTTGCCCCGGCCTTGATCACATGACTTGTTAGGAAAAACTCCACCCTTAAATACTATGAATCAGTGTGAAACCCTCCCATTCTTCACATGGAAAAAGTAAACAGACTTGTAATCACTTATAAAGTGCATAGTGCAATCGTGCAAAAGCAAATCTTATAATAGAAGTTCAACAATTCATTTTATACATTGTTCAATATAATTTAAATATTACTGCTTTACTTAAAAGCAGAACACTTAAAAAATAATAATTGATAAATTTGAAAAAATCTGGGGCAAGTGCCCAAGTCCTATAAGTAGTACTATTCGTTTTGCACGATTCTGATAACAATTGATCATAGTAAAACCCATTTGTGTGAATAAAAATTGTAGTTGATTACAACCTTTCAAACATAATAGATTTAAAATAAATGAATGTGCGGATGTCTTATTGTCAAGCAATCTTATACATAGCCAAGGAGATGAATACCTTATTAGACATACTAATACTATTCTATCTAGAAACTTGAAAATTTAAAAAGGATCAATTCACAATCAATAGATATATATGTGTATAAAATTAGAATATAGAATGAATAAAATGTAGGCAATTAAGTGGGATCATAATAAAGTATATCAACAGATCAATAATAGATTGATAACCCTCTCTCAGAAAACCCCATAGCCAAACTAGAACAAACTAGAAGACCAATTAGGTAATATACAATAAAAGGTTACGTTAAAAATCCATTATATTCAAAAAATTAATAAGTTTACCCATCAATATAAAATCTAAATTCATATATATACACACATATAAAACATCTGTATCAAAGGAGCTTAAATCATCATGAAATAGACATATTGTAGGTATTATTTTAGTACACACCAATTAACCTGATATTGAGCCCAATATCAGGTATACATCTAAAACATTTTTAATACCAAACCGATATAGAATAATGTATTCATAGAAAGTTAACCATATCCTCTCCTGTGTTCAAACCATTAGGTATCTTAGTATTTAATCTTACTATGTATTTACTCTCCAACTGGCGGAGTTTTTTCTCCCTATCTCCACCTCGTATTGACTTTGGAACAGAGTCAATTACATAGTATTTTAGGTCATCCAATTTGTTTTGGTGTACAAGTTTGAAATGGCGAGCAACCGGATAAGATGGATCCGAATTCACAATTGCTCGCAAATGTTGGAGGATCCTGTTAAACACAGGGAGTTTGGTACTGCCGATATATGATAGTAAACATGTACATTCTAGAACATATACTGCACATTCGGTTTTGCAGGTAGAGTAACCATTGATCTTATTGGGTATTCCTGAAAAGGGGTCAATAAAGAATTGTTTATTTATACCGAACTTACAAGCACGATAAGAGAAGCATTTTACAAAACCTCTCTTATCAGTCAGCCAGTTCTTTTTTTCTATCACTTCAGGACTAGTTCTAACTAGAGCATCCCGCATGGATGGTGCTCTCCTGAAAGTGACAGTTGGCTGATTTAGTAGTTCTGGCGACAAAATAATATCAGTATGAAGAATAGGCCAATGCCTGCTCACAATTTTCCTGATGTCGTGTTCTTGACTACTGTAGGTAGTAATTAACCTTACTGGTGTAGAAGCGGTATTTACAACCCGATTCTCATCAGTTACCTCACTGACCTCTGTTACAGTGGATGTGTTTAATTTACCAAGGGCCCACTGTAGATCTTTGGAACTATAACCTCTCTTCAAAAATCTTTCCTTTGCTTCATGTAAACAAATGTCCAAGTCTTTCTTTCTGTTACAGATCCTTTTTATACGTAAAAACTCACCATAGGGAATACTTTTTATGAGGTGCCTAGGGTGAGCACTGCTGGCGTGAAGAATAGAATTACCAGCTGTTGCTTTGCGGTGTAATTTAGTGCAAATATTACTTTGATCAATAAATACATCTACATCTAAGAATTCTACCTTAGAGTCACTGACCTGTGCCGTAAATTCCAAATTAAGGGAATTGCTATTAATCTTCCTGACAAAATCAATGGCTGATTCTTTTGTACCTCTCCATATGACGAACACATCATCAATAAAACGCCACCATCTGATGACATGTTCTGAATATATATATATATATATATATATATATATATATATATATATATATATATATATATATATATATATATATATATATATATAACCACTTTAAATACTTTTCTTTATATTTTCACAGTGCATAAGGAAGCTTTTTATTTTGTCTACATAGCAGTACTTGCTGCTGAATGTATAATGGCTCCTGTATTGTACATAGTCAACATATGTAAGGTAGCAATTAAAAAACAGAAAAGCACATGGAAGCCCTGGGCTAATTAGCTGTGGTGGTCTAGCGGTAGCCTAGCAGCAGACAGACACTTTCTCTGTTTCTAGTGCTTCTCAAAACGGACCTAAAATAGGTCTATCTCGCATGCACGTAATCTCATTCCGTTCGACGACTTTGCATCCTCCGATTTTATGCTATCGCTATATCCCTACAATCCTGCATGAACATGACCTGGACGTAAAAGTTTCAAATGTTGCCTCTTCTTTCTTTCGAAAGATCCCCTCCTTCCTTTGCATGCAGTGGCATAGGAGGGATTGGCTGGGGGGTGGCTGTCCGCCCCAGGCGGCACGAGTTTAAGAGGCGGCGGCGTACCTCCCCCCGCGGGGTGGCAAAGGCAGGAATCGCCAGCACCAACCCCCGCTCTTCAGATGTTGCGGGCGGCAAACGCAGGGGCTGCCATTGGCGGCATAAGGCCTAGCTATGCCACTGTCTGCATGCCTCCTCTCTCTGAATACAGCCTACTCTATGTCACATGCATGTTTTCCGTAGTTTATTGTTTTGAATATCAGCAATTGCCCACACCTCATTTCAAAGATCACAACCTCTCCTTTGAAAGCCATACTCCTGCAACTGACTGATAACTTTTCATCTGTGGCTTATCTACCATTACCACCGACCATCTGCACAAAACTCACATAGCTCCCCAACTAAAGATCACACCTAACTCCTATTAATGTAATCTAACACAAAGAAACTGGAGGAAACACATGGGATGGTTTCCTTAATAGCACAAGACTAATTGAATAAACAGTGAATTAACCACTACCTTTGGGTCCTGGAGCATGGTGCTGCCATGCATAAAGTGCTTCAATGCCTTAGCAGGGATAGCAAGCACTATATAAATGCAATTACAATACAATACAATGAACAGCAAGATGTGGGCAATTCTCACTTATAAACCATGCATATCTGTGCCCTCTCATTGGTCGCTATTCAGGGTTAGTGAGTAAGGATAGGAATGGATAGCCACTATTCTCGGCTCTCCTTTTGATATCTCTGGCACTAATCTTTTCGCTCGTGTTCTCAGGGTCTCGAAGGCTGTATAAAGGAGGTGTGTAAAAGTCTTGTGTATTCTAATCGGTTCCATTTCATTCTGTTTTACTAACCACTCAGTAGCAAATAATTAGACTGAAGTGGAGCCAAAGGATATATAAGATGTCTTTCTGCAATGTAAAAGTCAAAGGGTAAGGAATGTCACCCTATGGCAAATCCAGAATCGCAGACAATATAAGTGCTAAGAAGCCAAGAAACTGTCAGGTGGGGCTATTGTGACCAATCACTGCCTTGAGAGTTGTTTATGCCGTACAATAAAGAAAGGACACAGGATGGACCTCACACCGATATTAACCATGTGGTGGGCTATGAAGATGGCATAGGGGATTATACCCACCTGGACAAATCAAAATATGTAGCAAAGTTGGTTCAACTATGTAAGTTAGAGATGCATGTTCTGTGGCATCCAATACAAATAAGAGCAATTTATGTACCAATTTTTGGGGTCAGACGTTAGCCAAGATTTTTTTTTAACCAAAAAATATCGGTGTATGCTTCATGGAGAGCCTTTCATCCATTCATCTGTTATCTCATTCACATGTTTGGTCCGCCCACTACTGAATACAGCATGGGGCAATGGTCAGCCCATTTCAGTTATTGGCTAACTTCTCTGCGAGTGACAGCATTCTGCCCTATCACAAGGCACATCCACACAAAGGGTAGTTCCCTTAAGTTCCAGGGACTGCTATGGCAATGTGTGCTTTTAAAGACCCCAAGCATATGTTCACTTTCAAACAATGAAACAATGCTTTTTTATTTGCATTGATGAGGGATTGTCAGCTCCCCCAACAATCAAGTTTTGCAACAACCATGAAGAAACAAAAGAAGAATTGGCAAAGCAGAAAGACTGGCAGCAAATGGCAGGCCTATGGGAGTTGCCCATTCTGGTTTACGTTTCCACATACTAACAACTTGATAGGACAATTGATTTCAAGGCTTTATGAAATACAGGTGTTTAATTGAAGAAAGGGAATTATTCAGCTGATACCAGATTCAATAACATTTAGCAACTATTATTGGCATCATCTTTAAATAATTCCAGATTTGTAATTCCACATCTGTAAAGCGTGATTTATCACCCATAATGCGCCGCACGGATGAGGTTAAGGGTATCCAGGTGCTGGGGGCCGCCGGGGAGATTAAGCAAACTATTGCCCAGAGTCACAGGATGATGAACTGAGCTGCCACCAGGGGATTGAATGGTGAGCCCTGCGCTCCGGAGTCAGCTGCTCTGGCTGCTGCGCCACACCTTAAATGAAACCTACCTATTCATAGTCTGTAAAATATCGAATTTAGCAATCTTTCTGTGCCTCTCAGAATATGTTAAATTGTACAAAACATATGCAAAGTGATTCTTGTTAAAATACAAATGTTCCTGTGGGGACAATCTTTTGTCGTTCTAACTGTACCACCTCTGTTATATACTAATCCTGCCACTAGAGGGAAGTGTGGAGTTCAGAGTGGGTTTGCAGGGAGCATGACTTTCCAAGGTTCTAACAGGAATCAGCCAAGCGGCACATTTATCTCAGTTAAATAATTATCACTTGTCTGGATGGGACACACTGTAAGATTGACTAGGAATAAAGGAGACATCACTCTTTATGGAACAGATTGTCTTGACATTCAGAATCACAAGCCTGCTGTTAAGAAAACAGCTGCCTTGAGCACATCATGATGTAAAATAAAATGAATCACCTTCACTGTTGGAAAAAAGTACATAATTATAAGAGCTGTATTTAAAAATAGAACTCTTTTGGAGCCAATCCAGTATTTAGTTCCTGTGTGTGGCTATTCGGAGTGCATGGAAAAATTAAATCCTCCTTCCAGTAGAACCACGTGGGCATTTTGCTGCAGACTGGCGGCCATTGTGGTGACGCCGTAAGGGGTCTGCATGTTATTATTTCATTTGGTACAGACCTTCCAATAATTTCAGATATTTTGATTTGATTAAAATTATGTGTATAATATACTTACTTAGAAGAGCTTTCAGGCATCTCCCATCATCCACTTGTCTGTTATTCTATCACTCACATTTTAATTCCACCCACTACAGCATACAGTAAGGGTAGTGGGCTAGCACATTTCAGCTGCACAAACTCGACCCGGAGGTATCAGAGCGCTTTACATGAGCACCAGTTGCGTTACAGATGGACACATTAATTTTGTTAGGCACTGGGCAGATTAACCTCTTGGATGCTCATGACGAGCTGAGCTTGTCATGAGCCACGGCGCTCCGGCGCTCCGGTGCTCATGACGAGCTCAGCTCGTCATGGCCCATGGAACGCTCAGGTGCGCGGAGAATTCCCCCGCTGTGCTGAGCGTTCCACGGGAGGCAATACACCTGTGACGAGCTCAGCTCGTCATGAGCATGGGGGCGCTGTGTGCGCCCCCCCAGCACAGCGGGGGATTAATCCCCGCAGCGAAGGGGTTAAGTGATTTGCCTGGAATCACAGGATGTTGAGCGTCCCGCCGAGACTCGAACCTGGTTCCCCAGCATCAAGGTCGACCGCTCATGCTTTCTACCAACTCCACATGTTGTTTTTGATGTGAGCACAGGGCACATTCTAGTCCAATCAGTTACTCGTTGCTGCTTAAGCTGTTGTAAGTTCCTTTTGGGGCAACCTTTGTTTATTTGACTAATGCCATTTCATAGCATACCAGATTGTGTCAATTTGAAACTGTTCCATATGAAGGTTTATCTTTTTATTCTACACACAATGAAGGGCATTTATAAATGCCTTGATGTATGACACGTTGGCATGCGTTTTAATTAAGGGCTACAGTTATATGTGTAAATAAATGTAGGTTGATTTCAAATCTCCTGTATGTCCTGCTTTTAGGTCTTTCTAGTTTACTCTCAGTGCTTATGATGTTGTTCCTACATAGATATTTACCTATATTACTCTCTCTATCTTTGCAACTCTATCTGTAATAAAGAATAATAACATATTACAAAAAAAGCAAGGTAAGAGACAGGCCACCTAAGCCAGACCAATTGGCATTACTAATGCTTGTTTGTACATAATTTTGGCATAAATATTTACTTTAGTTTTCTGGAATTGAAACCATACCAAAAAGTTTGAATGGAACATTTTAACCCAACTCGGCTGTAAATATGCAAACGATGTATGTTTCGCAATAGTTGTTTATTTTTCAAAAGTAGTCATAATGTGTATATTAAATGAATTAATTCTCATTCATCGGGTACATGCCTTATTTAAGTGTGTTCCACAAAGAGGCTTATATATCAAGTAATTCTACGAGTCGTAGCAATATTACTCAAGTGTGGAACTATTAGTGGAGTAATGGTACCAGCAGTAGTAGTGAAGCTAACAGAAGTTTTTTAAAGCAGAAGAAACAGTATTAGTACTAGAATAACAAGTAGTGCTACTAATGCATCAGGCTAGTACTACTATTAGTTGTGGTTCTGGAGTATTGATAGTACTACTGGGGCGTATAGTGATATTAGTTTGTAGCGGCCGGTGTAAGAGGAGAGTGGTGTGGTGGTGGGGAGGGAAAAGAGATGACAACGAAAAAAAGGGAGAAAAAAATAACTTACCCTCCACCTGCAGCCCGCCGCGTCATTGGTCTTCTGCTCCTCTTATGGCTCCACTGCAGGCACAGGGTCCCAGACACCCCTGCAGCCTATATTGAAGCTGATCCGATGCATGAGAGCAGCTTCAGGATTGGCTGAGTGCTGATGACTTCCGCTCCCAGGGAGACTTGGAGCCTGTGCTTTGCTGTCTCCAACCCAGCAACGCAGATGGGTTGGAGACCGCTTCAGTGCATGACGGTTTGGCCGGTCTGAGGCGGGCAGCCAAACAGTCAGGCGCACTGATAGCAATGCGCACCACTCCCCGTTGGTGCCCGCCATCTCCCTAGCCCCGCCCCCAAAACTTGTCTGGGAAACAAAATAAAACCATAATATACCCGGGTTTATTATAATTTTCTTCTTTTTATGCTTCTGTGGGGGGGGGGGGGTGACGACGACGCTGGTATTACTAATAGCATTAGCTCTTGGGGTGGAACTATTAGTGGACTAGCGGTGCCATCAGCGATCTCTTAAGTGGAAGAAACCGTATTAATACGAGAATGGGAAGTATTACTTGGTGTAGTGTAGAATAGTGTATCATAAGTAGAACTAACTACACTACTATTCGTTGTTTATGTATGTTTTAAAGTACTGTAGTACTAATACTACTACTGGAAAAACACAGCAGTACTAGGAAAAGCAAGAATAATTGAGGCAGAACTGTTAGTGGAGCTGCAGTACAAGAAGTAATAATAGTTTCTTAAGTAGAAGAAACAACATGAGTACTTGAATAATAAGCAGTGCTAAGAGTGTAGCAGACATAGTACTATCAGCACTCCTAATAGTTGTTCATGTATGTCTTATAGTACTTTAGTACTAATATTACTACTTGGAACCATAGTAGGACTAGTAATTGCAGTAATATTTAGTGTTGTGTGGAGGCATTGGTAGAGATGTCGTACCAGCAGCAGTCTTGATACTATTAGAAGTTTCTTAAGTGGAAGGAACAGCATTAGTACTAGAATGAACAGTAGTGCTACTAGTGTACCAGAAGTAGTATTAACAGTACTCCTCATGGTTGATATATGTATAATAGAACAGTAGCAGTAATACTACTCCTGGGGAATATAGTAGTACTAACAATAGTAACAATAGTATTAGTGGAGTAGTGGTAGCAACAGTAGTAGTGACAATAATAGGAACTTCTTTACTACAAAAACAGAATACTAGGCGTTTTGCTAGGCTAGTACTGTGCTAGTAGTAGTACTAATGGTACTACTGTTGGTTGCTGATGTATGGTCATAGAACTGTAGTACTAATAGTACTGATGGGTAACACAGCCGTACTAGTAATAGCAATAATACAATGTGCAGAACTATGGGCTGAGCAATGGTACCAGCAGCAGGAGTGATACTAAAAGTAGTTTCTTGAGTAGACGAAACAGGATGAATACTAGAATTACTTGGTGTTTTGGTAGTAGTGCACCATTCGTAGTCCTACTCGTGCTGGTAGTACGTGTTGCAGTGTGTGGTGGTACTATTCTTACTATTGCATCATGTGGTGAACATAGTATAGCCAGTGGATATAGTACTACTATTGCCAGTAGATCTAAAGAGGGCAGTAGTGTTGAGGGCTACTTACAGTTCAAGCATCCTGTAGGCATCTTGGTATTAAATGAAATGTTACCTTTTATTTTCCATATTTCATTAAAAAAAGTTGAGCAAATAAGACTATTAACTGACAAGAATGGCACTCCTTATGTTATAATCAGGGCAACTGGAATTATGCGGCAAGGTTGTATAAATTATGCACAAGAAAAGCCAAATTATGCGGCATTATGTGGCACATTTCTTTTATAGTATTACTTCATTATGTGGTATTTTTTGTACATGGTATTTTTTATACATGCTAATACTGTCTGGGCAAATGTTTCACCTCATTATTACCAGTTTAACAATAAAATGTATAAGCAAGCTAATGAAAGATGACCAGTTAACCTTTGCAAAGGTTCTTCCAATATCTGTAAACATATCTACACGTTTTCGTAACGTTTGATCGTTTGACTACAACAATGTTTTTGATAAAAAAAACTCCAGAATATGCAGCAGATGATGGTTTATTCGGCAAATGCAGCAGCTCCTTAAGTATGCGAAAAAAGCAGCGCCGCAGAATCGCATTATTCCACTATTATACTATAAAGATGAAATAGAGTACATGTAACAGACAGTAAGTGTGGTTTGGTGGCTGATGAGTGTGGAAACAACACTGACTCCTCAAAAGCACACTCACTCCTTCCAGGTATATTGACACCTTGATCAGTCACTCATAAACTGACACCAATTTTTGATGTGGACAGCTCGGGAAGCTGGAGAAATATTCACACCTCTTTAAGGTTTGAATGCAGCAATTAAAAGGTGAAAAGCAGGCATACAACTTCTTTTTCTGATTTCCTGGAACTGCTGTTTAATTTTCCATCAAATGTCTGTGAAGCCTTTCAACTAGATGAGCTAAGAAGCAAATGTTATTTTTTTTTGCGAAAACAAATTATGTAGCAGATGATACATTTAATGAGACTATGAAAATCTGTTTGACATCTGGAGGGTAAAGAATTTATGCAGCAATAAATAATTGGTTACGGTGTATCATCCAGGCCCCTGATCTTTCACGCGGGTTGCCACGTGAAAGAGGGCTGCCCCCTTATCGTCTCTAACATGGCAAGGAAAGTAGAGTATTTCTTCTATGTCTATCTGACCTCCCTAAACAGGGCGACGCTGTCCCCAGAGTGGTGTACGCGTATCACACCCACGTGCAGTTCCATTCTGGGGAATTAATAGATCTCAGCTCACAGTCTTCTTTCCTGCAACCAAAGCAAAAAACTTCCAGCTCAGATAGCTTTATGTGCAGGGTATAATTTTTTTTTTTGCACCCTCACAAGCGGTGGGACAAGCCGGACCTAACTCATGCAGTCAGAGCACAAGTCCTAAAAAAGAAGTGGGGGGACGCTGTCACCGGAAGTGACGTCACGACAGGAAGTGACGTCACGAAAGGTGGCTTGCACCATCGGGCTCATTGCCTCCCCCTGCTCACCCCTTAGATGCGATTGCATCTGCGAAGCAGGCGCATATGCAGCTCCTGTGAGCTCCGATCTCGTCCCAGAGAGGGCAAAGAATGAAGTCCAGATGTTTGGCAGGGGGGACGGCGTCCACCCGGTAAAATAGGTGGGGGGGACACCGTGCACCCGCGTGGTACCCCGACTCGAGCCCTGCATGCAGTATAAAACATTCCAAGAATGGAAGATCGGGATGCAAAGTTGATATCTTCAGGTTATATTTGGCACTAAGAAGAATGCAACAGCTACCCTTTATCCTGTTCCCTTTAACCTATAATGGACAGTTGGTATCCTAACGACGACCTGTTTATCCTGTAAACCAGGGGTCTCCAAACCGGTCCTGGAGGGCCGGATCCATGCTAGATTTTTAAAATTACTACATGTATCTCAATGGGGATATCCAAAAAAAGTGGCATGGATCCGGCCCTCCAGGACCGGTTTGGAGACCCCTGCTGTAAACGATAGTTGGTATCCTGACACCAACCCCTGTATCTTGTAAAGGACAAATGTTACTCTGAATGTAACTGCATATGGCTTGGTCGAAACAGGGGTGCCGAAGTGAGCAAAAGAATGATGGATTAAACCCAGATCTCTTGACTGGGGGTGAGTATTTGAAAAGTTTCAGCACTCTGTCCATCATCTTGTTGAGTTTGCAATAGTTTTTCCCTCACATAGTTTTATAAAGCATGCTATTTCACCTCACTGAACCAATGATTTACAGTTCTGAGGGGGGCTTGGGGTGGAAACAAGACATATGTCACTTTACGTGACTTTCTTACGTGACTGTTGGGCGAATGCTTGTAAACAATTCAGCCTTTCTTTAGTCTATCTCTGTTCATCCATACCGGGGGAAGACCGATGATGGTGGTCATAGGATCATCAAGTGAAGAGCTCTACTATTGCAAATACGATTTATTTTCAGATTTCTATAGAGCTGCTACACTTGAAAGGTGCTGGTGAGCTTCACAAGTACCTATAATTAAATAGAGCTGCTATAAGTGGATAGACCAAAGGGGTGGCAGTGCGTCCACTAAGGTGCAGGAGCGTTGCCCTCCCTGCTGCCAGCACTGCAAACAGGAAAAATAAAACAGTAACACATTTTTTTAACCTATTTTATCTTTACAGTACAGCCGGCCAGCCCGAGCCAAGTGTTGGGGCGGGCCCAGCACTGCTGACAGGCAGTAGGGCAACACCTAAAGTTTAAAGTGCGCATGCCACTTTGGCCAGTTGTCTTGCGATGGCCAGCCTGGCGTGCACTTTGAACCTCTCCACCTGAGCTGTCTTAGACAGCTGGGTGGAGAGCAGCCACAGGCCTCCAGTGCCTGTAGGAGCACTGACCCAGCCCACACCAGCCAATTCTGGCGCTGCTCCCATGCTGGGTAACAGCATGAGAGGAGTCTGGCTTGGTTAGGGGATTTGGCTCAGAGTCCCCTTACTGCCAAACTACAGGACCGAAGAGGACTGGATACTGTGGGTGCGTTTCCTTTTTCCTCTCTGGAGAAGTGTGGCTCACCGGTTAGAGGAGGCATACCCTGATGCAGAGGTCAGACCCGGGACCAGGGTTCAATCCCCGACGCAGCAGGGTCTTGAGCTCAAAATGTCCACGGACTCGATAATACTCACCTCGGTGCCTACTCGAATCATGGGCTCACACTCTGCAACTCTGGGCAATAGCTTGCTTAATCTCCACTACGGCCCCACCGCGATGGGATGCCTGGCTTTCACCTTGGGGATGCCTATTAGGGGTGATCTCGGAGGGAAAAGCCAGGACGGGTTCCCAAAGCAAGCGCCTTGAGACCTTACGGTGAAAGGCGCTATACAAGAACGTATGATTTACTATTTTACTATTTTTTAATTTATTGTAATTTTTAGTTTATTTTCACACACCAGGTAGTGTGAGAAACTCGCTCTGCCTTCAGCGTCAACTCCAGGGCGCTTAATTGTGGCCCGTTTTTAACACTAATTATAACGGACCACTATTGAGAGCATTGGGGTTGTGCCTAAGGGCATTCTGGTGTGCCCACCTGATCGCCCCACTACTTTTAAAAACTGATCAGCCGCCACTGTACCAATGATGAAAGCGGTACCCATGCATGGGTGAAATTACGTAGGGTAGTGGGTTAGAGGGGATATCAAGTTTGAGTGTCCTAAATTTAAAGATCTTTCATTCTTCCCGAAATGGTTAAGTGTTACCAGGTCACGTATGATGCCAAGATGTAGTGGTGTATGTTAGACAATAGATTTTGAATTTTATTCTTGCCTGAATTGGGAGCCAGAGGAGTTACTTCAGGTCTAACATAAATTGATTGAATTGTTGCCTGTAAAATAGGAGCTAGGCATAATATTAACTACAGCTGCGATTGAGACCAGAAGGGCGGATTCACTTAAGGACAGCATTGCCAAAATCTAATACTGTAAACATAACTACAAGTTCCACAAAATTGAACAGAGCAATGATTACTCCATGTTTAGTTGACTTGCTCTCAGTAAATGCTTGATTTTCCTTACTTACTCTAGAAAAATGTGCAGATTTGGATAATTTGTGAAGTATGATTTGCATAAATGCACTTTTAATTGAATTAAAGCTTCTATCGCCATGGTAATGTGTGTGATGTTAGAAGTTGGCCTTTATTTTACGTATTGAGTGCGTGTATGTGAAATGGGTTGTACCAAGGGGACATCTCCCGCAACGACAATTTGAGGTTTAACTTTATCCTGTTCACAAGTGGCATAGCTTTCCATAGTTCCTTAAACCTGTCGCCAATCTGGCTGCGGAATGTTTTGGCGGTTGTACCCCCCAGTAATGTGGTTGCCTGAATAAGGAAATGGTCTGCGACTATTGAATTGGAAATGGGCACCGTATGGTAACTGGGGCAGGGTGTAATTGAAGAAAAAATTCTTACTACAATTCGAAGTCCCACACAAAATAAAATGCCTCCCACCTTGAACCAAGCTCCCAATGACACTGAAGGAGTGAGTCCAGTACTCATCTGGCTGCCAATCTGAGGGAGTTCTGAAATCCGTTTATCTTTTTTCAGTCTGTATTTGTAAGTCTATTTTTGACTCTTATGTTTTTCAGTATGGTTTTTTTGCAGTCTATGGGCCAGATGTACGAAAACGCATGTTTGCGATATGCCAATAGTGAATTTTATCGATTCACTATTAGGAAATCGCAAACTGAGATGTACAACAGTGTGTTTGACACGGTTAGTGATTCGAAGTGGGTCGGAAATGGACCCGCCTCATCAATATTCATAGGGCAGGTCGCAATTTGCGAGCCATTGTGATTGGCTACAATCACAGGGATGGTGGCCTGTTGGGTTAACAGACCACCATGTCTGTGATTGCTTTTTAAATAAAGTAATATTTTTATTTTGTAATGCAGCCCCTTTCCTTAAAGGAAAACAGAATGCATTGAAAAAATTAAAATCTACTTTTTCATTTTTCAAGAGTAGGAAGTCGCCCGTAGGACCACTGTCTGCTCTTAAAAAATGTTGACGCCCACATTCCTAAAGGTGCAGGGGTCAATTGGAGACCCCTTCCCGTTTGCAAATGGGTTACCACCAACTTGAAGTTCCCGGTTGCAAAACATTCTAACATACTGAGGCGATTTGGTATTAGGAAGAAAAGCCCTAAACATGCCCTTTCCTAACACTGAATTGCAAACCCTATTTGCGAATTGGTAATAGGTTAATGAATCGCAAATACGGTTTGATACATCAGAAAATGTTTTTTTCTGGTCGCCAATGGCCAGATTCTGCAAATCGGGACTTTGAATCGGGCCGATTTGAGCAGTAGAAAGCTTGGTACATCTGGCCCTATATTTTTGCAGTCTGTATTTTTGCAGCCTTTTTTTTCAAAGTCTGTTTTTACAGTCTTTGTTTTTAAGTCCTGTTTTGCAGTGGTGTTTTTTACTCTATTTTTGAATCCATGTTTGTCCGTCTTGGGTTTTTGAAGTCTTCAGTTTCACACGAACCCCTGCATCGGTTAGCTCTTGAGTAGGCCTGGGTGAGATTTTGATTACGCCATAGTAATTTTGGTAGTTTCACATTACCCTTTTGACGCAAATGTTACACAATTACCCCCATTCTCGTAATCATGTGTAACTTGACAAAAAATCATGCTGCAGGAGCACAGGAACAACAAACTTAGCGAGCACGGGCTGTTGTTAATGTGCCGTTGCATTTAGCGCTATTTACGTATCCTCGGGCCCGTTCTGGATACAAGGGTGCCTTCGGTGCTAAGAAAATAGCCCTAAATAGTGGATTATGCTGCTCGCGTAATCAAATTTAATTTTGCTGTAATTTTGCGTAATTACACGACAGCAATTTACTCCTGCATGGGTGAGTTACCCCCATGCATACGCCAGAGACGCTTGGCACAGGGACACCAGAGCCGCTCCGTCTGGCCCGGCACGGGAGACCCCCAAGTTTTGGTCAGATCAGGTCCGAGGCCTACAAGCACCTGCACCAACCTTGTCCTAAGAGCCATAAGGTCCACTGCAATCACTGCTGCCGCACTATGGCAAATACAGAAACGCTTGCGTATTCTGATACATCCTCTAATGATGAAAAGACATCAGGCCTCGCGCCAGCAGGGGTTGCTGGGACAGATTTTGAAATTAGCGCTGTGGATGCAGAAAAGGTGTGAAAACTCAATAAACACATGTCAGAGCTGTATGGGGAGGTGGGATCCAAGACTGCAGTGGCACAGAAACACAACCAGCACCTAGTTCTGCCGCTCACGATAGCTCAGTGGGTTAATGTGCCTGTTGCAGATATCTGTATAAAACAGATTAGTCATAGGTTTGAATCAATACAGTCTTAATGTAACTTTTCAGATCAATAGCAGCGGCAGCATCGCTACTGATTTGTTTTAAGCACCAAGATTCAAATCCTTGTGTTTGCTTTACGAGTAGTCGAATATTCTTTAAAAAAAAAAATTTTTTTAAAAAGTAATTTGGGTTTTTATATTTTATCATTGAAATGGTACAGAGCAAGAACACAGAGCCAAGGTTATGTAGCTCTACACATTTCAGAATCCACATTCTGATTACTTCTGTCAAAGTCACTGTATCTCCCCTCAACACCAAAACGTTCAACTCTTTGAATAAGCTACTGGACGCAAACACAATGCCCGCAGCATCATCACCAGCTCAACAGATCCGATCTATGATGGCAACCTCTGAACTGTTGGAAAGTCACCGGTCTGTGAAAAATGCCACAACAAAACCAGAAGGGAAGCTATACAAATCCAGATAACAACCAATCACAGACAGAAGGAAGATGTGAAGGGTCCTCTCGATTGTGGTAGACATTCCGACCAAAAACCATGAGACCAAGTAGGTACCAGGGGCCGTATTACATAGTGTGGTGGTGCGCAACAGGCTTTTGTGCCCCTAGGGCACTCTGGTGTTACAGAAGGGGCCCTAGATGCAGACGCACAACCTTCTGTAATGCTAAAAGCCCTGCTGCACATGCCAGTGCTATCTTCAGAAGGTGTTCCCTCATTTGCATGGGGTTGTGGCATCATGCAAATGATGCAATCACTTTGCCTCTGTGTCAGTGCTGTATTACGGACACCAGTGCAGAGGCCCTTCGAAGGCCCACTGGCAGTGCGCCACACGGAGGTGGTGCACTAGCTATGCGCCTCCTTAAGCCAGCCCTCTGGAGCGAGGGCCCATGGAGTCCTCAGAGATCCCCCGGTAGGCAGGTACAGTCACTCACAGCTCCTCTCCTATCTTTAAAGAGCAGGTGGCATGGAGCCTGCACTGTGAAAGATGGAGCTGCTTGGAAGCAGGCACTCCGTATTTCAGCCCCGAGGGCGGCACATTCATTGTAGTAGGTCACACTGTCTGTTTGTGCCTGGCACACCTGTTTATAGTGTGCTGTGACACTTACGAGGACAACCTACCCTATCCGTGATATGGGCCCATAAGGGGGGCTGAAAAGTTGCAGTGCAAGCTGAAAGCCGGCAGTCACAACATAATGTAATTGATATTGGAAGATACCATTTCATTGGCAATGTAATATGTAAATATTTAAAGTCATCGCTTTATAAATATTTATATATGTATGTCTGTGAATGCTTGGGTGAACATATCCATACACATATTTTCATATAGATGTATGACGTTACTCCGCATACCGTTACAACTACCTACCATTACAACGCGACCATTACAACGCATACCATTACAACGCATAGCGCTTTGGGGTGCTGGATAGTGGTAAGTATAATTTACTATTCTAACTCCAGTCCCCGTGGACCCTAGGGAAGGTGTTGGATAGTAAATTATACTTATTCCCTATCCTATAGCGCCCCCCAGCGCAATGCGTTGTAATGGTATGCGTTATAAAAGTCGCGTTGTAATGGTAGTGCGGAGTAACGAATGCGTTGTAACAGGTGCATACCATATATTTTTTATATTTTGCGTCTAATTTTATAATAGCATTCTAAATGTAACATTTGAAGTAGATTGACATAAAAAAAGAAAGCTGTTCATTAATATTAACCATGATTAAATTGTAACATTTAAAAAATATTTAATTAACTGTTTTGGCTTACGGTTTTAAATTTTGTAATTTTTTTATGGTTTAGTGAAGAATTGTAAAAAATGGATAGTGTTTTTTATAGTACAGAGTTTTTGTTGTTGTTGTTTTTTTTTTTAGATAAAACAGGTGGTAGGGTCCATGACTGGGTAGTGTTTAAGGGCAGTATGGACTTTTTAGGGTTTAAGGATGGGCAGTATTAGAGGGAGCAAGGGAGTTTTAGGACTGAGCATGAACATTCTTCTTCTCTTCGAATGTTGTATGATAGACGTGCAAACATCCCTTGGTATAATGTCACCATTACCAAAATGTACTTTAAAATAATTGTTTAAAAGTGGTTAAACAGACTTAGACCAAAGGTTGAGGGCTGGGGGGTACCCCACACACTCCCACTGAACATCCCGCCATGATTTAGCTCCCCACCCCTGGCCCAGCATGTTTGATGGATTGTCTCACCCCCTCTGAGACTTTTCCCAAGATATAGCCCATTTTATTTTAGGGATGTGTGCACATTTGCATAATTTGTTTTTCCACAATTATCCGAAATTGCAGGAAAATTATGCTTAATTATTCAAATGCAAATAAGGCATTTGGTGCCATGTTATCAAATGAAATGTGTCAGTGTGTCTATTTTGGCTTCGAGGACTCATTTCATTCTATAAAAAAAAAGCCCCAAAAACACACCCGCTGTAGACACCATCGGCTTGCATTCTGATCCTTCATGTTGTTCTTGTGCGCGGCGCTGTTGCTGCGAACAGCGTGTAATTAAGCCTTGTGGCATAAAAGAGACATTTTGTGAATTTCTCATAACAAGCGTAATGCAAAACTACCAAAATTATTTGAGATTTTTCAGGAGTAATGGAAATTTCCACCAGGTACCTACTTTATTTCAGCCTGTGGGAGTGTGGGTGGTGATGGGTGGAAGTGCTTGTGCTGAAGCCAGAACTTCTCCCTCAAGACCATATAAACAGTTGGATTGTATTTCTGGGTAACGTGGCGAAGCCGATGCTCGCACCGCTGACATACACTTCTTCCATTTCCAATAAGGTCTGAGTCTGATCAATGGAATTTCATCTGGAGTGGTCGTTTATTGCTTCTGAGCTTATTGATTTAGGAACTGTCTTTTCATATAACTCATAAGATACAATTGTAACTGACTAGGTTTAGTCTCATAATTGCTTTTGTTTTTCTTTCTATGGTTTCGAAAGAAAAATCAATAAAAATTCATTAGAAACATTCTCAACTATTTGTAAGTTCTTTGTGATGTCATGGAGGATAATTAAAGGAAAAAAATGCATTTATCTTTACCGATTGGTAGAGCTCCCAAAATAACCACTTATAAGGATTTCAAAAATATCTTTGCTTGCGGCGATCAAGTAATATTTTAAGTCTTACAGAGGAATCCTTCCCTGGAGACCCTGATTAAAGCTAATTTATGAATGAGCCTGACTTCACAGCTACGACACCCCTTGTGTTTTTTAGTCATTGTGTAAATCGTTTTTATCAGTACAATGTTGTTGGCAAGTTTCCCCTATGCTTCCTATCTAAATCAGCCTTACATCACTTTAATGTATAGCACATTAATCGCTGTCCCAATAAAAAAAAAATCACAACCTGGTTTGAAGGCTCGAGTGCTCTGTAAAGAACCGAGATTCCGTGGCAGCCAGAGGAAAATATTTTTTCAACAGTGCTGACAGTTGGAAATGACAAAAAGTCGTTTTTTTTTGTTTCAACCTGATTGGTTAAGATCCCATGAAGGTTTATTTTGTTTTGCCTTCTTTAAGTCACTTGTAGAAGACTTTCAAAATAGCAGGTAGTAAAAGAAGGATGAACTGTACAGTAGTTGTGCTCAAAAATAACATATATTCTTATTTTTCTCTGATTCAGACACTGGTTGTTACTCCGGCTCACCACTGTGCTTGCATACTTTCCAAGGCTTCAAATACTGATGGTGGCCAAGAAAGATTCTACTATAGACTCATAGCTCACAGCCAAGGGCTACACTGGTTGTTAAAGGCCCTAAACCTGAATGATAGGCCTGAGCCGCAGGCAAGGGCCTGTAACAAGGGTGAGGGCCTTTAACAGTCAGTATAGCCTGAGTCAGAGGGGCTATAAGACTATAAGAACCGTCCCCCCACCACAGGTAGAATGTTCTAAATTAAAAAGGGAGGAATATGAAGATAAACATTGGAATGTTGGAGCTTTGGGCTTTTACCAGCTATAAGCCTGGAGCTAATCCATTGTCTTTAATGGTGCTCTCAACATTCCAATTTCCTACTATAAAGCATCTTTCAAAGGCATTGACATCTCCAAAATGTCTACATGCTATGACAGATGCCCCCTTCTTCTGGAGGCTTTGAAGTTCCAGCATCTGGGGATTATTTAGCTTTGGTTATTTTGTGTGATTTATGGGAAAAGTAGAACATTATTTTGGCATCTGCCATAGAGTGGTGTTGGGACAGAATAGGTCCACTGCATGGCTCTGGAGAGCGTGCACCCCTGCCTCAAGTTCATCATCGCAAGTTCTATAGGGTTTTTGGCTTCTGCCCCAGCACGCATGATAATTATACATGAGCGATACGGGCTTCCAATATCATGGACTCTGTGGTCCGAAGGGGCAGAAGATGAGCTTCCGCCTTGCAGCTGTGCACCACTGCCGTCCACTGCTGCGGAATGACAGTGATGCCAGGAACCTGATTAGAGTGGCGGGACAGGCCTTTTCACCGGTTTTCTACCAAGGGGAGTGTTCTACTGGCAGGCCTTGTCTATTTAAATTAGCGGTCAGTCCTCTGTACCTATGACCATCATTGAGTCCACGTGGTACTTAGATGATAGGGGGACGATGCACTTCGGTGTGCAGAGGTTGTGCATGAACTGCGTCTCTTACACATTAATGTGGCTGCACAAGAATCAATATTGTTCTCCTGACTCCTAGTGGTACCCAAGGAGGAGGATGGAGAGACCCCCACAGACAGCAATGTGAGTTGCAGTGCTCTTCCAGCTCACTTCACATTGCCCTCAGGTAACTCCCTACTCCATCCCGTCTTCCTGCTGATACCTGAAGACAAAGGCCATTGCGGGACCGGTCTAAGAGGAATGAGTGAAAAGCTGGGACTGCCCAAAACTTCCAGCCAATTTACGAAAATGTCTCTACGAGGATACGGGATCACACTCCAGTGACGACTGGAAAACTCTTTTGTGCTTCCGGTTAGGGGTATCCACCACCAACTCTCCCATGTCCAGTTCAGGACCAGAAACCTTTGGAGTTCTGCCGGGAGCCAAGAAAAGCTGACTTGGGACTTGCCATGAAGGAAGGAGCTAACCGCCTGCATATTAGGGTAATGAAGGTGCCCTTGAATAAGGAAGGAGCTGCCTTGAAGAGTGTGACAGTAAAGGTGCTGAGGAGAGTGCAAACTAAGCCTAGCACTGCAAATGAAGGAGATACGGCAACTCTCACGGTGAAGGCTGAGAATGAAGTAACCCAGGTGTCCATGCAGTGTGTGATTATCGTGTAGAGGCTTGTGCTCATGGAGAAGTCCTGAAGATTAACATAATCCCTGGCTGGTTATCCCACTAAAGGAAGGTAGCTCCTAAAAGTGTGAGGACCTTATAAAACTTTGACCACATTCAGCTGTCATTGGTGTGGACACCACTCAATGCCTCAGTAAGATTGATTGAACCAAGGCCCATTGGACAAGGAGCAGCGCAAACAGAACATAGCTGCTCAGCTGAGTAGGTATGCGCATGCGCGCACTACCGTAACGTTGGCTGAGCTGGGAAGAGAGTGCCACCTAGTGTGCTGTGGACAAGCAGCATAGCGCATGTGCGACAATTCTCTGGCGGACCTCAGACAAGAGCAGGGCTGACCTGTGCATCACAAAAATTACCAAAAACTTGAATACTCGAAGAACTTCGCTACTGTGAAGGGGAACAAGTTACTCCATTCAACCTGAAAGTGCCCAAATCTAAGAAAAAGGGGCCAGGCAGATCAGGGGAGAAGGAGAATCGCAGGAACAGTTCTCCTCGGGGTCCCCTCTCGAGGGCCACAAGCCCATATGCTCCACTACTGACTAAATTCTTCACTAAAGGAACAGCAGATGTGTTCCTCCCTACTGCACAGGAACCTTATATACAAAATACTGGTGTAATCTGTAAAGTGCCTTCTGAGTCTGACATTTATGTACAGTATTGCATTGTGTTGAAAAATTAAAGCACTTTTCCTAGTCTGTTTAGTGTAGAGCGTCTAACCCAGGGGTCTTTGAACATTTTCTGTAATAAGAGCTACTTATGATCAACAGAAAACATACCAAGCTAATATCATTAGTGTTGCCATTGTGACCACATCAGACAAGACTAAGGGCCCGATGTAGGTAATTCCTACTTACCTACTCTTAAATACCGAATCATACCGATTCGGTATTTAAGAGTAGGTAAATAGGAAGAGGGCAGATGTAGGTAATTCTTATTTTAGAATTACAGAATCTGTAAGATTCGGTAAATACCGAATCGGTATTTCCTATTGATTCCTATGGGCCTTGAAGCCCATAGGAATCAATGGGAAATACTGATTCGGTATTTACAGAATCGGTAAATCCCGAATCCTGCAAGGGTGAACAGGGTGTCACTTTGACACCCTGTAGGACCCCAATTCCAGGCTTGTGTGCCATGTGGCACACATACATGCCTTAGGGCATGTCTGTGTGTCACATGGCACAGGTGTGCATGTACACCTGAATTCGGTATTTTACCACCCAATTGTATTGGGTGATAAAATACCGAATTCTGAAGGCCTGTAGCACTGTAAACAGTGCTACCTACATCTGGGACTTACCGAATCTGTAAAATAATGGCCCCTACATCTCAATCACCAAATACAGGTCGGTAACAGCCGAATTCGGCCGTTACCGACCGGTATTTGGTGACCTACATTGGGCCCTAAGTTACTGACTACCCTATGTAAAATTACCCTCAGTGATCACCTCAGTGCAAAAGGGCAAAAAAAAAGGCTTTGCCAATTTGGAATGCCTTTACGTGGGAAATATATAACATCCATAGTTACATGGTCCTGGCACTACGGTAATAAAATTGGTAATAAGGCCCCTCAACGCCGCATGATTTAGCACTCAAATATCAGGTTTAAATATATTTTGGAAATTCAAATATCAGCTTATCAGTTCTGAAAATACACACATTTTCCATCTCTAATACACACTTTTCAATTTTGGTACACATATCAATTCAGTCAATTAAAAGCTTCTAATTTAGTAGATTGGACTGGACACAGGAGAGCTACTTACAGGTAACTGGAGGGCTACCAGTAGATCACGAGCTACTCGCTGGAGAAGCCTGGACCACCTCCCTGTGTAAGCCGTGGACTGCTCGGCTTCACTACCCTGGCAAAGGCCTGGCACTTCTTTACACATTAAGCACTGCGGTGTCACCATGAGATGGTGTGTAATATTTTAATTGATCACCAATATAGCGGTGCGGCACGTCAGCAAAGTTGTTCAGAGGCCACAAAGAAACTCAAGGCCTCAGGCCATCTACAGGGCTTTCAGTGGGCCGGGTCCTGCCAGTGCTAACACCGGCAGGTCTTAAAAGCAGGTGCTGAGACGGGTCCCTATCAGGCTCCCCATTTTTACCCTCATCCTCAGAGTGACACACAAGTCTTAACTCTGCAGCAGTGCCACCCTTCACTGCCTTTGATGTCCATTCACAGAGACTCGTTATAGTTCTTTCAGCCTCCCCATTTCAGACCTGAAGCATTTTCAATGTTATATACAACAAAGCCATAGTTGTTGCTTTATCATATGCAACTAACAACCATTGACAAAGCCAATTGTCCTGGCTTGTTGTAGGCGTAATGTTACTTGTATTATATATCTGGATGCAATGACAGAAACAGCAAAATACAAGTCGGGCACGACATTATGCTAAGCATAGATTTGTTTAGCTTTGGTGTTTTTAAGCCACGCTCTTAGTTATATCACACATCCCCCCTTTGAAAGACCCTCCAGTTTTTTCAGCCCACTTAAAGGCCTGGCTAGATTTGATTTTGAGATGATGTGATATCTGTTAACGTATGGCAGTGCATAATTTGTGCCATGCATAATGCTTGGTTGCACTGTCATCAAAACAATATTCCATCTTTGGTCGCTTCCTCCATCTAACAACTAAGATAATGGATGCAGACACGTGTATTAAATGCGCGTGCAGTTTTTGTAAAAATTAACAGATCAAAATGCTGCCTCGCCTGGTCTCCATCAAAGCTCTCTTTCAGTATCTGATGTGTCCTAACATGTAGACAGACTCCTCCCAGAGCAATGTCCTCCAGTGGTGCAGTAAACATCCTCGGCTCGCCGCCATAAATGTCTCCTTATCAGTTGAGGATTGAGTTGTAGAGCCATAAAAAAGAAAGGGGATTGGCAATCTGCATGCCCTTTAATTGTTTAATGGACAGTTGTAATTGAAATCCTGCCCAGAAAGCTTCTATCTACAGTTATGTTTTAGAGGTGGCTATTGTGAAGTGGCTTCTCAGCTGTAATAAATTATTACAGTAGAGGAGTGATGCCATTTTCCTATTACAGGTGAGCGTTGATACCACAAAAAGTCTTATTAGGATAGTTATAAACCTCCTTATAAACAGGGGCTAACTTCCATACGCTAGAAAAAAACTAAATTATATTTGTTTCTCTGCTGCGTCTGCCACTGCCCTGAGCTCCATCTCAATGACACGATGACGCATTCCAAACTCGGCGTAACGCAGCAGCAGGAACGCGCCTCGCTCAGGAGTCCGAGCACGTCGGCGCTACATGCCGCATTACTCCATTAATCTCACAAATGAACGGGTTCATTAGCCGTGATAATCCCAGGCAGCGTCGTTAGCGTCGCCGCGCGCCGTAGCGCGGCGCCTGCACGTCGCCGCGCACCGTAGCGCGAGGCCTGCACGCCTCCTCGCGCCGGGACCGCGCGCTCCTCTGCGCACGGCCGGCAGGTTCTCATTTTGCTTCGGTGTGAAATTTCCGTGTTTGCAGTCGGCTTATGTGTGACATTTCATTTATTTAATGTGTGACACTATCACAAGTAGGGACCAAGCCGTTACGTCCGTGCAACAAGATACATTTCAGAAATTACCTGCTTTTACTGTTGGAATAATCCAGAAATTGGTTGAACACTGCTGCAACATTCCTCATGCGCGCAAATAAGTCCACAGACGTATTTACTTTACTAAAACAAGCACTGGCTAAGTCAGTAGTTCACGCCTTTATCAAGCCAGCACCAAGCTAATTGCTTTGCCAGTCTTGTTGGTAAAGCAAACTTAAAAACAGTAAAAGAAAAACACACTTCAGAATACTGGAGGTACATTGAATTTGATATTTTCCAAACTTATAAACAGAACAGTTTCGTTTTCAAATACTTTTCAAGGAGAAAGCACAGGGTCTGGTGAAAATTCCTGGTTATTAGAGTGAAATGCACCGGAGCTGCGGTGTTCCGGCTGGATTGATAATTTTTAGATGAGGCCACCTCCAGTACCAGCCACATCAGAGTTAAGAAGGCAGGTTGGACCTTCTGCAGCTCCAGCACATGTATGTGGATCACTTCTCCAACACGACTAAAAAATCCCTCGCCATCATGTCTCCCAGCGGGTCCTCCATCCAAGTGAGGAAGCCTTAATGACACAATAGGAGACACGCCCCAGTGCAGATGTGTAAGGCCTGACTCGAACATCTGCCTCAAACTGAGAGGCCTACTGAAGTTGGAGCCTCAGCTTTCATCAGCTATCTCGTGTGCGTTACGAGGAGGACGCACAAAGCCATTGGAGCCCGCAGGCTTAGCATGTGCTGAATCGGGATCCATGTTTGGGTCAGAAATGCGAGAATCATCTTCAGAATATCCACAATCCAGTCAGGAAGAGGAAAACGCCATCACACTAGGCCTGGGCGGTAAACTCTGCTCCGTTTTCAGAGCTTTCTGCGTGCAGCGCTCCAAGGAGCACGCAGAGTTCTGAAAAACTCCGCTCCGCGATGCAGAGATTTTTTCTCACTCGCCAACGTCAAAAATGGCGAGCGCGGAAAATCCACCTCTTGGCGAGATTTCTCAACGTGGTCGGTCGCGGATGGTCGTGACCGCTCACATTGAGAAACCTTCTGTTTGTGTTGAGAAAGCTGGTGCTCGGGTAGAAAATCTACTTGAGCGGCAAGAAAAGAAGCAGTGCCCTCTTGTGCTGCACATTGTGTGGTTTGCACTGATTTTATAGCAAGGGACAAACAATCCATGCTGAAAATCAACTCGAATGGCATGACCAAACGCACTCCGCCACTTGCGGAACTTGGTAGAGTTTTTTGGTCACTTTGCGGAGTTCACATAAACTCTGCAAACTAAGCCCAGGCCTTCTTCACACAGACTGTGTCCATCACCCCCTGTAGGAAAGACTCTGCATGGGAATAATACGAGATTTCTGGGCTTGAGGTGAAAGCTCAAATTGTGGAGCACTGAAGATGTTCCTTGACAAGCGCCGGAGACACTTGCTTTCACCAGTCGGTCATCCAATATGGAAATACTTAGTCTCTTGACATCTACAGTGAAGTCACCACAACAGCTTTTGTGACAAAACCTGGTGTGGTCACGAGGCCAGTCGGTCACAGGGGAAAGAGATCGCGCTGGGTCCCACAGTGACATTGCGGTAACGTCTGTGGGTGTAGACGATTGAAGGTTGAAAGTAGGTCCAGGAGGTCGAGGGACACCAGCCAATCAATCTCCTGCATTGCGGGCCAGCAGGACTTGGCTCAAGGACAACATTTTGAACTTGTCTTGCCGAATGTGCATGTTCAAAAGGCAGAAACTGATAATGGGTCTCGGACCGCCAGCCTTCTTTGGAACCCAGAAATAAGTCGAATCCTGTGACCCTTTCGTCTAGAGATACCACCTCAATGGCCCCTATGTTCAGCAGAGCAAGAACAATAACCTGCAAAACAGAGGCGTGAGCTGCAGCGCAACTCTTGGTGGAAATTTGGCAGCCTGAAGGGAAGGACAGGAGGGGTAGGAATTGGCCCTTACGGATTAGCTGGATGACCCAGTGATCCGTTGTGATCATCTCCCAATTATTGGAAAAATGGAAGACCACCCACCCCAGTGAAAGAAGGTGGCTTAAAAGGGGTGGTCGGAGAGGTTTTGCAGCAGCAAAGCCTATGGAAGCTGGCAGAGACTGGCAGGGATGCTGTTGTTGTTGACTATGTTCTCTCGTGCGACTCATGCACTGAAAGGAGCAATACTTCTGTTTTGGATCAACCACAGGGATTGATGAATGAACAACTTTTATAGCCCAAATAACCACAGGCGTCAAGGCGCTATATTGATGTAGGAAGGGATGTTGTTCCCTTGAACAATATAAAACATTCCAGTATTTTTGGTGGATGCCTGGCTGGGGAGGCTAAGCCCAGTAAGTGAGCCATAGCTCTACTATTGTTAAAGTGTTCTAGAGAAGAGTCAGCCTTCTTGTTGAATAGGAGCTCAGCTTTGAAGAGCATGTCCATAGGTGTGGATTAACATCTGCAAAGGCGCCTTTGAAATGTACCCAGTGGTTAATTTGTAAAAAAAGAATTAGTGCTGGGGCTCTTGTCAGGAGGCAGCTTACACCTGCCCATTTCTCCTGATAGCGCCGCTTAAAACAGAACCAACTGCTAACAATGAAAGTTCGGAGTTGGGGAACCAGGTTTAAGTCTAGCAGGGGCTAAACATCTTGTGATTCAGGGCAAATCTCGTAATCTCCCTGTGCCTACCATAAATGAATGTGTGCTCATGAAAAGCAAAGGTGTTGATGATAAGTGCCTGTGCTGAGCACCGGCAAACGCAGGCTCAAATTAAGCACTATATGCATCAAATGTCAACAGCACGGGATGGCATCCATGCCCGTGGGTCGAGTCATTGTCTCTTCAGAATTTAGGTGCGCAGCTAAGGATCTGTAGGAAGCAACAAAACCATCATTTAACAGAATGGAAAAGGACTTTATGTGTTCCAAGAGACTAGTAGAGTCCACAGTGAGTTGACATAGCAGTCTGTGGAAGGCTCATACCATTTGTCATATGTAGGGCGAAGCAGCCAAAAGCAAAGATTTGCGTACCATATAGTCCAATCTTTTAGACTTTCGTACTATATAGTCCAATCTTTTATACTTTCGTACCATATAGTCCAATCTTTTAGACTATCTGGAAGGATTTGGGAAAAGTGTTTGGATTCAATTGCATAAAAGGGGCGTGATCTGCTATACTTTCCAGTATAGGGTGTGACAAGAACTCTGGATGCAATGGAGTAGGCCAGTGTGATGGAGAGTTTTTTTTTCCCAAGCAGCCAGGACTAGCTCGAATAGTACCCCACTAAAAAGTAGAAAAGGATCTGTGTTCACAGGAGGGCTGCAAGATTTCCAACAAAATGTTTAAAATTGCTCTGTAAAGAGCAAAGTTAACTCCAATGCTTCCACTGTTCTTTATACCACTGTAGGGCAGGAAGGAACTTCATCGGAAGAAGGATTAGAGGGGGAAAGGGGTGTCGCCCTCCAGGACAGCCATCCCAAACACACACATTTTGTAAGCCAAGATGCAGGCCAGTTTTAGTGTTCTAAGAGGGAAGGATGTTATTAGACTGAGTCACCGTCTACTTTGCTGCCATAATTCTTTTCAGGTATTGTTGGTCGGAGCTAAACAATTCCTTCATCTGGGCAAATATGTTGGGTTCAAGGTGATGTTATGCCACAGGTTCATGATCAAACCAGACTTTAAAATGTTCTTTTATCATTTGGATTAATTCTGCTGACCGAGTGCTGTGCTGTAAGATGCTCCAAGAGTGCCAACTGGTTTGGCATCATAGGTGGAGCTTAGGGACTTCTCGGAGGGCATCAAGACTGGAGTATGTGGGACGCAGGGTCATAAGGTGTTGGAACATAAGATGTGGAACAGCCAAGTGGCACAAGTCGGCCAGTCCTTGGGAGGCGGCTCTGAAGTACCTTGATAAACATAGCATAGCCAGCCTATGAGCACTATTTCAGGATATCTCTGCTTGCCATGGTCAAAATGTGCTTGTCCTCCCCCTTCTTGCTGGCCTTTGGCTGTAATACATAAACATGAGTTGCATGCTATGCAATCATGGTCAGAGTCAAGATACCACACTCAAATGTCATGTGGGTCCGAAAGGGACATTTTCTGATGGCATCTCAACAGGAGTTTAAATGCTGAAATCTCAGGAGAACCTTCCGCTAGTCTGTCGAAAAATGAGGACACGTGTTGGTGAAACACTGAGAAGAGCTCTGGACCCACATTGATAAGGTGTCGGAGTATAGGAATGGATACCAGTGCCCAAACGGTGCCTAATATACTCCAATGTCGCCTCTTCCAGATATGGGGAGTTGTGGCTGCAGCTGCCTGGCACTAACCGTGACACTGAAAGGCTATTGCAGGGGAAGGAGTTTCTGGATCCAGTCTGGCACCAGGAGGATATTCATGAGGTGATAAGCCTCCAGGGAGATGTATCCATCTGAACCGCCAACCCTGGAACCTACTTGCTCTAGAGAAAGCAGATTGTCCAAGCAGCGTCCCACTTCTTTTGGCTTGGCTGCTCATTGGCAGGTAGTTTCTAGTCATGATCCAGAGGTGTCATAAACCCGGACTTCGAGTTTTCTGTGCCTTTATGAGACCAAAATTTACAGACGGGTTCTTTAGTACACCCCTCTTTTCGACCACTCTCACCTTTTTCAATTTCTCTCACCTGTCTCACCCCATGGTGACCCATTTACCTTCCTGCCACACCCTGCATGCTACAATCCTTCCTATGCCTACCAGCACAGCATTATCTGCTACATCATCTATTAGAGGCCTGCAACTCTTTCTCTATACCTTCAGGACACTTACCTTCCACTACGTTTCCTCCACAACCCTCACACCCCACTTGGTGCTACCGTAGCCCTTTAGCTCGTAGACACACAGTTCTCTGTCCTGATCACGATTAATTTCTCCCTGTGACTCTTTACTTGCCTGTCTCCATCCTTATCCAGAGGTCATTCCTTGCATAAATATGTTCCTGCTCTCCTCCAATCAGTCCCCAATCTTCTCCATCCACTACTTCTTCTCAAAAACCAACTGGAACTTTTTTCAGCCACCGCTCGACTACTCTGCACTGCGAGTTCAATAATAATCCTCTTTCGCCTTCATTCTTCTGCTTTACCATCCGACCTTTTAGTCACCTCATCTCTCTTCTATTTTATTGATCCACAGGGATTTTTAATAATGCCCGGCACCCTTTGTACTACATCCTGTGAAAACACCTTAGAGCTTAGACCCACCTCTTCTAACGCATACCACCACCACAGCTCTACAGATGCAAGTCCGATCCCAGTTACCATCTTGGAATTTCAACGGGTCACTCCTTCTCCAACATGATATCCAACTCTCCGCGTCTCTTCCCCTTTAGCAGCAGCTCATCCTCCTGTGTAGACATTGGTCCCTCCTACTTCCTCTCCACTGTTTCCCGTCAATCACTCTCTCAAATGCATACTCAATAATTAAAGCAAGACTAAGAAGTAAGATTCACAGTTACATTCACAAATGAATCAACTACAATATGGACTTATCATCATCACGACGACAAGGCTACAAGATGGCCCCATTTTACACAAAGCCACCCCTTCAGACTACAGGATTACTCTCAAGAACCACGCTTTGAAGAAATCCCAGAGGATAGTCATTTTATCCAAAGACTCTCCCTCAACACACAATCCCTCCAGGTTCCTGCTACAGAACATCTGACATCTCGTCTAATAACTGTGATACTTTGTTCGACCAATGGCACGCTGAGGGTTTTCACAGCTTAACACAGCACCCTGAAGTTCAAGCCTTTGTTGAGCCCTGGAACTGCACACGGGTTCACTGAAGACCCTGCAACTCTCAAAGCTACGGACACGTCTTTGGAATAGATTTGGGGAAATGTTAATGATCTTTTGGGTGGAATCGTCTGCTAGGAACGCCTAAGAATGTAGGGAGCATCAGTGAGGAAAACCAGAGAGCCTCCAATACGCATGCCCATCTACTGCCATAAGCCCTCCTTGAGGAACCTGTGACCATGAGGTTGAACATAAGTCCCTGCAGTGGACGCCTTAGTTCACTGAGCCACCAGACCCATCATATCACACTCTGAGTGCTGGTGCTAAACTGGCTTCCAGTAACCAGCAAATTATCCTTGACAGCTCTATACACTGCCCATCAGGCGCATACTAGAAGTATGTCTTACTTCAAAAGACATTTTGTATCATATCAACCGACCTAATAAGTTTCCCATGTCAAAATCCAGGTTTGAAACGGACATCCAAGGATTCTCAAAACAACACACAGGTGATGTCCAACTTTAGAACACATCAACCACCTGCATTGGTCAAATCTCTCATCACTTTCATTAGGAAGTGTGATAAACATCAGAATTTCTGCCACCATGACAATCAACAATGATCCCAGGCAACAGCCGGAACTAATAAAGCCGGACACTGCACCGCATGTAACCTAACTTGGGATCCGACTTCCATACTTCAGGATCCACCTGGTGAACTCTGCACTCAGATTCACAAATGGAAATGTGGATCTTCACTCCAAGGATCCAGTACCCTGAACGGAAAACTCTTAATGCTTTTACTCTGCTGCATGTCATATTAACCGAGCTCTATCCTTGGTTTCTGCCTCCCCCTATACCAGACTCAACTTGTTTCCAGTTCTTGGTGCTATACCCAAGACTTCTCCCCATTAGAGGCATCAGGCAGCCGATAACACTGGGTGAACCTGGACTCCATGTCCACAGTCCATTTACGGGAGCACTTGAGATCAGGTCAAGTAGAAATGTGAAGGACATGGCGGCTCTACACATCCCCCTGTTCTTCATGACTCAGCCACTCATTCCTGCAACAAGCTTGGTGCACTTTTCAGACTTTCACAAGTCAGCAAATTCTTCTCATAGAAGTGACATTACATCTACGCACTCTCCCAACCACGCTTGCACACCGCGACTTGCAGTCGCACAATCACGTTCGGCATGCCGGAGGGCACTATAGGATTCTCCAATAACAATATGACCAGTGAACTCCTCGTTTGTAAATTCAAGTACCTGTCCAAGTATCTCCAACATCAAGTGAGGCGTTTTTGCTAAACTTAATGGACTTGTCTCATCTATATTTAAAAAATGCTTGTTAGGGAATTTCGCACTCAGGCTTCAGCCACAGAAAGATTATTTATGACACGATGTAGGAACCATCCGAAAATGTATAACTCATAGCTTTTAAGCTTTCTAGTTTGCAAGCACCTGAGTCATCCACATGCATTGCACTTAGTTTCAGAATATATATATATATATATATATATATATATATATATATATATATATATTTTAAAAAACCTCTGTCTTTACTCTCCTACCCTCATCCGGTCTAAGTAGACCATGGTCACATTTTCTCCAGTATAGACCAATCCCCATTACTGTGCTTTGGGGTACCAGCATTAATGCCCTTTCACCAGGTCTGTTAATTGGGTTACATTTTTCCAGTATGCCACTATTCCTAATGTGGCGTTACGTTGTATACATATTTACTGTAGAACATTTTCTCCCCAGTGGGGTGCATCTAGGTGTGGGCCTTCGTCTTGGAAATCATCTGATGTATAGTGTGTCCCTTTGAGACTGTCTTGGGTGTCTTCCCTGGTACCCTTTTCTCAGTGACACACCTTAGATAAGACTATTTCAAGTGTGATCCTTTGTCTACTGCAGATTCTCAGGTAAGTGCAACTGGGGTCGTATTACAGAACGTGTCCCAGGAGTTAGTGCGCTCGCTTTGCGTGAACTGGGGCACATTGCTGTTACAGAAATGGCTGCAGAGGCTTGTGAGGCCCTTTCTGTAATACAGAAAGCGCTGACACACATATATAGCGCCAGCGCTTTCTCAATGAGGCATTTCCTCATTTGCATGGAGGCGTGGCCCCATGCAAATTAGGGAATTCCTTTACCTCTGTGCCTGCCCCATATTATAGACGTGGGCGCAGAGGCAAAGAAGCTGTCAGGAGGCACACTGGCATTGCGCCACCTTTCCCTCTGAATGGAGGCCTATGGACGCCCCAGACATCCACTTGCAGGCGGGTGCAGTCACTACTGCACCCGTCTGCAAGGGAATCTCAAATCCCTCTTTAAAGTGCAGGCAAGTTGCTGCCTGCACAGAGAAACACGGAGCAGCTTTTAAACAGGTGCTCTCTATTTCTCTTGAATGGGCTGCCCCAGAGGCAGCGCAAATATGCGGCTGCCCTGAGGGCAGCGCATTCTACATGATATGGCACACTTTTTCTGTATGCACCCGGCGCACCTGCTTAAAGGTGTGCCGTGGCGCAAATAGGAAAATTGCGCCCTATCTATAATAGGGCTCCTGGTATTTTTGGAAAGGATTCTCACAGTCAGATATTAGTATATCAATTCGAAGGTACAGTTCAGTACCTTGACAGAGTACGGCCAGTGAGGTACCATCCTCATTAATTGGGTAGAGAGTTAGCAATGTGTCCTTGTTCCCGGTGTAGTGCTTTAGAGTACTGTGGGCGTGGCCACAGTGTCATACTTTGGATTACACTTGGTACAATATATCTGATGTGACCTTTCCCACAGTGTATTGCCATGGACTACAATGGCTGCAATATTTCAACATTGTGATGTTTCGGGAGTACAATTGATTCGGGTGAGGTCTTTTGCGACGATTGGCACACCAAGAGGACTGGGTATTGCATGTCTGTGTGGAAAAAATACAAAAATACATCTATAACTTTTCATTTTTAGTCACCCCACTCTGAAAAGTGACATTGGCAGGCGCAGGACTTTTCGCACACCAAAGAGAACCACAATTGTGTTCACCAATTCCAAATCCCTGATTCCAATGTTGACATAATTGTAGAAAATGATGCCTTTCGATAGTGCTGAATCATATATTTCAATAGCTCTCTGTCCAATGGCACACCTTAAAACAAGATCAAGTTCGACAGACACCAACAAGCAGATTTGTCACACTGCGACACCCACGGGTAAATAAGGCACACACATACACAAACTAGTGGTTTGGTTAATTTAGTTTGAAATTCTGTTGACCAAACATTAGTTGAATGTATCACTGTTACAATCACAGTCAGCTGTTGCGTTAAGTCCAAGTAGCCCTTTGTTTGGCCGGGTAGGTGTTGGGATAATACTAAAGTGGGTAGTTGTGTTTTTGTGTCTGGGTGAATTACTTAGTTTGATGTGTTCCAAGTAGGTCAAATTCTCCACATGTTGTGTCTGCTGGGTCCGTGTCTCGCTCAGGGTCTTACCAAATATCTGTGTAGGTGTCTCGGTTGTCCATTGTCTAGTGGGGATAAGGGAGGCCAAATATCTACTTGGGGAGGAGTTGGTGTCCAGGTTGACTTTGTTGGTGTCCAGGTGACTTCAAACTACATTAGGTTTATGTCTGAATGGCCCACATTTCCTACTGGTTGATACCGTATCTTGCTGGATAGGCACCAGTTCCCTGGTTCAATGTGTCCTGGTACCCCAGATTGTGGTAGAGCTGGACGGCTGTCTCAGGATGACCATTTATCTCTTTGGCGAGTGTCTATGTGAGCTTTATGGCTACACTAGTGCATCCCTAGGGGACCACTCAATAGGAGGTTTGAAATATTCTGTATCTGCTGATGTGCACCTGGATGACCTGGTATCTGCTAGGGGGTTTGCAAGGTGGCCACATGTCTACTGAATGGGGTTATGGCAGCATGGGCTGGACTATTTGGTTTGGCTGTGGAGCGGGCCACCCCAATGCCCGATTACATATATGCCTAAGAGACAAACAGATCATTCAGTGACTATTGGGGTAACTTCTTATTTAACTCACCTGGTTAAATGGTTGGCATGGTGTGGGCAACCCCATATGTGGTGAACTAAATATCTGGTCAGGTTTGTTTGGTGGTCTATGCTTGGGTATGGATGAGTATGTATTAGGTGTATTTGGTTTCTTCGGTGTGGGATGGACAACATATCTCTGAGGTATCCCGGACTTGCCACATGCCTCACTCCTGTGGCTGTGTCGGTCTGTGCACTGACTGTCCGGTCACTTATTTCCCACACATGAAACCAGGTTACCATTGCAATGGTTTCAATATGGAGGACCGCAATAGGACATGGAAAGTAAACTTCACTCCGCTGGGCTAGGCTGTCCTCTTTTCAAAAATCTGACCTTCTTAATTTGATTTGTTTGGGCTATAAAGACTTTCAGTCCGGTATCAACATATATCATTTCCTGCTATTAAAATGTACACATTTTCAGTACTGTTTAGATTGCTGAGTTTTTTCGCCCTACACAGTAGGATATATCCCCTCCTTTTATATGGAGTTACACTGCAAAAGATGTGTATATATACACATACATATGCATATACACATATATACATGGTGTATTTATAGAATCCACAAGGCTCAGGGTGTCTCTATAACTTTTACATTCTTTCACTAGTTTCTGCAAAGTTGACGTTTAATACTGATTTCCTGTTCAGGGCCGGTCCAGCAGGGAGATTCATCACATGCTGCAGAATTTCATAGCCCCCACAGCAATTTTGATCTGCTCTTCTTTGTTGACATCGCCCAAGCACAACAAGCTGAGAATGGGCTTCCACAGAGAATCAGTTGGAGGGCATGAAGACAATGCAACAAATCAACGAACAAAAGCACAGGACATTCCATCATCGTCGATATGTCCAACATGGCCGTTCTCTTTCAATTAAAAGCTCATTTCAGCTGAATGATGAACCCAGATTATCCAGAACGGTGCTGGTGTCAGAAGAGCTACAGCGATGACCTGAAAGCTTGAGGGATCTTCCTCCTCCTTGCATCATCCAAAGTGTTGATATTGTAGGTCGACGGCCAACGGAAAGTAGACTTTGGAGGTTCTTCCACTCTGCTCTGTGCAATCCAAGTCTCTTCTTTTATGGTCAATCAGCCGTGGCACACGCTTCTGTTTATAACATCGCCCCAACAGTGTTGCCTTTATGAACAAAAGCTGATGAGCTCAAAAAAGCATGGCACCAGGATTGTTTAAAAGGAGATCGTTTCCCGTTGACCCATTCAATATTCCATGGAAGGAAATACCTTTGACCAAATATAATCTCCCCGTTGGCTGTAGAAACCTGTAAGGGGAGTTCTTTGATCCGCAATAGGCGGAGCACTTTGATGGGTATTCAAGGCAACTGATGCACATGACGATTTCTTCTCCACCGGAATCCTTAAATCAAGTGGTCTAATAATGGAACTGGTTCCCAGTCTTCACAGGTGAGGATGGCAAGAACATTGGCTTTGGAGAAACATCTGGCTTCAGGGAAGCTGTTCTCTTGACACCATTCCGTGGCAGGGGTACTTGTTCCGGATAGCTATGCTGCCTGGAAAGGTAGACGCTATGATGCTCCATGGGAATCGGCGTGCCCGTCGAGTGCATGCGCTGTAGCAGCATGGCCGATGGGTGCTGCCTTCCACCCTGGCTCAGACTGTGTTGCCTTGAAAGCATCGCTCCCCCATGACCAACGTTTATGAGTTTCTGAGCGGAGGATAGGGAGTGTCTCTGAGAGGGATTCCGGGACTGCATTTCCATGCAGGCCTGTGGGGATACATCGGGTGGGATGTCAAGCCTTCTGGGTAAGCTATCCCGTGGCAATGTTGAAGCACTGTAATAGGGGGCGCTCTCAGTGTCTGGGATGTTTGGCTGGACTCGGTTGGCAAAAGACATGGAAGAGTGGGGGCTCAAAGCCTGGGGGGTCATCTGCACACTGCCCATCATTTTCCTCGGAGAGCTGCTGGTGTCGTGAAGATGCTTTAAAAGTTCGTCGAGGGTTGTCACCTCAACCCCCATGGGGTGATACAGTTGAGAGTGTCGGACCATTACGCGTTCGGAGTTTGAGATCTTCTTCTCATCCGAGTAACTGGTCAAAGAAGACTCGCACCCATGGATGCTACTCGAAAGGACCATTGGGTTGGAGAACTGAAATGCTGGGGAACTGGACACTGGGCTGTGGAACATGGGGCTCTTCACCTGGCTCTCCTTGGCGTTGTTGCAATTCTGGTTCCTCTCCCATTGGTTGCGGATTGCCTTCATATTTTTCATTGGCAGCTCAGGCGTGGACTCAGGAGTAGGCAGGCCGGACAACTCCGGATGCGGCTTTCCCCCTTCTTTGGTGCCACCGTGGGACTGCTCCTTATCACTTGGGAGCAGTGTGGTGTAAAGCTTGGGCGAGGAAGTGTCCACCATGCCCTCCTTGGACTGGCCATCCAGGAGACCGTTCATTTTGGCCAGACTGCGCAGGGACAGGGGGCGCTGGATGCTGGACTCGGGGTCTTTGATGGTGTTCTTCTGAAACACGTGGTTGCAATAGCAGGAGACAAAGAGGCCGGACAGGAGGGCACCCAGGACAAAAGCCACAAAGACGCAGCCGATGAGGAAGGTGAAGTGGACACTCTTCGTGGATTCTTTGAGCCCAGATTCCTGTCTAACACCTGCAAAAATGTACAGAGAAAAACATGATCAACATTCAGGCAATCAAATACAACAACCAAGAAAACAGACAATCATAAAGGAATGAAAGGACCTGAGCTACAGGTGTTTAAGGTTAATCCTATGATTTTTATGCTCACTGATAAGCATGTCCACCACACACGTGTTCGTGCCATCACAGATAAGACTTTGACTGATCATTGGGTTTTCCCCAACTACTCATAATTCAGGTTTCTGTTAGCAAACAAAGATTTCACATGGTCCACTGATGACGTCTTCGTGGTTGCAGCTGAACTATGGAACAAATTAATTTTGTGCATTTCTTCTGAGTTTCCCACCCCTTCAACCTCACCTCATGACTTAAGCGCTTAGAGACCCCGGGGTGATAAGGCACTCTACAAGTCGAAAATACAAATGCAAATACAAATAGGCCCATGATAGTGATCTCATGTGAACGGTTCAAGTCTTTCGGATATTTAAGTGTTTCTGTCGTCACCATGCTTTCCTTCAGGAAGTAACCATGTCCTTCATTAATCTCCTACTGTAGTGTTTGTAGTACATAAATTATATTATTTCCGTCATTGTTCTCCAGACTTTTTCAGTGCGACCGGAGGTTGCCCGTCCATGTCAAGTTGGCACATTTCTGCGTTTCTGCACAAGCCTGCCTAGTGACAACCGCCTCAGTACCAACCTGTATGGAAGGTCTGCTTAGACTCGTGACGCCCCCTATACGTGAATAAAATATTTAAGTTGTGCAAAATATCAAAAGATAAAAAATGGTGGTTTCTCTACTGTCCTGATATAGCAATCTGTACCCAAATTACAGTGTGCACAAAACAGATTTCTGCAATAAAATGATGGGACAAGGAAGTCTCAAGATATGGATCAGGATAATACACCACAGTATGGGAACTCCAACAGGGCCTAGAAGTGGGACATAGGGAAACACACGCGATATGCAGTTATGGGAGGTTGCAGAAGGTAAGTGCCGTCTACCATCAGATGATAGTGGGATGAAGACCAGAACTTCTCTGGAGCACTTTAAGGCTGTTAACCACATGCGCGCTAGCGGAATTTTGCTCCTACGCTGAGATTTTCAAAACCGCATGTTACGTGACGAGCTGGGCTCGTCATCAGCGTGCGAGCGGGCTACACCATGACGAGCCTAGCTCGTCATCAGCGTCGAAGGGGTTAAGGAAGGAAGCACCCTTTAATTAGCCACTCAGATGCTATCATGTAGCTCACTTAAGGGACATTTTATTCAAGATCTATTACTTTTAAAGCCCCTGCTTTACAAGGTAAGGACTAACTCTATGAATCTGTTACCACACCCCAGAAATGTTCGGTAGCATGACTCGTACATCGCCATCAAACCATAGGAAATATTCAGCTTCTTAAAGATGCAGTTGGTCCAATATAGACTGTGCTTGTTTCCACAATGCAGGGAAAAGTTTTAGAAAACATACAAGGAGTTAAATCATATCTGGATGAGGCCTTGGGTATGACAGCAACAAATAATATGATTAAAGAACGAGAAGAGTACTAGGAAAGATACAATAGAGTGGACTAACACTGACAATTGAAAAGTGCTAATTCAAGGAAGGGGAGATTAATTTTCTAGGTCACAGGTTAACAAAAGATCAGTCTGACAGGGGAACTAGTTAAGTGTCATCAAGTGTGGATCATGTTCTTGGGGATGGAAGATTTGTTTTAGCAAATTCAAATCAAATATTGCAGTCAACATTATATAGCTAAAACAATAAATGAAAAGAAGTGCAGAATTTAAGTGGGACAACATCTGCAACAATGAATTTGAAGCAGAGAAAATAAACTAGAATGTGAGACTCTTTTAGAGAGTTTTGCTATTAAATAGAAGAAAACATAATCCATGACCGATGCCAGCATACAGGGGGTGGGTGCAGTATTAATACAAAGAGAAGGAAAAAATAAATAAGCATAAAATCATATCAACAACCAGCAAGGATTCAGAAATGTACTATTTTGTTTCAGAAGAATAGGCTCTGGCAGTGTATTGGGTAGAAAGGAGACTGAAGAGCTTTGAGGAGAAACAAATTCATGATAAGGACATGATCCCAAGCCCCTAAAAGAAGCGCTTATTAAAAAAGGATAAATGAAGTGTCAAGTCACCCACGCAGATAGGAAACTGGCCTACAAGAGAGTGAATACGAAAACAGACTTCATTTCTGGTGGACAGAATCAAGCTGCAGATAGTTTGTCACGGATAGTCAATTATCAAGACAACAAAAGAAAGGTGGTAGAGGAAGATGAAGATAGAGTTGTGTGTGTAGTAACTGAAGGTGTGAGTTCAGGAAGGAGAAAAGACATAAACATAGGTCTCGCATTAGGAAAGTTTGAGCTATTGGTATTGTAAATGACACATTTTTATTTATGTTTTGTTTTTGAAAATAGCGAAATTAATAGCTTTGTCATTTACAATGACAATAATTATAACTTTCGCAAATGTGACACCTATAGCATTTGTAATGCAATATGTGTTGCATTTACGTGACTTACATGTATTGATATTACACATAACAATGGCTTTTAATTTTTTTTCAATAATTAATACTTAAATGAAAGTTATTGTAATTTATAATGGTACTAGCTTAAAGTTTTGTAAATAACTTTTGTGAAGATTATGTTCAGTGTATTTTATTGTGACCAAAATCCAAGAACAGAAGTGAAATATTAACATCTTTTTGTTACATTTGTAATAAAGCTTGAAACATTGAGAGAACATATGTGAACCTGGTGTTGTTGAATGGTTGCACAGATTGATGCTGCGTTGGCGCTGAGTGATGTTGTGATGGCGAACGAGTGATGCTGTGGCCTTCAGTGATGCTGTGGTAGCGCATAGTGATGTTGTGGTGCTCCTGAGTAATGCTGTGGTGGTGCGGAGTGATGCTGTATGCTATGCTATGTTTTGTTTTGCTATGTTTTGTTTTGTTATGCTATACTATGTTTTGCTACCCTATGCTTTGATTTGTTATGCTATGCTATGTTTTGTTATGCTATGCTATGTTTTGTTATGCTATGCTATGCTTTGTTACGCTATGCTATGTTTTGTTGTGTTTTATTATGCTATGCTTTGTTTTGCTATGCTATGTTTTGTTATGCTATGCTATGTTTTGTTGTGCTTGGTATGCTATGTTTTGCTATGCTATTATATGTTTTGTTTTGCTATGTTTTGTTAAGCTATGCTAAGTTTTGTTTTGTTTTACTATGTTTTGTTATGCTATGTGTTGTGTTTTGTTATGCTATGTTTTTGTATGTTATGCTAAGTTTTGTTATGCTATGCTAAGTTTTGTTATGCTATGCTATGTTTTGCTATCCTATGCTTTGTTTTGTTATGCTATGCTGTGTTTAGTTTTGCTTTCCTATGCTTTGTTTTTTTATGCTATGTTTTGTTGTGTTATGATATGCTATGCTATGCTATGTTTTGTTGTGTTTTGCTATGCTATGCTATGCTTTGTTATGCTATGCTATGTTTTGTTATGCTATGCTTTGTTTTGTTGTGATTTAATATGCTTTGCTTGGTTTTGCTATGCTGTTTTGTTATGCTATGCTTTGTTATGCAATGTTTTGTTATGCTAAGCTTTGTTTTGTTATGCTATGTTGTGTTTTGTTATGCCATGCTATGTTTTGTTATGCTATGCTATGTTTTGCTATGCTTTGCAATGCTATGTTTTGTTGTGTTTTGTTATGCTATGCTTTGTTGTGTTTTGCTATGTTTTGTTATGCTATGCTTTGTTTTATGTTATGTTATGCTATGTTTTGTTATGTTATGCTATGTTTTGTTATGCTATGTTTTGTTGTGCTTTGTTATGTTGTGCTTTGTTATGCTATGCTATGTTTTGTTATACTATGTTTTGTTTTGCTATGCTTTGTTATGTTATGTTATGCTATGCTTTGTTTTGTTAGGCTATGCTATGTTTTGTTAGGCTATGCTATGTTTTGCTATTCTATGCTTTTTTTGTTATGCTATGTTATGTTTTGCTATCCTATGCTTTGTTGTTATGCTATGTTATGTTTTGCTATCCTATGCCTTTTTGTTATGCTATGCTGGTGAGGGTGTGTGTGTGTGTGAGGGTGAGTGAGGGTAAGTGCGGGTGAGGGGCTGTGAGGGTGAGGGGGTGTGAGGGTAAGGGGGTGTGTGAGGGTAAGGGGGTGTGTGAGGGTGAGTGAGGGTGTGTGGGGGTGAGGGGGTGGGTGTGTGAGGGTGAGGCGGTGTAAGGGTGAGTGATGGTTTGAGGGTGAGGGGGTGTGAGAGTGAGGGGGTGTGAGGGTGAGTGAGGGTGTGTGATGGTGAGAGGGTGAGGGGGTGTGAGGGTGAGTGATGGGGTGTCAGGGTGAGTGAGGAGGTGTCAGGGTGAGTGAGGGTGTGCGAGGGTGAAGTGAGGGTTAGGGGGGTGAGGGGGTGTGAGGTCGAGAGGGTGGGTGTGTGAGGATGAGGGGGGGTGAGGGGGTGTCAGGGTGTTTGAGGGTGAGGGGGTGTGTGAGGGTGAGGGGATGTGAAGGTGAGGGGGTATGAGGGTGAGTGAGGGTATGTGATGGTGAGAGGGTGAGGGGGTGTGATGGTGAGTGAGGGAGGGTGTGTGAGGGTGGGTGAGGGTGTGTGAGGGTGAGGGTGGGTGAGGGTGAGGGTGGGTGAGGGTGTGTGAGGGTGAGGGGGTGTGGGGGTGTGAGGGTGTGAGGGTGGGAGGGTGTGTGAGGATGGGAGGGTGTGTGAGGGTGAGGGGGTGTGAGGGTGAGGGTGTGTGGGGGTGAGGGTGTGTGGGGGTGGGGGTGAGGGGGTGTGAGGGTGAGGGTGTGAGGGGGGTGAGGGTGAGAGGGTTGTGAGGGTGATGGGGTGAGGGTGTGAGGGTGAGAGGGTGAGTGAGGGTGTGTGAGGGTGTGTGAAGTATTTGTTGATTTTTGTATTCATCAATGTGCCTTAGATAAATAACATGACAGTGATTCACGATCAGCAAAGCATGATGCAATAGTAAAGAAACAGAGGTAACACACAACATAACCAAGAGATTTACAGAGAAATGCACATTAGCAGATCATTCCAGGGCAAAGAAGGGCTTGTAAAGAAAGGTTTACAATGCCCTGCTGAGAGAACTGGGGACAATCCGATAGATGCATGCTAACAGTTTCAAATTCTTACGGCTTTGCGGGTGAAAGCTTCTTTTTTTTTATTCCTTATTTTGAGTGATCAAAGTAGCATTGCAAATTTACTACTGGTGCTGTGAAAAGCAGCTAGAATCACACGTTTTTCATGGAGATAACAGGGTTAGTAGCAAAGAACTGTTTTTAGAGCGATTCACAGGATTTTTTTGTAGAATTCTGACTTCATACAGGAGAAAATGAAGGCTAACGAGGTGTGGAGTCTTATTATTCATCTCCATAGTACACGAGGAGAATGGGGCGGATCTGCCAATCAGTAGGAAGCATTTTAATTCAAATAGGGGTTAACAAGAGGACTTAGAGAGATGTTTTACACTGCAGCAAAATGCCACATTTCACAGATAGAAAGCCATGGATTCCGTTTTAAAACTGTGGAGTGCCGAATGGGAACAAGCTCTCGGCATTGCTGTGGCGGGGGGGAGCGGGGGGAGCGGGAGCGCATTCCTTTGAAGTCTGATGCGGCGGCCGGGGGAGCGGCAGCCTTTGAAGTCTGATGCGAGGCACAGACAAATGGTGGTTTGTGACGTGGCTGATTTGTGCACGCGCATAGAGCACATGAACTGTGTCTAATCCGCGGTTTTGGCAGACTTTTCGGACCGCTTATTAGAATTTTAACAAACAAGCATTGCTAAAGCAATGCTTTAAGTCGAGACCTAAAAAGGACACAATACAGCAAGCAGTGTTAAAAAGAATGAAAGAAATAGAATCATTTGAACAAGTGTAATGATAAGGGGAAAAACTTCTGATTGATGGGAGATCTTGTTCGCGCTATATAAAACTTTATAAATAAAAATAAATAAATATAAATAAAAGAATTATTAAAAAGATATTTTGGAGGACAAGGAGGATTCCCCCGAAAGTTGTCAGAGACATATTAATAACCTTTGTACATGAGGGGCACATATGGGTTAGCCAAACAAAGTAAAGAATATACTAAAACCACTAGTGGCTATCGTTAGGAAAAAAGAAGACAAACCTGACCCTCCAATGGGGTCCAATGCCTCATGAGACTGAACCAACGTAGGCTTGGTCTCCAGTACAGGCTGGGTTTCACAGACCGGACCAGTTCATGCTCCACATTTCACCATGGCTATTGACATTGACGGGAGCGTGTATGAGGCATCTGCTCCATCAAGAAAACAGCTAGGCTCATGTTGCAGTGAAGGTAAGCAAGCATTTGAGTAATGCTTTTTAAACCTTAAACCTTTGGCCCTTCTGCTACCCTTCTCAATCCCAAAAACTGACCAACATATCCATCACTCAAATTACTTTCATATTTCACTATACTAATTCAACACTAATCCTTTATGGGTTTCGGAGTAGGGTGTTACTCACCAAAAAGCGCTTCAATGCCTCGTCAGTGGTAGTAAGCGCTATATAAGTGCAATTACAATACAATACAATTACATATAGAAATAGCTAAAACGCTGCAAGTGTGAAAAGGGGTATTCTGCTAGCCTGCAATGAATGGAGGAAAAAAGCCTCCCAGATAATCCTTGGGAGAATATTGCACTTGTCATATTTACACCTTTAGAGGGGAAGAGAGGGGGGGAAAGAGAGAGGGTAGGGGGAATGTCCTAATTGTCTCACTGGATATGCATTAGAGCAGGCCAGACACTGTGACAGCCAATTATATTGAAAATAAAATGGTTATTAAGTTCCTTGGTGAACTATTTGGAAATGAATGACTTCCTAAGAAAATTCTAATGGGTATTGGAGTTCAACTAACCTCAAAAGAAATACAAAACAAAATAGTATTACACCATCCTAACGCTAATGGGAACAGTACAATAAAGTTGAACAGAGTTTGACAAGAAGCAGCAAGAATGACTGGAGAGAAGAAGTAAGACACAGTAGAAGTGTTCAGATTGACACCTCACTCCACAACAGAAAGCAAGCTGATCACACTAACCAATAGCAGAAGACCCAAAACAGGAGTTACTCCAGATTCAGTGAATGAGTGGAAGGAATTTGAGGACACTTTGAAAGCAGGTTCCTGGAGAGCATGGGTAGTACAGAAGGTCACGATTTTGATAAGAGGAAGGCAGTGCAGGTCACCAAAGTGGGAGGGGGTTATTTAGAAAAGATAAAAGTTTCCACTGGATCAGAAAAGTAGTCTCAATATACAAAACTCAAACAGGCCATATAATTGTTCAAAAATGCAGTATAGAAGACAATCGCATCTGGAACTTGAGTAGCATAATAAACGCAACGAAGAAGGAAAATGTGGAGGAACAAGTTGCCAAACGGGAGACCACACAAATAACAAAGGATATAGGGAAGAAAGAAAGTACTCGAAGATGCCAACTTTATTATTCAAAAGACTATTAGAGCATTGAGGTACGGTTGAAGTACAAAACGTAGATAGTCCCGGCTGAGTAAAAGTATGTAGTTGCATTGTGCAAGAGATACATTCAGGGGTAGGCTAGTGTGCTGTCCGCTCTTCTCTTTGCTTTAATCAGGTTGCAGGTTTCGGAGAGTCGTGGGCACAGAGACACACTCTTCTTTCAGTGTAAAGAGGGAGGGTGTACGGTACTGCTTAGAAAAAAACAACACAGGTGACGTAGAGCACGTAAGGAAAGATTAGGTCACATAGTGTAGGTTAGGTCTGTCAGCAGCAAGGGGAGTCATGTGACTGGAACAGGGAGACAGAATGGACGAGGAGCTTGAAAAACAAACTCTGATTTCATCATTTTTTCAGTTCCTTTGCACCTTATCACATGATATAAAGGGTACAGTAACATCCATGGTGGAATAGTTAGTAGATTATGCAAAATCGCAGGTTAGTGTTGTGAGAAGTTGGCCCGATATGCAGCGTTCGCTATTCTAGCGACCACTATGCATCGGTCCAAACGACCCTTATGGTGATTGGTTGTAAGTCAACCTTAGACCAGCTATCCTAGTAGCGTGGATACGAGCAGTCTTCGGGCTAAACTCTAGAGGGCGTGTTAAGCCAGCTGTAATACCATCACATACCCCTTGAACACCAAGTGAAAGGACACCACACAAGTGTTATGAAAATAAACAGTGTATTTATTAGAATCACAACAACCCTGGACTCTTTATGAGGACAGGGTACTAAGCACAGAACAAAACTCTTAGGAAAATACTTCAAGTGCACAATTAAAACAAGTGCCCAAGGGCACGGAAAGTTCTAGTGGTCTCGGGCGGACCCGATAAGGCAAGTCGGAAGCGAGGGACTCAGGACCCTTAAGTAAGGAGGCTATGCAGACACCGTAGTGTCGGAGTTACCTAGCCACAAGGGCTGCGGCTGCACAAGTCTTACAGGCGTCGGGGTCTTCGCTGACGAGCCAGGAGCCGGACGGAAGGAGTTGCTGGCCAGCGACCAGTGATGAATAGTTCGTAGAGATCCAAGCCTGGATCAGTGATCGATGATACCTGAAAGCAGAGGGGACCAAGTTCGTACTACTATCCAGTAGTCAGAGGGTACCAGGATGGCACCGGATGGCCGTCACCTCGACTAGGTGAGTGGGCGATGCTAGGCTCTGCAGTCTCACGGACCAGGAGGCGTTGTCGGTGACCAGGATGGAGGTGCGAGCTGTCCCACGAAGTTTGATGCTGTCGGCGTCGCTGGGCCCAGGATTGGGGCAACAAGCCTTGGCAGATTTCAGGGCCACGTGGTGGGCCTAAAATGGCGTCTTGAGTGGACCAGGAGGGTCCGCGGTGCTCCTCTCGTAAAAAGGAGCAGAAGGCTAGTCTGGAGCAACCAGACCAGCAGCGTTGGTTGTCGTTCGTCGTCAAAGGGTCACAAGCCAGCGGCTAGTGATCGGACAACGTGCTGAGCAGCGGCAGAAGGGCCCCACGCCGATCGTGGAGATGCTGGGAGGCTGCACTTCGGCGCTGGAGCTGCTCAGGGTCGGGGCTTCTCGGACCCCAGAGCACTCACCAGAGAATTCCTTCGGTGGTCGTGCTGGTTAAGAAAGCGTGCAGGTTTTGATGATGGCCGGTCCCTCGAGGTCTCGTTGCACCCACAGATCTCAGCTGAGCTGACGACGTGGGTAGAGGTCAGAGGTGCCAGGGAAGCTGGTTCTCGTCGAGCTGAGTCGTCGGATTCCTGAGGAAGGACTTGCAGCAAACCGCAGAGTTCTTAGATGGTGCCTGCGGGTGCAGGGTGACTACTCCTTAGCCACAAGGGAGAAATCTTGAGAAGAGTCTCGAATTTCCTTTCGTAGAAAGTAGTTCTTGATTCAAAGATGATCTAATTTGGAAGGGTCCCCGCTCCGGCCTTTATCCTAAAGAAAGGGGTGGGTACATGACTAGGTCCTGCCCTAGGGGTGGGACCAGGAAGGGGGGTAGTTACACCCCTCTCCCCTGCCGGACTTTCCCCAGGTCAGGGGATGCGCGCCCCTGGAACTGGTTCTAACCGGCAGATGCGTAGTGAGCACCGGGGTGCCACTCCGCAGTCACCTTCCTGCAAAGCCCTACCTACCCAGAATACACAAACCCTGTCTGGGACGGTGCGAACACCGCCCTCGACAGGAAACCCTTTGTCCAAGCTCTCCTCGCTGCAAGGACTCCCAGCAGCAGGAGGTCAGACTCGTGTCTGTGGTGGCAGCATCCATTTTGTGGAGCTGAGGCTTCAGTTAACTTTAACCGGGGTTCACAGTTACGTACATGTCGTGTCCCTCTAGAAGGGTGGAATGCTAACCTCGTCGCCAGAATTGGTGAGGGGGCAGCATCCCGATTCGTATGACACCTTACTCGACATGTCTTGATAACGCTATACCGAAGTTACCGATATGATACGCGTTATCATGGAACAGCCATTGGGTCTTGGTTCCGCAAGCTGCAACCGGGCTCGGCCCATGCCAGAGCCCAGTTCACACGATTCCACGCACTCTGCCTTCAGGATTGTTAAGGCCTGCCATAGGAGTGACTGATAGGAACTCGGGTGTCCATTTTGAGTTTAGATATAGGGATACTATACCTACAGCAACGGGCGAGTACGCCACGTTGCCCCAGCTGTCGTGCAGCCAGTTGTGTCAGATTTAGATGGCCAGCCAGGGGTGTCATAATACATGCTTCAGCCCCTGGTAGGCCCTGGGTTCACCGATGCCCTGAGTTACAGGGTCTGACAGGGTGGCCCAGTTCCAATTGGGTAATGCACCTAAGGTACACGCATCAATTTAGTGAGAGAACAGCTAGGCTGTGGGTCTGATTGGCAGGCCCACAGCCAGAGAAAGCCGTAAACCAGTGAAACAAAAGCAAAAAGTCCGGGTGATCATAGGATTGCAGACCCTACTCTCCTACAAGTGTGCATTCAGTGTTAGAAATATATATGTCCCCAGGTTCGTAAGGAAGCCCACAAAAGCATCCTTTACGAATTCTGTACACTATATGAATCAACTGGAGTGCGGCCAATATTTTTCTTACTTAATAGACACCCAGGAAAGTTTTGGGGAAATTATTATTATTTTTTGAGAAATAAAATGTTACAAAAGATAATATTTCAGATCTAACACACTTAGATATGATATTTACAGTGGGGAAGGTGGCCTCCCAGTAGTGGCGACACATACATTAAGGTTGAGATCCCCCTGATTGCTAAAACAGACTCTGCGGTCTTGTTGAAACTCTGGTTGAGGTAGCCCTAAATTATAAATATATGTATATTTACAGCAGCGATAAGGGGAGATATACTAATCTAAAAACTCCATAGGCGAGGACAGGCTCCTTCTGAATGGCAGGCTAAGGGCTTTTTGAACAATTGTGGTGCTGATACTATAATTAGAATTATCGAAAGATCAATTTTCATTACTGCTTCTTTCATGCAGGAACATTTTAGGGAGAAAGTTAAGTCTCCAAAAGTAGGCATTACAGTATGCAGAAGTCTTGTAAAAGGTATAGAGTTGGATAGCTACTAAAACAGAAGCAGCTTGGGATGCAATTTCATGGCAAGCTCTAATACATACTGGTGTGAGGTCATATTATTTGGGGGCAGAAACTGTTCTAACTACAGAATCATGTGGGAACATTGCAATACTATACTCTAATTGTTTTATGCACCCCAAGAAATGTATTGCTTTCCAGTTGGGTGGCCTCGTTGCATGTGAGGCCAGCCAATTGGACCAAAGGACTCCGATATTTAACCACATGTACCTAAGTGTAGGGACAAACATCATGTATGGATAGGCCGTGGGGCGGTGGGCACAATCTGCCCATTTTGAACACTTCGTAATACAGCTGCTGGTCTCAAGTTCTTCGTTTTAATTCGAGAAAACATAAAAAATAACACTTTTTGGAATCTATTTGTGGGTAGAATGACTTGTTGCTCTTGCTTGGCTGCCAGGCGACAACAGCGAGAAAAGTATCGCAGATATTTTAATTCGAATTCCATGAAGCTGCATTTCCTTTAGGTTTCTATCAAACACGAAGCATGCCAGGTGTGCCGCTGAGCGTCTATATGTATGGAAAAGTGACCCGTGGAGGCACCAATAGGAGCTCTAAGAACTTAACACTGGCTCCTGAAGTTTCTTTGTACCAGCGGTTCTTTATTTTGTAACGTTTTCGGGTCGCTCTCAATCATAACTCCCTGCGGCTTCCTCAGGCAGCTTCCTTGCGGCTGACAGTTCTGGTTTCCTGGGGCTTTCTCTGAGCTAGCAATTAGTGGTTCCTGTGGTTTTCTAGAATGTAGCAATTCTGAGTTCCTGTTGCTTCCTCGCAGTTAATAGATTTGGTTTCCTGTGGCTTCACTGAGGCAGCAATTCTGAAGTTGCCTTGTAGCTAGAAGTTCTGCATCCCAGTTGTTCTCTTTTACTTAGCAAGGAGAGGGTCTCGATGGCTAGGAAGGGTTAACGATGAAGCTCAGGGAATCAACGGATGATGCAAGATTAGAGGAGACACTATTTAATCTCATATTGTTGGGACACTCCCAGATAAAAGACCCAAATGTTCCTCTGTTAATGCATGAACTCTGTCTTTATTGGGTTGAACTTCACGGCGGACATCATGTTTGAATAAGGCCCATGTTGGATCCATGTAAAGTTGTATGCAGTGCAAGGCACTTTAATGTACAGTTAGGAATGGTCAAAGTTTTGCTGGCTGAGTAGTACTACTAGGATTTCCGTTTTTATTTACAATTCTAATATCCTAGTAATTATGCTCTAAAGCAAGCAAGCTTACTAGCCAAGTGTATAGATATATTAACCTTACTGAGGGTTCCCATCATGCAGTAACAGGAGGTAACCTTTCCAGCAGGCTTTTCTGGAGCATCTGAATTAATTCAGAAAAGCAACAAAATGGAATATGAAGAATAATCATGGGAAGCAGTGCAGCAAGTTCTGGTGACAAAAGAAGGTATGCTAGGCACCAATACACGTTTTTCACTACCCTGGGAATCTATGCACCATTTTTAGCAATAGGGTTGGGTATAGTTTTGGTCGAAAGTGCACCAAACACCAAAACACTGGGTTTACAGGACAATCGTAAGAAAGCACATCAGCTAAATATGTGTTCTGGATCACAGGGACACAAATAAGTGTCCTTTGCTCCCTCAAACAATGTTCCGTACTCGATGAGACATATCCTATGTGACCTACAAGAACATATGCTATAAACACAGATTTTCCGTCCAGTCTCTGTCATGCGATGCAGCATACCCTGCAAAAGAAAATCTTACAAAGGAAAGGATTCAAGTCCTAATGTCTGGAGTATGCTCCTAATGCAGTAACTGTACAGTACTTTCCACACCTCTGCACTGCAAGGTGGAGACAGACTCGCAAGCAGCACTATCCCTTATTGGTCAGATGAGCAACAATGGCCCTTATGGGTCTGAAGGATAACCCGCAAGGACATCTAATAACTCCTCTTTGGTAATTGGTTACTCAGGTGATGCTAACATCTTATGACAAAGCCCACTGATTCAAATCAGGCAGATATTCATAGTAGGTCCTCTCTCACTGGGCGTCTTGTTCTTTGACCGCAATAGCAAATCAGGATGTCTCCTCGTCGAAGGAGTTTGTATTGAAATACCTTGCTAGCTTCAGTGGGTGAGCATGTTAGTAGTACAGCTCAATGCTACATTACACTTTTACAAACTCACTTCAGTGGTTAATCTGTATATTCTAGAGGATGAAGGTAATTTGTTTTTAAAATGTTGTGTTTCCTGTTGATAACACAGAAACAAAGGTCTGAGTTGAGACACAAGTTAATGCATGGTTTGCTAAGTGATACACACAGAAGAAACTTTATGCTCCGTTATAAATGTAGAGTCCGCCATGTTATTGTATTGTCTATATATACGAATTAAGACAAGATCTGACCTACGGGAGATCATACAGGATGGGGGTTTCTAGAGTTGATCCATGGCTGCAAAGGGCCCACGGATATTATAACTACTACATAAATGATTCCCATCTGCACTCCTTACACACAGAGGATACACAATGGGTAGTTTTGCAATTTGGAACTCTATTGCCATCAAGGGGTTTCAGTGACATGATAAAACTGTGAGTCCAATGACTGAGGAGCCTGTAAATGCCACTTGAACACAGCGATGGAATATGGGACTTCATCACAAGGGTTATTCATTATGTATGTTTATATTACATGCTCATTTTGGTGTGATCAATGGGGAAAATGTGTTTTCTTCCAAACTTCTTTAGCAAAATTAGTAAGTGAAATCTTGGCAGTCTGGATGTCTGCAGTTAAAGAATTGCAAAATGTTTCATTGCTAATTTCAGAACTTTGGCCTTTGCTTAAAATATGATTTGCTTAAAAAAAAAGGAAAAAAGACTCATTGTTCAAAAAATAAGCTATTAGACTACTCAGGTCTTGTATAGTTTTTATAAAGAGGATGCTATTAATACAAAGTGAAGTCTTACAGCAGAGCAGAGTGGTTTAGTGGTACCATCATCTACATGTAGTGTCAAGCTCAGACTCATGGAGGGAAGAGAATCAGGCTGAAACTAGGCCTCTCTTATATTATCCATATTTCACAGGAATTATGTCACATCTTTAAAGTAACAAGCTATGCCTGGGATATGCGTCCTTTTTGCGCCACACCATTTATATACATATATATCATTGGAAATTCTGAAAGTCTGGTATGGAACCTCCCCATGTGGCTATACACACAGACAGACAAATATATATACATACATAAACATATAGACATATATTGAGTATCCATTCGATTTAGACTTTAACGTATCATCTGGCATGTCAAATATACATGAAATGCTTGATCGAAAGAGGTTCCAGCAGTACCCTAGAAAGTCGAAGCGAAACATGAACAAAATGTAAACATATTGCAACTTCAAACCATTGTAATTGGTACGACAATATATTCTGTGTTCTCAAAAATACAAAGTAATATTTTAAAATAGGCAGAACATTGATTGTGTAACAATGATGATACAGGATATTTGCACAGCTGACTGTGCAATATCCTCTACGTGGGGTAGGGGAACTATCTATGCGTGAGATTGGGTTTGCGCCATAGACATTTTCACCGTCTACAGCGAAGAATAAGTCTTCAAAGCCGATCCTGCTGCACGGAAAAGGTGAAAAATGTGAATGAAACAGAAATACAGCGTTATGACATGAGTGACACATGAGATACATAAATATACATCAATAAAATACGGATTCACTGATGTGGACAGGACGCACACACAAGACAATGTTGTATGAGAACATGCACGAGTACACGGAGATCGACAAAGCAAGCACAACACGAGCAGAATATCGCAATGCACTATGCGGACAGCCAGGTTATATTTTTACTCTCTAGGGAGAGTCAAGATATCTTATCGTTGGTCACTATGTGGCCAGCCACATTATTTTTTGTATGAACACTATGCTGACAGCCAAGTTATTTAAAGCCATAGAACTATGTGGGCACTACCCTGGCAGCCAAGTAAACTATGGCCAACTAAGAGGAAGCTATGCCAACAGCCGTGTTAACTATGGCCACCTACGTGGAAAGCCACATTATGTTATCTGCAGCCATCCATTTAGACTCTTGGTGGAGAGCCATGTTGTTGTATCTTTGGCTATCTATTACATTATCTATGGCCAACCATGGAGACTGTAAGGGCCACACTACGTTATCCGTGGCCAACCATGGAGACAGTAAGGATCACACTATATTATCTATGGTCAACCTTGGCGACTGTAAGGGCCACTAAGTTATCTGTGGCCAACTATGGAGACTCTTGGTGGAGAGCCATGTTACTGTATCTTTGGCCATCTATGTATTATGTTATCTACAGCCAACCTTGGAGACTGTAAGGACCAAACTATGCTATCTGTGGCCATCCCTGTAGACTCTTGGTGGACAGCCATGTTACTGTATCTGTGGCCATCTATGTATTATGTTATCTATGGCCAACCATGGAAGTTGTAAGGGCCACGTTATGTTATATGTGGCCAACCACCATGGAGACTGTAAGGAGCACACTATGTTATGTATGGCCCACCTTGGAGACTGTAAGGGCCACACTGTTATGTATGGCCAACCATGGAGACTGTAAGGGCCACACTATGTTATCAGTGGCCAAACATGTAGGCTCTATGTTGAAAGCCATATAAAATTATTGTGGCCATTCATGTAGACTATGTATAAAGTCATGCAATATTATAAATGGCCATCTATACAGACTATGTGTAGAACCATGTGATGGTCTCTACAACTAACCATGCAGGCTCTATGTGGATGGCCATTTTATATGATCTATTGCCATCCAGGTATACTATATGTGTACAGGTATGTTTTATGACCTATGGCCAACTACTTGGACACAATACAAGTAACCATGTCATTCTGCCTACATGTACTTCAAGGCCAGCCATGTTATTTCATAGTTTTAACACTAGCGAGATAACAATGTTATTGTAACACTGGGTACTATCATCTTTTTCTTGGGCACTTGGGGCAGTCCAGACAAATGGGACTTCCAGGTCCTCTCTGTGCCCTGGAGGAACAGCCATGCTCTCTTATTTCTGGGCACCATGAGACAGTCACATACTGAATCTTTTGGGGATTGTAAACTAGTCTTGTTATCTTATCCCTAGGCGCCATAGTATGAAGCTAAACAGGGTACTCTCATGGCACTCGTTTCATTTCACCCTCGGTCTATACTTTATCACGCTGCCATCAGGGGACAGCCATGTTACCTTTGTCCAGTAAGAAACCTCATGCTGTTTTTACCTCCGGTCACTCAGCGGTTAATTGCAGGTCTATGCAATATAAAGACATCCACATTAACCTACTTCTGTGAACTATGTACTATAGGTACAAGTCACACGTCATCTTTGTAACCTCCAGGAACAGATGTACTACCCTATTAAGGAGCACTATTTGAGCCCTGCGGCACACCCATGTTGTCTTATTGGACTACCATCTACCTCTCCGATAATCAAGCCTACAATACCCTTAAGTCTTAATATTAGTAGAAAATGGAGAAATGTTCTCCTGATTAGAGACACAGAGGCATACGTTTGCTTCCGACTGACATTGCAGCCATTACGAGTGTTAGATTTTGCAGCAGCAGACCTACGGGGCTAGAAACAGAAGGCAGGAGACTAGGACTTGCCACAGAAGAAAGGTTAACAGGACAGGCAGCAGAAGCATCTACGAAGCATGGTCTAAGTATTAATGACACAGACAGCCGGGGCGGTGGCCAATATAAACCCGCTTACCCTGTGTTTTCACAGCTATCCGCAAGGTAGACAGCGGATTCCCAAAGGCAGGGAGGTCGTCGTGGGCGGCGCCTGTCTGGGAATGACCTGTGACCCTTGGGAATGGCGCCGTGCTGGTGATGGCGGGAGCAGAGGCGCGAGTGGGTGGAGCCTCACCTATGTTACCAGCAACAAACAGATGATCAGGGAATAGACAACGAAAGCATGATGAGAATAAAGAGTTCAATGGAGGGTTTGGAGACCAACGAAGTGAGTGCGGCATTGAAGTTTCCTCCATCACTTAACGCAGTACTGACGCATATCGGGCACTGACGTTAGCAGTGACCGAAAGTAATAAAAAGCAGGTGACCATTCTTCTTTTACCAGAAAGTACAAGCCAGATTTAGAAAAAGAATAACCATGGTATATGGACTTCAGGGGTTTTGACAACTTACCTCTTTGCCCCCATTCTACGAGTCGGAGACTCTCCAGAGGTTCTCGAAACTCCCTTGCCGCTAATGTTGAGGGAAACCAATCTAGGGCACTTGTGGGGAATGTTGGATGGTCAGTAGGGGGTGAAACTTGTATTGCTGTTGCAAACTATGTATTTATTCTGTGTATATACTGTGCATGCACAGTGAGAGGAAATTGCTGATCACAACACCAGAAATATATATATAGACAGACACGCATATATTGTCTATACTCAAACATACATAGACACTTACACAAATACACACAAATACAGTGGAGAACTGTGCTAATGATAGATGACTCAGAAATTATATATTAAAACAAAGCCACAATGTGTCTATTGTATTGATATTTATTTTACTGACATGGAGGGGAGCATGGGGTTTTCCTACACAGTGACAATCTACAATAGGTTATTATGAGTGATCATTTTGAAGTACAGTGTTTGCGGTGATTTGTTAAGAGGCATGAGGACACTAAAGCAGGTGTACCCACAGGCCCTCCTTGAATTTGGCTAAAAAATACACTTTTTCTTTCTTCTTAGCCTCCAAAAAACACACCTTTTCAATATGGACGCATGTTGACGCAACAGTTGACTTAATATATGTGGTTTCACAAGTAGTGGCTAAGGGATCGTGTGAGGGTTTACGCAATAATAACAACCCTCACACATCTATACATCCGATAACCTTCCCAAATCCAAGCATTTTTGAGTTTGCCACGAATTCAGACCACTTTCCCCCCCAAGGACACCAGCTACTGTCTCCATCACTGGTCTCTGCACTCCATTACCTTCTGTTGGTGTTAGTCTCAAAGGCAAACACACCTTCGCTTCTCTTGGAATTTACTTCATCGTGTTTGCCTACCCCTTTTTCTCAAACCATAAGATGGGAGCAGCAATTATACCAGCAACTCTGGTGAACAAAAGAAGTGGGTATGATGCTAACAACGAATAATACAGAGCAACAAAATCACCATACATTTAGGAAGTGTCACTGATGCTAAAGCCACCACTTTGGCTTGGCTCTTTATCATATTTAAGTACGCAAATTATCTCAGCTGTTGCAGGCTATAAATTGGTAACACAGTCAACAAGCATTGGCAAAGCCAATAGAATAAGTCTCATCCTTGGGCGAGCTATTGGTTTTGGGATATCAAGTGGGGGTGGCTTACTAGGGGTAGTGAGGGTTTCGGAGTGGATAGTAGGTTGAATTACAGAGATGGGGGCAGGTGGGAGGGGCAGAAGATCCTGGGATGGTGTGGGAAGAAATAGGGAGGGAGTGGGATAAGTCAAATACATTTTTTTTAAAAAGCTGTGATGAGGCCAGCGTTGACCCCATCATAGCTCAGAAATATTATTTGAATTCCAGTTCGAGCAGCTAATGTCCAGCGGAGGGTCACTAATCAATTAACTTGTACTTAGTCCGTGTACCAGGGAAGAAAAGGAAGTGACGCATGGTAAGTGCTGCCCAATGAGAAGGCAGCAAAGAAGAGTGACAATGATGCCAACAAATGCTAAGCTAGGGGCGGGTTCCAAGCCTATTATTGACTACAAGAGTTTTGCATCTTAAGGTTTGATTTAGACCGAGGTACAATCACTAAAAAGTTGCTTCCACCCCTTAGTGCGCTCTCTGGTGGATAGCTCATAATTGTAGGGCTCAAGATCATAGTGTGGATTAGAAGGATGCTATTTTTTCTGGAAAAGTTAAAGTAAACATTACTGAGTCAAACTACGACCCTGGCGTTGAACGAAAGGAGTAATTATGCATCTGTAATTTGGATAGTATTGTGGTATTCTAGTATAGTATTGTAGTAATGGATAGACTGTATTACGAAACGCATGAAGGCCCTGAAGAAGCAATTGATGGAAACGTGTTGATCACCAAGTCTCATAGACACATAGGATTTAATGAACAGTTAAGCTGCTTGAGTTAAATGCACTGTCAAAGGAGCCATCATTAAATAAACCACAGACTATACATTTTAGCTTTTTTTTTTTACTTTTGATTCAGAATGTGAATTTATACTAAGGATACATTTATACATAAGGCAATTTATTCTGAACATTATCCCTTTCTTAGTGGAAAGCCTGGGAAGATTTCACCTGGCTTGTGAGAATCTTTTTAAGCTAGATCCCTCTTATTCGTGCTGACTTTCCTTTGTTGAAGGAAATCAATTTAGTATGATTGAAGGCCTGTGTTAGACCTGTCTGCTTCTGGGAAGACTCTAACCACCATGATTTATTTTTGTCCCCCTTAGCCTCCCAGAGTTTCTATTTTTATTTTTACATGTGTCCATCAGGAATTTTTAATGCTGTCAGGGGGCTAGGTGTTCCTTGGCGATGACGCCATTTTTCCCTCATAACTTGTGAGGCCTAGTCACCCCCTTGAAAATCTAGGGATCTCCAGAGACCTAAAATGGTGTCCACCAACTGCCATAACGGACACTACTGGAGGACAGGTCCATAGGATAACATTAGGGAACTTTCTGGAATTAACTAGAGACTTCTGCAGGTCTCAGGCCACCCTATATAAGGCCAGTGACCTGCAGCCATTTTGTGCTGACCCCAGAGTAAAGGAGTGAGGCAGTGGTGAGAGGAGGTGGACACACTGAGAGCAGCTAGTTTGTCACTGAGGCTGACAGTTACTTCAGAGGATTGTTCCCCCTTCAGCCTTTTTTCACCGATCCCTCTACCAAGACAACCACTACTGACAAGGAAATCGAGTTACTGGAGGAAGAAGATCCTTTTATCTCAGAGCCCCAGTAAAACCACTCAGATCACCCTTAATTGAAGGCATTCCTGACTGACCATACCCAGCGCTGTGCTCACCGGTGTTGTGGATCAGCTGTAGTGAAGGTGGGCGTCTGTGGCACCTTAGCGCCCTAAAGAGCGAGGGCGCCGTGTGTGCGGCGCTGTATTAGCGGATTGCGGGACCCCGGGGGCACCAGCCGCGTCAAGCAGAGCAGGTAGTGCTTCCGCGCATGCCCTCAGCGCGCCCGCTATCGAAAGCAGGAGGGGCCTAGGGTCGGGCAGGCCCAGGAGAGCAGCGTCGACGAGAAGAGCAGCGTCCTTCCTGTGAGCGAGTGCGGAGGCGGGAGAGGTACGAGAGCGTCCGCGCATGCCCGGAGGTTCAGCGCGACTGCCGGCTTAATTGAGGAGGCGCCGGAAGATCTCCAAGAGCGCCGCCTCGGCCACAGTTACCCCCCCCTGCGTGCGAGCGCTATCTGCGAGGCCAGCGCTCGGGGCGAAGACGGACCGGCCAGCCCTAGCGTCCTGTTGGTAAACGGACCATTGTGCTGAACTGCAGCAAAGCCTCGGAGGCGGGCGCCAAGTAAAGATCTGTGAACTGTGGCGCGCCGGCCGCCAAGACAGTAAGGAGAGAGGGGGGTTGAGAAAGGAAAGGGCTAAATCTTCCTTGGTGTAGCGCTAGTATCACCAATCACAGCGCCTAACCGAGTGACCTGTTATCCCAGCAACGTTAAGTCCTAAACTGTGTCAGAATAAGCGAGGGGGGGGAAAAGGAGTCACATAACCCCAACCTCACTTCTGTAGGCTTCTGACAAGTGGCTATTAAGCTAGAAATTAGTGGGGAACTTAAACTAATATCAGAAGAGCGCTGACAGGTCTTGTTAGAAGGGAGCTTCCTTCAGAAACTCCTAGCAATTGTTGTGAGAAGCTGTAAAACCAGTGGTATTCTTGCAGGCCACCCTGTGTGTGTAAGCTAGCACAGAGTTAAGGTGCAGATAAAGGGATAAAGGGCATAGCCCTGAATGTTGTAAACTAACCAGTGAATTGGCAAGTTGTATTGATGAGGTATTGCTGACATGGTGTACTAATGTAAGTAATCCTGCATAGGGTGAAACTAATGGGTTTCCCTTCAATTACCAAACGAGTTACTTTTATATCTTACTGTACCCTTGTTAACTGAATGTGGTTTACTGCCCTTTTTCCACAGCTGGAGGAGTGAAAAGTAATTTCCCTAGTAAAAGTGTAATGTTTATTCCTAAAAGCAATTGATGTTATAACCTGTATGATTTCAAATCCAAAGAGCCATATTATTTTTATAAAAGGTAACGGTATTTTTCCAAACAGAGGTGTTGTGTCTTTATTTTAGTGGTTCATCACTGTGTTATTGTGAGTGAGACTTGTAAGTACTTAGCCAACGCCTTGAGTTAGCTGTAGACCACTACTGTGCCAAGCTACCATATGTAGGCTTGGGTAATCTAGGTCCAACATAATTGGTGTTTCAGCGGTGGGATAGCGGATTTGTACTTACACTCACTTATTAGTAACGCAGTGCCAACCACGAGACCCCACCTGGAGTTTTCTCCCTGCGGCCCTCCTAATTTACATTTTTGGTTTTTCTAAATTGACTTCTGGCGGTGGGTGGAGGTTGACCTCAGGTCACTCTGTGGATTTCTCCTGTGTAGCATTTTATACTTCAAATAAGAATGGAGGTAAATGTGGAAGAGCTAGACAATTACACTGTGACCCAATTGAAGGAATGGTGTCAGCAGCAGGGGGTGTTTTTCAAGAAAGGCGCCAGAAAAGTTGAGCTGCTGACCAGTATTCGGGCATGGGTAGAGGCTCATTCCGGGGAGGAGGTAGATCCTGAGGAGAGTGACAAGGACACTGTCCTGGAGACCGCAACACTGTACCAGGCGGGAGGGGAGAACCTTGTAACAGGTCCTAGAACACCTTCTAGAGTGGGCAGTAGTGTGTCAGAGAGGGGCCTGACCGACGCCGAGTTAGAAGACAGGAGGGAGGAGAGGAGGATGAGAATAGAACTAGCCAGGATGGACATGGTGAGAGAGGAAAAGAGGTTGGAGCATGAGCGGACCATCAAGGAGATGGATTTGCAAGCCCTAAACTTACGTACCCCCAAACCAGAGAATGGTGGCAGCGATATCCAGACCAACACCAGGGAACCTAGACCGTACCTACCAAAAGATATTATGGCTTGTTATGTACCCAGTGACGACATTGCTAAATGGCTAGCCGCCTACGAGGTCTCGCTGAGGGCCCATGGAATTCTGGAAGTCCACTGGGGAGGTGGGTTATACAAATACATGCCCCCCACTGGCAGGGATACTTTGTTGGCCCTTGACCAGAGTGAACAGACCTACTATCCGGCTATGAAATCAGCGCTGCTCAAGAAGTTTGGGTTGACCCCTGAGAAATATAGGCAAAAGTTCCGGGGCAGCTACAAGCTGGGCACACAAAACTGGGTAGATTTCTTGGACTACTCCAGGAAGGCCCTGGAGGGTTGGGTAAGAGGCAGCGAAGTAGGAGACTATGAGGGACTATATGACCTCATACTCAAGGAACACCTACTCGAGAAGTGTCTTCCCGAACTAAGACAGCATCTGGTGGACAGCAAGCTGACCAGCCCCAGGAAGCTTGCTGAGGAGGTGGACATCTGGGTTAGTACCCGGGTGTCGACTAAGGGGACTGGAGGGAATTCCCAGAAGCAAGGACAGGGCGCCCCCCAGAAGAAAGAGGGAGGGGAAACTAAGAGGGAGTTCTCAAAAGGGCCACAAAATACTTCGCAAGGAAGGGGCAGAGGATTCCTCCCCAAGAGTAACCCCCCTCGCAACCCTACCCCTGGCCAGAGCCAGCAGCCAAGGGTTGTTCATTGTTTTGAGTGTGGTGGTGTGGGACACTATAAAGGAGATGTGAGATGCCCAAAAAGACCACCCCCTCCCACTGGAGGAAAAGCCCCGGGAATCACTAGTGTAGTGCTCGGGGAGGAGATGCCTTTGGGTAATGGAGGGGAGCGGGCGGGTGTCACCTTAGTGTCCCTGGGAGATAAGGAGATGGTTCCCAAGACCCAGCTGCCCTCCAATACTATTAAGTATGAGCAGTGGGTCACCATCAATGGCCGTAGAGGGGAGGCTCTGAGAGACACAGGAGCCAGCATGACTATGGTAAGGAGTCAGCTGGTGTCTCCAGAGCAGGTCATCCCAGATGTACTCCATCCCGCCGTAATGGCTGACGGCAGATTGGGCCACTACCCTGTAGCTGAGGTTCCCTTTGAGTGGGGAGGGGTTGCAGGTCCACTTCGAGTTGCCGTAAGCCCTGCCGTGCCTGTTGACTGCCTGTTAGGGAATGATATGGAGCACAATGCTTGGAGGAGGGTGGAGTACCAGACTCACTCTGCGATGCTGGGACCCCCTGACTGGACTTGTGTCAGCACAAGGTCAGCGACTACCCGAAGGGGAAGTTTGCTTACGCTGGAGCCTGGAACAATGGCCCAGCCGGCTGCCAGAGAGGAGAAGGACAAGAGGCTGGAGGACCCTGCCTCGACATCTCCACCTTGTGAGACAGCTGGACCACCTGCGGAGGTGGATCTGGAGTCCACAGGGGAGAATGTTGCTTCCCTGGAGAACCTACCCATCCCTACTGAATGGCATGTGGAGGGAGGTCCTTCCCGGGAAGAGTTCTGCAAAGCTCAGAAAGAGTGTCCTACTCTCGAGGGGCTGCGGCAACAGGCCAACGCCCAGGCAGCGGGAAACATTGAAGGGAGCTACCGGATTTACTGGGAGGATGGACTCCTCTACAGTGAGCCCAAGGCACCTGGCCACGGTTCAGCCAGAGCCTTGGTGGTCCCTCAATGCTTTAGAGCCTTTCTACTGGAATTGGCTCATGAAATACCATTGGCAGGACATCTAGGACAGGACAAGACCTTTGCCCGGCTTGTCCCCCACTTCTACTGGCCTCGAATGAAAGTGGCGTCTGATACATATTGTCGGACGTGTGTGTCCTGCCAAGCTAGTGGGAAAACAGGAGTGAAGCTTAAAGCTCCCCTGGAACCACTACCTGTCGTTAGCACCCCCTTTGAGAGGGTGGGCATCGACATTGTAGGGCCATTGGATCCACCAACTTCAGCTGGTCACCGGTTCATACTGGTTTTGGTGGATCATGCCACAGGGTACCCAGAGGCAATACCTCTGAGGACCATCACTGCACCTGTGGTGGCAAGGGCCCTAATGGGGATCTTTACCCGAGTGGGTTTCCCCAAGGAGGTTGTGTCCGACAGGGGGACTAACTTCCTTTCAGCATACATGCGGGCTATGTGGAAGGAGTGCGGAGTTACCTATCGGTTTACCACTCCTTATCACCCACAAACCAATGGTCTTGTGGAAAGGTTTAACAAAACCTTGAAAGGTATGATACGGAGTCTACCTGAGAGCCTGCGGAGGAAATGGGACATCCTCCTACCCTGTCTCTTGTTTTCTTACAGGGAAGTGCCACAAAAGGGAGTGGGCTTCAGCCCCTTTGAGCTTTTGTACGGGCACCCTGTACGGGGACCTCTCAGCCTGGTGAAAGACGGATGGGAACGGACTCCCAGAAAGCTTCCCCAGGACGTGGTGAGCTACATGCTGGCCTTCCGGAGCCAAATGGCTAAGTTGTGGAAGCAGGCTTCAGACAACTTGGAGGCCAGCCAAGCAGTAATGAAAGAGTGGTATGACCACAACGCTCACCCAGTGGAACTGGAGCCTGGACAGAAAGTGTGGGTGATGGAACCTGGAGAGCTAAATGCCCTCCAGGACCGTTGGACAGGCCCCTTTGAGGTGTTGGAAAAGAAGGGGAAGTCCACCTACTTGGTGGATCTTAAGGCCCCGAGGCAGCCCCACAGGGTGCTGCATGCCAATCGCCTCAAGCCACATCATGAGAGGCCCGCGGTTGTCTTGATGATGGTAACCGATGGAGCAGAGGAAGAAGAAAGCGAACCTCTCCCTGATCTTCTCTCGTCCCAAGAAAAGGATGGGTCGGTGGAGGGAGTAATTCTCTCGCCATCCCTAACTCCTGAACAGCAGAGTGATTGCCGCCAGATCCTGGAGCAATTTTCTTCTCTGTTCTCCCTTGTCCCGGGTAGGACCCACCTGTGTACCCATGACGTGGACACAGGAGACAGCCCACCTGTGAAGTCTAAAATCTACCGGCTGTCGGACAAGGTGAAGGCCAGCATCAAGGGTGAAGTCGCCAAGATGCTGGAGCTGGGAGTGATTGAACCTTCTGGAAGCCCTTGGTCTAGCCCGGTGGTTTTGGTACCAAAAGCTGCCCCACCAGGCACCACACCTGAATTGAGATTCTGTGTGGACTACCGAGGCTTGAACTCAGTAACCAAAACTGATGCACATCCCATCCCACGGGCGGATGAGCTTATTGACCGGCTGGGAGCTGCTCAATACTTAAGTACCTTTGACCTAACTTCAGGGTACTGGCAGATTTCCCTTACCGAGGAGGCGAAGGAAAGGTCAGCCTTCTCTACACCTGAGGGACACTACCAATTTCGGGTGATGCCCTTTGGGCTCAAGAATGCCCCTGCCACTTTTCAGCAGCTGGTGAACAGGGTCCTTTCTGGAATGGAAGCTTTTTCTGCTGCATACCTGGACGACATTGCTGTCTTCAGTAGCAGCTGGGAGGACCATTTGCAGCACTTGCAAGCTGTTCTTCATGCCCTGCAACAGGCTGGATTGACAATCAAGGCCAGCAAGTGTCAGATCGGACAGGGGTCAGTGGTGTACCTAGGTCACTTGGTGGGCAGAGGGACGGTGCAGCCCCTCCAGGCAAAGATTGAGGCTATCATCGCCTGGGAGCCCCCCAAGACTCAAACAGAGGTCCGAGCCTTCCTGGGCCTCACTGGATACTACCGTCGCTTCGTGAAGGGGTATGGCACTATCGTGGCCCCCCTCACTGAGCTTACTTCCAAGAAGCAACCCCGACGGGTAGTCTGGACGGAGGCTTGCCAGCGAGCCTTCATGACCTTGAAACAAGCATTGTGTTCCGCTCCCATTCTCAAGGCCCCTGATTTTGCTAGAGAATTCATTGTCCAAACAGATGCGTCAGAACATGGCATTGGGGCAGTGTTATCGCAGCTAAATGATGAGGGCTTGGATCAACCCGTGGTCTTCCTGTCCAGGAGACTACTCCCCAGGGAAAGGAGGTGGAGTACAATTGAGAGAGAAGCCTTTGCGGTGGTTTGGGCTCTGAAGAAGCTGCGACCATACCTGTTTGGTTCGCACTTCCTAGTTCAGACTGACCATCGCCCCCTTCGTTGGCTGATGCAAATGAAGGGGGAGAATCCCAAGTTGCTAAGGTGGTCCATCTCCCTACAGGGAATGGACTTTAGGGTGGAACACCGACCTGGGGCAGACCATGCCAACGCAGACGGTCTATCCAGGTACTTCCGCCTTAGTGATGAGGACTCCCAAGGGGTTGGGTAGTTCTCCCCACTTTCAGCTGGGGGGGACGCGTGTTAGACCTGTCTGCTTCTGGGAAGACTCTAACCACCATGATTTATTTTTGTCCCCCTTAGCCTCCCAGAGTTTCTATTTTTATTTTTACATGTGTCCATCAGGAATTTTTAATGCTGTCAGGGGGCTAGGTGTTCCTTGGCGATGACGCCATTTTTCCCTCATAACTTGTGAGGCCTAGTCACCCCCTTGAAAATCTAGGGATCTCCAGAGACCTAAAATGGTGTCCACCAACTGCCATAACGGACACTACTGGAGGACAGGTCCATAGGATAACATTAGGGAACTTTCTGGAATTAACTAGAGACTTCTGCAGGTCTCAGGCCACCCTATATAAGGCCAGTGACCTGCAGCCATTTTGTGCTGACCCCAGAGTAAAGGAGTGAGGCAGTGGTGAGAGGAGGTGGACACACTGAGAGCAGCTAGTTTGTCACTGAGGCTGACAGTTACTTCAGAGGATTGTTCCCCCTTCAGCCTTTGACCGATCCCTCTACCAAGACAACCACTACTGACAAGGAAATCGAGTTACTGGAGGAAGAAGATCCTTTTATCTCAGAGCCCCAGTAAAACCACTCAGATCACCCTTAATTGAAGGCATTCCTGACTGACCATACCCAGCGCTGTGCTCACCGGTGTTGTGGATCAGCTGTAGTGAAGGTGGGCGTCTGTGGCACCTTAGCGCCCTAAAGAGCGAGGGCGCCGTGTGTGCACATCCTTCCTGAGAGGCCGGAGCTGAAGGTGTCTGAGGAAGAGTAGCGGTGCTGTATTAGCGGATTGCGGGACCCCGGGGGCACCAGCCGCGTCAAGCAGAGCAGGTAGTGCTTCCGCGCATGCCCTCAGCGCGCCCGCTATCGAAAGCAGGAGGGGCCTAGGGTCGGGCAGGCCCAGGAGAGCAGCGTCGACGAGAAGAGCAGCGTCCTTCCTGTGAGCGAGTGCGGAGGCGGGAGAGGTACGAGAGCGTCCGCGCATGCCCGGAGGTTCAGCGCGACTGCCGGCTTAATTGAGGAGGCGCCGGAAGATCTCCAAGAGCGCCGCCTCGGCCTCAGTTACCCCCCCCTGCGTGCGAGCGCTATCTGCGAGGCCAGCGCTCGGGGCGAAGACGGACCGGCCAGCCCTAGCGTCCTGTTGGTAAACGGACCATTGTGCTGAACTGCAGCAAAGCCTCGGAGGCGGGCGCCAAGTAAAGATCTGTGAACTGTGGCGCGCCGGCCGCCAAGACAGTAAGGAGAGAGGGGGGTTGAGAAAGGAAAGGGCTAAATCTTCCTTGGTGTAGCGCTAGTATCACCAATCACAGCGCCTAACCGAGTGACCTGTTATCCCAGCAACGTTAAGTCCTAAACTGTGTCAGAATAAGCGAGGGGGGGGAAAGGAGTCACATAACCCCAACCTCACTTCTGTAGGCTTCTGACAAGTGGCTATTAAGCTAGAAATTAGTGAGGAACTTAAACTAATATCAGAAGAGCGCTGACAGGTCTTGTTAGAAGGGAGCTTCCTTCAGAAACTCCTAGCAATTGTTGTGAGAAGCTGTAAAACCAGTGGTATTCTTGCAGGCCACCCTGTGTGTGTAAGCTAGCACAGAGTTAAGGTGCAGATAAAGGGATAAAGGGCATAGCCCTGAATGTTGTAAACTAACCAGTGAATTGGCAAGTTGTATTGATGAGGTATTGCTGACATGGTGTACTAATGTAAGTAATCCTGCATAGGGTGAAACTAATGGGTTTCCCTTCAATTACCAAACGAGTTACTTTTATATCTTACTGTACCCTTGTTAACTGAATGTGGTTTACTGCCCTTTTTCCACAGCTGGAGGAGTGAAAAGTAATTTCCCTAGTAAAAGTGTAATGTTTATTCCTAAAAGCAATTGATGTTATAACCTGTATGATTTCAAATCCAAAGAGCCATATTATTTTTATAAAAGGTAACGGTATTTTTCCAAACAGAGGTGTTGTGTCTTTATTTTAGTGGTTCATCACTGTGTTATTGTGAGTGAGACTTGTAAGTACTTAGCCAACGCCTTGAGTTAGCTGTAGACCACTACTGTGCCAAGCTACCATATGTAGGCTTGGGTAATCTAGGTCCAACAGCCTGCTTATATGGCACTGCAGTAGTCAAATTTGGACTTGACCACTGCCCCTATGACTAAGGTTCTGTGTTCTGGGCTATTAGTAGCATTAAAGGCTGTACTAGACACCGCTGATGTTAACAATTCCTTATCGCCATACTCACCTGGCTATTTAGTAAGAGAGCAGCTTCGAAAAAGGAACCTAGATATTTTACTGACTTCGCTATTGAAAGGTTTAGACTGGAGATAGTAGGGGTTGCGATGGGTGATATTTTAGTTTGCAGTTTAGCTCCACTGATATTCGGCTCTGAGAGCAAGAGAGAGTGCGAGTTCACACAGACTCCAATTTCTGTAGAATTTATTGGAGGTCATGTGTGGTAGGGTTAATGTATCTTATTTTTAACTTTTCTGAGATATTAATGTGAGGAGAGGTGGATGCTCCTACAGGTGGCAAATTATCTTCACCTGTAAGGTTTTGAGCTGTGTTGTGGACATGACTGAGCCAGGAGGTCTAGTTAAAATATTTTGGAGTAAAGCAAATTATAAGCATATGTTCTGCTGATTGGTAGTTGATGTTGGGAGTAGAGTAACATACTTATGACTGTACGGCACAGCAACTAAGAGGGTTGAGTGCATGCAAAATAGTCTGTTGGATGCAATATGGTCCAATACATTCTGTTGGATGCTAGTACGACTGTAAATAGTTGTTGCAGAGCGTGAACAATGAAAACTGCGCACACAATGCAAGATTGGCAGTAGATGCATATGAGCGTCATATGGAAATCGGGTAAGATGTTCACACGAAGGGAGAGGTATGGCGCAGCAGCCAGAGTGGGTGACTCTGGAGCGCGGGACTCACAGTTCGATCTCCATCTGCAGCTCAGCACCATGTAACTCTAAGCAATAGCTTACTTAATCTCCCCAACATCTCCCAGTGCCTTGAAACCTTAAGGGGTGATATGTTTGCGATTTACAAACATATGGTATGCAACAAATGTCTTGGGATTCATTGCTGGCCATTTGTCTGTCTGCACATAAAACAATCCCTCAAAGCAGAAGAAACAAGGTAAACGTTAGAGAATGAATGCTGCCTTACACGTCTCTAAGAATAAATGAGAGAGGCAGGACTAGTTACTGTGCACTCGTACAAAAGAGCCCAGTCGTACTGCTTATAGCAGTTGTGTTGTCCCTGTGCATCCTGGCCATAAAACATATTGTTTGTGGTTTTACATACAGCGAACCTGTCCAGAGGGCACAGGGAGATTAAGCGATTTGCCCAGAATTGCCGGATATTGAAATGCGACAAGGATTAGAGACTGGTCCTTCTGTGTCAATGTTAGCAGTTGTAACAGAATGGCCACATATTCCTAAAACAGTGAGTTACTAGACTTACAAATACAAGAACAGACATGAATCTAGCACAAGTCGACGTGATGGTGGAGATACTGGAGCAGCATGGGTAGGAAGGGCCGCCATAACAGGCACTCTACATCCAGCTGTGCATATCACACAGCCCTGTGGTGTGATCTTCCAGCCGCCTCATCGACAAAAGCAGATCTCGGCCCCAGCAGAATGTCCCTATCAGGCAGCGAGAGACCCCGCTGGTAAGTGAATGAGGTTTTTCCTTGTTCATTTCTTGTGATGCACATGTACAGTCACTGAGTTTCCTGGGCCTATTTTGGAGCACATGGCTGGGTGAATGATCCCCGGAGACGTGCATTGTAGTGCTTGCTCCTTATGTGGATTTACTCTCAAACAAACAATAATATAATTATTGTTATTAGACCAGAAACACTGGGTACACTCCAGTAGATAAGACGACTAAAATATTTTTTTACGCTTGAACCAAAATCAGTGGAAGCCAAAAACTAATAAAGAAAAAAAAATATCACCAGCCCTCTACGACCGGTGGGTCGGGTATTAGAATTTGTTGAATACACACCTCTTGGATGGCTGTGTGCACATGCAGCTCATCCATCAATCAGAAATCCCCAATAAGGTGACGCACCAAGTATCCATGCATATGATTGGATAATGGGGCAAGACTGCTTCCTGATAAGAAGCATTATAAAAGACACACTCATTGGATGATGAGACCTGCAAGGCTCTCCTGCCAGCCACAAATTCTTGGAAAAATCGCCTTCTTTCCCATATCCAGACCCACTATAGTATGGTGAAATATCTCCCACACATTTGGAGAAAACGATGAATGCTTCAGAGACATTTTCTGTTGTTTTTTTCAAGACATTGGGTAGTGCAAAAGACTAACTCATGGTGTCATGACACAGTAGACCCGCTGTCAATTTGTAGAGAAATAAATTGACTAGTCGGTTATCTTTAAATATGGCAGACTAGTCAAAGTTGGGCCAATAGCCTGTCCACCAACCCTAAATGACCCTCTAAGTACACAAACACTAAATGCAGACTTGGTCTTAGGCATATATGTTACTATAATTTCCGCAGAACAACAGTCTGTCTTAAGAGCATCAACCAGGATTTACCATATTCACAGTTCCCTTATGCAACATCCAAAAACACAATTGTCTCCTGTGCTTAGCTGCAAGTATTGCTAGGACAAAGGCTTCAGGTAAGTGTGTTCATGCAGGCGCTCAGGCACTCCGGATGATCGGACAGGCAGGGGACCCCGATATGCATGGTCCACTGCCTTACAGATTCAGATTTGTGCAGACGGAGAGGCTTGCAGCCATGCAGATATTCGCAAGTGTGAGGCTCAGTTACACACATGTTGAGGCAAGCGGGAGGAAGACATGCAGGGAGCACGGGAAGGCAAAGTCAAGATTGAAAAGGCATCTAAATAGTGGAAAATAAAATAAAAGTGGAAAGTAAAGCGAGTGAGATTGCCGGAAAAAGATGGTTTAGAATGGTAGCATGCGCCACAATACAGAGCCTCATTGTAACTTCAGTAAACGTCTGTAACCTATTTTTAAATATGAATTGCTATGTAGATAGTTACTACAGTTCCACGAAAATACAGTCTGCCTGCTTTCTACACTCTAGGACACAAGCCCACAAGTCTGTGTGCTTCCTCAAGATCAATACTCAAGCCAATCAAATCTATCCGTTTCCTACAGGAAAGGAATCAAGACCATCCAGCTGTTCCATATCTTCCAGAAAAGGTTGAAAGCCCACCGGCGTGTGCAGGTCCTGTAGATAAGGACCTGGGTTCATCCATTCTGCTGCTTTCCTGAAGTTAAGGACCTTGACCCTTCCAAACTGCTCACTTCCTTCAGATGAGCACATCCAGCCTGAGTGTTTCTTCTGGGTAAGGACCCAAGCCCTTCCACTCTGCCCACATGCTGCAGATAGCACCTCAAGCCAGTCCAGTCTGGCTGCTTCCTCCAAATAATGCTCCCCATGTCCAACAGATGGTGCCCCCTTCTCTACACCATTCCATCTGGCAATTCTCTTGGGGTGAAGACGGCTACTTTTAAGCCGAGTGCTCCACATACCTTGTTTTCTATAAAGCTATACACGGGACAGTCTCAGTCTCGTCTTTGTTCTCACTCTATAAATATTTCTTGGTCGATCCAGGCCTTAGAAAAGGTAGGTTTGATAAAAGGAGGATGGGCGACACTGGGGTCAACTTTGAAGCACGGGCTTCCCGATGGAGATTTTGACTTTGTGAAAAGTAAAGACCAACTGCAAGACATACAAAGCCACTAGACAAGTAACCCTGCTTACCTGGCTAAAACACATAGCCAACTAGAAGCCATGCCTTGGCCTAAAGAGGAACAAAGTACACTAAAAAGAGAGAACCAGGTATGCCACCAGTATCTGAAACAACATCACCAACATCAGAACTCTCTTAACTATGCTTCAATTCAGACAGGCTCTTAAATCTCACTTCTACAGAAAACACTAAATAAAATCCACAGATGTTGCAAATATGTCTTGAAACTTTATGACCACCTGGAGCTGAGCCATGGACTCCAGACAACCGAGCATTCTAAATAAAATGGCAATGTCCTTCGACACACAAGCGGAATCACATAATGCTTCACCCAGACACTTGATCGAACATACTACTTCTGTATAATCGACCACCAAATGATAAACTAACCTGCCAGAACCATGCGGTAAATAATGTGAACCACTGCCAAAGAAAGCTTCAACAGATTACTTTCACCAGTCAACAGGAATTCAGAATTTCGCCCTGGTTCCAAAAGCAGTACCGAACCATATTCATGTTGGGAAAGTACTATACAAATTCATTTAGTAGAGCACTTCTAAACAATAAGCAACGCCACCTACAAAAATATTGCTTCCTTGTGAGCTATTGCAAGTAGTACGCCTTTGGCTCATGTCTCGATGGAGTACCTCAAATTTTGACTTTCACCATGTTCAGCATTCTGTTGCTCTTGAGCAAGGCATGCGGCTATACAAACATTCCTATATACATACATAAAGCTGAAAGCAAGTGTAGTGATAAAAATATATATTTTAGGAATTAAAGCAGCTTGGAATATGGAAAGGGAATGTTGTGGATTATGAATGAGAAGGGAAGATGGGGAGAAAATGTGAAAGAACAAAAATGATCACTGACCATAGGCGGAATCAGCAGCAGTGTTGTGATTTCCTGTGGCAGTCACAACGTCTAGAGAAATACAAAATAAATCAAATAAAAGTCAGGAGCAGGAAAGACAGCACAATAACAGAAAAAAAACAGTCTGCAACGGAAGCCAAAAAGGGAGAACTGGGCAGAAAAAGGAATATGCAAGTCTCAGTAAGAGAGAAGGCTGGACAGGAATGGAAGGGCAACAGGGGCTCATAGACACCATATCATACATGCATCATGAACCATCAATGTCTCTGAAGACTGAGGAATCAGTCACGTGGTTCATCAACGCAGCCCACCTTTGTTTTTCCGCATTGTAACTGTTTTTAAACCGACTGAAGCCTTATTAATGTTAATGATTTATTTTTGACACCAAAACATGTGTAATCCAAAATAATGTTGTTGTCCAGAAATTCCAAAATATCCAGTTTTGAAAAGGCACATTCAAGCCATAGGTCCTGGAGCTTCAAACAATAGGCGGATTCCTCTCCAGCGCGACTGGTCTTTCCGAGGCAGGACAGCCTGACCTGGGGCCCACTCTGTGCCAACCTTCTGCCCATTTCAAAACATTTTCATAGGAGTTCCTGTATGATAACCCTTCCTTTTTGACTACAGGAGTCTGACCAAGCTGTGCTGTGGGGCCTGGCAGTATAATCGGGAAACAGCCTTTACAACGAGGTTTTTACCACGTTGTACCTTTACCACACATTTTTTACCACGTACGATTTAGAATGCATCTGCTTTTACAACGTATGCATTTATCACGCATTTAAGGTAAGTTCAGGAGTGTGGGGGTCTCCCACTCACAAATATATATATTTACATATATATAAACAATGTATCTAAACAATGCTTGGTAAAGGCATACGTTGTAAATGCATATGCGTGCTAAAAAAATGCGGGGTGAAAAATGCGTGGTAAAGCCATGCGGAGTACTTCCCTGCGTTGTTCGGTCATACACCTAGTATAAACCTTCACAAGGCGATGCTAGGCTTACACTACAGTGTGGCGGCCTGGCTTAGAAACTGTTTCCCATCACCCAAGAAGAGAACACTTTGGTGTGGGAGCGTCTGAATAACCCCTCTACCACCATGACTGAAGCACCCAAGTCTGAGGATCTTGCCTCCAGTATCTCAATTTTCCTGTCTGGAACCGAAGGTCAAATATGTAGTCGACCAGATGCCTCATCCCATTTTGTCCCAGAAGATGATCCCCATGTCTTGTAAGCTGTGCCTTCCTCTCTCCTAGGATGAAGCTCAGGTTTTATACTCCTTCCCTCCATCCATTACAGGAGCGTTTATCTAGCCTGAAAATGCTTACCATCCCTCAATGTGAGCCCTACCTAGTAACGCTTCCCCAGATAAGGAGCCTTCAAAGGGTCTTGTACGTTTTGGTGATACTCAGCCGCTGGCCGTGCAGGTAAGAGCAGTGGGGCCGTGTGGGTGGGTGGTGCGGAGGGGGAGGGGGATTTCAATGGACGATGACAAGGGTAAATTATTTATTTATTTAATTTGCCGTGGTCATCGTCCGTTGAAATCCTCCCTCACCTGGCCCCATCACCCCACCGCTCTTACCTGCACGGGCCGCGGCCGGTAATACTTCCCTATAAGAGGAGCTTCCTTAGTGAGGGTGTAGCAGGTAAATCTTCGTCTGAAGAAGAGCCCCTAATGTGAGGGCCATCACAGTAATGCTTCTGCGGAAGGGGCCACAAACGTGGCTCTGAGAAAGTAATGTTTAGCCTCAAATGTGTCTATTGGTGATGCTTTTCTAGAGAAGGAGTCTCCAAGTGTGGTCCTAGCAGATAACGCTTCCCCAGTAGAGGAGGCACCAGTGTGAGTGTTCTACCTTGTATCCTTCTGCAAGGACAAAAGCCTACATAGGTAAGAGTTTAGCCGGATAACCTCTCACAGCCCCAGAGAACAGCCCTCAATGTGAGGGTGTGCCATCACATTGTACCTACAGCGGCTGGACCACCAAGGCCAAGAGGAAGGTACAGCGCAGTAACTCTTCCTCCAGGAATCCTGAACTACCCTTCCAGCCATCCTCAGGGAGAGGATGCCCCAAGGTAAGGGAGCAGCTGCTAACCTACCCCTGTGGAGAAGAGCCCCTATAGTGAGGGATAAACCTTGTAACACTTCCCGCACGGGGAGGAGCTCTTGCTGTGAGGGAGCATGAACCGCCTTGTCCCACCAGAATGAGGAAGCAAACTGCTAAAACATATGCTTGTGTGGCTCTATTGTGAGTGACTAGTCTTGTAACACCTTCTCTAGGGTCAGGAGCCCACACTATGAGGGACCAGCCTGCCAATGCGTTTGCTGTGGTGAGGACCAACACTGTGAGGGGGGCTGGCATGCGAGTTTGAGGAGTTATCTTGGTAAACCCAAGCTCTACTGTGATGGTCACAGTGAGAGGGCTCGGCCTAGCATCCTTCCTCACACTCTGTTGCAGTGTCATGGGGTGGGTGGCAGGCATGCCGGACGTGATGCTCGTAGAAGCGATGGGCAGGTTTCATTGTTCTGTGCACTCACCTTGACACCCTCCAAGTTGCGTAGCATGCTGCACATCCTGCTCGAACGGGGTCCTGCAAGTAGAAAGGAAGGAAAAACAAGATGTTATGGGACAGTAGCTTTAGCCACAGGCAGCAACTCCATGAGTATGAGTTATTAAATCATTTGCAAAGGCAAGCTCGGAACAGAGGACCGCTGCAAGGGAAAAGCAGAAGAGCCATTCCCTGCACCAATCTCCCGCATGCATCCACTCTAAGTCTGCGGCATTTTAAGATACCGAAACATTCTGTGCCTGCAGAAACAGATCATCCTATGTATGGATTTCAGTGTGGACTAAGTCCCACGAAGCCGTCAAGCAAGCCCATTTCTCAGCACATAATGGCTCAGCGACTCATCTATCTTCAGGTTTCACAGCAGATAAAGGCCTAGCAACCCATCCAGCCTTTCATTGGTTTTTCAATGACAGTCAGCAGATTTCTAAGCAGACGACCACGCAACGCACCGATCAGCTCACTTCTCAGTAGATAATGACCAAGAAAACCACTCAATCAGCCCATTTCTCAGCAGACAATGGCTGATCAATTCCTCAAATGTTCATATTTCTCAGAAGCTAACAGCTGAGCAACCCATCCCCCTTCTCTTCTCAGATAATGACCAATTTCTCAGCGGATGCCAATGGGGCCACCCAACCAGCCAGACTGTTCAGGAGGTAATGACCGGGAGACCAACACAGCCAGACCATTTGTCAGCACGTAATGATCAAGTGACCCATCGAGTCCGTTTATTTCCCGACAAGGAAGGACTCTTGGCTCATCCAATAAACCGCTTTCCTGAACAGGGACAACTGGAGCCCTCAAGGCAGATCATTCTGTTGCAAAGATGAACTTCAAACCTACAAACATGTGCCATTTCCACACTTGACATGCAGATGGTGTGAGGCTTGGTCTCTTCTCTCCTCCTTTTACTGTTGCTCCTCAAGACGGTACCACTATTAATGGGACCATGGGGTGGACTCAAGCAAACATTGAAATGATTTAAAAACTGCCTCGTTTGACACCAATAGGATAAAAAACAAATATACAACTGATGGAAGAGAGCAGAAGAATATGTGTTTTACAGGTCTGGCGAGATCCACATAGTAAACGACAGTTGTCTGGTGCTCAATAAACTTTAGCCTGCAAGCACCCCCCGTTGAGTGGAAAGCAAGGCATTCCAGTGGGTTTGAAAAAAATAAAAAACTATCCAGTAATCTTATCCAGCTGCAGGACAATAGAGACTTTTATTATCACTGCATTAATATTTTAAAATAGTGGGATACTTTAGAGAAGCTCTTCGTGCTTACAACAGATGCAGCAGAACTTCAGAAGAGCATATTTCTGTCTTTATCCACCAGTTATTGCACTCTGAAGTTGTGAGTAACTTTGCCTGTGAGGGTAGACAAATGCATGGTTCTCATTGGCTCGCGAGCTAGGTTTAAGATATGTTATGGGGTATTTATCTAGTGCTGCAGTCTACAATTACTGGCCTCTTGGTGTTTTGTGCAGACATCTACCTGCAGTTCTGATTTATACCGTTGAGACTCTCTACTTGGTGAATTTGTTCACCATTCATACTACTTGCCGTAGGTGGGTGGTTTCGGTTGGACGGGTTTCTTTCTGATCAATTCATTCTTTTGCTTTAGGTTGTGTCTTTGGTTGGGGACAAAAACTCATCCTGTGCAATGAAAGTATTTTATTATTTCTTATTCTGAAGTGTGGCGGCTTTACGACACAAAATGGCTTTTATATCATTATTGCATTGCTATGTATGTATGTAATTATTAATTAATCTGGTGATGAACATCAAAGTGGCTCATGGCTGTCAAACTACCCAGGTCACTAGGACGGCTTGGAGCAAGATTTGAATCTTGAGCTAACTATGGTGAGACTTGGAGGCCTATGTCTAGAACAAGAAAAGTGAAAATAGAAGTCAGCTGCGGTTCGTTGCAGAACCTGGAATGGATGCCTACCCCTAGCTTATCAGAAAAAAAGAATGGTGGTACTTTGCAGAAAGCTGTGGGGGCCCAGTCAATTAGAAAAGAGGCCTGGCAATGTAAAGCAGCTTCATTTTTAGACTAACATTTACCGGTGTGCCTAGAAGTGAGCAGAGAATGATTTTTGAAAAATGCTACTGAGGCTTGGCTGTGCACATGTATGTGCTAGTATTTATATAGCGCAAACCTAGCTAGTAACTAACAGAGCGCTCTACAAAATGTTGTGTGTAAGAAGATGATTTACAAAATCTAGTACATCAAGTGGGGAATACACAAATATATTTCACACGTTACATTTCAAAAGTTTAGGTACTGGGAGCTAAAGTGATTTTCCAAGATTCACATGCTGTTGAGTGAAGTGCCAAGGTTAGGATTTAAAGATGGGCCCCCAAGTTCCAAAGTCAGTAGTTCTAGCCAAATCCCTCATACATATGCAGAGTAGGTATTTCCGAACCGTACGCTATGTAGCCCAACTGCAGAAGAGATGTATCTCCTGCTCTAAGCAGGTCCATCCACAGAACCATTGGAAGGTTGTGCAATCCATCTGTGCTTGTGTTTACTTATAAAGCACAGTGTACCCCGTACAACCTGCTGATTTATGTGGAACATTATTTTTCAACAAAAACAGTAAACAACTAAACTGGCCTGACAGAAGACCATCTGTCAGATTATGCCTTCATTCTTGGCCAGACTACTACTGTCTTAAGTTAATGTGCCCTGGCGTGGACACCCCTCTGTAGCGCTGTACTAGTGAACGTGAGGCCCATACAATAATGAGAAGTGTCGAACGGACGTCACTGCGTGGATCCTGATGTATTGATCATATTGCAGAAGGGAAAAATATTCCGAGGTATTTGCTTAAGTTGGCTTTGCCAGATTTTACCTACCTTTAAATATAAATAAGGGATTAAAAAAAAGTCCAAAAGACATCCAAGGGCTCTGTGGCCTATATGATTGGACTTAACCACATTGTAGGGATTGATCAACAGTGCTATTAGTGCTATTGAGAATATTTTTGGGGAGAGGGCCTCACAGTACCTTGGATGACAAGAACATGAAATAGAAGCTCCCACATCTTTGGATGGTGAACATAGGAAGGGACAGAATTGAATGCAAGGCCTTAGGGTAACTTCTGTGCTGCAGAAACCAATGCAGAAAGCGACATTTATCAATGGAGAGCAGGACTGTACCCTCTTGCCCTGTAGAGACTTAATATAGGAAGTACTATATAGAATTAATACAGGAAGTACTGTAGGGACTTAATACAGGAGGTACTACACACACTTAATACAGGAAGTACTAGAGAGACCTAATACAGGAAGTACTGTAGGAACTTAATACAGGAGGTACTACACAAAGTTAATACAGGAAGCAGAACTAATAGAGGAAGTTAAGAGTGCCCCAGATTGTGGTTTGATACATACATTTACATTGTTGAGAAGACTGTCAAAACGCAGCTTACGTGCTACCAAAGATGAACATCGAAAAAGAAATAATTGAGGAGAGGGCCTAGAAGAAAACAGGAAGTGGTATTTTTTAAGGAAGGGTGAACAGTGGCCCCAGTGCAAAAGGAACTAATTCAGGGACCGCCTCAATTTAATTGCGCCAAAAGTGCCACGTGCCCTTTATTGATAACAAAAAGATTTTTTTTTTTAAATCGATACAGATGGGGAAGGTCGAGTCAATTGTTTCATTTCTCAGCTTTTCTCAAGTACACCGCTTACTGAGTACAAATTAAGTTTCACAGGAAAAAAGGCTACTTAGTAAAATCTGCTTGTGCGCAGTTCCAGAGATGAGCTATCGGGGACGCCACTGCGCGGCAATAACCTCCTTCTGCCGCTTACAGCTGCCACTTATGTGCTGACGCGTGTCTTTACATCCCGCCCCTTCCTCAGAGGGCTGAATGAACCCGAGCCTCAGCACATTTAAGGAAAGCCTTTACCAGCACGCGCTAGGATTGATTTTTTTGTTTTTCTGTTTTTTGCATCTGTGGATAACCTGGTCATTCTTGTTTTTTGCATTTTGAGTAGTGTTGAGTTTCTGAGGTCCATTCCCTGGCTCTGCTGTCAGTCGAGCACTCTCTGCTTGACAGCAGAGTTCCCACCGGCATGTCAGCAGACCACAAGCACTCCCGCCTGTCAGCCTAACCTTCCATGCGTCTAAAGAGAGCCAACACTTCCTGGATATCAGCGAATCAGAACCAGTAGGTCTACAGGACATCTTTTATGGCCACTCCCAGTGTCAGGAGAACACTAGCACTCCCAACACTAATCAGCTCCCCCACCACAAATGAGTGATGTAATGTATGAGGTCATAAGTTGTGCACTGCAGAGGTGCAAGTTACTTCAATTTACTATCAATGGTGAATTTCTGTGGGTTTTGGCTTTGTAAACATTAGTTCTAATCTCGTTTTAACACCTTAGTAGAGTGTCACGATAACCATTGTTTTTTCATAGGAGCTCTACTTTTTTAACATAAGATCTCACTGCCATACCTAGCTACAACATTACTTAATCATTGTTTTAACATGGAATATATATGTGTGTGTGTGTGTGTGTATACATATACACACACACACACATATATATATATATATATATATATATATACACACATACACAGAAGTGTCTATATCCATGTTTTTACACATGGGGGTATAGGTCAACATGAACGGGGGTACACAGATGCCAGACTGTAGGTTTAAAAATGCAGAATGCATTTATGAGTGTACATGCAGTGCATACAAGTAGGTGTCTACAGATAAAAAGCAACAAATGACAAAGTATACAGGATGTGTATACGGATGATAAGAAGAAGCAACAATAAGAAAGCGTATAGAGATGATATATATGGAGACTGTCGAGACAACACATGAAGGTGTTGCCTCTACGGGCAGCGTATAGTAGTTTATACATGAACTTATTTACATGATGCAAGCTGTATTTTTCTATATGCATATTGATGTGATCTAGAAAAACTCTGCAGGTACATAGACAGTACACTTGGCAGAATATAGACTAAACACATATGGTAATATTGATAAATGAAGAGCTACTTGATGTATGAGGAATGCGCACCAGACTATATCGACAATATAGTATGGGAGTCATTGCCTATGCAGGTGGCGGGGCACAGAAGATGCACTTCGGTTACATTTAAAGCAGTCATGTAGTGGGTTTTGGTCCATTTAGAAGATACAAATGATTCACAGGAGATGCATAGAATAGTCATGCGAGTTAACCTCATGGGAGCGTCGAACGTTCAGCGCCCAGTGCTGAACGTTCGAAGAACGAATGCTGGCCCGTCGGCAAACGGTCGTGCGCAGCACTGACAAGGTAGTGCTCGCGGCGACCTTTGGCCGACTGCAGCACTTAAGGGGTTATATAGATGACATAGTAGCCCTCTCACCTGATGTCCACTCCGTAGGTGGCGCACAAGCCCGTCTTCAGCCAGACGCAGTAAGGGTCCCGCGATCCCAAGCAGTTCCTGGAAGCAACGGGGGAAAAACCAGAGTGAAAGGAGGCAGAATGTTGCCAAGAAATGTGAAAACTGACCAGATTATTGTCACCCGGATTCAAACATTTAATCAAATTTAAATCCTAGTTCCAAGGAACCAACATGCGCTACGACAAACAGCTCCGCACTGGACCCGAACCCATGGGCACAGTCAATCAACTCACCCGTCAACACTACTCGGAAGAAATCACCAGAAGCACACACTAGAGGTCCAACCGCGGCGCAAAGGCTTGATGCTAAGTGCCATAAATCAGACAATAAGCCGCCTGGCTACCAACACTCAATACCAGCCCGTGTCACCGCACAGCTACACTATCTATGTTTGACATAATGTAAAGTCTCCAACATACATCAGGCAAGGAGGAATTATTCACTCTTACACTATACCACTATCTTACTGCTTCAGGTTTGTTATAGCCTCTGTTCCCTAATCCCTTCCCTTCCCTTCCTTCTTGCTCTCTTTGTTGCCCTTTCTTCCTCTGTTCCCTTATCGTCTCTCCCTTCTACATCCATCTCCTTTCCTCGGCCATCTCTTGACGCCGCCTCTCACACTCTGCTCTCCTCTTCATCCCCACACTATCCCTAAATCCCATCCCTTCTCCTCAGTGCTCTCTGGTCCTCCACGTTTCCATACTCCTCTCTTTTTCCTTGTTCTCCATACTCTCCTTTCTCCTTCCCTCCAGTCTTCCTGTCTTCTCCCCATCCACTCTTTTCTCCCCAGGCCTCATCAAGTGCTACATCACGCCTCTCATCCTCAACAAGACACTATACACCAACACGCTTCAACACTCCTACAGACCGGATACCTCAAAGACCACACCACCGACTCCACACTACATCACATAGGGTTCAATAGGGCTGAGCAGGACACCGACAACCAGGTTAAGACATGTTGCAAACAAAGCCACCCAACAAACCTCATAACACTCTACTACGACATAAAGATACACCTCAACAAACCTACCCATTTCTAACCTGCAGATCAAGACACTATTCCACAAGACCATGAAAAAACATCCCAACACACAACCATCCGGCAAATCTCTTCTGACCATATCATATCAGGTTTGGTTGGCTCAACGCTCCTCGTTGATAAAACGATGACTTGCACCAGTAAAGATAATCACACAAACATACACACATAAGGAGACACCAAGTTAATTCACTAGACCACAACTTAGGTTCAGAAGGAGGCAATTAGACACCCACTTAGGAGAACCTCCGATTGCCTCGCTAAATACCACATTATAAGACAGCTCGTGCCCAGAACAGATGCCAGCACACACATCCTCCCATTGTCAACTCTTACACCAGCAATTATGCTAAAAGGCAAAGTAATTGGCGATCAAGGAGCTGTACAAAGACTGCATAACCTAACGTCTACTACAGTAAGAAGCACATCTGTCCCTCCAGGCACCGTGCAGAAAGCTTCAAACAGTAAGAAGATCAGAATAAAGGGTTGAATAGGGCTTTCAACATGTCCATTGTGACTTGATTCCCAGGCATGTCAGGGGGCGGTCTAAACTCACTTCTTGCAGCTGCCGAAAGTCTCACAACGGCTCAGGGGCACACGGATGACACAGCTGGTAAAGGCCACGTAGAGCGCCTGCCGGTCCTTGTCCAACTGCAGACCCAAGATTCTACGGTCCTCTCTCTTGACACTGCACCTGGAAAGAACATAAAGGGAGCCAATTAAATCACTTGAACAGATTTGTCAAGAGACAGAACCCAACACGTTGCGCTTAGTGACCCCGGGGGGCAGGGAGAGTTCCACAGAGAGATAACAAGGCGGAAATGTGCTGGGGCGAACAGGCCAGAAGCAACACTGGTCAATTATCATAAATGACTCGTATTGAAGGAAAACTGGCAAACGGTAAATACACTGGAAACCCTGCTTTATTGAGTCAGTCCACCTCTCCATCCAATGAGTAGCATTTGAACCTGGAACTGCATTATTGAAACTGGATTTATTTAATCCAGGGAGCATCGCCAGCAGCTTTGATGAATCCACAATTCAGGAAGAGTTTGTTGAATCATACAACTGCTCCCTGCTGAAGTGGTGAACTGGGGAACAGTGCCCAGCAGAAACTGTGCATGCTGGGAACATCTCCCAGCAGAAAGGGTAAATCATAGGAACATCTCCTTGATGAAGTGGTGTATCCTGGGAACATCTCCCATCAGAAACGGTGAATCATGGGAACATCGCCTTGAAGAAGTGGCGTATCCAGGGAAAATCTCCCAGCAGAAATGGTGTGTCCTGGAAACAACTTACAACAGAAGGGGTGCATCTTAGGAAATCTCAGCAGAAGGGGTGTATTCTGGGAACATCACCCAGCAGAAAAGGTGAATCATGGGAATATCGCCTTGAAGAAGTGGTGTATCCTGGGAATATCTCCAAGCAGTTACGGTGTATCTAGGAAAAATCTCCCTGAAGAAAGGGTGAATCTTGGGAACATCTCCTTGAAGAAGTGGTGTATCCTGGGAATATCTCCTAACAGAAGTGGTGTATCCTGGGAGCATCTCCCAGCAGAACCGGTGTATTCAGGGAAAATCTCCCACCAGAAAGAGTGAATCATGGGAACATCTCCTTGAAGAAGTGATGTATCCTGGGAACATCTCCTAGCAGAAGTTGTATATCCTGGGAACATCTCCCAGCAGACGTTGTGTATCCTGGGAGCATCTCCCAGCAGAAACGGTCTATCCAGGAGGGAAAATCTCCCACCAGAAAGGCTGAATTATGGTAACATCTCCATGAAGAAGTAGTGTATCATGGGAATATCTCCTAACAGAAGTGGTGCATCCTGGGAACAACTTCCAGCTGTTGTGTTTCCAGAGTACAGCTCTCAGCGGCTATGGTAGTGGTTGGGGTGATTCAGAGGAACAGATTCAGACTGGGAATTAATTCATGGAACAGCTCCCTGCCAAGGGGCTGGATCAGAGGAACAGTTCCCACTAGAGCAGAGGTATTCAAACTTTTCCAGGTTGAGCCCCTCCAGCTGAATTCCCCCAGATGTTGGGCCCCCCCCCACCACCCGACCGAAACCTCGGGAATCCGGCACACCACATGATCGACTGCAACGCGCACACCACGGGCCATATCCGGCAAACAATGCTCAACACAACAAGAGTGCCTAGCAAACTGCAGGCCTGTGAGTGGGTGTGGCGAAACGACAGAGGCGTACTACACAGCTCAAAACACAATCCTCCATGGCAAAGGAAGTCATCGCAACCCTCCCCATCCATCATGTACACCTTGTCATCCACCAACTCCCCCACCATTCATTCCGTCCCTCCATCTGTGCCCCATCCACAAGCAAAACCCCTTCAACCACTTGCAAACCCATCCACCATCCATCCCTCCATCCATCATCTCACCCATCCATCCCTCCATCCACCCCCTCACCCATCCATCCATCATCCATCCATCCATCCATCATCCATCCATCCCTTCACCCAATCCATCCCCTCACCAATCCATCCACTCTTCTACCCATCCATCCACCCACTCATCCATCCAACCACTCACCCCTTCACCCAAGCTATCCTCCCACTCATCCATCCATTCCTCCATTCATCCATCCACTCTTCAACCCATCCATCCACTCCTCCACCCATCCATCCACTCACTCATCCATCCAACCACCCACCCAGCCATCCCCCCACCCACCCAGCCATCCCCCCACCCACTCATCCATCCACCCAGTCACTCATCCGTCCAGCCACTCATCCCCCCACTCATCCATCCACCCACCCACCCATCCATCCATTCCTCCCGCTTACCACCCTTCCCCCACTCATGTATGCACTCTCTGACCCATCCATCTCCATGCTCCTCTCCTCACCCATCCATGCACACACCTGCCCATCCACTCTGCCAATCATTCATCCATGTCCTCACTCATCCATCCATCCATCCATCCATCCATCCATCCTCCCCCTCTCTCTCCATTCCCCCATCCCTCCATCCACCCTTCACCCATCCACCCACTCATCAATCCACTTATCCACTCATGAATCCATCCACTGACCTCTCACCCACCCCTTCACTCCTCCATCCATCCCCCCGTCCATCCACCCTCCTCAATCACCCATCCATCCATCCATCCCCACATCCACTCCTTTACTCATCCATCCATCCATTCAGTCATTCACCCCTTCACCCATCAATTCATCGATCCATCCACCATTTCACTGATCCATCCATCCCTCCACCCATCCATCTACCCTTCCAACCATACACACATCCATCCACTCCCATCCATCCCTCCACTCATGCATCCATCCTCTCTCCCACCATCCATCCACCCCTTCACCCATCCATCCATCCCCTCACTCATCCATCCACTCCCCCACCCATACATCCACCATGTCACCCACACATCCACCATTCCACCCATCACTTCACCCATACATCCACCACTCCACCCATACATCTATTTACCCACATGGCAACATAACGGACGTCTGGTTGCCGGCTCCACCCGACATCCCTCACACATTTGATGATTCGAATCTGCAGACCAACATCCCTGAACACAGACACTTCGGTGCCCCACACAAAGATCCTCATGAGTTGATGACCGCAGACCAGAGCCCACCGTCCCGATTCATGGCCCAAACCCGGATTGCAACCTCTCCCTCCCTTCCCAAAATAACTGAAGGACTCCCGCCCCCCCTCCCCCTCACTCCCATCCCCCTTGAAAGGCTGGGGCCCTGGGCCAGAACCCACCCCGCCTGTGCCTCAAACCCTCTCCGGAAACCTTCTCTCCCTTCTGGGAAGAGCTAACTCTCCCAGGAGGGGGCCAATTCATGGAGTCAACAGCTTCAGCTACAGTGGGAGGCAAGGGGTCTCCTCTGCTAAAGCTGAAAGCGTGTCTGTTTGTTTGCTTTCTTTTTTAGTAGAGGAGACTCCTTGCCTGCACTGCAGCCGAAGCTATCGACTCCATGAATTGGCCCCCTCCTGGGAGAATCACCCAGACAAAGGAACGGGCACAAAGGGAAGATCGGAGTGGAGCGCGCGCCCCCCCTGGGATGGTGCCGCGCCCCCCCAGGGGGGCGCGCCCCACAGTTTGAAGAACCCTGCACTAGAGTGATGTGCTCAGCAGAACAGCTCCCAGCAGAGCGGGTGGACCAGTGGATCAGCTCCAGTAGGAGAGAGTGGATTCATGAACAGCTCCCAGCTCAGAGGGAAGAGGTGTGGTGCCGCGGCTAGACCGACTGACTTTGGAATCTGGGGATCACGGTTCGATCCCGGCACCGGCGGCAGATTAGCTCAGCACCATGTGACTCTGGGAAATAGCTTGCTTAATCTTCCCGACGGCCCCCAGCGCCTAGAGACACTTGCGGGTGATTGTGCGCTTTACAAATGTAGATTATTATTATTATTATTATTCCAGAAATATCAGCGTGCAAAGGGAGAAAATCCACAGAGCAAACTATGGTTGGGGAGAGGGATCCATGAAACAGTCCCAGTGGACTGGCCCTTAGAAGGGGAGGCGGACCTTTGGCGCAGACCTAAGTAGAATCGGGATTCATGAACAATGCCCAGTAGAGGCAATGGACCCTTGCAGCAGACCCCAGAGGAGGCGGGGGATCCATGGAACTGTCCCAAGCATGGAATCTTCTCTGTGGGAGATGTGGATCAATGAAACGATGTCACAGAGTTGATGGACAGGTGTCAATCTTCAGAGTACAGTTAGCAAGTTCCTGGAACATCCTACTGTGTGCAAGACCTTTTGATTTGCCCCTCTTGCTTTACAAAACACTCAACTTCTGTTTACTGTCCAGGTTGCTGACAGTCGGGAGGATTTCAGAAAAGCTTAAAGCTCGCACCCACAAACTGATGCGAGCACACTATTTTTAATTTAGTTTTGGATCAGAGTTGGATCTGTAAGTAAAAAGGAAAAAAAAAACATGCAAAAACTTTTTATGCCTTTTTAAAAGCAGGAGCAACAGGGACGGAAGCAGCAGGGGGAGGGGGCAGAAGCACCATCACGGGACACAAAAGTAACACAGGGCGTGTGGACGTCTAATCACACAGAGATGTGGAAGCAAGGCGGAAGAGAATGGGGTGGACATGTAAGCAACATGGGGGAGTCGGAGAAAGCAAGAAGGAGGGTGCGGGTGGGGAGAAGCAACAATGGAGAGAGAGAAGAAGGGCGCGGGTAGGGGGATCCAACATGGAAGGCGAGGGGAAGCAATGGGGAGAAGCACGCGGGGAGCGAGAGGGAGAAGTAAATGGGCAACACAGAGCAACATGGAGTGCTGGAGAGGGAAGTACACGCAGGAGACAGCTAAAACAATACAACTATCATGGAGTGCTTAACACAAAAGAAAAAAGTCATGCTTGAAAAGCAAGCATATATACTATCCATTCAAGGAGATGGTAAAGAGGCAATGCTCCATGGGAGGGACAAACACAAGAATAACATGTTGGGACATGTTTCAGCCCCTCTATGTTCTTGGCAAGCCACAATATGTATTGCAGCAGAAAGGCACAATCTAACCACTTAAAATGGTTAGCAGTGTAGTTTTGAAAGTAGTCGTAGGGAATGATGCTCGGAAACTGTGCTCCGCGACTCACAGTTCCCTCCTATATATATGCAAACCCTCTAACCCTGCCAAAACCAATGTGGCAATCAGTCACCTCACAGACCGTACATTTTGGCTCCTGAGAAAATGTCTGTGAGTACCAATGCTCTAGCAGAAACTAGTATAATGCTTGACTGGTATTCTATATTTTGAAAAGGCGAGGAAATGTTAGTATAAATCCTATATCAGTGAGTGGAAAATATATAAATAGAACAGATGTGCTTTATCCATCGATATGTGAAATATTATGGATTCCCTTGACCACGGGGTTGCAGGTCGCGCCTAAACTCACTTTGCAGGGTTGTAGACACCGATCTCCTCCAGCAGCAGTGTTTCTACGCTTGAATTCTCCGTTGTACCAGTAAGCACTTTCAACACCTTCCCGTCCTCTGATCCGAGAAACAGCACTGTGTAGTTTCTATAGGGGCCAACGGTCGTATCCACTGCAATCTGGGTCAGCTTAAACCTAGAAGGAATAGGGCCAGGTGACAAGGTGACTAACCCAAAAAAAGCACTGGAAACAAAACAGGGAAGATGTTCACAGTAAAGCACTAGAAAAGTGATAACATAAGCCTTCTGCAGTGCAAAACATCTCAAAACCAATATTCCTTTGTACATGCAGACAGTAGTGGCTGGCATGGTGGAAGAGTGGCAGGGGGAGATGTTGCAGGACGACAAAATAAAAAAAGAATATAAGAAATGTACCTGCAGCCGGTTGCGTCGCGCTGTTCTGCTCCTCTCCTCTAGGCACAGGCTCCAAGACTCCACTGCGGCCAATCCTGATGTTGCTCTCATGACATGAGAGCAGCATCAGGATTGGCCTGAGTGATCTGAATTTGAGCTCCCAGTGAGACTGGGAGCCTGTGCCTGCTCTTTCCAACCCGGCAAAAGAGCTGGGGTTCGAGACAGGTTCAGAGCGCATGGCGGTTTGGTCGGCCTGAGACATCCAAAAACAGTGCACTACCACTCCTCCTGCGGCTGCCGTCCCCCATGGCCCCACCCCCAAAGACTCTGCAGGAAAGGAAAAATACCACAATAATAAAACGTGTTTATCACCGTTTTATTTTTATTTTCCTGGTATTTTGAGGCAGCTGGCGGGGGGCCGGCGCTTCTCCGCCGTAGTGGAGGAGGCGCTGCTGCATGCAGATGGGTGCCATAAAAAATTATGTATTATAAACAAGTATTCTTTTTAGATGAACACAGTCGCTCATGCATTTCAATATAAATGAAGGAATAAACCCAAAACTGCTAACAGGAAGGTAAAACTAAAATATTCCTGTGGGCTGAAGCAAGATGCAATTGACAGTGTCTCAAGCCAACGGCTGATGTTTCCTGGGCCGAAGTCGTCAATGGCAAAAGGGGGCTGAACCAAAACCCCTTCGGCTACAGGATCCAATGAGTTTGCAGTATATTGTTGCAAGAGCCATTGCACATCAAGCCCAAAAAGAAGGCCAAAGAGCCACAAGCATACACCCAATTGCCAGGTGCAGCAAGCCATCTGCACGCAATCACATGTGTGCCTCTCCCATATCCCTACAACCTTTTTAACCACATGGCTGCTAGGCGTTTTCCCGTCCTGTGCTGCAAATTGTCATTTTACTTTATTTCATGACGAGCTGGCCTTGTCATCAGCGCACGGCAGGTAAGCGCCATGACGAGCCCAGCTCGTCATTAGCTTCGAAGGGGTTAAATCCCCAACCCGTACCCTACAGAAAAACACTGAGTGATATAAAGACGTGATCTGAGATACTGACTTGAACCCGTACGTTTTTGTTTAGTCCATTCTGGTCTATGTTATTTAATACACTCAAACACTTTTATGTAAATACGGGAATCCTGTTGTATGCCATCGCAGAAATAATAGCAGACAGCATCAGAATGGTTAAAAAGGAAAATCTTTGAAAAAGTGGACAGCAGGGTCCAAAATCAGAACTGGTTAAAAGGATTTAAAGAAATTGGGGAGAAATGTGGTTCAAAGATCTCACAGAAATAGGTGGTAAAGTTAATTTTGGTCAACAGGCCTGTGCGAAGGATTCTAACATTTGCCACAACTTCCTTACTAAACCCAACCCTAATTTAATACCATGCTAATGAATTATTCAACCTCCCTTACGGCCCATCCATGACTTACTCCTAACCCTTTTTGACGAGCGTTGCACGCTTCTCAAGCTCTTCCCCACCAAGGTTGATCAATCCCCACTAGATTTGATCGCCATTCCTTCCACTCCACCATCTCTCACTGGCCTGTCTCGCTTTCTCATGATCCCGTTTACTCACCGGCTAGTCGTTTTGGTGAACCAGGGTTTCTCGGTGATGGAGGGCACGGCCTCATCCATGAGAGGGAAGGATTTGATGAACGCCAGGGTCTCGTCCGGGAACTCAGCAGAGGATTTGTACGCCGCAGCTGCACCGACCCCTGCACAGCAGCCAGGTCTGAGGGAGAGGACAGAAGGACAGAGAGTCAGCCAATTTATGCAATGTCTTAGGTACTTGATGTTCTGCTGATGGTGAAACCCAGACCTACTTACTGCATTACCAACTCACTACTCGCCTACCCCCCTGGCGAGATCTCTAGCTTCATGCATGGTGGTGGACAAGACAGCAAAAGAGGTGCTTTGTACCGTGGAATAAAAGAGTGCTACGTTATTGGCTTCAATACTATTTAACGTATTTGCATCTCTTCTTGACTTTGCGTTAGGTAAGGGGTCTCAGCACTACAGAAGACCGGCATAGGGTCATACTTCTACTTCGTATTTAGTAGGCAGAGCTACTGTCCTAGTAAACCTCCTGAAGCCCTATTTGATCGAGTTGGAGGAGTACAGAGTGTGAAATGACTGGTGGTGAACAGTAGAGAAACAAAGGTTATAGCAAAAGGATAAATTTGTCATGGTGTGATAAGATTCGGCTGTATCCTAACACTGTTATTTGATAATAATGCTTGATGACCGGATAATATTTTCAGCCCGCTAATAAAGAGTGAAAGTCCGGCCTCTATATCTTTAATAATAATAATGGGGTGGGTTCTTATCACCACTCGTATGGGCCTGTATTATTATTATTTTGAGTTTTATATAGCGCTAGCTAGACCCTAAAGGCTAAGGAAGTACCACAGCTGATATCTGGTGATCCGCCATCGGAGGATCCTATTAGGGAAAGATCTAGACCGCTTCGTGGACCCTTTATTAAACAAGTTTTGTGTGAAGTTTATACCAGGATATGTAATCTTTACGAACATGAGGTCACATATCACAACTGTGTCTCAAGGGACTGCCCCCAAGCCTGGAACGGTGGACAGTGGATGCTGTGCTCAAGATAAAGCAAATATTCATCACGCAAAGAAGGTTATATGAAAGAGGCCCAAAGCCCTGGCAAATATGGTCCCTAATAACCCAATACACTAATCAAGGAAGCTAATTTACCATTCGTTCTCTTGGTTTGGACTGGTGGAGAGAAATCGAGATCATAACCTGTTAAACCAAAGTTCAACCATTCGGAATACTCTTGCGGAACCCTGAAGAATGCGGAAACTCACAGAGAATTTTACTCTCTTAAAAAAGCCTCTTTTGCATGGACTCTTTTAAAGGCATCAGCTACGTAACTCTGCCTTATGATATTTGTATAGCGCCTCCCACCACTATATATGGCCGCTGAAGCGCTTGTCCACGCAGGTAGCACACTACACCAGGAGGATGTGTGCTTTATGGTGTTGACTGAGCCTCGAGCCTACGTGGGAAGTGTTTCCATGTCATAAGCGATGGCGACCAAGGTACTTTATCAAGTATAATTGAATGCAGCACTTAGTGGTGTGATCGAGGAGGAGCGGTGAGAGACTGATGCACGCTTTATAAAGTGTGTTATTCTGGCAGCTCTGATCATCTCTGCTGGTCCCTTTATTGTACTGGAAGTTCATCTTTTGTGTTATTAATCGGATATCCTGCGCCTCTTACGGATCGCAAAGTGGTTACAAATATGGCTAAAGAGTGAGGGGATCGGAGATCTACCCCACAGACTGAGCTAGATTCCTCCTTTACATCATTCCCATTATGAGATGTCAATTCAAGAGATTTGCCAAAATGGACTGCATTAGCGTCAGCTTTTTTGTTGCTATGGGATGTCAGTGCCCAGACTACGATCGCGGAACAAGTAGTCAATATACAAAGATACACAAAGCCTCAGTGGAGGCACCTTCCTATTCACCATTCTTTATTTTAGGAGTCAAAGGTTAAGGGTAACGCTGTGCCTTACCTGGGTTTGGGGACTTTGTCCTCTGGGATAGGGGTCCAGGCGGATTCTGTTGTCTTTTGCTCCTTAAACTTGCTGTTGAAGACTCTCTCGATGTCGTCCATGTAGAAGGCACAGACCCCCGACCCAGTGATGCTGTGGGGGAAGAGACGTGCAAGGCATGAATACCTGGTATGCCCCTGTGATAGGTGTTTCCCTCAAACCTTGATATACTTGTTTTTTATTCTACAGATTTGATGATTTTCTGCACAAAAGGTATCTAACACCACTTCTAAAAGCCAGGGGGTTTCGGCCAGTCTGTTTATTTACATCTACAGTTATTTACCAGTCTATGATATGATGTTGGCTGTTTCCTCTCATTTAAAATGTGCTTTATTCTGGAACAAAAAGATGAATTCCTAATAATCCTATCTGCTGTATTCTGACCAAAATGTTTAGAGATTGCTTTTTTTCGTTTTAGGGTGCTCTGTTTTTAACTGCTTGATAATCGTTTTTAGAATATGTGATCTGAGGTAAATAGAGTGGATTGCATGTTTTAATGTTTTATTGTATTTATGTGGTTTTTCATGTTTTCATCTTTTATGATTATGATGTATAATTGAATAAAGATTCTTTCAATTCAATTCAATACCATCCCAGTGAGGGATGGAGTCCGGAATCAGAGCTGCCCAACATGGAGAAACCCCCCTCCCAGCCCGAGGAGATCACAGCGAGCTGGTAGCCTCAAACACAACCGGAAAGAGTACAGGTTTGACACAAAGTCTGGCTTGCACCTGGAATTATACAGCAGGAGAGAGACAAATTATGTGGCTGGGTTGACCAAACTATGTGGTAAGATAAAGGCATAACGCAGCATATTTGTGACTGCATTATTTCACGTTTTTAGGTTTCGCTGGGGAACGGAGCCGTTAGGCTCCGCCTCCAGAGAAATCTTATGTTTCTTAGTGTGTACTCTTAGTCCCTCCCTCTGTTTCATTGGCTAGCTCCATAAATGGAGCCTAGCCATTGGACTAGGGGCCTGTCCGTCAATGCCGGACCAGACACGGGGGCGTTCCCGAGATTCTTTGGCTTTTGCCGACGTCACGCGACGCCGGGAACGCCCCCGAATCTGGTCCGGCCGGGCCGTGCTTGCTGCTGTCCTGCCTTGTGTCCCTCCTCCCGCCGTCCCCACGTTTCCCGCCTCCCTCTTCCCCGAGCAGAGCGCACTAAAATAACCTGTGTGCAGCTTCACCACCGCGACCCGGGATCAGTAAACCCCCGACGAAGGGCCCCGTACCTTGCTGGTACCAACGCGACCGAAAACGAGCCCGCTGCTCTCCGATTGGACGGGAGAGCCGAACCCCCTCACCAAACGCCGCGACGGGATTGGCCCGTGCGGCGCAGCGTCACCACTGTTGCCGTGTGGTGATTGGCTAGGGCGAGGAGTGTCATCGCAGGCTTGACCCGGGAGCCGCACTGCCATAGGCTGACTCCCGGGTGCTTTGGAGGCTCGCCCGTTCTGCCGTGTCTGGATTGGCCCGCTCGACTGGAGGAGCCTGCTCTTCGTTTCCTTCCTTCAGATTTTGCTTTGTTTTTCTCGCTAGATTTTGTTCTTTAGTTTTGCCCACTTTATGTTCCCCACTGCCATGTTTCGTGTCTGTTGCCGTTCGTCTAGCGCTCGGTTCTTTGTCTTCCAGCTGTCCCTCCTCCCTTTGCCTCCTCCAGCCGACAGTTCCTTCCCCGGTGTTGGTACATGAGCCTGCCTGGGGCGCTAAGGCTTCTTCCGCAAGAGACAGACCACGGAATCCACGACAGTGAAGCGACGGTCCGTATCTCTGATGAAGACTTGTTTTGTTTATACTTTTTTAAACCAAGTCCTTCAGCGGAAACACTAATAATGTGCTCGTTTCTCCGCGGCACTATTTCAGAGTTAAGGCAAGTATAAGAATATTTGAGCCATAGAGCACTATGAAGGAGCAGTAAAAAATGTCCCAACTATAGCGAGTAACCCTGTCAGTTGTGCGCGAAGGGTCCGGCTTTCACTCCAAGTCGGAAACAACCAGCATAGAGTCCAGAAGTCAAAGGCAGGTCACTTCCCGCCAGAGAGCAGAGTGGGATGGGTGTGCCAGCCCAGCACACACACACACGTGCTCCTCCGGGGGGCACACTGCGCCATGGTACCGTGGCAGAGGTACCCCTGGAATAATCCGGTGCTTTCTGGGACCGTGGCAGAGACACCCCTGCATTAATGCAATGCTCTACGGTGAAAGGTCACATTCCTGGAATAATGCGGTGCTTGCCGGTGCCTGGCAGGCGGAGCCTAAAGCGGTGCTCTCTGGTATTGTGGCAGGCGCACCCTTGGAATAATGCGGTACTTTCCGGTAACCTAGGCAGCCGTCCCCCCTGGAAAACATAATGCGGCGCTTTCAGTACCGTGACAGGCGCACCCATGCGCTTATGCGGATTCTTCTACAATTTTAGGGGAAATGTGCCCGCGAAGCGGTCCCCAACCTTCGTGTCTATACTCTTGTGCAGAAGGCCGCTCACCACATGCTTGTGGGGCTGTTACTGGTGCCCACTGTAGCCCTGTCAGAAGTGCAGCCTCCCAGGCCATGTGGTCGCAGAAAACCCTCCAGCCGAGGCTCTCGCGCTGCCGTCCTTTTACCCGATTCCCTCTGCTTCCAAAGATTAGGGCTCCGACACTCAGAAGGACCGAACGGACATATGCGGCGATGGAAAGGTCGGAGGTAGCCTGACGTCAAAGCGTCGCGAGTGCCAGTGGCAATACAGCGCTATCGAACTCTCACTTAAAACATCTATCAGCCTTCAGTTTCAGGTCCATCACGTGCACTCCACTCTGTCGATTCTACAATCTGCGTAAACTCCCGCAATGATCGATGCGAAGAGAGACCTCACGCGACCAGCCAGCCGGAACAGGTTATTAGAGATAAATAGAGGATTAAATACCGATTTAGGTAAGCGATCACACAGGAGCAAAAAAAGAGCTCGTTTTCGGGCAGCAGCTGAACAATCTGCACGGAACTCAGATTTGCATAAAAGGTTCAAAATCACGAATGAAAACGAACACAGGAAAAAATATTTCACTGTAGGGGTTCGACGAGCACAGGGCGAAACACAGAAAGGGGATGTAAAAACGACCTTATAATGTTCCTGTGTACATTTCAACATGAGATTATTAGACTAAGAGGTGTGTGGACTGGAAGCGGTTGGGGGAGGGGCTCTTATATTTTGTGGGTTTTTTTTGCGATATTTACCTGTCACTACTTCACCACCTGGAAGGTGAGCGATTCATTATTTATCCTTCTATGGGAATGAAGGGGCGAGGTAGACGAAGCACATGATTAATTATCTGTAACCGATCATCTGTATTTCACTTCGAGGTGCGCAGAGACTATTCCATAGCGTGCAGATGCAGGTTGAATCTGTGCACTGCCCGCAGTGCCGGCAGGATGTCAGCTCACCCAGCCCCGCTGGCTGCACGCAATACAGGTTTCTGCCGCAACAACATTTTCTTCACCGAGTTCTCCGTGCAGATATGGGGAAGGGGGGGTTTCTTTCATATACCAAGGAAGAGAAAAGGAGTACCAAGTCCGAAGAAAGCGCCGCGGTCACTAATTCTTGTGACTTATTGCATAGATGACGACGATGCCAATAACAATGGAAATAACAACAATAGTAAAACATAATAGCGTTATTATTACGGTTACTATTATTATGTAAAATTAATAAGAAATGTCGTATTTGGGTTCTTTCCCTTTCCTGTCCTCTCATTTTGGCTCACGGGGAGGTGCGGTGGGGTGCAATGCCGTCCTCAACTCCTCCCCCACCCCCGTAATTTATACTCTGTTAATTCAGATATATTTTCGGCTGTGTGTGCTCTAAAAACGAATGCTTAATTTATGTAATGAGTCAATTAAGTAGCATTCCAACATATGCTCTACATGCCCAGAAGGTGTCCTCCGTCCCAGGTACTGCTTTCGATGTCACGAATTGCGTCAAATTAATTTCGCATGCATATTAATTCAGGATCTATTTAGCAGCTCCCCTTTGTGAAAGCAAACGCAATATTTATTTTCCTAATCTTTGCGAGGATATCCATGCTGATTGTTCACGCGGAGGTGACTTTTCAAAACGGAACAGAACTGTCTCAGAGCACGTGCCTCCCTTCTTTAAAAAAAAAAGACTTTGGAAAAGTTAGAGCTATTGGCAATGTAAATGACAATGCCATTTATTTATCTGTTTTCAAAACCAACACATAAATACAAATGTTGTTATTTACAATGCCAATAGCTCAAACTTTTCCAAAGGCGAAACCGTTGCATTGTAAATGCTTGTTCATGTTACCAAAGATTGACTGGACAAAATCCGCACTTCATCAGTTGTAGCAGTTCAATATCTAAACACAGGAATCAGCAGTGACCAGTTAACCTTTATCAAATGGGGTGTCATGGTGCAGCTCCATATATGGCACATTCTTCTTAATTACCTTTTGATTCGATTAACTAGAATTTTTTTGTTGAATTGTGCAGATAGATAGCAAAGGTAATATGCGGCAAATGTGGAGGCAGCACGTGAGATTGAACGGACACTCTGTTCTGTAGTCTGGACCACTGGAGGTAGTTATGCGGCAATGCCGGCGGACCAAATGGGTTGAAAATAAATCCCACGGGAAAGGGCACTTACAATTTATAAAATTCCGTGGTCGCACAATTGTCCTCATAATGCAAGGACACTTACAATTATGAAATCCTGTGGTTGCACCATTTTCCTCATAATTATGGATTTACCTTAAATATGAGGAAAAATGGTGCGACCCCGGAGTTGCATATTTGCAAGTGCCACTTGCCCGTGGGATTTATTTTCAATCCCCTTGGTCCGCCTGCTTTGCGCATTTGCCGCATAACTACCTCCAGTAGTCATGTCTGTCCAATCTCACGTCCTGCCGCCTCCTGCCCAGAGCCAGGCGGCCGAGGCAGGGCCGGTGGCCGCCCAGGTACTACAGGGCCCCGGTCCCCCGGCCCGCCGCCAGCCTGCTCCTCACACGGCTCTTAATTTACCGCCGTTTTCGTTATTGCGTTTCGCCTCCCGCCCCGGAGCGGGGCCGTAAATCTCCCGCGCTTTCTCGCCGATTCCATTTTATGGCCCTGCAGGGCCCGGCGTTTCACGTCTGATTTCCTAATATATTAACGAGCGCTCGAACGCTTGTTTTCCCTCCCAAAGTCGTATTTCTCGGCAATTGTTTGTCATTAATGTGTGTTCCTTTTGCTGTTTCAGAGATTTTTTAGATGGTGGCGAGAAACGACCCGCGGGGGCTAGAAAAAATCATAAACAGGGGCTGCCTCCTGAATTTTCAAGTCAAGTCCGACAAATAAAATCTTAAACACTGCTCAACGAGGTGTTCTGTTTTATTTACTGCGATATCTTCAAGCGAGGGTGCCCCGGGGATGAGAGGGGGCGTTATTGACGGCTGTTTGGACCTTGGGAGTAGCAACTGGAGGTACAGTCCCTAACTGCTTTGCAAACCTCTGAGCAAGGCCTCGGGAATTATGCGGCAGGGGAGGACCGTTATGCGGCAAGAAAGGGCAAATTGTGCGGCATAATGCAATACAATACCAGTTTAACGCCTAAATACAGCAACAGAAACCTGTCCAGACTGAGCTGGACCAAGGGCCTGCCTCTGTGCAGCAACATGCATAGACCAGTTTGCACTAGAGAAAGTTTCTTTTGCAAATCTACAAATTATGCAGACGGTGAGGATTAGGTTGGAACGACAGAAAAAAACATAATTTTGCTGAGAACGACACAGCATAATCCCAAACTCCTCTGACTTTGATTTGTCCACTTGACTACTGAAAAACGATGCCTTTACTTTCATTAGCCGATAAATCACTTTTCCTCTGCCCACTGATGGCTTTTCAGCAAAGTTTTTTCAGAAAAAAAAGAAAACAAAAGCTGTTGATTCATTAAAGGTAGGTGCAAAGGTTTTCAAAGCACCAGGCAAAATTATGTTTTGCCACTCGGGCACTCCCTTCCCTCCATCAATAACGGCCATTTTTCGAGTTCCTTCATTACATTCTGGTACCCTCCTGTGACCATCAGTGGTGACACCATAAATTACCAGCGCGGGAGACAATAACCAGGGCCCTGGTAGTGTAATATCAGTTAATCCATTCCGGATTACCAAAGAGGCAAAGTAGGCACCAGCCTATGGGCCCCACTCCTTTTGGGGGCCCCCGCAACAACGGTCCAAAATAATATTGATTTGATCTTGAAAGAAAATTACAATCAAGCTTTCGTAAATTGTTTCCAAAAGATAGAAAAAAAAACCGAATCAACTCAAAGAAACGTAAACTTTACATTTAAGACTCTATAGAGAAAATACTGTATTAAGGTAATGCACCCATTAACAACGTAAAGTACATAAATCAGAGACATCAGATTCACACAACAGTTTGTCTCTGAAAAGTTCATCTTCTGGCAGCCGTCAGTTTGTAAAAAAAATCTGGTGCATTGGGTATAAGGAGAAAATTTGCGAGGGGGCCCCGAAATTTCGTCTACCTATGGCCCTCCACAGGGTTTCCTCGGACACTGCACTTCATGTGATTAAAGCGTGCTCTGGAGGTGTGACATGTCCCCTTGGCCCTCATTTCCCCCCACACTATTCCATTCTATTGGGGTTTCTAGAGCGCATGGCTACCCAGAGGCTTGGTGGCTGTTGGTGAAGCTCTGATTGCTGTTCTCAGAAGCCAGGAATGGAAATGGTCTCTAATGTACGCCGTGGAACATGCAAACTCCCTGTTGCACACACTTGCATTTCAGTTGGCATGCTGGTTCTTCTGCGGTTTGCAAAAAGAACGAACTGACAGGCGCGTTGCAGTATTCAGCAGCTGGGAATTTCGGATGACAAACAGATTTCAATATACAAGTTGGCCTGGTGTTGAATTTTTTATGTGTCCCAGTTTTTGACGGTGTGCAAGAAGGCTAGAGGAGGGAGAATTTTTAGATCAGCTAATGGGGAATGAATGTTATCTCCCTTTAAATCTGTTTGCAGTGTACAAATGTCTACATCCTGTCAAATTCACAGGTCGACTTGGTCGCCAGTGTAGTGTCCTGGTGGACACGTCCCAGCTCATCCCTTCCCTGCGGGCTGTTCACATCCTAACTCCACACCCATCCACCACAGGTATCACCAGTCAGACGCCCCTGACTATAAAAGAGGCCAGGCACGCGTGACCTGGGCCCAGTTATGCACCCTTGCATCTAATGTTTGTGCCAGTCTTAGTATGTGAGTCTAAGACACACAATGCCACAGGTCCGTGCCCTGAAATTCGAATTTAAGATGGTCACTTTCAGGTTTTTCCTGCAATGCGCGGAGATCAAGGACTTGTTCACCACAACGATTGTACTAAACTGGTCTGGTAGTGCATTAGTGCTCATTGTCCTCACGTACAAGGAACCCGAGTGAATAGTGTCTTCGTGTACACGGAACCAAAGTCAATCAATCACTCAGTAGATTTGTAGAGTGCTACTTGTGACCCGTGAGGGTATCCAGGCGCTGCGATTATGTTCACACCCCCACTGTTGTGCAAAAGTCATCGGTTTTCATGTACAAGGATCTTGAACGACTGTGTCCAAATCCCTGCTCTTGTAATTGTGAATGGATTTATATAAAGCTTACGACCCCCGATGTGGCACTGAAGCGCTTTTTGTGGCGCTGTGTATGCACCAGTGCTAGACTGACGCCCCCCCCATGCTCAGCCTCCATCTTCAGAGCAGGACACACTGCTGTACTAAAGCACTAGATCTCTGCGGGCCACTGCATCCTGGTATGTCCAGGATTCATTGTTGTGATCAGGTGGAAGGAACCCATTAGGTCCTTGTACCCAGCTCTTTGCTGTAGTATAGAACCATCCCTGTGTTACTGCCTGCGGAACTTCCTCGTTCTTTGTATCCAGCTCCCGCTGTGGACCAGTGACATCACCGAGATGCTGTAAGCGGGTCCCCGGATCATCGCATCCAGTCAGGACCTTCTAGTAATGTAGTTAGATCCCTGGGTCACAGTGCCCCCCCACCCCCAGAGTGTGGCAGAACCATCTTTAAATCAATGTTCTAGGGCAATGTCAGGGGCTTCCACTTCGCAGGGCAGACAAGGTCTTGACCAGGATTTAGGCTTGCCTCATCTCAGTGAGACACATTTTCTCTCAGGTCACCAGACCATCTTGCCTTTGTTTGGAAGTGTGTGGTGGAACTTTCAGGTATCCCTGAGGTGACTAAAGGATCAACGCAAAGACCTCAAACAACTAGGTTACAAACAGTCTCAAGACCTCGCAGCAGCATCTGCAAAGGTTCCACGATCTATGGTCAAACATCGACAGAGGCACCATGGGACAAAGGACTGCAGCTACAGGAAGGTCTTTGGTTAATGAGAGATGAAAATTGGGTATCAAGAGATTGGTGCATAACCAGACTCAGGTGGCCCACAAGCTTAAGCCAACCAACCTACTAAAAACCATTGGAGCATCAAGAACAAACAAAAAAAAAGTCCCAGAATTCTGGGCCTACAAACTAGCTGAGATGCCTGTAGACCTCCCACTGTGTTGTGGGGAAAGCCCAGTGTGAACAAATCAATTGCGAGGACATCTCTAAATCGCTGGCACGGGAAAGTCCAAGATCCCGGTCCATTCAACCGGGGCCCAGGGCTGGTGGATTATCTGCTGACCTGAAATAACAACATACAAAGGGCCCATAATAATCAGCCAAACTACTCACTAAGGGGTTGGTACCTGGAGCCCCAAAGCAAAGACCAGCAGACCTAGCCAACTAACTCATTGACACTTTACCCACAGAGCAGTGCTGGATTAAACCCTGTAAAGGCCACTAGGCAGTTGGATTTTCGGGCCCCCTCTCGCAAACAATCTCCTTATACCCAATGCACCAGATTTTTTTTTTACAAACTGACAGCTGCCAGAAGATGAGCTTTTAAGAGACAAAACTGTTGTGTGAATCTGATGTCTCTGGTTTATGTACTTTAAGTTAATGGGTACAGTACATTAATGCAGTATTTTCTCTATAGAGTCTTTAATATAAAGTTTTCGTTTCTTTGAGTTGATTCATTTTTTCTGTCTTTTGGAAACAATATTTAGGAAAGCTTGTTTGTAATTTTCTTTCAAGATCAAATCAATATTATTTTGATCCGTTGTCGCGGGTCCCTAAAAGGAGTGGGGACCATAGGCTGATGCCTACTTTGCCTATTTGGTATTCTGGAACAGCCACAGAGGCTCATTTGGAGCCCTCAAAGTGGGGCACCAGAGGGTACTATACTCCTAGGACAACCAATCACAGACACGCTCTGAAGATCTCACGAGAAGAGAAAGTAGTACATATCTGACCAACCATTGGAGACCCACCTGGTGACATCAAACCATGAAGTTAGGTGGTGCGACAATCACAGGCCGCTCTATCCACTGATGCCATCTGATGACCTCAAACTAGGACTTGGAAAAGTGCCCAAATCCGGAGTAAGCAGAACTACTCTGAAGCAGAGAAAAGTCAAAATGCTGTGATGTAAGTCTCTGGGATTTTTGGTCTAATCAACCCATTATTCTGCAATATGGAAGCTTCCAAATATGATTTGGGATGGTCAGCAGGTTTGCATGACGTTTTGATTTGATTTGATTTAGGATTTATAAAGCGCACGAATGCCCATGGGCGCCTTAGCGCTATGTGACAAGAAGACCTGGTTTTATACCAAGGAAGTACCTGTTGGCTTGTGTACCGAAGACCCCAATGACAGCTGGTCGGCCGTTGACCTGTAGGATGTCGGTGACCGACTGCAAGACATCAAAATAGAAGAAGGAGTCTCCCGGCACGGAGCAGTTGAGGCGAGCCTTTTGGAAAGACGTCCAGTACTTCTCCAGCACCCTGGGCGAGCCTCCCATGTCATTCTTACAGACTCGCGCCACGCGGGAGAAAATGACCTGCAAGATTAGAGCAATGGAGAAGAAGGAAAGGTGGATTGCGTTAGGTGGAGAGAGAATGGGATGCATAGGAAGAGAGGATGAAAAGAAAGAAGGAAAGAGAGAAAGAAGGAAAAAAAGAAAGAAAGAGAAGGAAAAACAAGGAAAGAGAAAGAAAGAAGGAAGATGGAAAGAAAGAAGGAGAGAAAGAAAGAAGGAGAGAGAAAGAAAGAAAGAGGGAAAGAGAAAGTAAGACAGAAAGAGACGAAGAGCAGGGGGAAATGGTAGGGTTAAGGCTGCATTGCTGCTCAATGTTTGAATTGCTCAACATGCCCTAGCCAGAACTGAAATTACTTAATTTCATAAATAATCAAAACATTTTATTGCTTGAAAAGAGCTAAAGTAAAGATATACTTGGAAAATCTGAAAAAAGCGAGCATCAGTACGTGTGGCGAATAGAAAACTGGAATTAGACTTGCAGGAGTCTATAAATCTGCCCAGAAGCAAACTGGAGTGCTGCAATGCAGTGCTCCAAGTGGAGAATATTAAAATATGGATATTTTGGGTACGAATGTCTAAATGGGTGACTTTTCTTGCACCGGTGATGCGCCCGTATGCGCATAACTTCTGTTTGAAGGGAACTGGTGCTAGAATCAGCACACTGCCGCTGGAGGTCTCTAGCAGAAGATCTCATGTCCTACCTTTCCCAGGGTGGTGTACTCCATGGAGATTTCCCGGAAGAAGAAATACACGTGGTTCCCAAACTCGACAGCATGAAGAAAGTGGGGCTCTGTGGAGACACAACAGAAGGCGAAGTTGAGTTCTGGAACCAGGCACAGAATAATGCAAGAGAATTTAGGAAAGTGACACACGCTCTGTCGACAGAGTGGGCAGAAGGGTACCCTGGAACCACCTATATCGTTAAAAAAAGCGAACTGTGGTAAATTACCGCGACACTTGCAGAACAGGTGCATTATGGACACTCGCTTTGAGAGAGACGGGTGAAGGCATGAGTGAAACATTAAATATATAGTAGGATCCAGATGGATAGTGGAGGCGAGTTTACAGAAACCCACAGATCCAGGGAACGAGGATTAAGATGATTCCAAAAACTCATGCAGACTAAGAGGATAATTAAGAGTTTGTCGGTGTGAGAGCGGGACCGCCTGGCTCCCGCACCTCCAAACCCATGTTGGAACCACCTGCTAGGTCAGGAGTTTTCTCCTTTCTGGCGGGCGGTTCTTTGGCGTTCCCAGGGGAGTGCCAATGGGCATCTAAGACGGTACCCGCACGGCATGGCCGGCTCCAGTCCATGCCGTGCAGATACGGGTGTGCATGCACACATGGTGTGAGACACCAGGGCTACCTTTGTTTCCTCACCGCCACACTTTTCATGGCAGTCGCACCGCCATGTAAAGTATGGCGTTGAGGAAACTCGTAATATGCTTGGCGGGACTGCAGTGGCCCCGTCAATCATATTGGTGCCTCAATACCACTGTGCAGATCCCTGGCGGTTGCGGTGCTCCGAGGCCCTAATGGGGCGGTCGGAAGACCGCTACCGCTGCGCCCCTGCGCGTCTGGCATCCGTGGACCGCCAGACTCATAATGAAGCCCTAAGTCACAAATGACATTAGTTAAAGTGGAAACAGACATACTGTCAAGCAGAGAACAGAGGTAAATTGTGAAATACCTGCAATCACAGGACAAGCACAGATTAATTCTGAAAAAAACAAAGTGCCTCAGAGGGAAAGAAAATCCAGGAAACACACGGAGAATACAAAAACCACCAAGGACACAGATAAAGTGTGTATTTACCAGTGACGGCTGGTGCAGGTAAGAGCAACATGGTGTCGGGGGGGGGGGGGGGGGGGGGAGACGTGATTGGGGGGGGGGGGTTGTCGAGAGACAAGGGAAAATAAAATGTTAAAAAAGAAAATCACTTAGCCTGCGCTCGCCGCATCGCTGAATCGGCGATGCGGCGAACACAAGGTAAGTGTTCTTACCTACACCGGCTGCCACTGGTATTTACAAGTAGACTAAGTTACGTGACAAGTGGAAACCCAGGCTGGGCTGCCATGAAACAAGATCCTGGAGCATTTGGCCACAACTGCTGGCTATCTAAGGCTCAAGAACTTGGAGCACCGCCTCTTTACCGCACTCCTCCACGGCAGACTTCTTCCACAATCACTCGCTTTCGATTGGACTTCCCTGCCATACATACACCAGTTTCCACAGCATCCTCTTCTCAACCACTGCCGCCCCTTTTTAGTCTTTCTTCCTGGTCTCGACCGCCCCTCTTGCACCTGCCAATCTCTCACCTCGTAACAATTTGGAGTCATACTTGACGGTCCTCAACACCGGGCTTTTTTCTCCCAAACTGCGGTAAATCACAGCATCGCTGGCTTGGAAATCAGCCACAGTGGCGGAGTAGAGGTTTCCATCTGGAGAGGAAAGAGTTAGAGAAGAGAAGTCAGTGCCACACAGGGTGGGTGGAAAGGATTCCTTGGGTCAAAGGATGGTAGCCAAGAGAGCAAAAACATTTAGTGAAGGCATCAAAAGGTGTCGGGCGCAAAGCACATTTGCTGCAAGCTTCATTATGAATCAGTGAGCAAAAGGATAGCGACTTAATATGGCCTTAAAGCCCGCTGGGCTATACCAGTTGTTAAAGGCCCTGAATCTAGTGCTTAATTTGAGACTGTGGTTTCTGGTGTTCAGGACTTGCACCAGCGTTTTTCATGAGCACCAGTTAAGAACACATTCACATTCTTTTATGGTAGGCAGGGGGAGCTTGAGTGATTTGTCCAGAATCACCAGTTTTTGAGCCGACGCTGGGACTCCAACCTGGTTCTCGAGCTCCGAAGTCTGCAGCTCTGGCCCCATTAGCCAAATCCTCTCCCAACTTTCATGGTTAGTAGTTGGCTCTGTTATAGGCGGCACTAACAAGAGAAATGGGCTGTTGCAAGCTGCCTTCTAACGACAGCCCCAGCACATTTTTTTTTACAAATTAACCACTGCCTGAACCAGAATTCAGGCAGTGGAGAGGGAGAGGACCTTTAACAACCGGTCTACCCCGAAGCAGAAGGGCTATATAGCTATTAGAACATTCCACCCACTGAGGGTAGAATTTTCAACAACAAAAAAGGGAGAAACAGAAATTTAAACAGTGGAGTGTTGGAGTTCCAGGTTTATACCAGCATTACAAGCCACTTCATTGTCTTCAATGAGGCTCTCAGCATTTCAATGGTCTAATACATTACGTTTATCCGAGCATCTTCATTTAGGTCTATCAAGTAAAATATCGTCTGAGGGGGGTGGCGGTGTAGGGCTAAAGAGAATTTAGGAATTCTAGCAACAAAATGCCTGGATATCAATTCACCAAAATGCCTGGAAAAACGGAAGTGACATCACGCTCCTCTTGCCACCACTGGATTGACACCATGTCCCATCCTTAGCCTGTTGTCAACCCCCACGTTTTCTATTGCCCAGCTAAGGAAGAGTTGTGGCAGTGAGTGTCAACTACAGAAAGTGAAGATGGCTTTAGGTGTGCTGTTTACTTATTGGCCTGGGATAGCGAGGGTGGTGTCGAGGGCACTAAAGAGCAAACCAGGAATAGACAACGCTACAACTAACGCTAACGTCCTTATAAGTTGGAGTGTCTGAAACGAGCAGCAGGGCCGTATCAGTTGGTCAAATATGGACGCGTGCCTTGCTTGCGGCTCTTGATCGGCTCGTCACACTGGCCTTTAAGGTAACACCACCCAATCATGAATTCTCTCTCTAGGCCACCAATGCCTCTAGAAAGAAACCACTCAAGAGTCTTCAAATGTAACTCACGCAGATACACACAAAACAGTGCGTAACGCGAAACGATGGGCCCACCCGGCAGAATGCTACACAGGGCCCCTTAGTCCCCCATATCTCAGATATTCATTGGCTCTGGGCTGCGTGGCTCTCTGACGGTTTGGGGGTTCCCTGTATGGTTTAGCCTCCGGGCTCAGGGTGCTGCAGGGGCTTGCGTTACGCCACCTACATAGAGGCCTGCATGGATAGCTCCAACCGGGCCGGTTTGCTGTCTGTACAAAGTTATTTTTTCTGCTCTTCCACCCTTTTCCAGACATGCTCAACCTCGCTTCGACATCTCCGCATCTGGGTCCTTCAGTGCCCAGGTGTTAGTGGGCACTTCAGAAGGGAAAACAAAGGAGCAAACAGATGGACTCACGTGGGCGTAGGACAGAACACTGCTGCTCCAGTGTACACATCTGGGCCCGGGTTTCCAAAGGAAAAGCCATGCGCCTTGAGTCATGCGGCGCCCCTCACGCCGAAGCACCCTGTGCACGTCACAAACTTGCATTTAAATTAAACTAGGGTCAAAATGGCGGGATAGCTACGCTGGGGCAATGCTTCAAGTGCTTAATTTGTAAAAGACTAAGTACCAGGGCCCACGACAGGAGGCCACTGCAGCCTGCACCACCCATTGCCCCTGCCAGCACAGCCAATGCCAGTAACAACACAACTACTAACCCTCACACTCCTACAAGTGAGAGTACTCAAACCATTCCAGGCCTCCACAGCACGAAGAACGGTGTTTGTGCCATGTATTAGTTGTTTTATGTTCATTGAACTAATAAACAGCTGTTATTGTGCTCATCTCCAAATTACACAAATAGTGCCACCACGTGGCAGGGTGTCATAAGCGCTGATGTTGACAATTAACTGCTGGTGCTGAGCACTAGAAACCACCAGCTCAAATTAAGTACTGAATGCTTCCCGTCTTGAACAAGACTACAGAAACCTATTAATTTAGGTTTAGTAATGCCTGAGGCCAGGCAGATTGGTACTTTGAGGAAGGCGTGGCCCGGCCTGGCCTCTCCTTCGAGATAGTTCTTCCAACCATAAATAAGGACGGGAATTCTGAAGGTTCAGCAGCTTTTATTTAAGGAGCGCTTTAGGGATGCAGTGCAGCTTTGTGCGACTGGTGGCTGATGGGCAAGGGAAGATAAACATTCATTGCTGATAGTGTGGCGCAATCAGCCAAATGTTCATTTTTCCCACCTCCGCAGGACTATGGATGTCAAGTTACAAAAATGCCAGGGGACACAGAAGTGACATCACACACATTTTAACTGGAAACGACGTCACAGAGTTGATTGTCACACCAATAGCCCATCAATAGCCTCCTATTTGCAGCCGAGAGGCTGGGGGCGGGATAAATGGTTGAACTCAGAAACCTGTTCCTTTCTGTTTTTGCCTCTGCCTTCATGCCACCTAGGACCAGTGGTAGCAAGACCAGTGCCAGGGGTAACAACGAACAAACCATTGGCACGTCCATTCCTAGCAAGATCAGATGATTGGCTCCAAGGACACGCAAACCTGCAGGCAAGTACAACAAGATGATGGATGGAGCACTGAAACCTTTCAACCACTCACCCCCAGTCAAAAGATCTGGGTTGAATCCATTGTTCTTTTGCTCACTAAGCCACCCCAGTTTGGGACTGCGGGCATGGGGCACATAGAGGTCATCAGCAAGGACTTAGCACACTGAGCTACTTTCGACTTTATCGCGATGTCCAGCCCAAAGTGTGAGTGCAGTTCAGCTCATGCAGCAGACATCTGTGAGCCATTGGCTACTATGAGGATGGAGAATTTGGGGGTGGTGATTGTTGAGGGGTACAGTCACTGCGCTCTTGGCAGCCCCAGTTTCCTACAGGAGAATCCGAAGTTGGAAGGTCTACCAGGAGCTAGTGAAGGAAAGGCTGAAGGTCAGCCATGAGTGAGGGGAATGGTGCGGACTCAGGAAGGCAGCAGATGAGGTCTCTTGCCAACTCAGGCCATGACCAGCCCAAAGCCAAATAAGGGTCTCTCTGTTCCGTCCCTCATCATAGGTGACGTGGTGTGGACAAAATGTATAAGACATGCACTGACCGGCGTAAGAAAACAGTAGGTAGCATGTGACAAATGCGTGTTCAAGTTGGAATCACTACGTTAACAAGCACTGGCACAGCAAAAATGTCTCGATTTCCACATTCACTTGTGGTATTGGCTTTGTCATATCTTGTACATTTCTGTGGCAAGCATTGGTAAATGCAATAGTGATGCCAAGCATCTTGGAATGTTATTTTCTATACTTGGGGAATCCTATCGGGGGGTCCTGCTCCCATTAATGCATCTCCAGAGGCCTTAGAAAGAATCTTACACTATGTATGAGGAAAGACAGGTGTTGAGCCGGTAAAGGGACCCACAAGGTACTCTGCACACAGGTATAGCCAGGGCCAGTGGAATTATGCAGCAGGGGAAGGTCAAATTATGCGGCAGGGTTGAGTAAATTATGTAGCAAGAACAGACAAATTATGCGGCGTAAAGCAGCACATTTTGTGATAGTATTAATTATTTTGATATTTATACACTGTCTGAGCATTGGTTTCACCTCATTAGTACCAGTTTAACGCCGGAATATATCGATAAGCAACAGAAAGGTGACCAGTCAACCTTTGCAATGGGCCTTCTACTATGCAGTAACTTTTTAACCATTAGAGCTAGAAACTATTTTTTTGTTAAAATCTGCAGATTATGCGGCAGATGATGGATTATGTGTTAAATGTGTCAAATCTATACCTATGTGAAAACCGCAGCAGCAGCACAATTCCATAATTCTAGTGACCTTGGGTATGGTATACAACCTTCAAAATTCCCTATACGTATAACCACTTCTCTTGCATTTATACAACCTTCTAAGCCCAATTGCTTTATTGAGGTTTGAGGGGGCTACGTTGAAAAAAAGTGTCATGGACGGACAGCAAAAACAAAGCCTTGCTCTCATGTGAAAGATGCAATGTACACAAAGTGGGATAGGGCCATCAAAGCTGACAGGTTCAAACAGCGCGTCCCGTTTAAGAACTCATCTTAGAATCCATTAGAGGGAAGTAACCGAGGCAGGTAATGGTCCAAACGCTTTCTTAGCAGCCCGCCGCCAGCACTGCAGAGTGCGGGAGTTGCCAAACGCCAAAGCTGCACAGCCTTGATTCCAGCACATACCTTCCTTCTCCCACCCTACAATCCCCGCCTCGTTATCTCACTGCTGCAGGGTCTTTTTCATCCATGCTGGTTGTTCACCCTTTTTCTTTCTTTCCCTTCCTCCTCCTTTCTCCCTTTCCTGCCTGCCTCCTTCTCGCTCTGGGTCAAAGCGGGACACTGCAATATAAGTCCTAGTTGCCAAAAAGGAGTGCAGATGCCCAGAACTGCATGCACTAAGCCTGGATTAAACACATTTGAGAAAACAGACTGCATGGTAACTCCATCTGAAAAATATGCTCTCAACCATTTTTTTTAAAGGAAAAAAACATACATTGGGTCAAAGGTGGGCAGAATTCACTACAGTGTACAAAATTTCTGTCCAGGTCATCATCGATAAACATGACTGTCATACAGACATGGATCAGTGTTCGATAAATGTCAGTGTCACATGTATGCAGCTCAAAGTGCCCCATTAGGAGGGCCCGTCCAGTTCCCATAGGGCCCCATCAGAATCATGCGAGCTGCAGGAACACTAGTTCCACTGCATTGCACCTGAACCCCACCTTCTGAAAGGGTTAACTACCAAGTGGTAGCTAGGGGATGGGGAGGAAGGAGAAAAACCTAGAGAAATTAGGAACAGAATGACAGATTCCTGGTCATTTCCAATTCCCAGTGGGACCCAAAGGATCCCACTCGCAACACCTGGTAACTCCTCCTCCAGTGGTACGGGTGCAAAAATATAGGTATCTCTGTGATCCTCAAGGTATAGGCCATACTTCCCAGCAGGACCTTCTTAACAGCATTATAGGCCCCCGGGCAAAGCAGTGCACTGGGCCTTGCCTACACAACCACACACAGGAATAAAAATGTTTAACAGAAAATTTGTGTTAAATTCTGGTCTGCATGGTGCACCTGTGCTCGTGGGACCCCCGGGCTACTGTCCAGCGTGCCCATGCATTAAGACGCCACTGCACCAGTACTAAGGCACGGTGCTACCTTATTTCTTTCGGTGAGCTTTCCTTTGGACTGGAGTATTGATAAGTTATGTCTTTCTTATTACCAGCAAACAGTGCCACGTTGGGCTGCTTGGCGTCGAAAGGGCACCGCGCTTGTCCATTTATTTCCTCGTCTTCCTGCTGCAGGCTGTCGATCTGTTTGAGGGGTAATCGAAGCAGAATTGACCATTATTACAACCATGATCTTCAAAAACTAAACACAATAATCTTCAAAATTCCTTTTTCCACTCCATATTCTAATATTTTCCGTGAATAATAAGACAGGAGAGCTGAACTGTAGGTAAAGGCTATATTTACAAAACCCATGAAGGCCCGCTGCCACTCTGTGCTAGAAGGAGGGAAGGTACCCAACTTTTATCGCACAAACCTGCCAACGCGATGGGAATCTTTGAGAAACATAGAACGCACACTCCAAGAGAAACTTTACCCTTAAGGCCACATACATGAACATCGGCAAGTTCTTAATAAATTACTGGCATTAAAGCACCGAAACAAATGATTTCAATTTCTTGTGAACGTGGGCATATGAGATGAGTCTGAGGTCATAATTATTAGGAACATGACTAGAGTGGAGTGCATGGGGTCCTTTTGTTTAGGAGGAAGGACAGTTTGGATGTGCATGGGGTCCCTTTTGTTTAGGAGCATGGACAGATTAGATGTGCTTGGGGTACTTTTGTTTAGGAGCATGCACAGACTGGATGTGCATGTTGTCTTTTTGTTTAAGAACATGGACAGATTGGATGTGCATTGGAGACTTTTGTTAACATGGACAGATTAGATATGCATGAGGTCATTTTGTTTAGGAGCATGACAGACTTGAGGTGCATGGGGTCCTTTTGTTTAGCAACATGGACAGATTGGACGTGCATGGAGCCTTTTGTTTAGGAGCATGGACAGATTAGATATGCATGGGGTTCTTTTGTTTAGGAACATGGACAGATTGGATGAGCATGGGGTTCTTTTGTTTAGGAGCATGGACAGATTGGATGTGCATGGGGTCCTTTTGATGAGGAGCATGGACAGATTGGATGTGCATGGGGTCCTTTTGTTTAGGAGCATGGACAGATTGGATGTGCATGGGGTGCTTTTGTTTAGGAGCATGGACAGATTGGATGTGCATGAGGTGCTTTTGTTTAGGAGCATGGACAGATTGGATGTGAATGGAACCTTTTGATAGCACGGACAGATTGGAGACACATGGAGTTGTTATGTGTAGGAACATGACCAGACTGGGTGCACATGCTGTCGTCATCATATACATGAGCACGGACATGTTAGACTGGCTTGTAGAGCTTATCTGCAGGGAAATTAACTAGATGGGTCTAAACGTCTTTTCTGCAAGGAATGGCCAGACTAAATAGGGCCCACATTACAGCACTTGGGTACTACAGGCAATTTTTCAGTCCTTTACAAACGCAAATAACATGGTATGTTTCATGTCTAAATCAGAATATCATTGTTAAATTAACCTTCGGACACATTAACTTTAATATGTCTGCAAAGTTGCATGTATCTCTAAAGCCAACAAAGTTACTTTATTCAGCATTGTACAAATGCTCTCTTTCTGCACCTTGTGATTAACATATCCTCACAGGGTTGGCATCGCGAAGCACAGATTGTAGAAAGTAGCAGAGTCAGCGCTTATTTCTATTTCTGTATCTAGTTTTCAAAGGCTTTTTACATTCTCTCGCGTGAGAGATTGTGCTATCTGCTCATTAGATCGCTTCGTTGAACCAACAGTTACAATCACATGCTTATGTTTCCATTGACTGGCATTAAGAAAAAACGTGCACTATGTTTATGTGCTCCAAATGTACGGATTTTAGCATTATATGCTCCAAATGGATTTTGGGCGGAAGTCTGTTCATTTGAACGACCGCTGTGCATGGTTTTGCTTGCATATCGGCTATTTTTGCAATGAAAGCATTTTCGACTTAGTAGTGTGTTTTATTTTAAATTTACAAAGATTACGATTCCAGACTCATCCATGTCTGCCAATGTTCCTAAAGATTAGGACTCCGGCCAGTTTCTTGTGCTCCTACAGATATCTACTCCAGCCTCAACCAATCTGCATGCGCTTCCAAAGATTAAGACTCCAGACTCATCCCGTCTTCTCATGTTCCTGGCGATGGGGACTCCAGACTCGTCCAGTCTGCCCATGTGCCTGCAGCAAAGCACACTGTGTGCAGTCCCTGTTCCTCTGGGCTCATCAATATTCTTAAAGAAAAGGGCTTCCAGCCCACCTAGCCCCTCAGTGTTCCATCAGATGAGGCCTGGCAGACACATCTACTGTGGACAAATCTGAAAGACACCCCCCCATGACCAGGGCAATCCTCTCCGAGAGACTCTGACCATCAGCTCCCGACACAGACTGGTTACTCATGAAGCTGAATATGCAAGAGCACCTCGTCTGTGCGGCGCACACTCGTACAGCACTGGTAGGGTCCCGTCTGCTGTAGAAGTGCTGCAAGAGCATTGACCATGGAGTTTGTAGCGCTGTGAGACAACCCCACCCACTCAATGGGCATTCTTGAAACAGTGTGAGAACACTTTGCCATTTAGCAAGCTCGCTTACTGGGCTGCAAGAACTGCTACCGAGTGCAATGTGCGCACTTCCAGCGCTGTGAGCGTCCCGGTCCACTCAATGCGCACACAATCTGTTCAACATTCACCTTAGTAGTGAGAACTCTTGGAGCACTGCCAGAGCATCCTATCTGGGCAATATAGACTCATAGCACTGTTAGAGCAGACCACCTGTTGAGTCAAGTGTTCTTAACGCGCTGCGCGAGCCCCCAGTCTGGGTAATATGTGCTCTTATAGCACTGCAAGAGCACAGCGCCTGTTGCGTAAATGTTCTTGGAGTGCTGCGAGATCACTCAGTCTGGCCAATATGCACTATTATAGCACTGGGAGGAGACACTACATGTCCGGTGAGTGCTCTTGTAGCACTGTGAGAGCTACAACCGCCTGCCTGCTCAATGCACGCCTTAAACCACTGCAAGAGCCCCCCCTGTCCAAATGTGCGCTGTTGTAGAGCTGCAAGAACACCCTACCGTACCTTGTAACTGCGGCACATGGGGTTGAAGGAGTTGGTACCACAGGCCAGGAGCGACCGGTCACTCTTCAGCACCAGCACTTTGATGTAGTTGTAACATTCATCCTGTGGGGAGACAGCGCAGGTCACCAGGGGTGGTCAACGTGGTTCACAGAGAGAAAAGAGGTCACAATGACTGGGGAAGTGCCTTACCTGAAGCTTCCCTCGCACTGCGCAGTTCCCCATGTCCTGGCTCTTCCACGTCAGGTGCTACAGGAAGCAAAAAAGGTGAGGTCACTGGTTTGTGAAACAATCACGAAGGTGCCAGAAGCTTTGGCAATCTGGGACGCTATTGAGAAATGGATAGGACCTATGGGGCAAAACAGAAGACGCCGGAGCGCTGATGGATTCCAAGGAGGAAACAGAAGCACTGAGAACAAGCAACTGATTGTGCAATGCCAATGCTTGTTTGAGGGCGGGATTGGCGTTTAGAATTGTGGTTCAAGCATTGGCAAAGCCAACACTACTGGGCGTCCATCTTGGAATGTTATTTTGTATACTTTCAAGATGGCATACACGTGGCTTCTAAACACAGTGTAACAATGAGTATACAAAATAACATTGTTGTACCATTCCAAAGTTACATTCACATCAGGAGCAGTGGCAGCAATGCAAGCTTCCTTCACACACAAGGCAGACAAAATACAAGCATAGCAACGTAAACTTCCCTCACACATGACATTTAAAGACCTACAGAAGCAACGTCAGCTTCCTTCCTGGGCTGTACAATTAAGACAGGCAGAGGATAGACAGTACCAGTTGAAGATTCTTTCATGCACGAAAAAGAGTGTTTGCAAAAGTAGCACAATCTTGCCACAGAAGGAGCTAGCTAAACAGAAAGCAAAAGTTCAAGCTTCCACACACAGGAAAAAACAAAAGCAGCAGCAGTGCAAGCTTCCCTCATACAGGAAAAGCACAGCAGCAGCAGTGCAAGCTTCCCTCACACAGGATAAACACAATCATCAGAAGTGCAAGCTTCCCTCACACAGGATAAACACAATCATCAGAAGTGCAAGCTTCCCTCACACAGGAAAAGCACAAGCATCAGTGCAAGCTTCACTCACACAGGAAAAGCACAAGCAGCAGTGCAAGCTTCCCTCACACAGGATAAACACAATCAGCAGCAGTGCAAGCTTCCCTCACACAAGAAAAGCACCAGCAGTAGCAGTGCAAGCTTCCCTCACACAGGATAAACACAATCATCAAAAGTACAAGCTTCCCTCACACAGGAAAAGCACAAGCAGCAGTGTACGCTTCCCTCATACAGGAAAAGCACAGCAGCAGCAGTGCAAGCTTCCCTCACACAGGATAAACACAATCATCAGAAGTGCAAGCTTCCCTCACACAGGAAAAGCACAAGCAGCAGTGCAAGCTTCACTCACACAGGAAAAGCACAAGCAGCAGTGCAAGCTTCACTCACACAGGAAAAGCACAAGCAGCAGTGCAAGCTTCCCTCACACAGGATAAACACAATCAGCAGCAGTGAAAGCTTCCCTCACACAGGAAAAGCATCAGCAGCAGCAGTGCAAGCTTCCCTCACACAGGATAAACACAATCATCAAAAGTACAAGCTTCCCTCACACAGGAAAATCACAAGCAGCAGTGTACGCTTCACTCACACAGGAAAAGCACAAGCAGCAGTGCAAGCTTCCCTCACACAGGATAAACACAATCAGCAGCAGTGAAAGCTTCCCTCACACAGGAAAAGCACCAGCAGCAGCAGTGCAAGCTTCCCTCACACTGGATAAACACAATCAGCAGCAGTGCAAGCTTCCCTCAAACAGGAAAAGCATCAGCAGCAGCAGTGCAAGCTTCCCTCACACTGGATAAACACAATCAGCAGCAGTGCAAGCTTCCATCATACAGAAAAAAACACAAGCAGCAGCAGCGCAAGCTTCCCTCACACAGGAAAAACACAAGCAGCAGCAGTGGGAGCTTCCCTCACACAAACACTTGAGCAGTCCAACTTCGAATCATAGATTAGAAATTGGCCTTTTGGTGAGAAATGCCAAAAGCCATGTTGGACAAAGCCAAAGTTAAGCTTTACAAATTCCGCCCATCGCCACAGAATACCACGTTTCAAGTTGTAGAACTTCCTTTAACATATCATTCTGAAAGATGTAGTCTTGGTTTTCTTCGACTGACCCAATCAGACCGTGTACTAGATTATTTAGCTTTGTGATTGTAAATCCTGACCAGAAAGATAGTGTACGGGCGAAATGCTGGGACATGATTTGGGAAATGTACTTATGCGGTAGTGGTGTTGAGACCACTTTTTATCCTTACCCGGTCAGGTGCCATTGTGTCCTTGACTCTCCGTAGGTCGAAAGCATATACATGGTCCCTGAAATAGAAGACAGAAGGCGATGTGACAAAGACCATGCACTGTAATCCCTTCCACACAGAGGAATCGTGAGGGAAGGCGGGCTAGGCTGGAGCATGACTCACACTGTCCCATCCCCACAGCCTTTCCTGAGGTGGACGAGCTCGACATGTGTCAGAAGACACAAAATACTCACAATGACTCCTCCATTACCCAATGATCACGTTGTCTCCCTCACAAACTCAAAAGCAAAAAATACTACCGACTCCCTCATAACCCCATTAAATAATAATAATTTGTATTTGTAAAGTGCGAACATATCACCCCTTAAGGGTTTCAAGGCGCTGGGGGCTGTTGGGGAGATTAAGTGAGCTTTTGCCCAGAGTTACAAGATGCTGAGCTGAGCTGCCCCAGGGGTATCAAACTGTGAGCCCCGCTCGTCGGAGTCAGCCACTCTGGCAGCTGCGCCACACCTCTCCCATTTAAACAACAACATCTCACTCCCATGGGCCCATTAACACATGATCCCAATGTGCCCCTCAAACCCATGAACAAACTACAGTGATGTCTCACTTGTGAATTCACTAGTTATTTCATTGTTTTTGTAGGGAGTCAATGTGATCATTATCATCCGGTTTCCCTCATTATTGACTGACTAGATTGTCTCCCTTGTGAACCGATCAATGAATTATATTGCCTCCTTCATGGGGTCTCCCTCATAACCTCAGTGACTGATCCCATCGTCTCCCTCGTGAACTCATTAACGAATGCTCACAATGTCTCTGTCCAACTCTTTCAAGCACTTCTGCAATGTCTCCAGTGAACTCACCAACGAGTGGTCACAGCATCTCGCCGTAAACAAGGTCAAATGTGCTCATTTATAAAGCCTTTAGAGAGTGCTCACTTTACCAAAGCCAATAATGAATGGCTGTATTGTCTCTCTTCTGACCCCTCTAATAAATAATCCTCCGGCCAACCGTGGCTATTTTAATATCTTTAAAAAAGATCTGCTGTTTTGTATTATTTAGAAGTCTTTGAGGTTGTGTTTGTTGATTTACAGTCGTATTTCACTTGTCTGGGAGCGGATCATTAATAAATGTATATTGTACGCATTCAAAATATCAACAAGCCCTGGTGAACAATAGAAAATAAATCAGGTAGGCCCAGGAAAGCCAGCATAGGGACCAGTTTACTTCCCATATCAAGAGGCATTCAAGAAAAGCCAGAAGTAGGCCATTATGGTGGATGTCATCTTCCTGAATTGAAACAGAAGAAAGACTAGACTGAAGAGTATTATCCTTCAAATCAGGGGTGTCCAGTGCAGGCCCAGCAGACCACATCAGATCATAGCTTGAGAATAGCCACATGAAATCAATGCAAGTGGAATGAACCAAAATCAAGGGTGTCCAACGCTGGCGCCCTTGCGATTTTCAGGAAATACAGCCAAGATAAATATACAAAGAAGGACTCTAAATGAAACTCATGTACAGAGTTGGTTACTATCCTGAACCTTCATAATTGCAATCACTACTTCGATTACCCTCATCTAAAATGAAATAATATCACATAAACATGGACCCCATGAATTTCTGTCATGGATCCATTCCTTGTACATCAACCTTGGACACCTGTGTTCAAATAAGAGGTATGGAAATAGAAACAAGACTGCAATGCTTTCTATCAATCCCCCTTTTTGAGAAGCATGCAAATGAAAAGTACTAAACTGAAGAATGCATCTTCAACATAGGGAATCATGGATACAGAGAAAAGACCAGCAGAGGGAGTGCATTGTTAGGTCTGGCATAACAGTTCAGCTTTCCACATGACCTACTGTTACCAATTCATTAAAATAGACATAGTAGGTTCTAGCTAGCTCTGTCCAGAGGAGAATTTTTTCTTTCATCTGAATCTAATGGCAGTTTGCAGTATCCGTCCGCCTCCTATGGACTACTTGCTTTGAAATGCAAGATAAACTATTGAACAAATGAGAATTACACCGAAGCACCACGTGTTAAATTACTGATCTCACAGATGCACTGCCCAAAAAGCAGTTGTTTTCAGTTTTGATTTTTTTCACTCCATCAGACTTTTTTTTAACTAATGTTTAGGTCGGAATCAAAATGCAAGCCAAACCTATTGGCTTTGCCAATGTTTGTTCATATAGGTCGGCGGAGAAGTGCAGATCAGAATGCCAGATCTGGTGAAAAAGACGTGCTTGGAAATGGATTGGAAAAGTGACCACCCCTCAAGTACATTTTGAATTAGATTGACATCAATATCGAACCACCTAAATCAATTGTTCTCCTGTTTAACATCAAAAGGCATTATTCAAAAACAGCCATCCAATCGGATTACAGACATTACTGTGGATTTTCTTTTTCTCTCTAGCTCCCTTTTATTTCTCGAACTCAGCAGACCATCTATGAAAGAATGTGTTTGAATCATTCTCTGAATGTCCACCAGGTGTCGCTACTGCACCAGTGTCCGTCAGCTCCCTTCATGCCCTCCAGTACAGTTATACTCTGGTTCATCATCAAGGACAACCGTCTGCCTGCCCCCTTGGGGTCCTAAACCTGAGTCATGCTGCTGCTTCGTGTCACTGCTGATCAAGTGCTTCGTCATTGGCGGGCTGCAGATTATGCGACACTCTGATAATTTACTAGTGCAATACTGTTATTGGACTCTGGGTGGCACGGCTGTACCGCACTGTGCGCTCAGCTACACACTATGGCCACAGGTGTCACTGCAGCCCAGATGCTTAGGCTTACATGGACTGAACCGGTGCCTCTTTGTTGCAATTCACGGGTGTCATTACTGCACCAGCAGCCACCCCTCAAGGACTGGACCCAGTGAGCTATGTGAAACCTCACTCATGTCTATCTGATCCCACTGTGACCTCAGTCAGCGCAGTGCTGCGACTGACCTCGCGGTGTCGCGGCTGCACAAATATGTGCTACCTCCAGGATCAAATTCAGTGCCATTCCATAACTGATGTAGCAAAAAAAGTGAAGAAAGAAATGCAGGAGCTATTCTGAAATACTGGTAGTTACTCTGTGCACATTCCATTCCATCCTTTTTAGCTTGTCTATGGCGTCACATATGTAAAACAGGCTTGTCCCTGCCACAGTTGTACCAATGGGGGACCTGAGTGATTTATCAGTATCAGAGATTACTTCCCCAGTAGTACCCTTTTGTTTCTATCAACGAGATGCCCCAAATGCAGTGAGTATGGTCAGGCGTGGGCCCCGCGCTCACTATGCCATAGCACTCACAGTGCACCGCCCTGATGAAGCTCAACAAGGCCGAAACATGTCCATGGCTGCTTGTATTCTGTTGGACTGGCTCCTTTGGGGAGCGGCCAAGGCCCCGTTGCACGTAGTTGGTCCCTGTAGTGGTTCAATGAGCAACAAAATGACGGACTAGAATGTGTCCCAGAGTCGATACCAGTGGTCCATATTCTTCAAGGACTGCATGCGTCACTTTTCAGTCACTCTGACTGGTGCTCCTGGTGCAGTTGCTCAAAGGTAGGTCCCCTCCCCAGCCCCGCCAGCCACGCGCCCAGCAGTGCTCGGCCAGTGCCCCTCCTGAGGTCAGTGGCGTAACGAAACTTGAGGGGGCCCCCCTGCAAAGTATGTGGAGGGGCCCCCTCCAGACTCAATCGGGAGCTCTTCTGACAGACTACTGTGCTGTGGGGGCTCCCTGGAGCTTGGGGGTTACGGGGCCTGTGTTACCCCACTGCAAACATCCCCAGAGACCAACAAACACTATCACACAATTACTAAACCCTACCGTCAAACACACCCAGAGACCAACAAACACTATCACAGTAATATATGCTACCAGCTACCCAGAAACCGACAAACACTATCCCACAATGACTAAATCCACCATCAAACACCCAAAGGTAATCTATGCTACCAGCTACCCAGAGACCAACAAACACTGTCACACAATTACCAAACCCTACCGTCAAACACACCCAGAGACCAACAAACACTATCACAGTAATATATGCTACCAGCTACCCAGAAACCGACAAACACTATCCCACAATGACTAAACCCACCATCAATCACCCAAAGGTAATATAGGCTACAAGCGACTCAGAGACCAACAAACACTATCACAGAATGACTAAATCTACCATCAAACACCAAAAAGGAACATATGCTACCATCTACCCTGAGTTCAATAAACACTAAAGCACGATGACATCAAGAGTTTAGCCATTGATATTAGAAATCAGCAGTAATGTCAGACATCCAAATTGCAATGTGTTCTACAAGGCACTGAGTCAATAATACACACTGTCATACACCTAGACATGACAGAGACTATCAAACACAAACAAGCCAACTCAATGCCTACCACCAGACGCATAAACACCAGTAGATACTATCAGAAAATGGATGACTAAGACACAGACTCTAGAGTAAAAACAGATCAACAAGCAGATCAACAAACAGTATTAGACAATGCAAAGAATAACAGATATATTCAGAGACAAAGATCAAATTAGACACAGACCACTAGAAACTATCACAGTCGGAGGTTAACATTCAGCAAAAAGTCAAAAGAGAAGCATTGAGCCACCATTGGCGTCAACCAAACACACAGACTGAAAAACACAGCACTCAGGCAGCAAGGACCTAGCAGACACAATCAAGTTCAAAGAGACCCAAAAACACCATCAGACACTCTGAAAACAACGCACGCTCTCAGTTACCCAGAGACGAATCAACACTAACAAACACCCATTGGAAAACAGACACTGTCAGAAACCCAGAGACGAACCAACACTGTCAACTAACCACAGACAAACAGACACTGTCAGAAACCCAGAGACGAACCAACACTGTCAACTAACCATAGACAAACAGATACTGTCAGACACCAAGATACGAAGCAACACTGTCAACTAACCATAGACAGACAGACACGGTCAGACACCAAGAGACGAAGCAACACTGTCAACTAACCATAGACAGACACTGTAAATTACTCAGAGATAAACCATCACTATCTAATACACATAGACAAATAGACACTGTCAGACACAGAGATGAACCAACACTGTCAACTAACCATAGACAAACAGACACCGTCAGAGACACCCAGAGAAGAACCAACACTGTCAACTAACTACAGACAAACAGACACTGTCAGACACCCAGAGACGAACCAACACTGTCAACTTACCATAGACAGACACTGTCAGACACCCAATGACGAACCAAAACTGTCAACTAACCATAGACAGACACTGTCAGACACCAAGAGACGAAGCAACACTGTCAACTAACCATAGACAAACAGACACTGTCAGACACCAAGATACGAAGCAACACTGTCAACTAACCATAGACAGACAGACACTGTCAGACACCAAGAGATGAAGCAACACTGTCAACTAACCATAGACAGACAGACGCTGACAAACACCAAGAGACGAAGCAACACTGTCAACTAACCATAGACAGACACTGTAAATTACTCAGAGATAAACAGACACTAACAAACACCCATTGGAAAACAGACACTGTCAGACACCCAGAGACGAACTAACACTGTCAACTAACCATAGACAAACAGACACTGTCAGACACCCAGAGAAGAGCCAACACTGTCAACTAACCATAGACAAACAGACACAGTCAGACACCCAGAGAAGAACCAACACTGTCAACTAACCATAGACAAACAGACACTGTCAGACACCCAGAGACGAACCAACACTGTCAACTAACCATAGACAAACAGACACTGTCAGAGACACCCAGAGAAGAGCCAACACTGTCAACTAACCATAGACAAACAGACACTGTCAGACACCCAGAGACAAAGCAACACTGTCAACTAACCATAGACAAACAGACACAGTCAGACATCCAGAGACGAACCAACACTGTCAACTAACCATAGACAAACAGACACTGTCAGACACCCAGAGACGAACCAACACTGTCAACTAACCATAGACAAACAGACACAGTCAGACACCCAGAGACGAACCAACACTGTCAACTAACCATAGACAAACCAACACTGTCAACTAACCATAGACAAACAGACCCTGTCGGAGACACCCAGAGAAGAGCCAACACTGTCAACTAACCATAGACAAACAGACACTGTCAGACACCCAGAGACGAACCAACACTGTCAACTAACCATAGACAAACAGACACTGTCAGACACCCAGAGGCAAAGCAACACTGTCAACTAACCATAGACAAACAGACACAGTCAGACATCCAGAGACGAACCAACACTGTCAACTAACCATAGACAAACAGACACTGTCAGACACCCAGAGACGAACCAACACTGTCAACTAACCATAGACAGACACTGTAAATTACTCAGAGATAAACCATCACTAACAAACACCCATTGGAAAACAGACACTGTCAGACACCCAGAGACGAACTAACACTGTCAACTAACCATAGACAAACAGACACTGCCAGACACCCAGAGACGAACCAACACTGTCAACTAACCATAGACAAACAGACACTGTCAGACACCAAGAGACGAAGCAACACTGTCAACTAACCATAGACAGACAGACACTGTCAGACACCCAGGGACGAACCAACACTGTCAACTACAGACAAACAGACACTGTCAGACACCCAGAGACGAACCAACACTGTCAACTAACCATAGACAAACAGACACTGTCAGACACCAAGAGACGAAGCAACACTGTCAACTAACCATAGACAGACACTGTAAATTACTCAGAGATAAACCATCACTATCTAATACACATAGACAAATAGACACTGTCAGACACAGAGATGAACCAACACTGTCAACTAACCATAGACAAACAAACACGGTCAGACACCCAGAGAAGAACCAACACTGCCAACTACAGACAAACAGACACTGTCAGACACCCAGAGACGAAGCAACACTGTCAACTAACCATAGACAAACAGACACTGTCAGACACCAAGAGACGAAGCAACACTGTCAACTAACCATAGACAAACAGACACAGTCAGACATCCAGAGACGAACCAACACTGTCAACTAACCATAGACAAACAGACACTGTCAGACACCAAGAGACGAAGCAACACTGTCAACTAACCATAGACAAACAGACACAGTCAGACATCCAGAGACGAACCAACACTGTCAACTAACCATAGACAAACAGACACTGTCAGACACCCAGAGACGAACCAACACTAATAACTACCCATGGACAAACAGACACTGTCAGCCATCCAGAGATAAACCGTCAGTACCAAATACCCATAGACAGAAACGGTCAGACACCCAGAGAAGTACCAGTAAACAAACAGACGTTGTCAAACACCCAGGGATGAACCAACACTGTCAAAAGTCCCAAATATTGTGCAGCGGAGGGTTGATGCTTTCAAGGGTAGTGGAGGAGAAGGGAAAGGGTGGATGGCGGTGTGTAGAGTGGTTGGTAGACCAGAGGGTTCACATAAGTCCCTGTAACTCCTTCGGTGCACAGAGGGGGTGCCTTCAAGGGCCCCATTCAGCTCAAAGCCGATGTGTGTTTGTGAGACATTGGTGACCCGAGTCCCTTATCACATTCAGGAGGGGGGGGGGCGTCATTCTGCATTGTGACTTCAGGGGCTTGGACCAGGGCTCTGTGAAGAAGAAACTGTGAAAAGGACCAACAGAGGCCTTTGGCTGCTTGTCTGCAGGGGGGGGGGGGGGCTTAAGGAATAGGACCGGCAGATCGTCTGGTGTCCTTTGCTTCTTCTGACCCGCTGTGTATAATAATTACTTAAACCCTGTTTACTTTTGATGACTCCAGGGGAAGGCATCTTGTGACTTGACCCCAGTGACGCTAGTAACGCCAGTGACGCTCTTGCTGGTGCACAGGAGGGGAGGATGAAGGGCGAGGCGGCAGTGAGTCTGTGTTTTGCAGCACACACGTGTATGGAAACATATGCTCCACTTACACACTAACTGCAAAACATTTCAAAACAAAACAGCAACTTTGAAATAAGTGGTGTGAGGGAGATGGGGTGGAAGAGTCGTCGTGGGGTGGAGGAAGGGGCGAGCAGAGAATGAAGTTTGGGTTGGGGAGGGCAGAGGATGAAGAGTGAGTGACCCGGGGAACGAGGGGGAGGGCAAGGGGCCCCTCACAGCTCACTCACCGTCTCCTCTGGTGCCTTGAGGCCCAGGAGTGAGGGCAACTCTCACATCTCACTCGCCTTCTCTGGGGCTCGGCTCGGTAGTTGGTGATGTCCGCAGAGTGAGACCCTCAGAGGCCTGCACAGAGCATCCCTCGACTCTGAGGGTCTGGAGGGTCCGAGTCCAATCTGGTGATTACAGCTCACAGTTCACACCTGTCCTCAGAACAGGGGACCTCAGACAGTTATCCCTTGACCCCTCACCCCACTTCCTGGAATCGGAAGAGCTCTCTGGTGTAGCAGTCCCGGCTCCAGAAAGGCCTGGCCGGGGACGCGCTTGCGCAGCAGTTGCGCGCCATTTAATTAATGAAGAACGAACCTCTGAGGCCTGGCTGAGGCAAAGGCTGCGCCTGCGTGCTGTGTACGTCACCATTTAATTTATTAAGAGGCGGGGGCCCCCTGGGTGGGGATTTGTGGCCGAGGCCCCCCCGCAATGCGGGGGATGCGGGGGCCTGTGTTACGCCCCTGCCTGAGGTGGCTCGCGCTGGCCGCCCGCCCTCCTTATCTCTCGCGCACAGCACGGGCTGGTATCTCGGTGCCCGGGACCACATCTGATATACGGCCCGTCAGCACAATTACAAGAGCTGTCAGCGGCTCGTCACGCGCTATCTGCCGCGTTTGGCACCATTATCGCGGCTACAAAGCAGGCGGCGCGCGCTATCGGAGGCGCCATTTCATGTCAGGTGCGCGGCGCGCGCCACGGAGCCCCGGGGCGGGGACGTGCCGCGCATGGGCAATGGGCGCGCGGTGGCTGCTGCCACCCGAGGGGACCTGCAGGGGCGTAGCTGCTGTGGTGCAGCCAGTGCAGTGACGCCGGGCCCGCTGAGTATTAAGGGCCCAGCTCACCCTGTGTGCCTTTTTTAAAAACAAAACAGAGGATGGTGGCCATTTCTCCGACAGGTCTTGGGGGGAGGAGGGGTCGGTTCGCAGTTACATGATTACATTATTATTGATATAGGAGGAAAAAACTTGCTTCTGGAGAAAAGCAGGTCGTTTGGCGTTACAGAATATGACATAATCCAAACTGGAAGGGCGACGTCAGAAACTGCACTGTGCGGGCCAGAATTATGTGGCATCAACAGGTGCACTGAGGGGGGTCAGGATCATGTGGTGTCAGAAACTGCACTGTGAGCGGTCACGATTATGTGGCATCAAAAGCTGCATTGTGAGGGGTCAGGATTATGTGGCATCAAAAACTGCTGCACTGTAAGCGGTCAGGATTATGTGGTGTCAGAAACTGCACTGTGAGCGGTCAGGATTATGTGGTGTCAGAAGCTGCACTGTGAGCAGTCAGGATTATGTGGCATCGGAAGCTGCACTGTGAGCGGTCAGGATTATGTGGTGTTAGAAGCTGCACTGAGAAGGGTCAGGATTATGTAGCATCAAAAGCTGCATTGTGAGGGGTCAGGATTATGTAGCATCAAAAGCTGCATTGTGAGGGGTCAGGATTATGTAGCATCAAAAGCTGCATTGTGAGCGGGCAGGATTATGTGGTGTCAGAAGCTGCACTGTGAGCGGTCAGGAGTATGTGGCATCAGAAGCTGCACTGTGAGCGGCCAGGATTCATCAGAAGCTGCACTGTGAGCGGTCAGGAGTATGTGGCATCAGAAGCTGCACTGTGAGCGGCCAGGATTATGTGGTGTCAGAAGCTGCACTGTGAGCGGTCAGGATTATGTGGTGTCAGAAGCTGCACTGTGAGCGGTCAGGAGTATGTGGCATCAGAAGCTGCACTGTGAGCGGCCAGGATTCATCAGAAGCTGCACTGTGAGCGGTCAGGAGTATGTGGCATCAGAAGCTGCACTGTGAGCGGCCAGGATTATGTGGCATCAGAAGCTGCACTGTGAGCGGCCAGGATTCATCAGAAGCTGCACTGTGAGCGGTCAGGAGTATGTGGCATCAGAAGCTGCACTGTGAGCGGCCAGGATTATGTGGCATCAGAAGCTGCACTGTGAGCGGTCAGGATTCATCAGAAGCTGCACTGTGAGCGGTCAGGAGTATGTGGCATCAGAAGCTGCACTGTGAGCGGCCAGGATTATGTGGCATCAGAAGCTGCACTGTGAGCGGTCAGGATTCATCAGAAGCTGCACTGTGAGCGGTCAGGAGTATGTGGCATCAGAAGCTGCACTGTGAGCGGTCAGGAGTATGTGGCATCAGAAGCTGCACTGTGAGCGGTCAGGATTCATCAGAAGCTGCACTGTGAGCGGTCAGGATTCATCAGAAGCTGCACTGTGAGCGGTCAGGATTCATCAGAAGCTGCACTGTGAGCGGTCAGGATTATGTGGTGTCAGAAGCTGCACTGAGAGGGTTCATGATTGTGGGGCGACAAATGCTGCACGGAGAAGGGTCAGAATTGTACGGTGTAAAGAGCTGCGCACCGAGGAGTCACTTGTGCGCAAGCCAGGAGCTGGACTGACCTGGCTTCTTCCTCCTCCTTCTCACTGGCCACCTTGCCCCACGGCTCTCACCTTGGCCCTCACTCAGATGAACGGTGCACTCAATTCCATTTGTCTCTACAACACTCTACCCCGCTCTACTAGGGTAACCAGAATTTTAAAGCCAAAAACCGGGACATTTCAAGGAAATGGAAGGAGGACTACAATTTTACTTCAAGAATGACAGCGCTCCTCAGCAGAGAATTACAGATTAGGCAGTTAGAGCATACATAAAGAGCAATTTTTTAAACCCAGTAGCTTGCCTGATAATTAAATTGTTTTCTTGAAACAACTGATAACTTTCCCTGCTTTGTAAACATTAAAAAGCACCTCCTGCCGTTTTCAGTCCACCCTCTCTAAAAACCTGGACAGGAGCTAAGTTTCTTGAAATCTGCCAGGACAGCAGGTAGAAAAAACCAGGGCCCTTCGGGCAAATCCGCAACGCCTGGTCACCCTACGCTCACTGCGGGCCTCTCTTCTTGAGCCCTGGCCACAATGGTCCTTACTCACTGTGGGCTCACTGCGTCAGAACCCCACTCACCACTGCCCTCACTCACCATATAACACCTTCATCGAGCCATTCACTCACTATCTATGGCCATCACTCACCATGACCCTTCCTCAGAGCACTCTCCACTCACTGAGACAGTGAGTCATGCCGGCCACAGTCACTGTGCCTCTCACTTCCTGTGGCTACCCTTCATCGCAAGCCTGCCTTGCCTACCCCCTGACTCACACGGACCATCACTCACTGGGGGGGACCTTCCCTCCCTGGGGCTCACTCCCTCTGGCCCTTCATGGTCCTCCATCACAGGCCCTCACAAATGTCCCTCATTCAGGATGGGTCATGTTCACCTTCATTTTCACTTTCTCTGCCCCTTACTTGCTATGAATATCGAAAATCACTGTTCTTCCCACTCACAGTGCCCTTCAGAGCCCCACAAACCTTGTTCACCATGGCCTCACTCGGTCGGTCAGTCACGGTGACCCCCGCTCCCTCACTAGTGTGAGGCCTCACTCATAGTGTGCCTTCATTACAATTTTGTGCATTCACTGACTTGCTCTCAGGTGAGCACAATTAGTATCTCACTCAATGTGTCACTAACTCTCAGAAAGTGGTGGCTGGTCCCTCACTCACCAGGATGTGCACTTTCAAACAACCCTCACCCTCCATGGTCATCACTTTAAAATGACCCTTTGTGAGACAAAAAAAGGAAGTTCCAGGGCCCTTCTCGGGAGGCCACTGCAGCTTGCAGCGCCCATTGCCCCTGCCAGCACTGCCAATGACAGTTCTACACAACTACTAACCATCACACAACTACAAGTGTGACAATTCTGACTGTTCGAGGGCACCAAGCTATAAGAATAGCTTGGGTGGCAAGCACGACTCATTTTAATGTACTATGTTGAATTAATCAACATCTGTTTTGGTGTTTATCTCTAAATAAGACAGACAGCGCCACCAAGTGGCAGATTGTCATAAGTACCGGTGTTGATAATTAAGTGCTGGTGCTGAGCACCAGAAACCAGCGGCTCAAATTAAGCACTGCTCATATGGTTCTTAGAAGCTCCTCACACAACACTGAATTCATTCACTTTGGACTTTACTCACCGTGGCCCTTGTTTTTGCCACTTACTCGCTGTGACCCTCACTCACCTGGCTGCGATGAAGAGTGTGTGGTTCAGCTTTAGCATCCTCTGGAAGTCCAGGCCGAGTTGTGCCGTCTCATTGTCGGTCACCAGCCCCCGGAACCAAGGGTAGGAGAGAGTACCTGCAAGGGGGGAGGGGCAGACAGATTAATGCCCAGTCCTCAGAGGGCAGGGGGCACGCGTCCACAATCACTGACCCCCCCTCTTCAAGGACAGCGACGTCACAAGAACACTCCTATATTCAGCCCATACTTTCTGCTTTGACAACTCATGCCTTTTTGGTAAACGAATTATTAAAAATGAACTAAACTTGCATGTAATTAAATAGATATAAAAAATAATGTGTCTGCTGCACAATCCCTTATAACTTCCTAGCTGATACACACTTAAACATTAATGTAACTTTTTATTTTATTTACCAGTCTCTTTTACTTATTATAACAATTGCTTCACCAAGCGATTTTGCTACCGGCACCTGGGCCATCAGTTAACGCATTTGTGCGGGTGGATTAAATAAATGTATTTAAGAACATACTTACTTAGAGGGTTGCTAAGGTTACAAAGTCTCGTAGGCGTTAATTTGCCAAATACTTAATAATACAACATAATTTTACTCCACGTGCATTTTTTTGTTAATTTTACAGATGTCAGCCGCTTGCCTTGCACTGGTGTAGCGGACCCACGGGGGTGGGCTATTAGGTTTGCTTTGAGGTTTTTTAAGAGGTGAATTCTGCGAACTTTGATACATAGTAATTAACACTCCCTTCAAGTATATATTTTCAGGAATTACAGTGATTTTGTAATTCTAATTGTGTACTGAGTTTTGAATCTCCTACCTCACAGTTTGTCCCTCATAAACAGTGTCAACAAATTTGCATAGTTGGTGAAATGCATTGTGGGAAACATGATACGGATTCATTAAGTAGAGAATGGGTTATACAGCCTTTTAAACATCAGCTGGAAATAGGGCATAATTTTAACAGTAACCCTGTAGTACCGCTGCCCCCTTGTGGTTTAATTTTCATTGCACCCCCCTCCCCCCACACACACACACCTAGATATAGGTACATGAAAGATTTCGTTTTACTAGACCTTGGGAAACAGCTAAATGACATTTCACTACTCCATTTTACAAGATGCCACATTTGTGAAGTCCTATTCAACTTCATTTTGGCCTCCAAAAAGCCACGATGTCTTAGGGAAATTTAGGGGAATTTGTAGACGGAAAAACGGGTTTAAGATCCCGTAAAATGTTTTATTTTTCTCCCAAATGCTAGTCACCAAATTTGGAAATAATTAAGAGTGGAGCAGCAAGCAGAAGGTTTCAGAGGTGTGACCTCACCCCAGCAAATTACATTTAAAACCACCTCTGAAAACTATTTCTGACTTTGCGTGATATTTAAACAAAGCACTTGCCATATGGCCCAATATTTTTTATTAAACCACCAGTACCCACTGGTAGCATTATTAAAAGATAGGACTCGTTAACTCAATAAGTAGTTAAATAAAAAATAAAAAAACACAACTAAATATATATAAACAAATAGTGCCTGACACCTATCCCACATGAATATATTTGAGGCAAATCTCCAAATAATGAAATTGAGCAGAGACTATTTGCATATTCAACTGTGAACTCTCAGCAACCAGCCGTACTTTACACATGGTTACCTGCTAGCTGGAAAGCACTTGTCCTCCACTGCAACTTCCACCAGCGCTTAATTTGTTAAAAAGTGCAAGAGCTGAAAGGCTTTCTTAGAAACCCACTGCAGAGTGTCATGGTTAGTGACTGTCTACAGTTTCCGTCACCTGGCACTTCCTGACTGTATCTCTCGCTCTTACAGGTTGTTTCCAACCCTGCTTTCTTCATTGAGCCTGGATTTTAAGGTCACATCTAGTCAGTGCTGTCTCTTTGAGACATGCTGTGTTTAAGATATGATTCAGAAAAGGGGGTGGTGATGAACAGAGTGTCTGAATTAAGCAGACCACTCTTACCCAGTCCAAAGATCAGGGCTTGATCCATCACCGTTTTTTAGCTCACTGCGCCATCCCAGCTCAGAATTTGGCTATATGCAAATTAGTCTGACCCTTGCCCAGTGCATCATGGGAACAGGGCAGACCAAACTACCAAGCCAATTCTTATACTGGGAAGGAAACAAGCTACCGGTGACCGGTTTCTGGCATTTCAGCCGTCTTCGACCCGGCTTGCTTGAATCCTGATGGTGCAATGAGCTAGGGACTCACATCTGAGTATACCCTTCCACGCTTATGGTGGACAAAAGTGATTCAGAAAAGGGGGTGGTGATGAACAGAGTGTCTGAATTAAGCAGACCACTCTTACCCAGTCCAAAGATCAGGGCTTGATCCATCACCGTTTCTTAGCTCACTGCACCATCCCAGCTCTGAACTTGGCTATATGCAAATTAGTCTGACCCTGGCCCAGTGCATCATGGGAACAGGGCAGACCAAACTACCAAGCCAATTCTTATACTGGGAAGGAAACAAGCTACCGGGGACCGGTTTCTGGCATTTCAGCCGCCTTCGGCCCGGCTTGCTTGAATCCTGATGGTGCAATGAGCTAGGGACTCACATCTGAGTATACCCTTCCACGCTTATGGTGGACAAAAATGATTCAGAAAAGGGGGTGGTGATGAACAGAGTGTCTGAATTAAGCAGACCACTCTTACCCAGTCCAAAGATCAGGGCTTGATCCATCACCGTTTTTTAGCTCACTGCACCATCCCAGCTCTGAACTTGGCTATATGCAAATTAGTCTGACCCTGGCCCAGTGCATCATGGGAACAGGGCAGACCAAACTACCAAGCCAATTCTTATTCTGGGAAGGAAACAAGCTACCGGGGACCGGTTTCTGGCATTTCAGCCGTCTTCGGCCCTGCTTGCTTGAATTCTGATGGTGCAATGAGCTAGGGACTCACATCTGAGTATACCCTTCCACGCTTATGGTGGACAAAAATGATTCAGAAAAGGGGGTGGTGATGAACAGAGTGTCTGAATTAAGCAGACCACTCTTACCCAGTCCAAAGATCAGGGCTTGATCCATCACCGTTTTTTAGCTCACTGCACCATCCCAGCTCTGAACTTGGCTATATGCAAATTAGTCTGACCCTGGCCCAGTGCATCATGGGAACAGGGCAGACCAAACTACCAAGCCAATTCTTATTCTGGGAAGGAAACAAGCTACCGGGGACCGGTTTCTGGCATTTCTGCCGTCTTCGGCCCGGCTTGCTTGAATCCTGATGGTGCAATGAGCTAGGGACTCACATCTGAGTATACCCTTCCACGCTTATGGTGGACAAAAATGATTCAGAAAAGGGGGTGGTGATGAACAGAGTGTCTGAATTAAGCAGACCACTCTTACCCAGTCCAAAGATCAGGGCTTGATCCATCACCGCCCTGATCTTTGGACTGGGTAAGAGTGGTCTGCTTAATTCAGACACTCTGTTCATCACCACCCCCTTTTCTGAATCGTTTTTGGCCACTATAGGTGTGGCAGGGTATACTCAGACATGAGTCCCTTGCTCACTGCACCATCAGGATTCAAGCAAGCTGGGCCGACGACGGCTGAAATGCCAGAAGCCGGTCCCCGGAAGCTTGTCTCCTTTCTGGTGAAGAATTGGCTTGGTAGTTTGGTCTGCCCTGTTCCCATGATGCACTGGGCCAGGGAGAGACTAATTTGCATATAGCCAGGTTCTGAGCTGGGATGGTGCAGTGAGCTAAATAACGGTGATGGATCAAGCCCTGATCTTTGGACTGGGTAAGAGTGGTCTGCTTAATTCAGACACTCTGTTCATCACCACCCCCTTTTCTGAATCGTTTTTGGCCACTATAGGTGTGGCAGGGTATACTCAGACATGAGTCCCTTGCTCACTGCACCATCAGGATTCAAGCAAGCCGGGCCGACGACGGCTGAAATGCCAGAAACCGGTCCCCGGAAGCTTGTCTCCTTTCTGGTGAAGAATTGGCTTGGTAGTTTGGTCTGCCCTGTTCCCATGATGCACTGGGCCAGGGACAGACTAATTTGCATATAGCCAGGTTCTGAGCTGGGATGGTGCAGTGAGCTAAATAACGGTGATGGATCAAGCCCTGATCTTTGGACTGGGTAAGAGTGGTCTGCTTAATTCAGACACTCTGTTCATCACCACCCCCTTTTCTGAATCGTGTTTAGGATATGGGCTTGAAGCTCCACCTATTGCCCGCCCGTGTTTACAATTTGCTCTTGTGACTGTCCTTTGTAAATGCTTCATTGTGTTTGGTTACTTTGCTTACTAGACCCTCCTTAGTCTCTCTTGTTCTACTCTTGTAACCTCCCATAAGGACTTCCCCGATTACATGTATTGTTACTCAGTATGTTTCATTTACACTTTTATGAGCACTCTTTTCTTAATGAATTCCATCGGCGCGACTGCTGTTGCAGGCACAACAGCTACGCACTGCCCAAATCACACTTTTCAGGTTTCTGTTGAATTAGCGTGCAAGGTAACATTTTATTTGTATATTTATTTTCCAGCACGTCACCCAAACTTTTTTTTCTATTTAATGACTTTTGTGGCAATGGCGGCACATTGCGCTTTAGCTTTAAGCACCTAAAGCATGGCGTGCTGCTATTCGTACAAAAGTTAAAAAAATAGAAAAACAAAAGGTGGGCGGATCCCGCATTTCTTTTCCATTTACAAAGCCAATAACTCTGCATTCAACGAATGCGCGATCTATTGCATTGTAAATGCTTGTTCATCTTTCTCGCCCTTCTTTCTCCATGATATGCACTTCCCTCTCTCTTGCTCTGGGTCGAAGTCTGATGAAAAATAAGCTCCGGTTCCCAAAGATGGGTGCGGTGCCCACCGCTTGTACAAACTGAGCAGAGCTGGGCCACTGAGGCCTTCCCATGGACCAATACAGTGTTATTATCTGAAGACATTACTGCTCAAACTTCAAAAATGTGTCATCATATTTAACTCTGTATACTACATTTGTTGACACAATACAAAGTGTCTAGAATTCCACAGGAAAAAGGTAACTAAGTAAGGCAGGAATGTAATAGGGTGACATCTGGGTAGCAAAAATGTAAAAGGGGCAGACTTGGGTTGAACTGATCACGTCTTGCTTTGGGAACCTGATAAGCTCTTACAAAGGCGCTAACTGGGGTGCAGGACTGAGTAAAAAGAACTGTGCCTATCCCAGTGCTTAATTTGTAAAAGCATACGTTTTGGGGCCCCTAGTCAGGAGGCCACTGCAGCTTGTACCACAATTTGCCCCTGCTGACACTGCCAATGATGACCTACAGTGACAATTCTAACGTTTCCTGGCACAGAAAGCTAAAAGAATGACTTTGGCGGCAGGTATTAGCCATTTTTTAAGTATATTGAATTAATAAAAAACTGCTTTGCTCATCTTTAAATTAGACAAACAGTGCCACCATGAGGCATATGGCTATAAGTGCTAGTGTTCAGATTAAGTACCGGTGTCGAGCACTGGTCTCCACCGGCTCAAATTAAGCACTGCCCTATTCAGATATTTATTAGAAGCTGTGAAGTATTCTTATAGCCCAATTGAGAATTTGGCAGCCAGGGTACACGTTCACAAATGCAACTTAGTATCCTGTCCACCGGTCTCATTTAGAGATGGGCAGACCGATAAATTTCATTCAGCAGAGCCCATGTTGGCTCCATCAATAGAAAGCTTACACCAACATTTTGCCTCTCTCTGTTTTTCTGTCCGTTACCACCAGGAAAAGATCCACAGTAAGGGATGGAAAAGACAATGTCCACCAAACCCTGGAAGAAACCTCCCATTGTGTGATGGTCATTCGTTTTTTATTTTACAGAAATAAACTCCAGCTTTGGGATTTTAAAAGTTAGGCGGACAGCCGTCAAAACCCGATGTCTTACATCTACCAAACTTTTTGTACCTTGAAATGAACTGCTGTCATGTGGTTCCTTAGAAGTTACAGGAATGACTTATGGGCCAGCAGTCATCTCTAAATTTAATAGATTGAGTACCATCGGGAGGGGGGACCTGATGACCGCTCATCTCGACGAATGCTATTCCGTCCGTTGAATAAAAAGTCAGGCCCTCAGTCTCGTATTGCGCTCCGGCTACTCTGAATATCTCGGTGCCCAATGTGAGCAGTGGGATTTATCATGTTCAGAGCTCGCGGCACCGGCATGAGCCGGTCATCATTCCACTGTCACCATGAAGGTCTTCCAGACTTGTACTATGGTTCCCACTCTTCACCGGAAGTATTTTATGCTAGGACCAGTGACTTAGAACCAAAGCGGATGAAAGTGCCCGAAATAAAGGGATAAGGTGCTATAAACAAAACCAAAATAAATGAATTCATATCCATAAATATTCGGTTTCCGTGCTGCTCATAAATCCATAATGTGTTGCATTTTAATACTTGACATCTGGATCCCACCTGCTAATGCTTATCAGCGCTCATTAATGATCAAAAATTCGACGCAGAGCGCTCTATAAAATTACATAATTCATATATATCAGTTAGGACACCTCACTCTGAGCCCTACTAACATTTCCCAATTCACCAAAGCACATGCGAGCACCACCAGAAGATGTTCAAAATCGCGACCCTGTGCGTTACCTGGGGCGCCACAGCTATACCCGAAGCAGGTGCAAGATGAGGTCTAGTGGTGGCAGCACATAGAAGCGCACATCTGGCCTTTCCTGGTTACGTCATCTCATAGGAGATCTGTGGTCTATCTAGGGTAGGGGATGTGGTGTAATGTTGACCATGTCTTATCATCGAGGTGTCGATGAGTAGCGGAGTAGTAGTAGAATGGACTACGAGAAGAGGTGTGTGCGAGTCATGGTGATGTTGCTAGGCCGTCATAATGTCTTCTAGTCAAACATATAATCTACCAATGACCTTTCCCACTGTGGAACTAGGAGACACCATGTCAAAGTCTCGCCCCTCTGCATTGGTTGTACCTCGGCCAATCACATAACTTCATTAAGTCTCAAGTCAGCTGCATCTGGAAGAGCTTAGACCTTGGTATTAAGAGCTGTCTACACATTGGACCTTGACATTTATGTAGCTTTTCACAAAACCAGGACAAGCTCCTTCAAGGAGGAGGGGGGACATCTCTGAGGATTAGCGATTTAAAGGAAGACTGGCTGATAGGACTGAAGAGAGGCTTGGTATGTCAGCTCGTCAGAAATTGAAACGGACGACAGTTTTTTCTTTTTAAGATTATGAAACTGCAGAGAAAATAAAGTATACGGGTAGGGTGTCAGCCAGTGAATGTTCAGCCTCCGCGGCAAGTGGGGGACTAAATGAAATATGCATTTTATAATTTAGAGATGATTGAATCTGGTCCATGAAAAGAAATCAATTTAAAGCCGGAGACTTCCATCCTATTGATATAATTCGAGTCAAATGGCCGTAATTAATGGAAATTAAAAAAAAGTGATTGATTTGGCTTGAGAGAATTACTTCATCATTTTTACATTAGAGGGACAGTTAATTAATCACAGATTGTTGGAATTAATCACTTTATTAATTAAGGTGGAGAGGCTGATACGGGGGAGAGGCCTACCTATTAGTGACGTGTGGGCCGATGGCGGGGCGGGCGCAGCTCACCACTGCATTGTGGGTTATCTTTCATAATTTTTGCCATTTTCTGAAGACTTGGACATAGTATGTCTACTCTTAGACGGGCTGCCGGTTACAGAGTGAAAAGATGCATGTGGAAAAATGCAAAAAACACCCCTCGCTGCACATAATCCAAAAGATAAAATTAAAGGTACACCTGAATGGCAACATCATCTCAGGTAGAAAATTAACAAGATTAACATATATAGGTATCAAGTGAGTCTCTTTTAAGTGAAACAGCAAATACCACGACTGCTGAACAACACGTTGACTTTGCAAAGCGGCCGGAACAATGAATGCGACTGAACCATCCATTCCATTTATAACGCAAGTCGTTACAACTTTAAAGTCCAACTTTTCCCAACTGTTGCAGGGACTGCAGTTGGCATAGTAAATTATACAATTCCAAAGACCAGCGCCCCTCTAAGGCAAGTTGTTGTAACCACTTGTTGAGTAAATGGAATGCGTGGTTAACCCCTTCGACGCGGATGACGAACTGAGTTCGTCATGAAATACACCTCTCGTACGCTCATGACGAGCTGAGCTCATCATGAACCGCAGGATTTTTTAATCTTCAGCGCACAGCGGGAAAATGCGCCGCACCAATGGTGTTAAGGAATGCATGAGAACAGAAAGCGTGATTGTGTCATACAACCATCTTGTAAAGTTCTGCACTCCTGCTTTAACTAACATCTGAAGTTCTGGCCTAACATAGTGCACCGTTCTTAACCCGTTCCGTGCTCCAGTCGGCCAACGGGAGCACTCCCTCCCTGGTGCTGCGAACGGGCAACGGCCGTCGCAGCCCCGCCCACCTTTCAGAACGCCTACACCGCGGCGGAAATGCCGTCGCTGTTAAGGCGTAAGGTGTGCATTTCTCATAGTAGAGAGGACGGAGGGGGGCTTGCATCCACCCTTGTGAAGGGCGTGGCCACAACTTACATCACTGTCATGAGGCAGAGCCACAAGTGATGCTCACTTGCAGTTGGCGGGGGGGGGGAATAGCATAATCAGGGCTGCTATTCCCCCCCGCCCTGATACTCTCCCACTGAAGGGGTGGGTCCCTGTTGAAGCCTTCACCACAACTATGCTCCTTAATTTACCATTGTGTGAAAGCGTGTGTTGTAGGAGACTTGCACAAACATAGTGTGCTTATGATTTCATGTTACATGCTTGGGTGTGCATGTGCTGTCTGGGTGACTTCCTCTCTTAGGACCAGAGCATTCCAGAACAAGACGCGGGTTCCCCTCTATATTACCTAGATGTACTTGGCATGCTTCGCACTGCTGCCATTTGCAAGCCTGTAAGACGGGATGGAACTCCATGTCGGAGCAGTTCCCCTCTTTTACCAGCGGAGTAGCATCACCCCGCTGAAAAATAAAATAATATTACCATTTTATTTTTCTCACCTTATTGCCAGCCGAGCCGGGGGTAGTGCAGGGCCATGTTGACGAGCGTCACGTCAGCAGTAGGGAGGAGTAGTAGGCACTTATAAGTGCGCATGTTCGTTCGGCCGGATGTCTTAGGCCGGCCAAACAGACATGCGCACTTAGGATTCTCCAACCCAGCTTTGTTTTAGGTCTTTTTATTTTTTTTTTCAAACCCAACCCCAAGCCCCCCCTCCACTTTACTATGGCGGAGAGCCGCCACTGTTTTTAATGGGAAGTCCAGTAGGTCGCCCAAGTGTCATAGACGTAGTCCCTACTCCGACTTTGAAGGAGAGCTGCAGTGTTTGCTTTACGGTCGGTTATTCGTGCCATTTCTTCCACACCATATTGGAGCTGATGCCTTGCCAAAATACAAGTTGGGACTCTGCCACTGTTTGGCATATTTATCCAGCGTTAATTAATCAATCTGGTCCATTTCTTTCCCCCACGGGGGAGGAGATTTCTCAGATTTCACAAAAGCAATTAGTCCTGAGGATAGTCTCAAAGACTTAACACTATAGAGTCTGAAGCGTCAACAGTTCCACTACTCTTCTGTAATTTACTTCCCATTAGCATGAATTCTGCAGGCCATGGATATGCTCTTCTGATTGATTTTTGAGAGCTGAGTTGACATACATTTGTCTTGCATGTGATTATTCTAACAACATGGACAAACTACACACAGGACATGTGTGTCTGATTGCTTTTCTTTGTACCCCTACTGAAGAACGTTATTCTGTAAAGCGAATGCAATCTCTTTATTTCTGTACACCTGTTTTTCATTAATTTTTAAAATTTATTTTTGTTACCCATGATTGGTTGTTTAACAAATTCAATTAATTTTTGTATTTGTTCTAACACTTTCAAACACTTGATTGTGTTTAACTCTTACAATGCAATTCAATGCGCCATGTATCAAAAGATGGAGAAATATCTGGACTAAGTATGCTCTGTTTTATGAATAGCCCTCTTGATGGCCATTGACTTCACTAGACTTAGTCCCGGCACTAGGTGACAGGAGAAACACGGATCTATATGGTCTAAGATCAATGTTCTGGGCAAAGGTCTGTCCCACTTACAAGCCGTCCCTCTTTCAAGGACCATACAAATAGCAAGAATTGACTCCAGAGGGACAATGCTTGTCAAATTGCGAGGACATTGACGAAAAGAGCCAGAGCCAATCACAAGTTGTGTCACTTTCAGACGTCATGATACCAGCCAATCCACTGCGAGGACCACCCACCTCACTGGAAAAGGCAATTGGTCCGCTGAAGGCCCAACTAATGTGGATTCACAATGGGATAGTGCAGATATCTGGACCTGGGGTTGATGTAGATACTTGGAAAAACTGACATCTGCAAGGAGCCAAATGTTTTTTTTTAGTTCTTCCTTCTCAAGATGAGTTCTGGCCTGGCAGTGTGGCTATCCACAAACCCTCTGGTCGAACTACAGGGCACCAGGGATTAAGGCACAAGCACAACAGAGTGTGTGTTAGTGCACACTCAAGAATGAGGCTTTCTGGAGCTGAATAACATATGTTTATTGTTACCCAAGACAATGGTGCGCATTTTATCAACCACCAGGATGTTAACCTGTAACCATAAGGTGAAACATAGATCCCTGCAGTGGATGCATTGTCCACTAAGTCAACAAACCTAGCTGATCACACATGCATAAAAAAGAAAAAAGCAGTCATTAGTGCAACCTCCATTTCGTGCGGTCATAGTGGTGACAATGCAGTGGACAACATTTCATCCACACACTGACTCCGAGCATGTAACTGTTGTATATTGATTCTTCTTGTAATATGGCCGACAGTAGTCATTAGCCCTTCCTTAGTGTTTTCACCTTCCCAGCCTCCCAGAATACCTGTGAGTGTTCTAACCTGTACCAGAGTGTTCTACCTGTGTCAGTTGATGGCCTGGTCAGCTGGCGAGGTTTGTACTCAGCTGTGTCCTACAATAAATCTACATGTAATCAACTAGAAGTATACTGTCATCTATCACCATCTTATTTACAACAGTAACATATGTAGGAACACCTCAGAGGTCATACCCTGTGACATGTTAAGTTAAGGCCCCATGGTAATTGGGAGATTTGAATAGATGCTGTGGGAGGCGATACAGTTAAATACCCCTGCACTAAAAATTGAGATACCCCACCCAGCCATGGAGATGCGGTACTCAGACATAAGCAGCGGCGTATCGTGGGTTGCCCCTGCTGGGGCAAAATTTCGAAAGAAAGTATTGCGCACTCTAACCTGTGGACAGTTAGCTCAAGAGGTGCGAACTAACGGTCCACGGGTTAGGGGCTGCATTAATTAGTATTATTTTTTAACATTTTGCACATTTAAGAATCCGCTCAGGCCCGAGCAGGTTAAGAGCGGTGGGGCGGGATTGGGTGGGGGATTCGACAGACAACCACAAGGGAAAATTAAATAAATAATTAATTTCCCCTTGTTTTCGTCTGCCGAAATCGCCCCACCCAGGCCCCCCCGCTCTTACCTGCACGGGTCCGACGCTGCCAAGAATTTTCTACCCGGGGACACCGCCCATGTGGCCCCCCTCCACTCCCCCCACGCTGCCCCACTGGACACAAGTCCAGGTTTTTGGAACGCTTTGCCAGAGGATAATCAGTGTGAAGCGGGTTATCTCTGATTCTGCTAAACAATGAAGCCTCTTCTCTTTAATTGATTACAAATGGTAACGTTGCTGGACAGATTAATCTCCCTCTCGCATCAATAAAGCAGCCTGGTGCAAAGGGGCAGGTCATTATAATAAATAAATAATAACATCAGTGTTTGTAAAGTGCGAACAATCACCCGAGGGTGTCAAGGCGCTGGGGGCCGTCGGGAAGATTAAGTGAGCTATTGCCCAGAGTCACATGGTGCTGGGCTAACCTGCCGCCGGGGATCGAACCGTGAGCCCCCGTGTTCCTGAGTCAGCTGCCCTTGCCGCTGCGCCACACCTCTTCCTGTCATATAAGTTGTTCTATGAATGCTTCCATCCATCCATTTTTTCATGAACAGCTTACTCAGAAGTATTTGTCCATATACATTTAGCGTTGAGTAAAAAACATGACTTTGCACCTAGTAGACCTCAACGTGTTCCTAATCTATCAATATACACAATTACTTGGTGCCTATTTGGTTTTAGCAATACAAGCAGCCATATTTGATACAGTTTCTGAAAACATTGACAATGACGTCTGCCAATATGTCGATATTTAAGTACTCTCATTGTTTTTTTTTCTATCTATAGGCTGTTAAATTTCCCAAATATAGGCCTGGGAGTTATGACTGAAAGCATGTAGATTCACTCAAAATTCAGGGCTTGAAATGGAAAAATAGAAGTGCAGGTAGTCTATACTAGAGTACCTGCTTGTTTCTGAGAAGTGCCGGTACTCTCCCATTAAAAGTATTACAATTCTCTTGAAAAGTGCCGGGACTCTCCCCCTCACAATAAAAAAGTGCCGGTACTGAGTTCCGGGCAGTACTGACCCATTTAAACCACTGTCTATATTTATGTGTAAAAATCAGTAAAAACGGAAAACAGCGAGCCATAATTATAAACATTAAAAAAAACAGGACTAAAGCCATTTAAAGATGGCGTCGCGGGGGAGCCTTACCCGGCGCATCTGCCGTGTTCATGGGGGTCAAGTCCTTCGGGAAGACAATCGCTGCAGAGAGAAGGCATCGGCCGCAGAGAAGCACCACTGCCAGCAGGAGGCGCAGCATCCTCGTGCCCGGCGGACGCCCGGGAAAGCGGTGTGGCGGGAACTAGGACGCCAGCATCCTCTTCTCATGCACCACGTGACCCTGGAGGAACGAAGCATAGAAAGGGTTAATTCAACAAGGCAATTTAAGCACTTACGCCCCTGATCAATCAATACTGAACATTTGCATTAGGGCTCCTTATGTTCCCGCTCTAAAGCTCATGGAAACTTTGCCCAAAGTGGTTCATATTAGAGCGCTACAACGTAGGTGCACTTTACAGCACTACAAAGCCAAAACTAGTGTGACTCATAATGCAGCATTGCGAAGCAGAACCCCATTGAGCTTTCAATAGGGTGACCAGATTTAACCCCTTCGCTGCGGGGGTTATTTTCCCGCTGTGCTGGGGGGCGCGCACGGCGCCCGCATGCTCATGACGACCTGACCTCGTCATGAGGCACGGCGCTCCTGTGCTCATGACGAGCTCAGCTCATCATGACCACACCTGTTCCCGTGGAACTGCACAGCAGGGGGATTATCCCCGCATGCGAGCGTTCCACAGCTCATGACGAGCTGAGCTCGTCATGAGCACCGGAGCGCCGTGGCTCATGTCGAGCTCAGCTCGTCACGAGCATGGAAAGAGTTAAAAAACTAAAAACATGGACATTTCACAAAAATAGAAGTAGGACTACAATTTCACATTGACTGGGAGCCTGGAATGGCTTAACCAGCGCTCACCAACACAGAAAACAATCAATCAATCAGGTGTTTGTAAAGCGCGCTACTCACCCGTGAGGGTCTCAAGGCGCTGGGGAGGGAAAAATTATTTAATATGTTTACACTTAATAACATATGTGCTAATTAATCTAATTTCTTTAAATGCTGGAGCCTTATCCTGCACTAGAACAGATAAAAGTGTGTTAAATCGCCCAGCTCTAATGACTGGGACAAAGGGCGAATGTAGTAAAATCTTTCAGGACAGATGATTTTTTAAAAATGGATTATCCTGGCAAATCCATAACGCCAGGTCACCCTACCTAATTTACAGCGCTGTAAAGCCTCTCCTAGTTTCATGTTGGAGAATTAAGCGGACACACAAGTTACAGGCCCTTGAAACAGGACACTCGCTTTCAAATTACGCTGCTGTGAATCATGTACGTCTGAATTTCATGTTATAGCATTAATACGCAGATTCTAGCACGTATTATGTTACAGCGCTATGCACCAGAGTCCATCGTATGAAGTATTACAGCGCTATGAGTCCGTGTGGTTTTACATTATTTATAAAGCACATTTGAGCAGGGTCCACCATGGTTCAGTGAAAAGGTGTGGCACAGTGGCCAGACCTGCTGATTCGGTAGCAGGGATATGGGCTTGCGCCTCTGCGTCTGCTCAACATCCAGTGATTCTGGGCAAATCCCTTAATCTCCCCCGTGCCCATAGACAGCTCCTGGATACCCTCATGGGTGATATGCTCTGCTATATAAATCTACAAATTAAATTAAATCCTGAAATGTACAGCGCTATGAAGTACCGCCTGCTTCCCCTTATAGTGCTAAGAAGCTACAAGGATGACAAGTCATGGACCGCTCTATCATTGATTAAACGCAGTACCACTCTCTAAATAACATACACTGCCAAACTGCAAACACAAGCAAGTGCACAGACAACAAATAAAATGACACAATTTCTCTAATTCACAAAGAAAAAAAATCTACAAAACTCAAAAGTTTAGGTAAATGGTTGGAGCTTTTCAAAATGTGATTTTATTTCTAAAAGACGAAGCAATATGCTAGAGCTGTGTAGTAATCAAAACGAGGATCCTGGTTACGGGTAACTTAAGATGGTATTTATTAAGGTAGATAGTTCCAGGTTGCAGGTACAGAGAGCCCCACCAGGAGCAGCCTTCCTGCTGCTCAGCCCATCCTCCAACTGCCAACCTCACTCACCCAACATTCCACAGCATCATCCATCCCAACATTCCACACGGCACTCACACTGGCTGAACAGCAAGTACTACAAGCTGTCATGTTACTTTGTGTTTTTTTGTTTTTACTGCATGCTCTCCTTTTGTTGTGCAGATCAGTGCTTCCACTGAGGTTATCAATTGTTCACACAAGGTTATGTTTGCTGTACTTGTGCTGCACCCGTAAATCACGCTACGGATATCAACTAGGTTTTTATCCTCCGATTTCAAATCCATCGCATTTACAGGGTGTTTTATATTTTGTAATTTAGCTTTTAACGTGAAAATACTTTATTAATCTGGTAATATATTATTCTTTTAACGTTTTCGGGTTGCAGGTTATGAACAGCCACTTTAAGATGTATTCTGGCTGGAGTTATTTTTTTTTTATATTGCGATTCATACCACACTTCTGCCATTTCCAATCGCTTTAAATAATACAAGTTACTATTACCCACTCATAGCACTCAATTTACTGCCCATTGGGAATATAGAAGGCTTATTGAGCTACCCGTTGAAAAGCTCTTCGACACCTCATCAGGGGTAGCAAGCACTATATAAATGCAAACCCTTCCCTCTTCTATCCCTCCATTATCCTTTTTCAATTCAAATAATATACTAACCTGTCCAATGCTCAAATTAATTTCATATATCCCTATACTAATTCACCACTAATCCTTTTTGTGTTCCGCAGTAGCGTGCTACTCGCCGAAAAAAAGAGCTTCGATGCCTCGTAAATGCTATATATAAACAGAATTACAATTAAAGCTAAAGGAAGGCCAAGGGCTGCGGGCCCACCATTGTGGGTGGACTGAGTTCACCAGGCAAAGTCGATGAAAGTACAACTAGAAGTTTACAGTGATAGGCCTGGACGATCCTCACAAAAACTCCTCCCACACAGGCTGTGGTGTAAACCCAGACTCTACCTCTGATATCCAACAAATGGAACAGCCACTTGGTCAACCACTGAAGGGCTTTGGGGCCTCATCGGGGACCTACGTTGCCATAATGCACATTATTTAAGGGTTTCTATGAGTATATTTGCATGGTGTACCTTTGGGAAGCATGCAATATAGGTCTTATTAAATAGTGGGCGCTACTTAGACCCCCCCCCTTTTGCTCCTGTAACGCTATTGTCTACTGTACATTAATTTTCGCACCTACTCAAGCCTGCGTGGACACTCACCACATTGGCAAGAAGCCATGTGAATCAAAGTGTCTGGAGCCTGTCAACTGATACATGCTAAATTAACTTGTTTAGTCAGACACATCATGTGCAAGTGAAACACACACCCTATACATTTCATTCAGTCGTTACATGGAACACATTTAGAAGTGCATAGGTCTAGACTTGCAAGGCTGCAACCTGCAAATGAGATTAGCAGTGCAATTTAATATATACAATTTGATTGGACTAACTAGTAATTCGTATGGAGCCTGGGGGACTCTTGTTTTGAGACCCCATTTTCAATCCTTCCTCTACTAGGTGCACAAACAAAAAACATAAGAAATGTGCTGGAAGATATCTACCTTCTTTGCCACTGGTACACCTGTGATCCGGCAGTCAGAGAAACCCAGCTTAAGGACGACATTAGCAATCAATATGGTCGAAACATGTCAACAGTAATTTACATGCAAGTATAATATTGATCGTAGGATATATTTTGTAGCAAAATCTTTAAAAAGATATTGTGCTTGAGAAGGTGAGATGTTCTTACTGAATTATAGCTAGGGAATTTTACGAATCAGCCACAGTAGCTGGTCATGTGGTTGACTGGATATTTTATCTGCTTTTTAATCTGTCATAAAACTGAACAGATTGTAGTTAAACTGGGTTTTAGATCTTTGTGGGGGTGTGATTGATCAATGTGTATCTTTACCTAGACACTTGAATGTTGGTGCCTGTGTCCATCTTGATTTGACATGTGGATTCAGAGCTAAAATACGAAAGCATCAGTTTAAAAATAAACTTGCATGTTAGTCTGTTGTTGATTGGGTGTCAATATCGATGTCAAGACGAATCAGTGTTGGTCTGGAGCCAAGGTCTGTCACAAGCCCTCTGACCTTACGCTTGTTAATTGATTCGCCTTCTGCAAATGTCACTCCATCACCGGATCAACATGGCTCTGCTGAACTATTGGAAATCATCACAAGTCTGTGGTACCCCAGTGGGGCAACCATTGCATTGGCGTTGCCAAAGCGTGGGATGGGGCAGAAGTTGTAACTTAACTTACAATTCATCCCCCCCCCCCACATCATGTTGGGGTACACACCAGTGTAAGCATGGCCCACTGACCCTATTTTATGCAACTGGATGCTTCTCAAATTTGTGACAGGGTCCACTTGTTCACATCATAGACCCTGAATCACTTGTCCTACTACTAAAAGGGGCGTGGCTTCCTCAGTAACATTGGGGGGTGTGAGTATCAGATTTCGCAACCATCACAATGGCATATAATGTTAAAATACATTATATGGCAAGCAGGGCGCATGGGAGGGCTTAAGAGGCAGTGGGAACGGAGAGGAATGCGTATTAATAGGAGTACTAAATGACAGAAACAATATTTTGTAAAACAAACATTTTTTAGGGCTTTCAAAACAGAGACGAGAGAGAGTGTGTGTTTTTGTCAGTGTGTGTATGCAAAAATCCCAGGTGAAACCTGACAGACACCTCACCATACCCGACTGAAAACACCTGTACCCAACTATTCATCAGAAAATACATTTATTAGAGGGGTGTAACCCCAACCCCCCCCCCCACGCCCCTGCCTACTTTACATTTCCCATGCCCAGCCATGTAAAAGTAAATTGATACTTGTATAGCGCACTACTCACCCACAAGGGTCTCAAGTCGCTTGTACGAATACCGCTGTGGAACCCATCCTGGCTTTTCCTGTGAAGCGTCCACTCCTGGGCACCCCCAAGGTGGAGGCCAGGTATCCTGAGCGTTGTGGGGGCCGTTGTGGAGACTAATCAAGCTATTGCCCAGAGTTGCAGAGTGGGACTCCATGATTGGAATAGGCACCGAGGCGAGAATTATCAGGTCAGAGGAATTTTGAGCCCAAGAGCCGCCGAGGTGGGGAATTGAACCCTGGACCCGGACTAGACTTCTGCATCAGGGTCTGCCGCTCTAACCATTGAGCCACACTTCTCAGTGGTGAGAGCCGACTCATCCGATTACTAGCAGGGCCGTGGGCTGTATGGTTGACTACCCAGAAGCTCAACTCATGGTGGACAGTGAACAGAGCAAGTCTGACAATGTTCTTCAAACTTCCAGGCCTCTGCAGTTCTCCCCTTCTCACCTTAGAGACAGTGTCATGCTTAATTATATTTCTTGCAGATATTGTAACTCAACCTTAACTAGATTGTGGACCAGCAGGCATAAAAATGTGTTTTTCAGTTAGGGGGTCAGTGCTGGGATTGTGAAGCAGTGCTTTGATTTAAATAATATATTTTTTTCTAGAATCCATAGATATATAAGGAACTACAGGGCATATATTCGAGTGGTCCTACCACACCTCTGGAAAGGTCATCACACTCAATGGCAACTGCAGTTAACTACCAGAGCAGAGTATTTTTTTCTTTGCATTCACCAGGGCTGTAATTTGACTTGAAACCACAAGCTAAAAAAAAAATCAGGTGAGGTGGAAAATGCATGATGAAACAATCTGAAAAAAATGATATCTTGATGTGAAATGAGAGAGGAATAAGAGAGCATGATGAAATGCAATTTATACCAGGACAGGCTTTTATTGAAAGTGTGTCACTCAGATGCAAGCACTCAAAATAGCCCTGTGGCTACTGAGCTAAAGGAGGGTTTGAGGTCTTGTTGTTCCAGATTCTGTATGAAGGGGAAATGGTTTACATCCCTATTCGCATTAACCCATTTGGCACAGGTATCTCCAAATTAAGTCAGGCGTTGTGATTTTTTTTTCTTGAAACCACACAGTGTTTTGTGTATTTTTTTGCTCGGAAATGCATTGCACAATTTAACTTTGAAATTCAATTAACGAGTCACGGCCGGTGGCACGTGTATTACAACAGACCCAGCTGCAGTGTGCACGAAAATGCTTAGTTTAAATTAGGTTTATTGTTAATCCGTTCACCAACACTAATTGTTTTTACTTATTGCAACCACAATAGTCGGATGTGTGAAAGTACACACCCTGCTTGCTTTGATGATGCCGCATATCAGAAATCCTAATAAAAATTGTAAGAAGTTTGATTATTATTTTAAGTAAATGACTGCCCGCCTCAAGGATTAATCACAACTCGTCAGGGGGAACCCTTAAAGTCACTAAACTAACCTGAGCTCAACCGTCTGGTAGTGTTGGCACGGAGCAGACCGACTCAACTTCAGACAATGTGTTAAGTATGTATGCAGTATCAAAAGAGTAATAAACTCAAAATGTAAAAGAATAAAAATCCCAAACAGAATAAGAAAGAGTAAAATGTAATTAACAAAATGCCACCAAAATACCAAAAATCCAAAAAAGGAACTGGAGATACAAATGTTTAAAGTAGAAATTAGTACCACAAAGCACAAAATTGCAATAAATAGAAAATGTTCACAGCAGACCAGGACCGCGGTACAAATTGAGGCTGACCGCGATTGCGCCCAGGTCTGATACACCAACCAGGTTTGTCCTGGTCTAAGATTTTGTCTTCTGACGTAAGTCTTAAGTCCCAACCAACCAACTACAGGTGCACACTTCTTATTCCACTAGGCTCTCTGGGAAGGCACGTAGAGATTTCTAGGGTGATAGGCAGAGGACAACAGCAGGGTCCAGTCCCAATTCAGTTGCCAGCTGGCTACTTCCGGGAGAAGACCTCTTGCAGCTTGTCTCCCTTTACCTCACAGGAGGTCAGTCACCTGGAACTCAGTCTATATCTTTGTCCTGGGTATAGGAGGGGGCATGTCTAGTCCTTCCGGGCTCCTCTCTAGTTATAGACCGCAATTCCAGGCCTCTTCTGATCTTCTGCAGGTCCAGAAAGTGCTCTGAAGTGGAGGCCTCTGGGTGCCAGATTTATGCCTGGCATCAGCTAGTAGGTGATGGTGACTCTTGCCCCTCCCTAACCAATGGGGTAAAAGTTCCAAGGCCATCACTACTTACTTTTGCAGTAGTTACTGTTTGCCTTACTGCAAACAAGCTCAAAATGCCATGTAATTGGGCATTTTAAAGATGGCGAACGTTTTCGGCTAAACTAAACTTGATCTCTGAGGGCTAGGTATGTGTGTGTGGTGTCCTATCACATCTAACTCTAAATCCAGTTTGAAGCTAGCACTGTAGCCACAACAAATCCAAAGACAGAAGTCTGGTAAGAAAAACGCAAGGTCCTTCAGCAACAAGGCAGGGGATTCACAAAAATTGTCTGGACTTCCTGTTCTCTGGCATTCAAGTATTCCCAAAGTGTTACATGTGGCTCACAGGACAGTCAAGCGGAACTTGATCCTGTGCTGTCAAGAGGAGGCCCTCAGCCCCCTCCCTGAATATTAGGTTGAGCTCAGAGAAGCCAACTATGCCTATTCAGGTCAGCCTGTTTTTTTGCTGTTGGGAGGCAGGTAAAGAGTAATTTTCTCAAAGTTACTTTTCCTTTATATTTAACAACAATACAACTTCACCATTGAATTGGAGTTTTAGTAACTACTAAAAATAGTGGTTCAATTATTTTTACAACTGTTCCCTTCCACGTGCTATTGGTGTAAGTAAACTACTAAAAACAGTGGTTCCATTATTTTTCTAGCTGTTCCCTTCCATGGGTTATTGGTGTAAGTATTGTAATATGTACTCTGGTTTTCTACAAAGGACAGCTAAGCCTGCCACAGTGAAAATAACTTTTGAGGCCTTGTCGCTGTTGGGAGATGGTAACAATTTTCTAAAAGACCTACCTTGGAAGTTAAAAACCAAGCTATGCAGAACAAAGTACCTCACTGTATGATATAAGAATAATTCAAGTCAAGGAGCAGTTCTATGATAATGTACAAGAATGAAGCCGAAAAGCAAGCTTTTTTTATAAGGTCATGCGTGGTGAATTGCAATGTCCTTTTACTGTACCATAGGGGCTGCTTTATTCCTTATAATTACGGCTCCAGGTTTTATGCTATTATTATAAGAATTCAGTGTATATCCAAATTTACTTTTTTAAAGTAATGTACGATCATACATGAATCCAAGATGGTTAAATTGTTCTAAGAATTCAAGTATGATACATCAATATGGTCATGTGAAAATGCATGTATTGTAGTACATACAGATGCACAGTCCCAGCTGTTTAAACTTCATTAAGAAACCATAGTTTTTTGTAAACTCCCCCGCCTGTCCACCTGCACAGCTATTGGCCAATCTTTAATGACTGACAGCATTGAGACCCACTCCAAGAAAACCAAAGACACCAGATTTTCTATTTTTATCTACATTCAAATTTAAATATAGAGTAATAGTTGTTTTTGTCATTATTTATTTCGAAAATCAGAAAAAAAGAAAGCTGTGAACCTTAATTATAATAAATAATCTTAGAACCACGTTGCCCAGCGAGCCATCATTAAATCCTTGCTCAATTTGAACTTCTAATCTGAAAGATCTTCTGTTTGCAGAAAACTTACACTAAATGTGGAATCTGCACTGTGAAAACAAACACGCCAATATGGGTAGCCTGCAATGTCTTACAAACACCAATTTGCAGGAAGCTGAATTTAATTCAGATGAAAGGTACTTCGTGGTTTCAGAAGGCACTGGAACCACACACTGGTCCGCTGCATGGAAACAAACAACACAACTGTGGAATAACCTTTTAGAATGAAAAATGTAGAAGAAAAGTTTGAAAAGCTAATCTTCCCTTTAATTGTTTATCAGAAGTTAGAAGGTTATAAAAAGGCTTTCTGCCACGCCCGCTGACTCTCCCAGCAAGCATTATGAAGTCACAACTCAACTGTAATAAGAATTTTTTTTTCCTCAGGGATTAAAAATTGGTATTATAATTAGGGCTCTTGGATTTATGGTATTTATTTTTTAAACATTTCCATCTGTATTTATCCATATTATTTTTGGGCCATCTTATTGGTATTTATCCATATTTATTTTTTGCCCATCTTATTGGTATTTATCCATATTTATCTTGAGTTTTGAGAATAAATGGAGTCGTAAAATGGCACATTTCCACATTTATTTAACTGATGAACATGCACTCCGACTTTGATGTCGGTGGTGTTTTAGCAAATAAACCTTTTCCGTGCTGATGACAGAACCGCTCCGCCATCAGCCGTGGTGGCGCTGTGCTGATGACGGAGCGGTTCCGTCATGGCCCGCCCGAAGCGCCTGCGCGGCGCGAATTCCGCGCCTGCGCTGGGCGTTCTATTGAGCGGGCAGGGCCATGACGGAACCGCTCCGTCATCAGCACAGCTCAACCGCGGCTGGTGACCGAGCGGTTCCGTCACCAGCATGGACCCGCCGCGCGGCCGCCCCGCCCCCTTAGCGCTGCGGCGGAATAGCCACCGCAGCGAAGGGGTTAAGCACCCAAATATAATAAGACATTACGCCCACAGGTAAATGCTTCATATATACTTTAACATGTGCTTGTAGTTAAGCTAATCTCATCCAGTTTTTCAAACTCCCCATGCTGTCTGCCTGCTCTGCCGTTGGCCTGGAATTCACAAAAGACAGCGTGGCGAGTCAATCACAAGACGCAACATTTTCAATATTTTTCTGCTTTTAAAAATAAATACAGACACGAAACATATTGTTTTCTGTCTGTATTTATCTCTAAAAACCAGTAAAAACGGAAAACTGGGAGCCTTAATTATAATTTACTATTTTTTACCACTGCTCCAACCATTATTAATAATCATTTATCAAAATAGGCCTCCTTCCCCTGCGTGAGAAGAGGCCATATTCCAGTACCTGGATAAGCCCCCCTGCAGCCCCGGGAGCACCTGCCCCGTCACATCTTGGCATCTTCTTCTGAAAAGATTTAATGTCCCATAAGCTGACGTACGACACCGAAGCAAATGGGGGGCCTCGGGTTACAGCCCCCCTGTTCCGCGGGCACCTGCCACTTCCCATCACCCGCCACATGTGCGTGGGCTCTGCTGGCACGGGGCTGCGCGCGCTCCTTTTCGTTTGTTGTCATTCAGTGGATTATCTGCCTATTCCCTCTCTCTGTGGTTGGCCGGGGCCCCGGGAATGGCTCGCGGGAGCGGGCCATGGACTCTGCTGACCTCTGTGCCACACCTGAAGGTCACAAGAGGAGTTCTGGCAGGGTGCCCCCGCCCACCCCCACTTCTCACTTCATTTATAGCACCACGAGATGGCAAAACTGGCAGCAAACCACTCATTCACCCAGAAAAAGCAAGACACTATTCCGGATGCCTGTTTCTGGACAGGATGCACTTGGGACTTTTATGGACAAGTCAGTTGTACTTGCCTCAAAGAGCAGGGAAAGGATTGGCTAAAGTCAGTCGCGTGCCAGCCAGGCACACCTGCCAATCACCGGCGCTGTGGCTGATAGAGGTTTTTAGGTAGCGAAAGGATGGAGCCCGGCTCGGGTCAAATGTCTGAGGCTGGCTCTTGTCCCCTGGGGTTGCGGAGCAATAGAGCAGAGCAATTCACAGTGTGTCACGGACAACCCGCAGGAGAGCAGCCAATGGGAGGTCATAACCCCCTATGTGTTGTTATAAGTGTCGTGGCCGCCATTAAGATGCTGACAAGCTCCTTTTTAGGTCCAGCCTACCACACCTCAGCTGTCTGGTTAGAAAAGACATACCGTGGGCTTATCAAGCACGCGGATGGACTTGTAGCTTGTCCTTTGCTTATCATTGGTTAGCTTTGCTGTCACTCTCATCTGCCTGCTTCTTATTGGATGGCTTGCCTCGTGCATCTTGTGTCTCTCCCTTCAATGGAGCTTTGCCATGGCTGGACTGGCTGTACCGGCCATCGAGCGTTTCCCGGGAGGGTGGAAGGGTGGGGGCTGGTTTTGCAGCAGTGGGAGCCGGGGTGGATATTGGGGGCTTGCGCTACAATATCCGCCCCAGTAACAAAAGCAGCAAGAAAGCCTTTCCAGTCTCCCGGGGCCAGGCAGTGCTTCCCTACGGGCTGGTCTGAGAAAACTGCCAGGGCTGCTTTGGGTTCCCATTCTGGCCCTGAGCTTTGCCAATTTACCGGTGTTTTTAACTGCTCACTTTTAGGGAACAACCTCATTGCCTTGCCACCCGTTTGCTTCTCCCCCAGCTCCACACTGCTCCCTCTCTCTCGCCGGTTGGCTTGTCTCATCCCACCCACGCCCACACATGTTGCCTCCCTGCCTGTGCCTCAGTGTTACTATTGGTCTGAAAAAGCTACCCAATTTCCGTTTTTATCCACATATAAAAATTAACACAGACAATAAAATGAATGTTTTCTGTCTGGATTTATCTGTAAAAGTCTATAAAAACGGAAAACAGGGAGCCTTAATTATAATAAATAATCACAGAACCACGGTGCCCAGCAACCACTCATTAAATCCTTGCTCAAATTTAAGTTCTAATCTGGAAGATCTTCTGTTTGAACTTACACTAAATGTAGAATCTGAACTGTGAAAACAAACACACCAATAGGGATAGCCTGTAATGTCTAACAAATACCAACACGACTTCCCTTGTTGCTTTACACCCTGTATTGCTTCCACCTAGTGGCGGCTGCTCTGGAACGGGGAGAGTCGGGGGGAAAAGTATATCACTTTCCTGATTATAGCGCAGGTTTCCCTCCATCCTCTTCTCTTCCTGGCTCCCGGCAGCACACAGGCTCCTCTAAGCCAATGACAGTGCTGCTCTCACTAGCATGACAGCAGCGTCGTGATTGGTCTGAGCAGCCTAGTTGGCCGCTGGCAGTGCCTGAGAGCATTGGGAATGTTATCCACCCGGCTGTGCAACATAGCCAGGTGGAGAAATGTTAAGTGTGCATGTCTGTTTGGCCAGCCCAAGACGGCCGGCCAAACGGTCATGCGCACTTATGGTGCGAAACCACTCCTTCTCCCTGTGACTCCAGCCCCGCCCCATCCGAACCTGGCTCCGTAGCCCGTACGAAAAATAAAATCATAATAATTATATGATCATTTGATTTTTCCTTTCTTCACTGCTCGGACAGCTGTGGGGCGACGCTCCTCCGCCTTAGCGGAGGAACCGCTACTGCTTCCACTGCATCCACTTAATAAAAAAGAAAAAAACGAAATAAAATTCTTTATATTTATAAATTCAAGTTACATTGTTAAACGTAAATAAAAACCAAAGCACTCGCGTCATTTTGCCCCACTGAAGCAAGCACCAATTCCTAGGAATTTTCTTTTATTCTTCTATAGCCAACCTGCACAGCAGTGGGATGCTGTACCAAAAAGCATTGGCAAAGCCAACAAGTCCCAACGGCGACACGTGTTGGCTTACCAAATGCTGGTTTACTGTTTAATAAGGAGTGGAGAAGCAACAGCGCTATCATGAAGTGGTCTTTTACCTTCGCTTACTCGTAACTTTGTGCTTGTCCCAGAAAAGACACTTTACACATCTCCAGTGTCAGATTAAGTTAAGATGTTCTGCTTGTTATTATACAGCAAGCTAATGTAGGCCATGGACTAACTAAACACGATTCGCTGTTTTCATTGGTAAAATGGAGAGAGGAGGAGGAAACCTGTGGGCAAATCCTGGCGTCCACGCTTGAGCAAACCGTGTGATCCTGTGTAAAACCCTGTACGTCATTATGCCTTATCTGGGTTGTGGAGCACATTTGAGATCTCCGTGGAAGAATTCTGTTCATGAAGTGCATTATATACACATCTCACGGTGTGTACGTTGCAATAAACAATCCCACTGCTCCACATACAGTAATACTGACCAAACATACGAGGCCACGACTGACATGTATGGTTCACTCATGTCAGTGTCATCACAGCCAGGAAGGTGGCAAAATGTTCATTTTTACTTTTAAGAGATGCCATTGCAGTCGCAGACACCAAAGTGAAATGCAAACGTTCAAGAAATAACCGGTTTCGAATGTGTAAGAGTTTGATCATGTTTTCGCGAGCCGTTCGCTGCATCACTTTCACTTACAATGCTGATGTTGGTGGCTCGGCTCGTGCCGCGTCGAGCCAACCCCCGGCTAGGCTCTCCTTTGATTTTGCTGGTTTTCTCACCTCTAGGGCCGGGGCAGAGTCAGTCACATCCTTCCTGTTAAAGGCACCCGACGGAACCGTGCCGGACCCTTCGGGGCTGTCACTTAGAACGCGTCACTGCTCCTTCTTGTGTCCGCAAATCTGAAATCCCTCGATGCCCCCATTTAATCCCCACTCACCCGCCACGGATCTGCGCATGCGCACTACTGTACAGGCCCCTCCGCGCGCCAGCGTGCAGAGAAGCGACTATTAATAAAACGGGCCCCAATCCAAGAACTGGTGTCGATCATAACCTTACCCCCCCCCCCTTGCGGGCCCCACTCCCGCCACCCTGCACCAAAAGCAGCTGGAGTTTGGGTAGAGTTACAGACCGCGGAAAATCGGGAAACTGGGCCAAGAGAGGAGGAAGAGGAGGAGGGACTGCGAAGGCTCTGCTCGGAGCAGAAGGACCCAATCTGAGCACCGAGCAATCAAGATGCGCAACTCCAGGCTGTGAAGATAAACGACAGACTTCACCATCACTCGCCACCCCCTGCTGTGCACGGTGGACTCACCGCACCCCCTGCTGTGCACGGTGGACCCACTGCACCCCCTGCTGTGCAAGGTGGACTCACTGAACCCCCTACTGTGCACGGTGGACTCAATGCACCCCCTGCTGTGCACGGTGGACTCACTGAACCCCCTGCTGTGCACGGTGGACCCACTGCACCCCCTGCTGTGCAAGGTGGACTCACTGAACCCCCTACTGTGCACGGTGGACTCAATGCACCCCCTGCTGTGCACGGTGGACTCACTGAACCCCCTGCTGTGCACGGTGGACTCACTGAACCCCCTGCTGTGCAAGGTGGACCCACTGAACCCCCTGCTGTGCACAGTTCACTCACTGCATCCCCTGCAGTGCGTGGTGGACTCACTGCACGTCTGCACCCCCTGCTGTGCAAGGTGGACTCACTGTACGTCCCCCCCTGCTGTGCACAGTGGAGTCACTGCACCCCCTGCTGTACGTGAACTCACTGCACCCCCTGCTATGCGTGAACTCACTGCACCCCCTGCTGTGCGTGGACTCACTGCACCCCCCGCTGTGCGTGGACTCACTGCACCCCCCGCTGTGCGTGGACTCACTGCTACACTAACAGCCTCCGACCAGTGTAATGACACATCTTGGATCGCAGTGCATCACCCCCTGCTGTGCGTGGAGTCTTTGCTGTTCACGTGTCCAGTGATCCTTAGATTCCGGCACACTGTGGATCATTGTGCAAAACCCCCTCCTGCGCACCAATGAACACATGGTTCTGCCGGCTTACGTCTGCGGGGCGTTGCAGCACACACACACCTACCACTGCTTCGAGGTGCAGGGACCACCGACCACAAATCTAGGGCCAGTTGTACGACCATTGACTTTTGCGACTCGCAAATTGCGACAAACTGCGAGACGAAATTTGCCAGTCGCAAAAGTCAATGTACAACAGTGTCTGGGACACTTTTTGCGATTCCCAATGGGCTCGCAAATTGCATGCCTCATGAATATTATTGAGGCTGTCGCAATGTGCAACCCTATCGGGAATGTTTAGCACTGCCAGGGCTGGTGGCTTGCTGGGGTCAGCAGATCTCCCTGTCTGTGTTTGCCTTTAAATAAAGCAGGTTTTTTTTTTAAATGCAGCCCGTTATCCTTAAAGGAAAACTGGCTGAATTACAAAAATTATAATTTAACTTTTCATTTTCAAGCAGTGGTCCCTGGGACCACTGCCTGCCCTTAAACAATGTTTGTGCATGCATTCCCAAAGGGAAAGGGGTCCCCTGGTGACCCCTTCCCATTTGTGAGTGCTTCACCTCCCTTCGGAGAAGGATGGTAAACTGCGAGTGTTTTGTGATCGCAATTGCGGTCACAAAACATTCTTACATAGCTTTTGGGGTCGCTATTAGGAAAGGAACGCCCCTACCTAGTAGCGAGTTGCTAAACACTATTTTGCGAGTCTCAAATAGGGTTAGTACATGGCCCACAGGTTTGTTGCATGTGCAAATGGGTCTAAAACCTATTTGCGCATGGCAAAATCTGTCGTACAACTGCCCTCTAGTTACATACACATAACATCAGCTGTAGTTTAGGCACATCCTCCACCCTACCTTATGCAGTTCAGCACAGCACCCCAAAAACTAAATCCCAGACAAAGCCACTTCTTTCTGTGCCGGGTCAGGAGGGACCTTCCAAAGCCTCTTTAGGCACCTGGGCAAGATGCCCCCTAGGCAGCTGCGAAGCGTGGGTTGCCAGCGCCCAGGGCAACATTTTAAGGAAAGTAGTGCACCCTCTAACCCGTGGACGTTAGCTCCGGAAGTGCTAATGATCTACGGGTTAGGGGACGCCACACTTTCTTTAAAAATGTTGCACCCCCCTAAGAATGTTGACCCCGGGGCAAACGCTCCTGTGGATCTCCCCCCACGCTACACCACTGCCCCTAGGCACGCCTCTCACAATGGGAAGGGAACTCACACTCTGCCAGCGCCTGGATACACTCACGGGTGACAAGTAGCGCTCTACAAATCTACTGATTGAAGCAAATGATCGAACCCTTGCCCAAAGGCAGACCCTGGAGTGATGAAGCGAGCCGGATCCCTTGCCTCTTTGAGATATCTTATGGACTCTGAAGTTGACCCGGCCCTGACCTGATGCCAGTGAAGGTAGGCCATATCTAGTATATTAGGGTCACAAGGTTTTAGCCATCAAACTATCCCTACTACACAGTTTCCAATTTGGTGTAAAATCAGTAGATATGCTGGACACCCCAAACAGTTTTTATGGTACAGCCTGGATAAAATAATATGATCTGGATTGTTCTCCAACTGAAGTTCAAGAAAGGGGAACTTTTCTTGGTCAACTGGAATAAACAAGTTATTTACCTGTAACAATAAGTTTACAGCTTCTGGCTATTATTCTCTGTTCACAAACTGTGCATTGTTCCGCCATCTAGTGGTTGGGTCTGGAAGAGCAGGTAAGAAATGAGCTATTGCATTCTGGGACCACCCCATTTAAAGGCAGCAGGAGTCCCGCCTCCTTCGACCTTAAGCTCACAATGGCACAGTAAGTGACCACATTCACACCGACTTTCTGCCACCAGGTCAGTAGGATGTGGGAGGCTGAAAATACATATTTTTGATATAAATAACTGGCACTTATTGACCATCATAATCACACAGGTTTGCAGATGCCCTGAACAATTTGTTCCATCACGAGGGCTGTTCTCTAGGGGGTGCCAGCCTAAACCCTGCTCAACCCCCACCCTTCATGCAGTCTCACTGCCGGAGGGTGCCCCAATGCAGCTAAAGTCAACGTTGCTCCCCCAAGGCCTCTCTATAAAACAGCTCCCCAGCCTCCCTGGCTCCATCTGTATTCTGTTTTTTCGTTCCTGGGCTCCTGTCCAACAGGGGGAAAGTTCAAATACGAGCAGAAGTGAGCTCTGGGGCGCCCTGCCAAAGCATGTGATTTATTCTTTGTTTCCAGGCTCTCTTCAGAGGCAGCCATAACCCTGTCTGAATTTCTGCTGGCAGAGTGTTCTTCACGCTTTTGTAACTTTTGTGACTTAACCTATCAGGCATCTAATCATGTAAAAATATGTACAGGTAATCAATAATTCTGAGAGACCGTGCCGCAGCGCTGAGTGATGCATGCACTTTTAATGTATTTTAAGTTGCAGGGCACAGAGGTTTGAGGTCCATCTGCAGTGGTTTGGCATCATGCCAGCGTGCACGGATACTGAAATTGTGAAAACCTTAGACTTACCTATGAGCAGGCCCACTGGAATTATGCAAATCTGCGGCTGCGGCCTATTCCGCATAATTATGGATTTGCCGCATTTGCAGCATAATCCATCATCTGTTGCATAATCTGCAGATTTGAACAAAAAAATTGTTTCTGGATCAAACAGGGTTTAAAGTTCCTAAAAACGCAGTGACGCGAGTTCACGTGCAGTGGAAGGCCCTTCCCTAAGGTCGACTGGTTATCTCTCAGTTGTTTATTGCCGTATTCGGGAATTAAACCGGTGCTAATAAGAGAAAAACGTTGCCCGAAAGTGTTGGAATATGTAAAAATGACAAAATAATGAAGTAATACTATAACAAAATGTGCTGCTTTGCACATAATTCGCCATTTTTGTCCGCATAATTTAATCACCCCTGCCGTATAATTCCAGTGGCCCTGCCTATGAGGCATATACGCTGCATCTGTTGCTTGCAGACTCTGCATGCGGAATGTTGTCCTGGGTGAAGCACTAATGGGCCAAGAGTGAATTAAAGACATTCAAGGATATTCTATTAAAGCATTGGGTGAAATTCCTGCCCAATCCGCGTTGTGTGTACATTTTATTCTTTTTTGCATTTATATAGCAGACAAATGCCTCTAGTATCGCATCGTGGCACTCTAAACAAGGAAAACGACAGACACCATCAGTATAAGAGTCTGTGGAAACACCCAGAGGTGGGGAAGGGCAAACAAAGGCAGGCATTAACAACAAATAATGCTATTGGCTTTGGGGGGTGTGTGTCCGTCCTCTGAACTACCTCCTACTAGGTGGCTTGTTTGGGACCTGGTGAGGTATGTGGTGACATGGGATGTATGACGTTACAACGCATACTTTTACATCGCATACCAGTACAACGCGATTTTTACAATGCAGGATCCTTTACAACGCATGCCTTTACAACGCATGTCATTACATAGCAGATGCTATTACAACGCATGCCATTACAACGTAAGTATAGGTAAGTATATCTTTTTTTAATACATTTTAATTAATTTATTTAATTAATTAATTTTTGAAGTGTTTTTTTAAAAAACTGAACTCTTAAAATACCCCTGTACCCCATAACCCAAACCTAGCCCTGAACCCTAAAAATACCCCTGTACCCCATAACCCAAACCTAGCTGTGAACCCTAAAAATACCCCTGTATCCCATTACCCAAACCTAGCCCTGAACCCTAAAAAACCCCTGTACCCCATAACCCAAACCTAGCCCTGAACCCTAAAAATACCCCTGTACCCCATTACCCAAACCTAGCCCTGAACCCTAAAAAAACCCTGTACCCCATAACCCAAACCTAGCCCTGAACCCTAAAAATACCCCTGCACCCCATTACCCAAACCTAGCCCTGAACCCTAAATATAACCCTGTACCCCATAACCCAAACCTAGCCCTGAACCCTAAAAATACCCCTGTACCCCATTACCCAAACCTAGCCCTGAACCCTAAAAAAACCCTGTACCCCATAACCCAAACCTAGCCCTGAACCCTAAAAATACCCCTGTACCCCATTACCCAAACCTAGCCCTGAACCCTAAATATACCCCTGTACCCCCATAACCCAAACCTAGCCCTGAACCCTAAAAATACCCTATACTCATACTTATTTTTTTAAATTACTTAAATTAATATATTTAATTTATTTGATAAAAATACATGAATTAATATATTTATTTTTAATATTAATTAAATGTTAAATAAAATATAAAATAAAATTATATACTTACCTCTACTTACGTTGTAATGGCATGCGTTGTAATAGCATCTGCTATGTAATGTCATGCGTTGTAAAGGCATGCGTTGTAATGGATCCTGTGTTGTAAAAGTAGCGTTGTAATGGTAGTGCATTGTAAAAGTTGCGTTGTAACGGTTGTATACCGGTGACATGACCTGGGCATACAGCAAAACACACAAGATGACGGACGGAATGTTGCACATTGGTAAAACATTCACCCCCAGTCTGGGTTTAATCCATTGTTACTTTGCTCACCACGCCACCCCAGTTCAGGACCTGGGCGTAGCACACTGCGTGAAGGACCTGTGCCCAAATCCAAGCACCAGAACAGGGTGCTCGCCTTCTGGGCGCTGACCGGAAGTGGAACCAGCCGCCCCCGACAGGTGGGGCGCTTCTGGGACCGCAAACCGAGATCCACACACAGCCTTTAGCCGGAAGCGAACACTGCTATCTTGTTTTGCCTCTTTCAGTTGTCAAAGGCGCGTGCAGCTGTCGCAAAGCCCCGAGCCAGGGGCACCGGGGCCTTGTCGATCAGTCATGGAGTGACGCCTGGCATACTGATGCCTCTCCCGGGGCCTGCGGGCGTATCGAGCCATCGCTGCCGCTTTCAAAGGTCGACAGCTTGAGATGCCGGGCACGGCGCTGTGGCGCTGGTGTGTGTGTGCGTGAGGACTGACAGAGCTGTGCGGTGAGGAGAAGAGACACTCAGTCAAGTCTGCAGACGTGCTAGGACCTTCTGGAACTGCCGGTGCACTCTGACATGATGAGGGCCTAGTGCTTAATTTGAGCCGGTGCTTAAAAAACAGTCGCAAACGGGCAGATTCTCAGAATCTTCCCCTTTGCGACCAGTATTTTTGCATTTGGGATGCATCATCCCAAATGCAAAAATCGCAATTTAAGTAATCTCAAAATTGCGATTACTTAAATTGCGATTTCATTTAAGGAATCGAAAATTGTGATTCCTTAAATGCAATACATTAAAGTAAAAAAAAAAAAAGTGATTGCACTAATAGGGGCGCAAATTACCATGAAGTTGAACTTCATGTTAATTTGCAAAAACTTTAAATAATGCACATTTTTCATGTTGCGCAACATATGCGCACAGATCAATTTCAGGGGGTGCAACAGGGCGTCCTTTTGACACCCTTGCATACTGAAATTGCATGCGCAATTTGTGAGGACCTATTGGTACTCGCAAATTACGCATGCAATTTCCCATTCATTCCTATGGGCCTGTAGGCCCATAGGAATGAATGGGAAGGCATTCCTTAATGGCGACTCGCAATTTGCGAGTCGCAAATAAGGAATGTGTAGGAATCCCTATTTTTACAGCGATTCCTACATGCATAGGCTTTTGCGAGTCCTTAATTACGATTCCTTAACTATCGCAATTAAGGACTCGCAAAATCCTACCTTGATGCATGTGCCTGTTAATCAACTCCACATAAGGGTATTGGAGCACGGACGCCTTCATTTTTGGTGGGCATGGGAGTTCTGTTCTCGGCAGGCTTATTGGGAAAATGGGCTGATTGATGCACACTGCCTCCTGACGAGAGCCCCCGCACTTTTTGTTTTAACAAATTAACCACTACCTCGCAGCCTGGATACATTACGGTGTGAAAAATGGCTTCTGGGGCTACAAGGGAATCTCGCTTCACAGGGAAATCTGACATTTGGTAAAGATCACACACAAATCATTGAAGTTTTCTTTTTTGGAGGTTTTTGAAAAAAAATATTGCAGGAACTCCACCCGAAGGTATCAGGAAGCTTTACGTGAGCACCAGTTGCGTTACAGGCAGTGCTTTAAATGGGCCGGTACTGTCCGGTACTGAGTACCTGTACTTTTTTATTTTCAGAGCGAGAGTACCTGCACTTCTCAAGAAAAGCTTAATACTTTCAATTAGAGAATGCTGGCACTTCTTAGAAACAAGCAGGCACTCTGGTACAGAGTATATGCACTTCTATTTTTCCATTTTAAGCACTGTTTACAGACACATTCATTTTGTTAGGAACGGGGAAATCAAGTGAGTTGCCCAGAATCACAGGGTGTTGAGTGTCTCTGCCAAGACTCGAACCCGGTTCCCCAGCTTCGAGTCCAACTGCTCTAGCCATTAGGCCACATCCATTATGTCTGGAAAGAGCTAGGACTTTAACTCCCACAATAGCCTCCTCAAATATTTGGCTGAAGTGGGTTTGCAAAGGAATTGGGCAGAAAGTGCAGTCTGATAACTACCATTGGTCCTTGTCTCATGAGGCTGGGATATGTATGTTTCTGCTGCTACAGGAGCGAAGGGGGTCTCATGTTTCCCCCTCATGACTTGTAAGCTGCACAGAGCAAGACTAGTTGGAGGCAGTATAAATTAGCACGGTGGAGTGGTTGGTCTGGAGGTGGTCAACCTGGATTTCATGGGTGGTCAGACCTTTATTCCAAAATGTCACACATATATAGGAACTCAGAACTGCTATTAAGGCACAGAACATCACACAAGTCTGCAGACTCCATGGCAGGCCACACATTTTGTGTAGCCCGAAGCCTTGTTTCTCCCAAGAGACCGATAATCAGCTACACGTTTTCTAGGACGGCTCCTAACCACAACGTGGCACTGACGCAGTGTGGCTGAACATCAAGCAGAACTCCAGATTCCAGACACAACCACTAGATGGCGGAATAATGCACAGCATGTTAATCTAGAAAAGATTCACGCTGCAAAACTGCTTTGCCGTAGATTGGCCAATCTGGGTCATTCCCTGAGCTCCAAACTCTCAGCTGTGCTTGGAAACCAAGATGAGAGAACTTTGTAGGACTGCACATGCTTTGTGCCTTGAGTTAGACAACAACAACACCCTGGCCAGACGGCTTCTATGGTCTCAAACGAATCTGACTACGCAGGTAGGACCCTTGAAAGTCCTGCGAAAGCTCCAGACCAATTTCACGAGAGGAAGCGAAACATATTGTTCAAGAAAAAAAAAAACTTGTGTCATCTATAGCTACGCATTTTATGAGATGGCAATATACTGAGAAGAACTAAAGACTAATTAACCTAGCAGCAAGGATGACCAGCACCTTATTTTCAAGATATAATTGATGCTCTTTGCGTGATAAACCAACAAATCTACCGATCACGGCTCGAAGGCTGCGCAGAACTGGTACAACCGCCCTTTCCTGGGATTCTTCTTTCCATAGCAACCATCTCCAGAAGCTCATCCTTGAATCCAGCTTTTCCACAACCACATTTGTCAGCAGCGGAGCCGCTCAACGTTGGCCTTCTCACCGCGATCATCAACAACCACGAACGCAGCCTGGATCCATTCTGGACCCTCGCTGCATCAGTCGCTCCCTCCACCACCACGACTCCCAAATCTACCTCAGACTGGTATTCGATGAAGGGAAATGCCAGGAAGCGGCAATTACCAGAAGGAAGTTGGTTATTGGTTACGAGTGAATAGGAGCTTTCTCTAGTGAAAGACGGCAGCCTGGCAGACCTCAACACTCGCTTTCACCTGGTCTTATTCAAAGGGCTACAACCAATGAGCTTCATAAAGGACTAACAGTTCAACCGCAGGTAACCATAGGGGGCAGGATGTGGCCTAATGGCTAGAGCGGTCGACCTCGGATCAGGGGAACCGGGTTCGAGTCTGAGCAGGGACGCTCAACATCCTATGATTCTGGGCAAATCACGTAATCTCCCCCGTGCCTAACAAAATGAATGTGTCCGTCTGTATCGCAACTGGTGCTCATGTAAGAGCTCGGATACCTTCAGGTCTAGTTTGCGCTACATAAAACGCCCCCCCCCAAAAAACATGATGAATGCATTATAAAATAACTGCGGCACTAAGAATCGTACCCCAGTACCAGGTCCATGAGAAAATGGCTTTCCTGCTTACAGTGGGAATCTACAAGGTAAGACCACTGCATGACTATATGTTCTACTCCACCAAAAAAGGTGCTATCTCAGAACACGTCCAAAAGCAACATCCTTGGTGTCTATCAAGGGAGGACCACCCATGGATGACCGTCTCCAAGGTCATCGAGTCCTATGTGACACCACGTGGTCTGAGGTTGGCCACACTGAATCCATTTGCCCAAACAGACTCAAAAAGTTTGGCCACAGATCCTCCAAACGCACAGCTTCCTGCTTTGGTCTTCCCGCCGTGGCCCTCCGAGACCCAAGCTGACTTTTGAATGTTTCACAAAGGCCCAAAGACGAAACCACTCGATGACGCTTATCACCAGTTCGGTAGGTGTGCACCTCTCCAGAAGTTCTCGAGATGCCTGGGCTGACCAGCTTGCAGCTGTCGCCATCATCTGTCGCATGAAGCCAGCGAGGCACACAAATCAGGTTATCCACCTCCAAACTTTCAAAGAGGAGCCCCCCCCCTACCCGAGGTGTGATAATTAAACGAAAACCAAAAATTCAACAAACACTAGACCAGCTAGTGGGAATTCGACCAAATGCTAAGCTATATTCATCATCGTGCCCCAAACAGAACCAGGAAATGGGGCACTTTATGATTCAAAGTCTTGGTTGTTATTCTTTGAGGAGGGGGCATACTTGGGGTGCACCCCGAGGAACGAGCAGGCCCCGGGGGACCGCCAAGATTTGGGCACGCGATAAAAGAAATGTTTTCCCAAGGAAGGCGACAGCTGCCGGGTTTTCCAGTGGCGGGCTGGAATTTGATATCAAGCCCATTGTTGGCCCCGGTGGGCGCCCCCAGCCCCCGCCGCCACACCTGTCACCAGTCACAAAGACTTCATTTGCCGGTGATGAACGGCTGCGCCGCGCACAATGCGGCGGTAATTTGGACTCGGGAGCACGAGGCGCAGGCGCGTAATTGGAATCTGATGGATTACCGGCTCATACCACGGCGTGGGGGGAGCGGGCATTGCTGGGAGTCCCACCCCCCTCAAGAAAGAGCATGTGCACAGCTACCATGAGTAGGTGTTGAAGCTTTTAACCAGACACCCACCCCGGGCTGCTTAACTGTCCCTGGCTTCATCTTCTTGCCCAGTTGCCATTGGCAGGGTGGTAGTAGCTATCCGTCCGCCCGCCCACCCGCCAGCTGCCCACCAAAGGTGCGACACAGGGAATACACGACAGGCGATGGGGGCCAGCTCGCGCTATATAAAACTTTATAAATAAATAAAAAATAAATCGGATTAGCAGGGACAGCGCCCTAGGTGGAAAGAAGAAAGAACATTTGGGGGTGGGGGGTGTCTTTGTGGTGTGATGGCAGGAGGTGTGATGAAGATGGGAGGAAAGCAGGGGTTAATGGGGTGCTAACAAGTATGTTGAGGTACATTAAGAGCTGATTACAAAGTCTTTAATGGGACCCGATTGAGACCAAGTGGGGTGGACGAGCTGGTGTATGCATGACATTAAGGCGGGCAGCTCCCTGCTGAGTCCCCCCCCCCCCCGGAATATTGGCCCAGCCCACCCATGCCCAAGGTCGGCCCTGCTTGCAATATGTCTGGACCCAGCCATACGCAAATCAGTCTCGACCCTGCTCCAATAGGATAGTCCAACCCGAATTGCTAGGCCAGTACCAAGGTACACCCAACTGACGAGCCTTAACCCCTTAATTGCTGCCGTCGGACGTCGCGATCACTACCTTCCTAATGCTGCGCACGTCCAACGGCCAACGCAGCCCCGCCCGTTTTGCGGAAATGTCACACTTTCGCGAAATCGCGGCCGCAGCAATTGGGTTAAACAAGTCAAAAACCAGTCTTGCGCTGCTTGTGTTCCGGTTCGGGTGGACATGGCAGTTCAGGGGGAACAGTTGCGATGAGCAGTAGGGTCGAGAATGATTTGCATATGGCAGATCCAAACTGAGGTGGCAAGATGGGCGGGAAAAAAAACAATGAGTTGAAACGCTACCCCAAGCGATTGCCAGTGGTTAGACTTAATGCAAGCGTTCCTCCCGTCACCTTTTGTGTGACATTGTGAAATAGCTTCACCCTATTGCCTGGTTGACATTGGAGACTGGGTATTATGGCTTCAACCTCCCATCCCCAGCCTAGCCAACCCACCCACCTCTACATGTCCATCGGCCAGTTGGCAAGGCATGTTGAGTACTTTCATCCCTGCCCAGTTCATCATCCCAGATTATAGCTTCTGGGCGAGTGTCGCCCCAGACAAGTTGGCAACAGCAGGGTAAATGTTACAGCTTCCCACCCACTCTAGCCAGTTGGCATCAACAGCTCAGTTAGTGTATGACGGTTCCGACCCCAAAGCCCAGATCTAATTGCGAGGGAAAGCAATGCTACCACCTCAGCCAGCTAGTCTTTGACCAGGGAGGAGTGCAACGGCTGGATTACACAAAAGATATTCCCAAAAATTTACAAGAAAACCAGGAAAACAGCACGACTTGAATAAACCGGCATTGGCAAACACAAAAGATTTTGACACCCACTGACAAAAACAATATAAAATGCCTGCTAAAGAGCAAAACTATAGAGAGCCGGGTCTGGTGGCTCAGTGGACTGATGTCCACTCCAGGAGCTTGTGTTCAACCTCATGGTCACAGGTTCAAATCCCGGTGGGTCCACTCAGCCATCCATCCTTCCGAGGTCGATAAAATGAGTACCGTTGGGTAACAATAAACATCTGTTTTTCTGCGCCAACCTCTGTTATCCTGGTGCTTCTCTCATGCTGGTTACCTGCAAGAGAGTAGCACCAGGATTGGTTAATGGAACTGACTGGAGCAGGAGCACTCTGAGCCGAGTGACCGGAGCGAGGGACATCGAACGTGCAGCAAGAAAGGTAAGTGACTTTATTAAAAAAAATTGTAGCCACTCACCTTGCCTGCATGCACCCAACCCATTACCATTCTGTCTGCCCACCAATATATGTACCGGCCAGCCGCCCCTGCATATAAAGACAGGTACTCCCATTCTTTGGGCCACCGGCACTTCACGTAGGACAGCTAGGCCCCTTAACTCTATTTTCGTTTGCTCCGTTTGGTGATGCACAGTATAGAGCAGTGTTCGATGTCATGGAACTTCCAAGCAAGCACAGATAAAACACTCATTGAGCCATGACCACTGGGCTGTAGAGGAATATATACTCCACGCTAAAAGTCTTGGATTTAGACCATGGAAGCCTAGGCCAGGTTCCTTGTGTCAGAGTGGTTAGGTCTGGTGGCTTAGAGGACTAATAATACTTCTAATGTAGAGGCCTTTGTTCAACCTTACGGTCACAGGTTTTACTCCTGGCGGGTCCACTCAGCCTGTCATCCTTTTGAGGTCGATAAAATGAGTACCATTGAGTTGGGAAACAAACATCTATTATTGAGGGCCAAGTTATCCTTGGGTTTACAAGTACACGTTATGTCATTTTATGTTCAAGTTTGGGATTTAGCCCCTTTGAAGGTTCTCTCTCATCAAGATTGTTTTGTAGTTCACAAGCTCCTAAGCTCCTAGGTAAAAGGATGTATGGGTCACCCTTTCCATCCGCTCCCAGATGGGCGAGTCCATTTTCTTATAGCCTCCCAAGAGGGCTTTAAGTGGACCAGGAGGATTTTAATTGGGTCTCAGTGTACTGACCACATTGTTTAGCTGTGCATTGGTATAGTTATGTTCCAGTAGGCACACAAAAGATCATTTTGTTATTCTAGGAAACTGAATATTCCTTGTCTGCTCCATTAAGCAGAGCTTAACTTTGCTGATCTAAACATTTTACACATTATGTGTGCAATACAAAGTAAACTAAAAACAGGAATATAGTGTGACAAGCGAACTTGCAATATATTCAACCCAGAAATGGCCACTGTGTTGGAAGAACATTATCAGTATCCATTAGTTATATGGATTCAACAGTGGTCAGTAAAATGCATTTTTAGGTCTCGCCTGTCGATGCGCATGCGCATCGAGCAAGCGAGACTATGGGGGCTTATCCACTCTTTATCCAACATGCAAGGAATCGTGGCGATTCCTTGCAGTGCCCGTGACTTTTAAGCTCATTGCGCATGCGCAATGAGCTTAAAAGCGCGTGCACATCAGTTCCCTCACCCCGCCGTGTCGCATTTCTCCTCCCCCCTCCCCTTATCTGCCGTCCCTTCGTCTGTTCCCTCTCCCCGCTCCGCCCCCTCCCCTGCCCGCCGTGTCGCATTTCTCCTCCCCCCTCCCCTTATCTGCCTTCTCTCCGTCTGTTCCCTCTCCCCGCTCCGCCCCCTCCCCTGCCCGCCGTGTCGCATTTCTCCCCCCCCCTCCCCTTCTCTCTCTTCCCTCTAGGAGACCCAGTGGGCACATGAGAGCCCTGACCTGCCTCGACCCACATGGGCCGCCTCCCACAGGCCAGCACGAAGATTCTTCTCGTGAAACGGTGAGCGACTTTCTCTTATGCCCCTTTGTCACAATCCCCTGACCTTAAAATGGCCGTTTAACTAGGACCCCCACAGGCCAGCACGAAGATTCTTCTCGTGAAACGGTGAGCGAGTTTCTCTTATGCCCCTTTGTCACAATCCACGGACCTTAAAATGGCCGTTTAACTAGGACAAGTCCAACAAAGGTCTAACTATAAATCCTTAAAACTCTCGCTGTAGTCAAATTGTTGGCGCCGTGTAGCCGACTCACAAGACCCTCTTCTTTGACTTCTACGAACTGCCTCCCATGCCCGGTCACCACAGGGATTTCAACTCGGTGTCCCTCTGCTGCGGAATTCACGACCCGCCTCGACCCTGATTCTGGCGACAAAGGGACCTTAAACAGGTGTTTTTAACCTACTACAGAGCCCCGCAGTGCCTGATTTAAAAATGGCCGCCCCATAAACACGGGGAATTATCCGGCTCTAGATCCACCAATAGATCTCTAAGCTGACACCAAGGAAACCGGAAAAGTACACTACAAACCTTCTTTAGCTACACAACGGCCAGACAGTGCCAGTGAGTCCCCACACCTTGATCGCCACCCATTCGCCACGTTCCTGGTGACTCACCCTTTAACACAAACCTGATCCCCTGCATATACGATACCACTCTCCAACCAGACACCGTAGCCCCACTCTGTCATGCCAACTCCTCTGACGAGGCTCTGTCTCGGGGGCATAGGCTTGCGGCATATGTGCTAGCTTGAGGGATAGCTCTGATGTTTACAACATGGTACGCATAGCCATAGAGTGTATCCACAGCTTCTTGGCAGCTGCCCTCTGTACGGAGCCGGCCCTGTGTTCAGCCGTGTCACCAGCTGGTCAATAATCTGTTGTCTGCAGTTTCCAAGCATATCCTGAATTTTGCTGTCTCTAATGTGACCGTGAAAAATCTAGTGAGAGCTCCGCTTTCTCATGAATCCAAGGCATAATCCAACTCTTCTGTGGAGTGTGTTTATTTGTTGATCATCTTTGTCACCCAAGTTATACCATCAGTTGTAGTGATACTCGTGAAGATAAATATTTCAATGTTCCTATTATTTCAACACGCGCTGTTAATTTTAGCATATTTCCTAGCAGTTTCTGATCTTAGTGGGCTTTAAGTGTGTATTTCCACTGTCCTACATCCACCACCCTCTCACACCACCTAACCCTCACCCTCACCACCTCACACAGCTTCACTCACCCTCACACACCCACACTCTCACCCTCACACACCCTCACACACCCACTCACCCTCTCACACCTGCTGCACTCTCCTGCTCTCTAGAGATGTGGCCTAACGACCAGAGCTGCCGTCTATGTCACGTAAATACAAAACATGTTGCATTCAAAATGCTATAGGTGTCACATTCGCGAAAGTTATAACTATTGACATTGTAAATGACAAAGCTATCAATTTAGCTATTTGAAAAACAAACAAATAAATAAAATATTTGTCATTTACAAGACCAATAGCTCCAACTTTTATAATGCGAGACCTATTGCATTTCCAATGCTTGTTTCCTGGTTATCACAGAGCTGCATATTGTGTAGGCAGCCCACGAAGACCCCCGTCCCAAAGCTTCAGCCGTTCTCTTATTATTTCTTACAATATATTTTCCACCAGTGTTCTTTTATGTCCAGAGGAGAAAAGCAAAGGTAATAAAACAGACAGGGGTGGCTCGCCTGCTAAGGCAGGCGAGGATAATCCCACTGCTCCCAGGGAAGGAAAAAGTTATGTGATAATAAACTTTGTTAATATCACTTTACTTTTCAGAACTATGGGGCTGGGTTCAGGCAGGGCTGGTGCCACAGGGGGAGGAGTGGGTCATGCGCACTTGCATGTCCCCCGCCAGGCTGTAATGCAAAACCTGGTGGGGAACATGCACAGGCTTCCTGTCCCCGGCTGAGCTATGAACCATGACACTCAGACCAATCACAATGCTGCATTGCAGTGTTGTGATTGGCTTTGGGGAACCTCTGTGCTTCCGGGACTTGTCAGCGTAGCAACGACGGAGGGGAGACAGAGGCAGGCATGAGATGGCACTTTTTTTTCTTAACATAGATTTTGTCCCTGTCCCCCCCTCCACCCCCATTCCCTGCCAGTCGCCACTGAAAACAGATTGCGATATGCTAAGAAGACGATAGGGCCTACCTCCAAACGGCATATGTTATGGACGATTGTCCAGTGCAACCATCCAGGTGCAAACATGGTCATTTTCCAGATCTTTTATCTGAAATCTCTAAATAAATCCACCTTAGTGTTTCTGAATGGTCAACTTCGCTTGCCAAAATGTTCCCAATTTCAGATTTTAAAACCGATGTTCAAGCTCCTACAGTGACCGTCCCAACATCTTGGAACCCGCTCCACTCTTGTGTATTCAGCTGCCGTTCATCCTTGTGTTTATTTATTTATTTATTTATAAAGTATTGGGCTGCCTTCCTCTGTACACTAATCGTAAAGCTCAGGATGGACCCTCATGGTACTCCTATCAGAATATTCACAGTGTTCGCTCCACACTCTTGGTTCTAGTTCCAAAGATGAGTCAATGTTACCAATAATTTAGCTAAACTCATGATTGAAGCAAAATCAATGTGCTGCTGGCAATGTTTACTTCCAGAAATATGTGCTGCATGTGATCTACCACACATGATGCAACTGACAAGTTTGCCAAAGCATGTGATTTTACAAAACCCAGGCCAGCCCCATTACAGAGGGGCTTGTTGGATTTCTTCTATTACGGTATTATCACCACAGACGTGGTGGGCATCTTTGATCACCAATACCATGGAGCAGGGCTTTAGGCAAACCTGTTCCTATGGGTCTCAGACCAGGCAGAATTTTAGAAGGGACTTTAAAGGGGGTCCCTATCGGGCCCTATATTCATGCCCTTAACTTTACTTGGAAAAACACAGACTATTTCTGAACAATTAATATAGTACTTTTTCGGGTAATCCATGCTAGTGATTTAGTTCCTGTTTATATTTCACGTTTTACCGAATCTTGCGCTCCTGCGGACACACAGACAGCCATTGACAAAGCCAATAGTCCTGGCTGGTTTTAGGTGTGCGTCTCTTGCTCTGCTAATATATCTGGATGCAATAACAGACAGCTCAGAGAGACACCAAAATTCCGGTCGGGTGGCACACTATTTGAATGACAAATGTAGCTTATGTGGTTAAACCTAGTGCTTTAAATGGGCCTGGCACCAAGTACCGGCACTTTGAAAAATTTGATAGGGAGTGTACCGGCACTTCTTAAGAGAAACACAATAATTTTAACCCCTTGAGTGCTCATGACGGCACCACACCGTCATGAGTCACGGTAGCCGTGTGCTCATGACATTGTGGTATCGCCATGCCTCTGCTGCTCCGCCCACGTGGCACTAATTCCCCACCTGTGTCGGCGAATTAATGAGCGGGCGGAGTCATGACAGCACCACGCTGTAATAAGCACAGGGCACCCATGACTCAAGACGGCGTGGTGCCGTCATGAGCAACGAAGCGCCGCGCACCCCCCCCCCCCCTCCCCATCAGCACCGCGGCGGAATTCACGCAGCTGCAAAGGGGTTAATTGGAGTGTACCAGTACTTCTCAGAAACCAGCAGGTACTCTGATACAGAGTACCTGAACTTATATTTTTCCATTTCAAGCACTGGTTACCACGCCTATAACTACTTAGTCCACGTCCTTTCCCCTCCAGCCCATTTTCTTCAACAGACTGAAAGCCCTGCCATGGAGAGCGTGCTGTTGCTGCACAGCCGGGGGTTGTTCTTCCCACCGTGCCTCCCAGACCCATCAGGGCCTCTGGTCCCTGCCTCGAGCCACCTCCCAGCGTCTTGCCTCCCCACGCTCGCGCATTGAGGGCTGACGCAAACGCGACGCACGGCAATTACGCAGCACTTCAGGCCGCGCTAATGGCGGCTCCCGGGGGCGCACTCAGCAGCCATTTCTGGCTCCCGTAAATTGGAGTCTGTCTGCAATCGGAAAATCAGCTTTCGCCTGGAGCATCAGGCAACAGGGAAAAAAAATCACAAACTTATGCGTGGGTGTGTGTTTTTCTGCATAAACATCAATTTGAGGATAAGTTTGTTTTCTTTCAGGAGAGTAACAAATATGGAAGTATCAGACAAGAACACAGAGACGTCGCTGGTAAATATTATGCGAAGAAGAGGAAGTTGCGCCAGTTAAGAGAGCTGTCAAACCCTCGGTATAGCATACACAGTTGCTTTACACAGAAGGGGGAGTTATTAAACAGGCTTTGGCAAAGTCATAGGTCTCCTCCACTTACCCTTTGGCTTTGCCAATGCTTTTCTCTTGATACGGTAGAACATCAAAGTAGATGTATGAATGAAAGATTTGAAATAAAATAAAAAAGGAATTAAAGAAGGAGTGGCCGGTATCCGAGTTCCAGCCTAGGGGGCAGATTTCGGCGGTGTGTGTGTGTTGTTCCAATGCCGCCAGTGGCCCAGTGGGTGCATGAGTGGCCTTTCTGGAGGCAGATGGGGGTCCATACCTCCCTTTTCTCAACGGGCAGAGGTGTCACTCCCTTTCTCTCACTTGGCCGGCCCATAAATGTATGCATATTGAGCGGGGCAGGGGGCCTGAGCAGAAGTGGCCTCACTTGTGTGAACGAATCCATGCATTTTTTTAAATCTAAGTTAGTCAGAGACCCACCCCACTTCTTTTTATAAACTTCGCCGAAGCAGTGTTTTCCATAAAGGCAATATGCAAATGTGGGCCAGTTTTTTTTAGCGTGCCCAGGCCTAATTTTAATCCCAATCCAACCCTGGCTGCATCACTCCACTTTTGTTCATGATTGCGCATTAAAGGGGTTCCATAGCAGGTCCAGGAAGGTACCAACATGGAGAACGACAAGGAGACAAACAAAGGCAATATGGAGGGTGCAAGGCCCACAGAAGCACATAATGACGTGTATTTGTAAAGCGCACGTTCACCCAAAGGTATCTGGCACTGAATAACAGATATTTATTTATACCAAACTCAATGGTACTCATTTTATCGACCTCAGAAAGATGAAAGGCTGAGTGAACCCACCGGGATTTGAACCTGTGACCATGAGGTCGAACACAGGCCCCTACAGTGGATGCCTTAGTCCACTGAACCACCCCACCCGGTTTCACGCAGGCGAGAGACGGCAAAAAAGAGCGTCAAATGTTAATATGGTCCGGTAGTTGGGCTGGGAGGGCACTAACAAAGAGGAAGGGGGCAGGAACAAGGAAGAGAGCAAGGACAACCCAGAGCAACATGGAAGGTGCGAGGGCCATAAAAGCTCCGGGTGAGAGAGGGCAAAATGAGCATGTGATATGTTAATGGGGTCCGGTAGCAGGTCTGGTAGGAAACCAACATGGTGGGTTGAAGGCAGTCACAGGGAGGAGAGCCAAGGATAAACCAGAGCAACATGGTTAATGGGGGGCATAAAGGCCCTTAGGAGAGTGGGGCCACAGGAACACAGGTGATAGGGCGACGTGCGGGCATGGAGGCTCACGGGCTTGAGTTGGGCTGGGGAACAAAGCACCCAGGTAAGAGAGAGCCCCACAGAGGGGGGCAGGGAGCAGTAGCAGCATGTGTCACTGCTATCAGACTCCCCTACGGCCAATCCTAATGCTGCTCTCAGCATAAGAACATCGTTGGGATTGGCCCGAGTGGCCTGGATGTATGTCTCCAGAGAAACTGGGAGCCTGTGCCTGCTGTCTCCTACCCAGCAATGCAGCTCAGATTGCAAACTGCTCAGTGCGCATGTCAGTTTGGCTGTCCTAAGACACCCGGCCAAACCCACATGGGCACTGACAGCAGTGCTACAACGCCACCTCCATGAGTGTCATCCCCATAGCTCCGCCCCCAAGACTCGGCCCTGAGAACTTGAAAAATAAAACAATAATAAACCCATTTTATTATTGGTTTTATTTCGACTTTTGAGGCTGGTAGCAGGGGCGTTGCTCCTCTGCCATAACGGAGGAGCCGCTGCTGGTAGGGATGGAGAAGCACATGGCAGAGACAGCCTGCAAACACATGCACTCTAATGGAGTGCTTCAAATAAAAGAAAAAAATAGATGCCATAGAGCAAACAGCAGAATGACACAAGTACTTGGGCGAAGCTCCAGGGGAGGGCCATACACAAGAGGAGGAAGTAAAGCCAGCAGGTGCTGACCAAAGACAAGCAGGCAAACAGAGTGACTAATGAGGTCAACCAATGGTAAGCAATGGGCAGGCTCTAAGCCCGCTATAAATAACAAAATGTATCACAATAGACAGTGCATGCGCAACCTCAAACGAGGCCTGAACAAGAAAGTGGAAGGGCCTAGTACTCCCTGAGCATGATATGGGCACAATCAATTTTCATTGCAATTATTATATTCCCTGAAATGGGCTCACTGTGCCCCTTGGGATTACCAACGCCCCTAGCAGGAGCTCTACCTATAATCAGATATTTCTGCCCCTGCAACCTTGGTGAACGGCCCCAAATTGGAGTGGCAGATGCCATTTGAACACTGATGAACCGTGGCCATCAAATGCCCGATGGTTGCCCCTTGAACCCGGATGAACTGAGGCAATTATATATCTGATTCATGCCACAAGCATCAGAGGAAACTGTGCCCATTACTTGATGTCCCTCCACCCTGGTGAGGTGTGCCCTGCCTCCCTGTGAACCGTGCTCATATTCTAGGTGGCAATGCCACTTCCGTCCCAGCGAACTATGCCCCTTGTCCATTATTCAGGTTATCGCGACCTCTTAATCTATGGTAAGCTGTGCCGTCATTTCAGCGATCGATGCGCCCTTCCACCGTGACATCTGTCTCTTCACTCCTTCCTTTAATTCAGGGGTGTCCAACGTGGGTTTTGGAGAATCTCCTTCAAGACAACTCTCCAGAATATCCACACTGCATAAAGTTATACTTAGTACAAATGGCCTTCCTGAGCATTCGTTACACACGCATGAACAGTGGTTAGGATGAAGCCCTCGCCTGGATCCTTCGCACAGGGACCAGTTCATTATTATGGGCACACGCCACTGGTAATGATGAATCCTTTCTCCACTGTTTATTTGACATTTGTTTACATACCTCTTCCCTTGTCTGTGAGAGTTTGTTCTGTTGGTCTTCAACTGCACATTTTAGAAGAAAATTGTACTTTTTGTTTTGGCAGCAGCATTCTGGTGGTCTCCCGTAAAAGATGGGGCACCCAAAAAAGGGCAGAGAGCTGTGATATGGTGATGCCCAGCAGGGCCAAACTGGGAAATCAAAGCAGCCCTGGCAATTTTCTCGGACCAGCACCTGGGGAAGCACTGCTTGGCCCCGGGAGAGTGGATATGCTTGCTGGCAGCATTTGTTGCTGGGGCCGATATTGCAGCACCAGCCCCCAGTAACAAAACCGGCCCCCCTGCTGCAGAACCAGACCCCACCCTTTTATCCTCCTGGGGAAACCCGAACGCCCGATGCCCGCTTCATATCCCAATATGGAGTGCCAAACTGAATTTTTGGACTGGTAAAGATTGCTGCAACAAGCTCCTCCTAAAAAGATTACCATATGTTGTGTTAAAAGCTTCGGGACACATTGTGAGGCATGCTCTCTACACGGCTATGTAGGGATCAAGAACTGAATATAAGCGTGTGTCACTCCTGAGGAACTTTGCTATTTCACTGACTTACTTCCCAGTAAAAATAAAAGGAAGCCACATTAAAGAAAAAAAAAATGTTTACAAGGCACAAAACTACAATTTTAGATGAACAGGGTATTTCCTTGGACTTTACAGGATTGGTTCTTTCCATGGTCATTACTGATTTGCATAAAGTGGGCCTCTGTCTAGAGTGGCTCCGTGAGTGACAAATGATGGGTAGGAATGCACGCATGCCTCCCTTCAACTTGTGCGCCTTTGATGTAATGCCCTAAGTGGTTCAAAGTATGCCCAGACGTGGGTTGCCACAAGAGCCAAGCTAAACATTGTTGACGAGCTCTACAAGTCCAAAACCATTCTTGGGTTGCTTCTGGAGATCGCCTCGCCCGGCAGTTCAGGACAGGAGCAGGGTCCATACTGATTTGCCGAAGGAGGGCTTCTGTCTAGAGTGACACAGTGAGTGGAAAACTGTGGGTCCAACTGCTCCCCTGACCGACTGCCAATGGTTTAGGCCAGGGTTCTCCAATGTCGGTCCTGGAGGGCTGGATCCATGCCAGATTTTTAGAATATCCCATTTAGATAAATGTAGTTATCATGAAAATCCGGGACGGATCAAACTTTAGGCAATTTGTAAGCATTTCTCCTAGCACCGATTTTCTGGGACTGAAAACGCTTTGAAAAATAGAGGATGGAAAATCCAAAGTTTCATGGAGGGCTAATGTTTAGTAGGATGAGAAATGGCATCTCCCCAATGTACCACAAGGAAGGATGGAGAAACCGAGCATTTCATTTCAACTCTCCGGTCCACCCTATGTGCCAAAGGCAATCAATGGCTCTCGTGATGGTCCACGTCTTCGATGGATGGATGACGGGATGTTAAATGCGGAGGAAACAGGCTCACGCACAGACCTCATTCTAATGCATATATTCCCAAGGCATACAACCTACTGACACTCTATCGCAAGACTACATTCACTCCAGCAACATTGCGGCGGCAGAGGTTACCGAATCGATGCAAAAATCTATGTCTGCAAATTATTAATGGGGTGTGAAGGGCGATTCCTTCAGACGATTTAACTCAAATCAGGATATCAGCAGAAGTGACTACGGCAGGGAAGATTTAGCTCCCTCTGAGATTAATGTTTTAATTATCAAATAGCAATTACCGCTCTTCGGCGGCTGCCAAATAGTTCTGTACAGGAACAAAGCCCAAAAAAAAAAATATCAAAAAAAGCAGACACTCCAAAAAAAAAAAATCAAATCTTCCGCCCACAGTCTTCCTGTGAGGAAGGAATAAGAAAGATTTTGGTTTCTCTTTTATAGAGACGAATAAAATACGTCACCTTACCTTCTTTTACAAACTGGTTCAGAAAAGGGGGTGGTGATGAACAGAGTGTCTGAATTAAGCAGACCACTCTTACCCTGTCCAAAGATCAGGGCTTGTTCCATCACCGTTATTTAGCTCACTGCACCATCCCAGCTCAGAACCTGGCTATATGCAAATCAGTCTGTCCCTGGCCCAGTGCATCATGGGAACAGGGCAGACTAAACTACCAAGCCAATTCTTCACCAGAAAGGAGACAAGCTTCCGGGGACCGGTTTCTGGCATTTCAGCCGTCGTCGGCCCGGCTTGCTTGAATCCTGATGGTGCAGTGAGCAAGGGACTCATGTCTGAGTATACCCTGGAAGCGTGGAAGGGTATACTCAGATGTGAGTCCCTTGCTCATTGCACCATCAGGATTCAAGCAAGCCGGGCCGACGACGGCTGAAATGCCAGAAACCGGTCCCCGGTAGCTTGCTTCCTTCCCAGTATAAGAATTGGCTTGGTAGTTTGGTTTGCCCTGTTCCCATCATGCACTGGGACAGGAACAGACTAATTTGCATGTAGCCAGGTTCTGAGCTGGGATGGTGCAGTGAGCTAAAAAACGGTGATGGATCAAGCCCTGATCTTTGGACTGGGTAAGAGTGGTCTGCTTAATTCAGACACTCTGTTCATCACCACCCCCTTTTCTGAATCATTCTTTTACAAACTGACAGACACCAAGCCACACAAACACAGCAGTCGGAGATGTACACAAAATCCTTCAGGTTGGGACCCCAATCATTAGAGATACAACCGAGGGAAAAAGAAAAAGATAACGTATAACTCGATATATAGGTCTGAAAAGATTGCAAAGGCGCAGGTTGAGAAGCAGGCCAAATAAGAAACGTAAGGAGCCCGCAAGTCAATAATATGTTCAAAATATTTCAACACGCTCTGGAAATGTTAATCAACAAAAAGGAAAAAAATGTATGCTGTGCCAGTAAATAGAGTCCAATGGTGCATTCAGGAGCAAACCCTTACAGGACCGGGGGTGTGAACTTGAAACAAGGTGGGAAATGGTGTTATCCACGCGGGCTAAACCACGCTTGCCGTTACAACACAAACGGGTCCACGTACATGCCTTAACCACGCATAAACATGGTAAAGGCAGTTAGCGGTCTAGCATTGCAGCGAGTGGGCGTGGGGGGGTTGGAGACTTCCTGTGGACGACATTCGAAGGAATAGCGGCTTGGTGAGAAGTTTTATTTAGATTTCAGGGAAGGGGCAGTTTATAGGGCTGGGGATTGGCTTTAGGGTCAGGGTGGAGGGTGAAGGGGCAGTTTTTAGGGCAGGGGCTGGTTTTAGGGCTCGGGCTGAGGTCGTTTTTTGGGCTCGGCTCCAGGATTTTAGGCAGTGGCGTAACACAGGCCCCTGCAGCCCCCCCCCGTGCAGGGGGCCCCCCAAGCTCCAAGGGGCCCCATAGCTAAGTACTCTGGTCGGAGCTCTCCCGATTGTGTCCGGAGGGGGCCCCTCCAGATGTCTTGCAGGGGCCCCCTCAAGTTTCGTTACACCAGTGGAGTTAGGGGTCATGGTGGGGATCGTGTTGTTTTGAGGGTGGGGGCAGGGTGGTTTGTAGGACTGGGTGGCGAGTTTTAGGGCTCAGGGTGAGGGGTCTGGGGTCTGATGTTTACCACTCAAGCCTTTTCCATTCACACCTTTACAACGAAATTCGTTGTAAAGGCATGCGTGGTAAAGACGCGGTTGTGGTTGACACTGCGTTGTTAAGGCATGCATTGTTCTGTCATACAACCAACAAGACAGACACAGGCCAAACTAGGGAGCTGGCCTCTTGAGTCACCATACAAGAAACTGACTGACAATTTCACAGAAGGTAAGGAACAAGGGCTTGGGAAAGTTGATTCTCCTGGAGGAAATCGGTAAAGAGCAGCAGAACACAACAGATCACACCGGGGAATGAAAGAGGACAATAAAAACCACTCAATTCAGAGCAATCTCGTGGCCCACATAGGACAAGAAGCTCCAAACCTGCTCACACCAAGGGACTAGTACAAAGGTTATAATTATGATACAACATAGAAGCTTCCCAGATACTCCTACCTGTAAAAGTGGGGACCCCTTCTTTAAAATGCACGCAAAGTGTCTAAACATTAATTCAAGCAAAGTTTCTGCAACATTATGACCCACAGTACACAACATTTCCTTAATGCATACAACATTTTATGTAGGAGCTAGAAAGGTTTCCACCTCAAACAGAAACCCAGAGACACAGTCTTCACATCTCCAATTATGATCGGCAACAATGCAATGGGGAAAAGTGGAAAAATATTTGCTTCATTTATTGGCTTCAAAAGAGCATATGATTCAAGCTGCCAACTCCCTCGAATCATCACGTGAAGCTGGAACGGGGCGGAGCAACGGAATGATATCTAGGTATGCCTCGACATCCTGTCAAACATTAGTTGCAGGTCCCAGGCTTGCGCTGTACGCCATTTAAACATGTGACCCCCACCTTGCAGTCCTGCATTTATCACAGCTACATGGCCTCCTTACTGTGGATCTCAACGCTATGGTCATGGGCGGACACTAAATCCATGCTACTCAGTTCTTAATTTGAGCCTGTGGTTTCTGGTGCTGGGCACCAGCACTTAATTGTCAACAACGGCGCTTGTGACAGTCTGCCACATGATGGCGCTGTCTGACTAATTTAGAAATAACAGCAACAAGAGTTCATTATAATTTTAATATGCATTAAAATGTCTATTACCTGCACCCAAGCCATTCTTATAGCTTTGGGGCCTGGAATAGTCCGAATTGTCACGCTTGTAGGAGTGTGATGGTTAGTAGTTGCGTTGTTACTATAATTGGCAGCATGGCAGGGGCAGTGTGTGGTAGAAGCTGCAGTGGGCTCCTGATGAGGGCCCTGGCAATTATTTATTTACAAATTAAGCACTGATGCTAGGTATTTGGGAGGGGAAGCCAGCAAAGTAACTGGAGAGCCGAGCCAGAGGGGAGGCTCTGACTAGTTCCTAGGAGCCATAACTTCACTCACCAACACATCTGGCATGTAAGTCGTGAAACAAACGACATGTTACAAGCATGTGAAGGCTCACCAGACTTCAAAAAAGAGTATTCCTCTTACACATGTAAGGGTTTCACTTCAGAGCATTGGCTTCTGCGCTGCACGGAGTGACGTTTATCAGAAGTGATGATTCTGAAACATGAATTTTGAATTATTCATGACTCTCCCAATGCAGCTGTAATTATAACGCTGTGTGTGAAACAAGAGACACGTTTGTGGTCATCTGCACCCAAGATGTGGCCCGGACTGGTATTTTAGATGAAACAATGTTTACCTCTATTGAAACCCTCTGCTAGAGGCTCATGTTCAGCGCTCACTCTGGAATGATGCATTTCAAGGTGCTCTCAAATGTGATGATAAAGGAAGGAGGCCAGGCGAAACAAGATCTAAGATCACACAATTCAGGGAAGTCGCAAATTGATCCCGGGTTTCCTGGTTGTGCATTTCAGTTACTGGCTGGTTATCTCATTCTTTCCCCCCTTTTACATCACACATAAATACTTTGTTTTTAATTTTTAGAGGATGCAGGGTTTAATAAATACAAAAACAACAATTGATGGACAGAATGCTCTCCACACCACTGGAGTCAAGCTATCCTGGCTGAAGACGGCTGATAGCCAGAAACCGGTCCTAGGAGTCTTGATTCCGATCCAGGAAAGACATGGCTTGGCTGTTCGGGCTGGACTGTTCCCATGAGGCACAGGGTCAAGACTGATTTGCAAATGGCCATGTCTGAACTGGGGTGGTGTGGAGTGCAAAAAAACGATGGATTTAGGTCCAGATCTCTGTAGTGGGGTGAATGTATGACATTGTTCTGCATTCTGTCCATCAATTGTTGTTTTTTGCATTTAATAAATACATTATTAAATAAAACCTGAAGACTTTCAGAAAATGGTGACTGAAGAAAGAGGATGGGAGGCAAAGACCACACTAAGGCTCGGCTCGTTTAGGGCTCGAGGTTCCAAAAGGACTCGAGCTGAGCCGGAGCTGGAGCCGGGCATCAGGCTGGAGGTTGGCGCGAGCCTTCAGTGTTTCGTCCGCCTTTAGTAATAAGTGGCACTTGCCTGGTCCCCATCATTATTACTTCTGGGTTATCCCCATAGACTTATGTGTGAGTTTGTTGGGTGTCTCCATTACCCCTCCTCTGTGTCCCACTGACACTTGTACTGCTCCTGGGCGGACCCAACAGACCCTTGTGCAGTGGTTAATTTGAAACGAAGTACCGGGGTTCTCGTCGGGAGGCAGCTTTGACCGGCCCATTTCCCCTGATAGCGCTGGCTAACACAGAACCGACAAACCCTACAAGTGGGAAGGAGATGTAGCGTAATTGCCAGAGCTGCAGACTTTGGAGCTGGGGAACCAGGTTCAAGCCTCATGGTTTGCTCAATATCCTGTGATTCTGAGCGAATCACTTAATCTCCCAGGGCCCACAAAAAAGGAATGTGTCCTTAACTAGTGCTCAAGCAAATATTGTGACTGGTGCAGAAATTAAAAAATATAGCTGCAGCGGAAAATAGAAAATGCAGATCTTGCCACGCTCGGTCCTTGGCTAGAGCAGAATGATACCATCCCTCATCCAAAGTTCATTGAGAGCATCCAAGCATCCTGAAATCCACAGCACAATTGGTAAAAATGTTTTACAAAGTGTCTCAACTCCAACATAATTGTGCTGTAAGGACAATGTGGTACAGTCTGGCTGGCTGTGTTTAGTCACTAACCTTACATTTAATAATAGCGGGGCCCGACATGTTGATTGTATGCGTGGCCCGATGGAGGTACTACCTGGCAATACCATCTTTCTGAGTCAAATGTATATTTAAAGATTTCAAGTTGGACTTGCAGTCTGCAAAACTCTCCCACTGCCTTTTAAAGAGTTGAAGAATAAAGTTGGAGGCACGGGCGTCAATGCTCCAAAATTCCAGGGGTAGCGGAAGTGACACTGCACGGCCTTTGACCTCCACTTTCACTCACACATTTACACATACTAACACTTCCACACACTCTCGCGGACAAACACACTCCACCCGCAAGCACTAATACACCATACATTTGCCGGCATTTTTTACTTACCTTAGCTTCCAGATAGAGTCATATTCCAGCTAATGTACTCAATTTTGTATTACACTAATAGTAAATAATATTATTCACTATTTAATAAAAAAATTGACAGAAACCAGACAATTGGCGTCCCAACCAGCATCCATTAGGAAGAGCTGCCCCTGAGTTCCAGGCACTGATTTTACCACCGCTGAGGCCAGGGGTCGCAAAATCAGTGTAGGGGTTGCAAGGGCAAGCCAGGGGTCACAAAAGCAGTGCTAGGGGTAGCAAGGGGCAAGCCAGGGGTTGCAAATGAAGAGCCAGGGGTAGCAAGGGGCACGCCTGGGGTCGCAAAAGCAGTGCTAGGGGTAGAAAGGGGCAAGCCAGGGTCACAAAAGCAGTGCTAGGGGTAGCAAGGGGCAAGCCTGGGGTCAGAAAAGCCGTGCCAAGGGTAGCAAGGGGCAAGCCAGGGGTCGCAGCTGCGACCCCTAAATCACGTCCATGGCTGGAGCCTGGAAGACAGAGCAGGCCCAGCCTCGCTTGTGAGATCTGGTTGGCTGGTGCTTCTGCACACACGTGCTACCTGCATGAGGGCTCATGAGCCCTGAAGGACTCCAAGGTAGCAGGGTTTCAGGACTCACTGGACCCAAGGCACTCTCGTTCTCCAAGCGAGTCCGCCATCAAATGGTTGCGGGAGGACATGAGGTGGGCAAACACTGACCCAACTTAGGCTTTCAATTAAAACAAGTTGGACCCGAAGGGTATTTCTAAAGCTCCGAACAGGAACCAGGTCTTTTCTGACTTGAAATGAAAGTGGAAAGTTGGGTCACCCACTCAAAGTAAGGACACCCGAAAGCTATGTGTATATTCCAAACATGGCAGTGTGATTCGTTGGGCCATGGGCAGATTCCAGAGAGTCGGGCGTGCCCTGCGATGGAGAAAGAAGTAGGAATGCTCCATTGAGGACGAGCAAGAGATCTTAATGGCAGAACCCCAGAAATGATGGATTATGATCACAACGAAAGCTTCCGGTTCGTTTTCTCTCCCCTCCGGTGCACTGTATTTTCAAATCTTCACTCAAATCAAATCTTGTAACTGTAGAGTATTGTCACGTTGAACCCCCAATCTCAGATAATCAAAAGATTCTGTAAGCTCTGGCTGCTCAGACAGATGGTTCTGGGAAAAACATTGTCCACTGCACACTTGCAGCGAAGAGAGGTAAAACCCCACCCTTTGCCAAAGCCGACTTGTAACTCTTTTTTTCTGGCTTGAGAGGCGGATGAACCTTTCTGAGAACGGTCACGCCTACAAGGAAGTGGTTAGTGAGCAGGATTCCTTTAAGTGCTCAAGGGGTGCAGAAAAACAGCTTAGTGTCAATGTGGATATTGGAATTCTATCACACAGTTACCCTGAGAAACCACAAATCAATAAAAACAAATCTCCCGCGCTCCCAAGATGGACTCCCTCATGACACGTCATAGAACTGCTCTAAAAGCCGCGGCGGAAGAACACATTCTGATGAGTGATCTGGCGCCCCTTCAAGCGGTGTCCAGTCTGAAGTGTTCCAAGAGGAAATGTGAGCATGAAATAACCTCGAAGATGCCAAGCTTCATAAGGCAATCGTGATATCTATTGATTTGCAGACTGGGAAGTTCGCAGCTCCGTTTTGTGAGCAGATTTTGTTCTTTTCTGGCTGATTTTGTATGGTTGGTTTTTCACAGAAACCACAGATTTAATCCTGCGACATCACTAGGCTCAGAAAGACAAAGCCAACCACAGCTTTTTTATTTTAACCTAAGTGTCCACCATGGCTGATTCCCTTAGATCCCCGGATCATCACCGTATGCACCCTCCGATGCACAACGGTCAATTTTCTACCCAAGATGGCAACAGACTCGCGAGTTAGTGCACTAGGTGTAGTTTCATGCAAATACCTGGGTACAACTGAAGGGAACAACGGTGGATTGGAGAATTGCTTGTATAACCGAAGAGACCATTACAGCATATATTCAATTGGTGCACTTTACGTTGCAAATAATCATGGGGCATGCACAGAGGGAAGCCACTGAATGCGGAAAAGTGCACATTGAATTTCACCATCACTGTGCACTGTCAGGTACTGCTGAAATCACCAGCTAATAACTATTGCTGTTTGTTCACCATACTTTGTGCAGTGGCTTCCTTGTAATTCACCCGGTCTGGTGGAGGTCACTGTCTCGAGCCGTCTGCGGCTCTCTTCCTGTGGATTCCATTCAGTCGGTCATCGCGTGCACCGGTTCATGGCTTCCATTTGTGTCGGTCATCGAGTGCACTGTTCATGGCTTCCATTTGTCTGCTTGAGTTTGAAACTCTGATCTTGTCCTTTAACATTAGGTATCTGCTGGTACCAGGTGTCTGATTCACAATCCCAGTGCGTCTGCTGGTTTTTGGTAGTCGGATAGTGCTACAGGCTGCTAGCTAGGAGTACCCAGTCCTTGCCACAGGTGTTCAGATGATAATGAAACACTCCTTTGATGGGAAACTTCAAATCTAGGAGCTCCAGCCCCTTCTTTCCCCTTGCTGTGCCATAAGAATTCTATTTACCAGACCTAAGCCCAGGACCCTCTTCTCCTTTCCGTTGCTCTAGAATCCCAAGACCGAACTGGTCTCGGTTCAGCCCACCGGTGCTATCCAAGGGTATCCTAATGTATCATCAGCATCATCTCAAGCACTCAAAAAGCACAAGCCTCTGTTCGGCTAAGATCAGAGTGACGTCACAAGAACATGTATGAAGCAATATAGCGAGAGGTCTGGATCCCTGGCATCCCCACTCAGAATGCCAAGTGGGCATCAGAGCCTGGCTAGTGGCAGCATGCGGAGAACTATTCCACAAATCTGGACACTCTTCTCCGCCAGACGGCCACGCAACACATAGCAATGGGTTGCATATCTCCTGGCCCTTATTCTCTCTTCCGCCCTCTTTAGCGTTGGCCCTGGACGTAAATATATTAAAAGGCTGGCGTGCGGATCATCTGGGAAGAGCAGTGTCCCATGGGTTCTTCCTAGGTCTCATCTCATCTCTCTCAATCAAGTAGGATTTCCAACTTGGCAATGTCAAAATTCCTGACATGGTCACCGTTATCACAACTGCTTCCCTCTCCCTCAAAGGGAATAGACATAATACAACCTCTTCTAAACTAGTGTTATCTAAAGCTTTCTAAAATGGATCTGCAGATTTAGTTGGGGCCCACATTATCCTAACAGCCAGAGCGGTCGACCTCGAAGCTGGGGAACCTTAACAGTTAGAGCGGTTGATCTCGAAGCTGGGGAATCTTAACGGTTAGAGCGGTCGACCTCGAAGCTGGGGAACCTTAACAGTTAGAGCGGTCGACCTCGAAGCTGGGGAACCTTAACAGTTAGAGTGGTCGACCTCGAAGCCGGGGAATCTTAACGGTTAGTGCGGTCGACCTCGAAGCTGGAGAACTAGGTTCAAGTCTGAGCAGGGACGCCCGACATCCTGTGATTCTGGGCAGGGCAAATCACTTAATCTCCCTGTGCCTAACAAAATGAATGTTTTCGTCTTCTTTGAGAGGAACAAGTAAGGCACTACGGAGTACTGTAGCTTACATCATCACTGTTTGAACTAATAGTTTGTTATGAGCGTTTGTCAACACACAGCAAATCTTTGACAAGTCACACAGGCGAAATGAACGCCTTACTCTGCAGTTTTAATAAAGGACTCTGTGCACTGTCTTAGACTACCACGTTTGTTAATCCTATTTCGTGATCCTCTGCTTTATATTCAAGTCAAATTCGAGGAGGCTTACAATGCAATATTTGTAATCATCCTGTACATGGTTTTATAATGCCATGTACGTAAATCAGATCAGTAAATCCAGCGCTGTGACGTGTTACATATTCAATGTCGAAATTCATACCTAAAATGCGGTTTGTAAACTATATTGCTAATTTCATTAAATCACGTTGAAAGCATTTTTTATGTAAATCAATAGTTGGTGTATTACACTGTCCTGTATGTCTACATACAGCCGTCCCATTTGTAAATTAATGTATGGTGTCCTTCAATGGCTTCTTTGTACATCACTCGTTGTTACGTTTTATGCGATTGCGTTTGCCAATCAGCGTGGGGGAAAATTTGCATTATGTGATGCCTTACTTTGCGCTGCTCCTATGTCATACTCTACGGTTTCTTATACTTCCTGATTGTAAATCTCATTGGAATGCCTTTTAACGCCACACTTGTATACCAGACCGTCTCATCCATATATTTAGTTGTTTTTGCGTATCAATAATTAGATCCAGGCTAGAGTGCCTGAGCGCAGTGCATAATTTGAGAAACAAAGTATCAGCCAAGATGTAAATTCACATGTTGTAATTAAAATTTCAAAAAATATAGTTCTGCGGGGACTTCCGCCCCGACACGCTCGCCTCCCATCATGCCTCTGAGCTCAGAAATTAAAATCTCCTATTAACACATAATCAAACAATGGCTGATCCTTCTGCGTAGCAGCCCGCCTTCCAAACAAAATTATGTAAACATTATGCCCAATTCTTATTCGGCTGTTGCAAATGTGATGGGAGACTGGTCTCCGCGTGCCTCCCCCCTCCAACCCCACGAAATGGGGGCTAGCGAATGGGTGGCATGAAGAACAGAGACGTCTTACAAACGCACTACAAAGGTCTATTCACAACATGGCCCTTTTACAAGTGGACTTCCAACGTTTACTCAAACACAGAATGTTGTTCTTGTTCCAACAACCAATATTAGAAATGGAAGAGGGTGAAGCTTCATGGGCGAAGCCCGCATCCCTCAAAAACATTAATACACTTATTGTGCCGAAGACTAACGGTTACTGTGTCTTGCATAATACGCTTTTTTCAAACCGATCTTTGGCGGCTAACAGGGGCAGATCAACATATTGGGAGATTTCACAATAAGCCACAACGTCGATGGCTTGTGGTGATACGGAGATGGTCAGTCTATTGGATATAACTACACTTTATCATAATATTCCACCAGATACTTTATATGAAATTAGTAATGCTTAATACACTATAACACCTTACATAGACTAATACTGACAGCATGCATGGACAATTTTCATTGTCATTCACTATGAGAAGCCTTTCTACAGATAATTCCCTCTGCTAAGAAACATACACAACTGCAAACATTTCAAGAAAATGATCATCTAGTGGATGAGAAAGAATTCTAAAGATTTATGACTGATCTTTTATCCCAGATCATTTGTTGACATTGTGATTGTATTGAATAAAATACACACAGACCCTGATTCAAAGGAAAGAAGTACAATTTTTGTAATTTAGTGGAGACAAAACATAAGATCTTCAAATATCCAGCGGTACCATCATATTTTCATGATCACAGAGGTGTTTAAATATTGTCTGAACCTAACCATAATATGTCACTTAAATAAAATGTCGTTATCTGATTACAAAGTCAAAGGATAGTGTAATTCAGCCAGTCGAGAAGTGGGATTGCTTTCTTTAGAACAAACTATTTAGATTGTTCAAATGTATACATTGAATCCAACGCTTCGGAACGTTTGATCAACTGGCCCCATCTTATAGATGCTCATTGGCATGCTTTTAGTAGGCAGCCTACGGGGAGAATATTAACACTCCACTCTAAATAATGGGGCTTCAAATTAAATTAAATTTAAAAAACAAGCACTGGTAAAGCCAATAGTTCTCGCCCCTGAAGAGTGGCCATTAAGCCGTTGGCTTTGCCAATGTTTGTAAAGTACTGTTGAAGAAAAAAAAAAAAGGAAAACCTTTTTAAAATCTGAGAGAATTGAAAACATATCTTATAGTATCTCAAAACTATACACTGAATTCAATGTTCTAAATCTTTATTATTTTTGAAATACTTCCACTTTGGAAACTCGGAATAAAATTTAAAATGAACAGCGTTTTATAATGAACAGCGTTTTATAATGCGCTACTTAGTGTCACAATGTAAAGAGAAAGGCTTGCCTTAGCCTTGTTTATGTTATACAGGAATAAGCCATTTAGCCATATGTAGTAGCCAAGGCAGCAGATTAATGGAGCTCTAGGAGAAGTGTAATGCCAAGTACATCTTCTTTCTAAGATACTTGCTGAGTGAGTGCCGCAGATAGCCCTACCTCCAACATACTACAATCCTTTCTGTGCCAAAGCTGGTGCTTTCATGCATTATTTGGAATGCATGAGATAGAACAAAGAGGAGCAGATAAAGTCTGCTCTACAGCTATAACCAGCAAAAATACCTCTGTTGTTGTGCTTTTACAAATAAACTGGGAGGGGTGATGAGCAACACAGCACAAGGGTGGATCCTTGAAGGGGAAGCATTATGAAGGGAGATAAGCTTAAAAACACATGCACTCGGATGCAGTGCGGAACGAAAAGACAAGAGTTGTTCTCTGATTGTGAACAGTGGCAGGATAAGGATGCCAGTAAGCGGAACACAAGGAATGTAAAGACGCTATGCTCAAGTGGAGGGACAAATACAAGAAGAGGCATGCAGGCCAACAAATCAGCATATTCTACTGCAATTTGTTGGCTGGGTGGAGTGCGCGGAACTCTACGCAATTGCCCAAAATTCCACGTGCTACGCGGAGTTGCTTATGCGGCGGAGTGCGTTAGGCCTCGCCGTTCACGCTGATTTTTAGCTCCGAGATGTTTGTCCGGCACTGGAAAATCTGCATGAACTGCACCATGCGCAGCGCAAGAGGGTGATGCTTCTTTCTGCCATTCGAGTACATTTTCTCCCCGAGAGGCAGCTTCCTCAACGCAAGCAGATGGTTTTTCAACGTGAGTAGTTATAACCGGATCACTGAAATAATATCGACGGACAAAATATCGAGTTGCCAAAATATCGTGGACAAAATATCGACAGTCAAAATATCGAGTTTGTATCTACAAACAGGTAAGTACAAAAATATCGAGTACAAAATATCGTTAACAAAAATATAGATGTAAAAAATATCGACTTTATTAAAAACAGTGTTAAATTAAATTAATATTAAATTTTAATTACTAAAATATACTTAAAACGACTTAAATTAAATTATAATAATTAAATAATAAATGAAAATAATAAAAATAATTTTTTTAAATCTTATTTGTTGACCCTGAACCCTAAAAATACCCCTTTACCCAAAAACCCAAAACTGACCCTGAACCCTAAAAATACCCCTTTACCCAAAAACCCAAAACTGACCCTGAACCCTAAAAATACCCCTTTACCCAAAAACTGAAAACTGACCCTGAACCCTAAAAATGCCCCTTTACCCAAGAACTGAAAACTGACCCTGAACCCTAAAAATACCCCTTTACCCATGAACTGAAAACTGACCCTGAACCCTAAAAATACCCCTTTACCCATGAACTGAAAACTGACCCTGAACCCTAAAAATACCCCTTTACCCATGAACTGAAAACTGACCCTGAACCCTAAAAATACCCCTTTACCCATGAACTGAAAACTGACCCTGAACCCTAAAAATACCCCTTTACCCATGAACTGAAAACTGACCCTGAACCCTAAAAATACCCCTTTACCCAAAAACCCAAAACTGACCCTGAACCCTAAAAATACCCCTTTACCCAAAAACCCAAAACTGACCCTGAACCCTAAAAATACCCCTTTACCCAAAAACCCAAAACTGACCCTGAACCCTAAAAATACCCCTTTACCCAAAAACTGAAAACTGACCCTGAACCCTAAAAATGCCCCTTTACCCAAAAACTGAAAACTGACCCTGAACCCTAAAAATACCCCTTTACCCATGAACTGAAAACTGACCCTGAACCCTAAAAATACCCCTTTACCCATGAACTGAAAACTGACCCTGAACCCTAAAAATACCCCTTTACCCATGAACTGAAAACTGACCCTGAACCCTAAAAATGCTCCTTTACCCAAAATGTATCAATATTATTTAATTAGCAATTAATTATTAATTAACAATAACAATAAAGTAAATATATTAGAACATTAGCTGTAATTATTTTAATAATTAATATTATTTTTTCAAAATTAATTACTTAAAAATTACACAAAATTATATATATTAAAAATGTACTCTAATTAATGTAATTAACTAATTACAATTAATTAATTAACAATTATTTACTAATACAAAATACGTTCAAAATTATATTAATTAATTAACTAATTAATATTAATTAATTATCAATTAATTATTAATTAAAAATATTAACAAACATATATTAATTAATTAATTATTATTAAATTACTTCCCACCCTATTCCCCTATAAACCCACAACCCGCTACAGAATTACATTACGCAATTATTATAAAAACAAAAATCATGTAATAAAATATTTTATAACATTAACACACTATTCACACATATTATTACATAAAAATACACTATAAAATATTATATATTATTAAAAAATCGATATTTTTGCTATCTATATTTTATACAGTCGATATTACTTCACTTACCTGAAAAACGATATTTTTGTAGTCGATATTATGTCCAGTCGATATTTTGTCCAGTCTATATTAAAAACTCGATATTATGTCCAGTCGATATTTTGGAGTCGATATTTTGTCTCTATACCGCTATAACCCTCTGGGACTGCCCGCATTAAGAAATTTCTCTAGGAGGTAGCCTAGCATTGGATTTTCCCCGCTTGCGCTCCCCAACTTAACGTTGGTGAGCACGAGTGAAGAAAAAAACTCTGTTCCACATTTGGGAACAGTGTAGAAAACTCCGCAAACTTGACGAATGGAGAGAGTTCACCGCCCAGGCCTAGTAATTTGATTCAGGCCGTCGTAGCAAAGTTATCATGGCATTCATTCAGAGTGGTCATGGCTACGGTAATGCTTATGGGACAAACTGCTCCAAGGGGCCATGCCGGGATCACATCCCCCTGATTGTTTACATCGATGACAGATCAGGAAGAGAATCAATTTGAAAGCCATGGCCATTGCTCATCGCATAATTGACTCCTCTTGACTGTTTTTTTGACAGCACAGTTCCATTGCTACACCCTCATTGAAGATCTGAGCTCCTGTGACACATTTCTATTGTAAATTCTCAAGACAAACACTGTGATTAATACTGTGGGACAGAGCGTTGTCACAGCACAGGAATGAATAGCCTCCCTTTCAAACTACAATCTCTCTCCTTCAAAGGTCCATTCCATCATTCTGTAAGAAACGCAATACCTTCTTGTTGTCACCTCTGTGTTAATTCTTTAGTTTTCTGCAATACACTTCTGGCCAGCTAGTCTTAGTATTTTTCATTTTTCTTCAATTTAACCTGTTGGATTTCTTAGACAAAACCAGGATACCTTGGTGAATTGGCAGTGACAAATAAAATAGAACATAACAAGGTCCTTATCTGAAAGATTTTGATTGGTTTGCTATTAAGAGACTCTACAGGAGAGGGAACAAAGCTATCCTCCACCTTGACCATCACCACTTTTTACCAATATATAGACGAGTAAATAAAATGTAAATGTGTTATTAACACGGCCTCCATATTAAACATATCATCGGTCAAGCAATTGATGGAGAGCCAGTGGTAAGAGGGCGCAATGGATCCAGCGTTCTCCATCTTGAATATTGATATTTCTGCCCAAAACATAAATATTGGAACTAAAAACCAAATGGATTCATGCTGAGGGCTGGTGGGTGCTCAGGGCAAACAGAATGAATCCATAATTTATACATGGACCAATACATACCAATGAATAACACACAAAGGGACAATACAAATGCTGGCCTTTTGGGAGAAAGTGGACCTCACTGACAGTATATGGTGAACATTTAATTGAATGCACACGGGGCAGTAATATCCATACAACAGCGTCAGAGGGTCTGTATGAACGCTCGTGAAACACGTCATCTATAGTGAAACATTGACCTCTAGGGTAATCCAGTCTGTCTGAAACATGGAGTTAAGGACCCCACGCCCACGACTGTACCGCCAGCAGCGGCAGCCCCTCCACTAAGGCGGAGGGGCGTCACCCCCCTGCTCCCTGAGCAGTGCAGAAAGGCAACATAAAACGATAACACAATATTATCTTTTTATTTTTTCTGTACTGAGTCTGTATTTAACTTAAGGAGAGCGTCTTCCTTCGCAATATGAGCCATTCTAGGGCGGGGCTGGGCTGTCGGGACGGGATGAGCAGGGGGGAGGAGTGGTGGCAATCGTAAGTGCGCATGACGGTTTGGTCTTAGGACGGCCATGTGCACTTCGAATTTCTCCAACTGGCTGTGCTGCACAGCCGGGTGGTGAACAATCCAAAGGCTCCCAGGCACTGTCTGAGTGGTAAACCAGGCCACTCAGACCAATCACAATGCTGCTGTCATGCTGGTAATACTGTTAGCAGAATGATAGCAGCGTCGTGATTGGCTTAGAGGAGTCTGGGAGCCTTTGTGCTGCCGCGAGTCAGTAGAAGTGGCGCCCGGCAGGTAAGTAATTATTTTGATTTTTTTCCGCCCGTCATACCCCCCACCAACATCCTCCCCGCCCCATCACTTCTGTACCGCAGCAGCCGCCTCTGACTGACAGCCCTGGGTAATGCTAATACACCTTCCAGCGTATGGCCTTTAAGATAGTTCATCCCAATGCAAGCATAATCATGGCCAGAGCAGCTCAAAAATAACATTTACATGAACAAAGAAAGCAACCTACAAGTGAGTCGTGTTCCTCCAGAGTAATCAGGAGCCGGGAGCACTGGAGTTACTTTATGCCTGTGTTTTTGTTGTCGCCTGCATTACAAAAAGCAATTTTTTTTCCCCATTAGCACTCATTTATCTCCCCGGGAGGTAATATCAGCTCCTTATTTTCTAATGAAGAAACGCAGAAATGTAATCAGCGGTGGGTGTCCTGGAGGGAAGGAAGGCGCGCTGCACGCGGCGGGGGCGGGCGGCGCGCAGAAAAAACGCACTCTTATAATTAGCATGGGGCTTTCTTCACTCAGGAAATATTGTAGGAAATGGAGGGAGGAGGTCTGCGGCAGGAGTGCACAATCAGAGTATCAGGAGTACTTCTAGACATACTGCCAGGATACACGTGCCGGCGACTACTGCGCAAGTGGAAGTGGAATATGGTTATTACTGGAGTAAACACTGAAGGAAACAATAGGCCATTGATTCCAGGCAAAAGCTGAGAGCATCTTGACAACACATACAGGTGGAAAGGATGGGCTGTGGTTAGAGAGTATAAATTTGAGTTTCATATTCAGATACAAAGAGAGTGGAACATTATTATTCACTCCTCTCAGGGGCGGCTCCTTCATTTGAGCGGAAGAGCGTCGCCCCACTTAAAATCCCCCGCAAAGCCCCAGAGATGAAAAATAAAATGGTACTTCATCACATTTTATTTTTTTCTCCCCTGTGGTGAGCCGAGCATCAAGACGAGGGCGGTGCCACTGCTGAGTGATAGCAGAAGGGAGAAGGGTGGCTGTCTAATGCAGTTTTCACCCAAAAATATTGTTTCTAGCAGGGCCATAGCAGGCACCGGGCAATCCCCCGATGGGCTGCATGGGTGGGGGCCGGTTTTGGACCCCTGGGGGCCATTTTTGTTACAGGGCCGTTTTTGCAGCATAGCTGCAAAATATCGGCCCTGTACCAACATCGGACGAAAACCGGGCCCGGCAAAGAGGCGCGGCACCTCCAACTCCCCCAGTGGGGACGGGGCTGGCCGAGCACTTTGCCGGGGCGGGTTGTGGTTCCCAGTCCGGCCCTGGTTTCTAGCTCAAATGGCTCAAAAGTTACAAATATAGGGCAACATACGTCCCTGCGCAGTGGAAGGCCCTTCGCAAAAGTTGACTGGCCATCTTTCCATTGTTTATTGCTATATTTGGTTGTTAAACTGGTACTAATGAGGTTTAATGTTGCCCATGCAATGTGCCATGTCTAAAAATTACAAAAAAATATGAAGTAATAAAATCACAAAATGTGCTGCATTAAGCCGCATAATTAGCCTTTCCTGGACTCATAATTTAGTCATTATTATTATTAGAGTTTATTGTCTGATTAATTAAAATACTTCATAATGTATTCACAACAGATACAAAGATTTTTTTTAAAAAGTCAAAAACAACAATTATACTCATTAAAACTATACGGACGAAAATGCATTTTTGTTTTAATCCTGGCATCATAAGTAAAATTGAACATTGTTATACTCCCTAAAACCACACAGGCTAAAATTAATTCAAAGGACTAAATTCTATGTATGTTCATACGAGATGATGCAGCTTTTAACAACATCGTCTTTTAGTCGAACCACATACGACAGAGGATCTTTGCTACGTCATCCGTGGACTGGCATCGTTTAGTCACCCCGCTGCATAATCAGGTCCTCTCATGCCGCATAATTCCAGTGGCCCTGTCAATAGGGCATGCAAGCTCTCCGACGAAGTGCACACATTTAACAGGACACGCAAATGCACACTTGCTGTGAGTTATGTCGTTTCCTTAAGGGGTGTGCAGTGCACAACTGCGGGGCAGCCATTTTACAAGAAAACCGAAAGCACACAGCACGTTTTCAACAACGAAAACTGCAGGCAGAAATGTAGTGCACATTCTGTACGGCATACATTATTTATTTATTTTGTGTTACATGTGGTACATGAAACATTACATGTGGTAGATGAAAAAACCGGAACACCCCTCAAGGTAAAATTCAATTGGTTACATGCGCTTGTTTGTCATCCCGAACAAGATAGTTTATCAGCAGTCCATCACACTTCATTATATCCAGAAATTATCCACGCGCATAACTGCCGGGGAGTGCACAGGCAGGCAGACCTTCCCAGTGCCGTCAGGTCTAAGATGTCAGCCATCACTGTCGGTGCTCGATTCAGCGGCACCTGCCACTAAGCATTGCCTTAGGGTGCCAAATGTCTCTGGGTCTGGACTGCTGCAGTAGTAGCTCATCGTATATCGGAATGCGACACAGGTCCTTCGCCCAGGCTTCACTTTTAGGCCTCCTGCCAATGCCCCAGCACAGGATGATGAGAGGAGGCTGAGGAGAGGATGTGGCACAGCGGCCAGAGCAGCCGTCTCGGCAGCTGGGAATCCAGGTTCGAATCTCAGCGTTTTCTCGACATCCTGTGATTCTGGGCAAATCGCTTAATCTACCAGTGCCCATGGACAGCGCCTGGAAATCCTCACTGGTGATAAGCTGCGCTATATAAATCAACAAATATATATATAATGCTTCAGCACATGGCTTCTCGCAGCTTCGCCAGCAGCAATGCTAGTGCCGTAAACTTCCTACGGTTTTAGGGGATATTCAGAACCCACCCCAACAATGCTACCATAGGTGCTGGGTCCAGGTTCTCGCCCGTCGTGTTATTTAGCTTAACGAAGACTTTTCCCAAGTATCGAGTTATTAATCGGCACTCACATGCTAGACGGAAAAAACCCACCTCTGGTGTGTTATATCTTTGAGAACGCCTGTCAGTTGTGAGTCGCCGGCTATGCATACACAACCGAGTGGGGTACACTGAATATAAAAATTTTTAATGCACTAGTCGGAGTCTACCATTCGCCGGCAGCGACAGGTCCAAGTGTCATCTACTACGTTTTGGCCTGAATCCATAGCCCATTTATGTCTCACCCTAGCCTGTTCTAAGCATACTAGACTGCATCTGCTGCCCTAGAACAGCAGCTCCATTACTAGACATTTGCTGCCAGTGGCTGCTCCTCCGCTATGGCGGGGGAGCATCGCCCCCTCGCCGGTGCAGCAGCTGTAAAATAAAATAGTAACAAACCATGCTTATTATGGTTTTATTTTTCTCCTATTGTGGAGTCTTGGGAGCGATGTCAGGTGATGACCGTCACTGAGGCGGGAGTGGTGGGTACTACTCTCAGTGCGCATGATGGTCTGGCCGGCCGCCTAAAGCCGGTCAAACCATCATGCGCACAGAAGCGGTCTCCAAACCGAGCTGCGTTGCCGGGTTGGAGACAGCAGGCCCAGGTTACCTGTCTCCTGCGAACGCAAATCGAGGGCACTCAGGCCAATCCTGAAACTTCTCTCATCAGGGCCGGACTGGGCATAATGGGCACCGGGCATTTCCCCGGTAGGCCGCTAGGGTGGGGGCCGGTTGTGGGCCCCGGGGGGGCCGTTTTTGTTACCGGGGTCAGCAATGTCGGCTCCCTATAAAAAAAATCGTCCGAAACCGGCCCTCGCAAACTGCTCAGCTGCAATCCCCCTCACACCAGGGGGGCCAGCTAAGCAGTTTGCCAGGGCCGGTTTCTGTTCCCAGTCCGGCCCTGGCTCTCATGCTGTGCGAGCATCGTCAAGATTGGCCGAAGGGCAGTCTGGGAGCCTCTGCTTGCCTGCATTGGAGCCAGAAGAGCAGCTGGGTTCAAGTACATTTTTTTGGAAATGTGTTTTTTGTTTTTACACCGCCTTCCTCTCATCGCCTCGCCCCTTTGCCCTGACAGCAGCCGCGATGGGCCGCTGCTCTGTATCGTCTCTTCGGTACTGGATAACATCGGATCACCTAGATAGCATTGCCCTTACGGGATTAGATCTGCTTCTCATAACAGATCTCAAGCACTAGACCTTACCTGCTCTGCAGGGGTACATGAGCTCTGCGGGAGGAGGCGAGGGGCGGATGTCGAGCAGGATATCAATCTCGCGGAAGTGCTAGAGACCTATTTTATAGTTAACGTGCACACTCTTCCATAAGCGCAGTTTTACCTCTTGCAAGGCCACTCTAAAAGGACACTGCCCAAAGTCCCTAATGTAGACAAATGTAGTTCTTATGGTAAATAATCACAAGCGTAACGAAACTTGAGGGGGCCCTCTGCAACCTACTTGGAGGGCCCGCCCCCCGGACTCAGTCAGGAGCTCTCTGGCCAGGGTACTGCTCTGAAGGGCCCCCTGAAGTTTGCCCCTCCCCCTGCACTGCGGGGGCCTATGTTAAACCACTGTAAATAACGGTAAGCCACACAGTACTATGTTTTTGGGGGTGAAGTAATTCATGCAAGGAACAGACCTCTCAACAATGTGTACACTGAAGCAATGGGATAGCAAGGTGAGAGGAGTTGGCCTAACGGCTAGAGCACTCAACCTCGGACCTGGGGAACTGGGTTCAAGTCTCGGTAATGACGCTAAAACATCCTGTGATTTTGGGCAAATCACTTAATCTCCCCATGCCTAACAAAAATGAATGTGTGTCCTCATGTAACGTAACTGGTAATATGTAAAGCGCTCGGATACCCGATTCAGATTCGGGTCAAGTTCGCGCTATAGAAGAAAAAAATCTCTGCAAGAGTTTCCCAGGTCCATGTGTGAGTGGCTCAGTCCATTCGGAATTTGTAGCCCTGTTGTTCTAACTGCATCAACGTGGCCACAGAGCCAGAATGCAAAGGGAAAAACCTGGACTTCATTAGACCCTGGAACAGGTAAACTTGGGAGTTCTGCAAGACGGCCATAGCCCGTGCCGGGAGCCTGCCAAGGATTTTGCAAGTTCCCCATACACATATTCATCAACTCACCCCAGTGTGCGGGCGGGCCGATTTTTTCAATAAAGTAAACCCTTGTAAAAAGCAGCACGCTTCCACAGGCGCTCATTGGGCCGCCCTCTTCGCAAACCGCAGCAGGCCTTGTGTGCGACATTTCCATGTTTTTTATGTTCAGTGCCTCATGAGTGACATTGTGAGTGACACTTTAACCAAAGTACAACCAGGGATTTAAGTGGGACAAAAAACTGGGGGGTCTCTCAAAGGGGCGTAACCGATGTAATTAAAGGCGTGGCTTAAAAGCACAGTAAGCTGAAAATCTATGCTTAGCTTAGTGTGCCGCCCGAATGGTACTTTGCTATTTCTGTCATTATATACAGAAATATAATACAGCAAGTAATATTACACTTACAACAAGCCAGTACTTGTTAGTTGCAGAACATAAATAATCAACAACTATGTCTTCGTAGTATAGCATATTGAAAATGCTTCAGTTCTGAAATGATGAGACTGTGAAAGAACTATAATGAGTCTTGATGAAGTTACCTCAAAGGCAGTAAAGGGTGGCCCTGCTGCAGAGTTAAGATATATATTTTTTCACCCGGAGGGTGAGGGCAAAAATTTAAAGCCTACTAGGGACCCGTCTCAGCACCCGCTTTTTAAACCTGCTGGTGCGGAGACCAGCAGGACCCGGCCCACTAAAAGCCCAACACAGTAGTTATTTCAATGTAATGAGATAAATGTCAAAATGTTGTTCGGATACTGGTATGTTCTGGCCTGGAAAGAGTCTTAAAACCGCTTAAAATACAAAGTGCTTTTTTGGGGGGGGGGGGGGAGTGGGGGGAGGGGGGGGGAAGAGTTTTATATAGCGCAAACACCGACCGAAGGTATCAGATCGCTTTACACGAGCACCACTTACGTTACAGATGGACACATTCATTTTGTTAGGCGCCGAGAGATTAAGTGACTGGCCCAGAATCACAGGATGTTAAGCGTCCCTGCTGAGAATCAAACCTGGTTCCCCAGCTTCAAGGTCAGCCACTCTAGCCGTTAGGCCACATACCTCTCCAAGAGTGCTTGTGGCTGGAGGGGTGCTATGATCAGTAGTGTACGATCTCTTACAGAGCCCTGGGCAGCAAAGTCTCTGATGTCACTCCACATTGAGCATGTCTCTTAGACTGACACAGGGAGTAGCCTCTAAGTTGTGGTTTCACTCTGTACTGTACTATCTGTGAGCTTGTCGAAGGGAGCGCTCTTTTTTTGCAACTTCAGTCTCATCATGCTACACAGCATGTCTCAGCCTGCTCAAAGAGGCAGTCTCTCCTTGTGCAGTGATCTCTCTTTGCATGGTGTAGTCTTTGGGAAACAGTCTCTCCATGTGGTATGAATTCACCCTTTTGGGCAGAGTCCCCATTACATGTCATCTCACACTACTTTGTGCAGGGTCTTAGACAGCAGAGGAGCCTCTTACGGTCTTCGAAACCACCACTGCCATCTTGTGATCTCTCTATACCTCGAGCAGTCAGGTAACTAATTCTGGTACGCACTCCTTCATTCAGTTGCAAAAAATCTCAGGCTATGGCGAAGCGTCTCGCGGTCTGCCCTGGCGTAGCGGGCCTGCGCCCGGGGCATTTTAAAAGAAAGTATTGAGCTCCTTACCCGTGGACTTTTGGGTCAGGAAGTGCTAACGGTCCATGGGTTAGGGGGCGCAATACTTTCTTTAAAGTTTTGCGCCCCCTAAGAATTTTGCGCCCGGGGCAACCACCACTCTGGACCCTCCCACAATTCGCGACTCCAGGGACTTTTCCTCTTTGGGCGCCGTATTACCTTGACGCCTGATCTTGCCTAAAGTTGTACTGCTTCCTACACTGTCCTGGAGAAAAGTCCCTCCTTGTAATCCCCCTTTAACTCAGTCCACCCCCGTTTAAGGGAAGCAGCCTTTCCTTAAGTTGAATGTGAACTAAGACTTTATGAAGTGGTGTCTGCACGGTTCTTGGCAGAAATAATTGGGCAATATATCAAGATGAGAAAAAAACAGCTTTTTACAGAATGTCTTCTATTCCAAATTGATGCTTGTGGGCCCAGGTTTCTTGTTTGTGTCTCCCGAGGCCTTTGCTGGCTAGACCAAGAGAGTGAAGGAAACAGAAGGAGCTGACATCATCATTATAAACAAAACAAAATAAAGTAATAACCATTATAATATTCCGATGGAGGCTTATGTTGGGGTACAGGGGTGGGAAAGACCTTATGTACTACAAAGTCACCTAGCAGTGTGAAGTGGGCTAAGAATGTGATCACGGGTCGTGTCCAGCTGCAGACCTACAGATCTTACTAACTCCCTTAAAAACCTGGTTTTGTGGGCTGTTTGGAGGGCAGGCTGTGCTCACTGCGGGTAGATTGTATATTGGCGCACCCCCATCCGTAGTGGGGGTGGTGATCACCTCCACCATGGATTCCCTCACCACCACATTTAGCAGTGCCCCTCAAATTTCCATAACCACGCTAGTTCAGATGCATCTAATTAGTTATATAGCGTCACTCATACCAGTGTAGGGTGTCAGAGCACTTTACATTCTAAACACATTACAAAGAGACAATCAATCAAACGTGTGTAAATCAGTGTATAGGAAATGCTACATAAGACAGAAGACTACAGGGTGTAGGAGTCATCATCCATACTGGTAGACAGTATAGTTTAAGAGTGCTTGGTCTGGAGAAGCACAAACTCAGAATTCAAAATGGAACACCGTAGTTGGGGGTTCTCTTTAATAATATGAATCAAACTCTATCCCAATGAACGCTTTTTGCAACATTAATCTATGCTTTGCAGTGTGCATGCAGTTCTTTGGTGAGAGTTAATTATTCACTGTTCTATATTAGGATTTTAACTTATATACTGCAAGTAACAAAATATGTCTCTTAGAAAAGCAGTAACCCACTGCCCTATTTACATATTAGGCACTTTGTGATGTGCATGGCAAACATTCTTTGCAGCAGGCATATGAACCCTCTGTGCTATATTATAATTAGTCAAAAACTCAACTAGACAAAACTCTGATCTCTCTCCAGGAAGAATATCAATCCCCATTACCTTGACATTTTTATTGTTGCCTGGAAATTGATGGAGGCAGGGAATGGGGCAGAAAGTGCTTTTAAAACCAAAATGAAGCTGCAAACTCGGCGTTCCCTATAGTCAGCACCAGGTGCGGTGGCACCAATCGCACCGCCCTAGAGCGGGCCCTGTGCGCAGCTATGAAGCGATTCACTCCAGGAATTGGGCTTTCCATCGTGTAGGCGTGGAGCATGGACGCCATTTAGGAGTTGCCAGGGTTTGCAGCAGCAACTACAGGCTTTCCCCTTCAGACCCCTGGTCGCAAAGGTGGCAACGTCAGTGCCAGGAACTCCAGTTTAGCTCCACCTTATGGATGCCAGTTGGGCTCCCCTTTCCTGGCTTTCTGTCAATTTTTTATTACGCTAATAGTAAACAATAGTTTATTATTCACTATTAGTGTAATAAAGGATGGATTACATTTAACTGACATGACTCTCCCTGGCATCTGAGGTAAGTAAAACATGTACTTAAATGTATGTTGTGTGTGTGCTTGCAGGTTAGAGTGTGTTATGTGAGAGCAAGTGTGTGAATGTGCGTGTGTGTGCAAACATGCATGTGTGAGTGAAAGGAACGTTTCAGTGGCGTGTGATGTCACTTCCATTTTGGAGAATTGACGTTTCTGGGGTGGGGTCAAGGAGGCACCCTACTAGCATTATAAAAGAGGGGCTGTTCTCTCCATCAGAGCTCCCAGCTGCAGGAGACAAACACATGCAGTTCCCTGGTGGAGGGGAAAAGAGGAGCTTGGTGATACGCGTCACATAGAACTGGCAGACCTGCATCAACACACCAACAGCATCCCCTTAAACATCCGCCCTCGGGCCTCATGCAAGAGCCAGTTGACTGACAAGGGTAGACAAGCACCGACAAACATTTGACGGCTGTATCATCATCAGGGCCGGTCTGGTAACAGAAACCAACCAGCCCCCAGCAGATAGCGTCTTCACGTGGGTGGGTGGGTGCTACGGTGTGCTAGTAAAAAGCACCACTCCCGCTTTTGTTGCAGGGGGCCAATATTGTAGCACTGCTGCAAAACCGGGTCCAAGTGACAAAACCGGCCACAACACGGGCCCCTACCTCTACGGCCCACTGGGGAAATGCCCGTTGCCCGCAAGGACCAGTCCTGTCCTGCTCGTTGTATTTCCAAAGCTCTACTTGCTAGAAGCCCAAACATAGCTATACCTGCCTCAAAAACAACATGTTCCCGTAAAAGAACATTGATTCGGCGTCAAAAGGCAAAAAACTGCATCAACAAAATTTAATTATATTCTTAAACATATAAATAAAAGCAACGCTCCCCACCTCTTCACAGCGGTACACCAGCGGCGCGTTGGGCCTATGCCCAGTCCATTCAATCCCGTGATTGGCAGGGGTGTAGCTCTGGGGTGTTACAATGCCCTAATAAATGTATTTTCTGATGAATAGTTGGGTACATGTGCTTTCAATCGGCTATGGTGAGGTGTCTGTCGGATTTCACCTCGGATATTGGAGTACACGTATTGACAAAAACGCACACGCACTCTCTCCTTCTCTGTGTTCTGAAAGTCCTCAAAAATATCAGTTATTTTACAAATGATTGTATTTTATCTCACTTAGTTCCCCTACCAATCCACAATTCTCTCCCTTTCCGCTGCCACTTAAGCCCCTCTTTTGCGCCTTGTTTGTCGTACAAGGTATTTTGACATATGCCAGCCTGAGTGGTGGAAAGTCTGACGCTCATACCCCCACCCCCCCTAATCTTACAGAACAAGCTACACCTCTGCTGATTGGCCACATTTAAGTTGCTCTAGCGCGTACGTGGCGTGCTTGTGACGTGTGTGGCAGTCTACGTGCTGTTGCGAAATTGGCGGCAAGGAGGCGGATGGCGCGGATCGTTTCGACGTGATCCTTATTTCTATTTCTCACACGAAAAGACGCATTTACAATTAACTCGAGCGGGGAATGAGGGCAAAAACATAGGATTACTCAGCAGATTTACAACAGGTGAAAGAAATCAATGTAACACGTTTAAAAAATATGGAGTGATAACTGCAGGAAGGTGCTGGTAGATTGGTGTGAAGCCCGCGTTCAGTGGATACAGTGCATTGTTGCAGAATTTATATATCTTCATATAGACAAAAAATTGCCATGGGTAGTAGGCCCAAACATAGAATGATACCCTTAATGTGGCACTACACACAGCCTATTTTGCAAACCTTGCAAAGCAGGGATGTGTGATGCCAGAAAGCCTGGGCAGAGAGGTGCCCGGCACCCACCGGGTCATTACAGACCATTTCCAGGCCTGGGAATGCATTCTGGGCACTGCTGTCTTGCTGTTCCTACCATTAAAGTAATAGTTAGGGAAGCACACCAAAAAAATATTTATAGGCGACAACTTCAGAACTCAAGGTCGTTTCTGTAACGCAGACTCCTCCAACGAGGAGCTCGTGAGCTACGGGTAGCTCTCCAGATATCTATGGGCATCTCTACTGTATGCATCCCATGGTGCTACATTTGAACCATCTGCTTGGTTGAAGAAATATATGTATACCAAGAATAAAATGAGTGCACTTGAGATGAAAATGCGTGGATTTTCAGAACTCATAAGCTGATGTTTGGAGAAAAATTGTTGAATTGCCAAAATGTATTTTGATATTTGAATGATAAATCATGCGGTGATGGGCAGCTGTATTACTAATAGTATTACCTTCATGGCGGGGGCATTGCCGCTCTGGCTGTTATGTATTATCCATGTAAAAGATTCAAAATTGACAAAGCCTTTTTTTTCATTACTTCGGGCGACTATCCTGATGCACTGAGGTGATCACTGCTGGTAATCTTACATAGGAAACCAGTAAGGTAATCCTGTCTGATGTGGTCACAAGTACAAGACTATTACTAGCAGCTCAGGGTGATTCTCATTGAACAAAAGTAGATCTAATTACAGAAAAAGGCTAGAGACCCCTGCTGTGATGACTGAGGAATGAGGTGGTCTCTGAGCGTAATGTGCACTGGGCTTTGGGCAGGCTCACCCTGATCTCTTATGTACCCTTTAATTGTTTTTCCAGATTGTGATACTGGATTCACAGAATTCAGCAAACTAAAGGTGCAGATATCTCTATAATTTACACCTTTCATATCCACTAAAAACATGTGTTTGGGTTAACTGTGGGTCTCTCGAAAACTGAACAGGTTGATATCAAAGCAGATACTTAAGTACATTTCTAATTTCACACCAGTATTATTTTCTGTATCGGAGAGCAAAGAATTCTATGGCAATTACAATTAGAAAGTCACTTTTTTGGCCTAGCTTGACAATACCCCCACCAACAGTATTCTGTGACCCGCTTTATGGACCAGCGCAAAACCTGACATTAACAAACCAAAGTGGATTAACTGTTATGGGAAAGTTTTGTGCAGATTCGAAAGTCACGAAAGTAATTCATCATCAAAACAACAGCCCAGAAACCACTCTGCAGAGCTGTACCATTATCAGGGCCTTTATGTTATTGTGGTGTCTTCATTTCTATGCAATGCATTCTCCCCTTAGTGCTATGTCCCCTGCTGCTCAGCCAGAGTGACTGTGATGTAATTAGAATGCTGATGTGTGCCTGGTTGAGTGAATGCAGTTGGAGTGCGTGGGCTGAGTAGCAAGGATGCTGCTCCCGGCGGGGCTTTCCAGAAACCTGCTTACCATCTTCTACCTGTAACCTGAGACTACTACCTTGAGAATAAATCTTATTGTGTTTCACCGTACTACTGGCTACCCTGCGTCTTCAATTACCACAATGGCGACGAGGATTTTGAACTTCCACAGTTATTCCGTAAGGTTATCTGAATTATGCGGCAAAGGGGGAAATTATTCGGCACATTATCAAGCAGTATTATTTTAATCTGTTTGAGCCACAAACAACACCATTGTGTAATCGGTTGCAAATTACGGTTGTGGTAAATCCATAATTATGTGGTAAATCTTGCAGCCACAGAATCACATAAATTCACAGGGCCTTGCCATTTTTCTATAGTTCATGAACAATGTTTTTTGACAAAAAGTAAACATTCTGATTCCACCCGGTGCTTCCTTCGGCGGCACTTAAAATAAGCATGTAATTGGAAAAACTACACAACTGGTTACATGTAATATGGCCCTACATTGCCATCTCACGGTTTTTGTGACATTTACAAACCACGCTGTGTTCAATCTCGCGGCTTATGATTCCATGAGATCCACTTAAGGGCAATAATGGACCATATTATATGGTTACCTTGTGAATCCTCTATCCCAGACTCCTTCACTCTCTAAATATATATAAAGCAGACAACCTGACAGCATCTCAGTGAAAAGAAGTGTGGTTTAATAAATGCACATTAACCCAGTTATTGCAACACTGCAAATTCTATATCATTATCTCAGTAGAACAACACTGACATGAGACAAAATGGAATACTGCCTCCCAGACAGAATGTTAGAAATACTTGTGAATGAAAAAGAACTTTGCTAACAGTGGGGAGGCCTCTCCAGTGTGATCTCACATCACTATACCATGAAAGCACTTCCACCCTAACATAAACCATATATGCTGAAATGCAGAATGTAATATTGTATTGATTACTGTGGAGGGGGGTATAAGCATCAAGACCAGGGCCACTGGAATTATGCCACAGGGAAGAGACACATTCTGTGGCAGGGTTATGTGAATTACTCGGGAAGAAAAGGTAAATTATGCCGTGTAATAGGGCACAATTTATGATCACATTACTTCATTATTTTTGTCAAGGTCAAAATCATCTTTATTCGGTCATAGTTTGACCCTAAAAGCACAGAATATAAACATTTACATCTTTAAAAATATAAATAACACTTAAAAAAGCATCATATAATGTCTGTCTTGTTAAAAGTTCAATAAAAAGATTTAAACCAAAAAAAAAGCATCATATACACAATTTGTCATTAAAGTGCATAGGTTCTTTTTAATTTGAGAGCAGCAAGCAGTGCAAACATCAAGTGATTGTAAACTTTGCACATAGATCAAACCCTCTTTATAAAAGAACCATGGTGCTTATGCAGTAGGACGGGACGTAAAAAAGCACAATCTAAAGGAGTCATATAACGTTATTTCTTGTATTCTTCACACTTGTTGACACTGTCTAGGCATTGGCTGCACCTCATTAGTGCCAGTTTAACACCCGAATATAGCAATAAGGAACAGAAAGGTGACCATTCAACCTTTGCAAAGGGCCTTCCACTGTGCAGTAACTTGTGTTGCTGCGTTTTTAATAACTTTTCAACCATATGAGCTAGAAATACATGTATTTTTTGTTAAAATGTGCAGATTAAGCAGCAGCAGATGGATTATATGGCAAATGTGACAAATCTATAATAATGCGAAAACACCGCGACCGCACAATGCATAACTCCAGTAGCACTGATCATGACCCACTTTTAACAATAGTAACAGCGCAACTGCATGAAGTATTTTTTATAGTCCTATTTCTTTTTTCACCCTTTGGTCAGATTTGTACCATGTTACAAATATGGATAAAAAGCCATTTTGTTAGGACTATTAGGACTAATAGTAGTTTTTTGATTAAAAACAGCTCATTCATTTCTTTCGCTGTTTATGGGTCTTACGATTCCTTAGGACCAATCAAGGGCCTTAAGCCTTTGCAGCATTCATGCACATTTCCAAACAATACTTTGATTGGTCACTGAAATCTTCAATTCACCTTAAATGGGGGGTGGTTCTCAAGCAGCAAACTGCTTCTACATCTGCTTGGCCAAAACAAGGAGTACCTGTTTCTGGGTGGATCAAAGTATTTATGCAGTTGGAGAAAGTTTGGAGACTGGTTGCAGCTCACCACAACACTGGCAGCCAATCCGAGGGATCAGTCGAACAGCCAGGTCTTGAGGGCCATTCGGAATTCCGGAAGTGAGGTGATGGTCCGGAGATGCATCGGGAGGCTGCTCCGGGTCTTTGCTGCGATGTGGGAGAAGGAGCGTCCTCCACTTCTGCTTCGGTAGATGCGGGGAGCATGGGCAAGTGAAAGGGAGGCGGCGCGTAGCACCCCACTCTCCTGGCATCAGAGGTCAATCTGTGGCCTCCTCCTCGACTACAGCATTAATAGAACCAACTGTTTTCTAAATGAATTAGCCGAGATTAGCCTGGTGCATTCCTGCAGAGGGTGAGTGTGGGCATCACCTGCCAGGGCTCTGAAGGAAGTCTTTGTGCTCCAGGCAGCCAGCTGCCGGGCTGGTGGATTTACACATGTTGGATTAGTTGGGATTAACCCTCCAGCACCTAAACAGAGCGTCCCAAAAATAAACACCAGTTCAACGGAAAGGACTAAAACAGTCGTACCTCCATCACGCCTGCTATCGCGACAACCTCACTCTTTCGCAAGGACTTGTGGCAACCCTAAACTTTATATTTTTAATAGATATTTTAACTGTTTTGGGATTTGCTTTATCATTTGCGAAGACCAAATAAAAGGAGTATCAGAGAGCTGGTTGGGGATGTGTAACACGCCGGGCTCCTGCAGTCCTATGATCTTATGAAATTCTAGAGTTGCAAGAAACAGAAAACGGACTAAAGCTCAAACGGATCAATAGTTAATAAAACTTCTGCACACACTGTGAAGTGCTGTGTCAGACACTTCCTGTAAACAGTATGCAAGCATTGGGACATTATAGTTTTGACAAGATGGGGTCAACAAACCCAAATGGGAAATGGCAACCGAGTTTGGGAAGAACAGGCCTTTGTAGAATTGGGAGAATGGGGCTGGCGTCACTACTTGAGCACCATCTGCGCTGAGCGGTTTCCCAACGTCTAGGTGTATGGCTGCTGTTAAATGGTTGACCGGCTGCAGTGTGTTTTCTACATATATTCTTTTTCTACGTGTTTTACACAATCCCAAAAATACTGTACATGATGCAGAGCACTTTACAGAACCCGAGTGGAATTATATTTTCTTTACTTATAGGAGGCAATGTATCCAGACATTGCGCTATCCATTTACGCATTAGTCCTCCAAAGTATTGGTTATTTTACAAAACATTGTGTTGTCTCTCCTAGTACTCCTATCAATCCGCATTCCTCTCCCTTTCCACTGCCCATTAGGCACCTCTCACCCACCCCTCTTGTTGTAAACTGTATTTAGACAGTATAGCCCAGCGTGATGGTTGGAAAATCCGAAGTTGACCCCCTCAACCCCCCCCTCCCCCCCCAATCTTACTGACCAAGCTACGCCCTTGCATAAAGGTTTGTTTTTCACTGAGTGGGGATTGTGTTGTCTTACGCAAGCAATTTGATTCCGGGAAATCGAATAGACAATGTTAAAGTGGCCCTTCTGTGCCTCCATCCGGGGCAAACCATGAACCGTTTGTAAATATTATGGAATAATGGAAGCAGCTGGATAGATTTAATTTTCTTTGGGGCTCATGCACCATTCTAGCATTTTTGCATCAAAATAACTACAAAATAATGCCATGATGGGTGAGCCAGTGAATATGAGCCGTCAACTAGAGCATTTTTGTATTTCCATTACTTGGAGCTACCCACAGCTCTGCCAATCTCCCCCACTCCTGAGCTGTAGTCGAATGGCTGTTCCAGTGCTGGGCTATGCACGCAGCCGGCCAATGGACCAATCATGTCCTGCGGTCCCCCCCTACACACCGACAAAAAGAGAGTCATTAGAGTATTACTTTTTCTTACCTTTGTCTCACACCGGGGTTGTGAGCCGAGATGTGATGAGAGCAGCTTCAGGAAGGGAAGCAGCCGGCTATCCACACAGGTAATCAGCCAGCCTCGAGGCAGGTAGTTAAAAGATAACTAGGCAGCTAGGGAGCGATGTTTAGTCGGTAGCTAGTTGGTCTCCATGAAAACACCAGCAGTGTCTCCACCCAGGCAGCAGAAAGGCATCCAGGCAGCTGGTAGAGAGTCTCCAGAGAGGTAGGGGTTAGTATTCCACAGAGATTGCAGATTGGTTACCAGGTAGCCAATGGGAGCTCTTCTGCGCCTCCACGCGTAGGGCAGATGTCACCAGGCTTGTAGCGGGGTGCAAGGCTGGGGTGTATAAAAATAAGCGGTTTGAGAATAACCAGGCATATGGTGAGGGGTCTCCAGGCAGGTAGTGCAGGGGTTTTTAGGCAGATGAGGGGCTCAAGAGTGGTGGAGAGTAGCCTTTCAGTTACATTACAGGGTGGTTTCCAAGCCTTCCGGCAGAGGGCGGGTCGATGTCCAGGCAGGAAGCGGGAGAGTAGAGGCAGGTGGAAGGGGAGGTCTTCAGGGCGGCAAAGGTGTCTGTAGATGGATGGGTGGGGCCGATTGTCATTTCCTCCAGGCTGTAAGACAGAGAAACTGTGGTGAGCGCAAAAGAGATAGGTGCAGTGGCGGTAGCAAGACGGAGCGGATGAAAAATAAAGATAAAAACCACTTACCTCTGCTCTTCCTCGCTCCCAGAAGCAGGAAGCACCCAGGCTCCCCATAGCCAATCACAACGCGCTGTCACCATGACAACTGCGTCGTGATTGGTCTGAGTGCCCTGGTTCGGCTCTCAGATGGGGACTGTGAGCCTGTGCATGACATCCACCCAGGCTGTGCATTACAGCCTGTTGGAGAACATGCTAAGTGCGCATGACTGTTTGTCCAGCCCAAGAAGGCCGTCCAAACCGCCACGCGCACTTAAGGTGCATATACCACTCCTCCTCCTGCTCTGTGACAAGAGCCCTGCCCCACGCCACCCAACCTGGCTCCGTACAGAAAAATAAAATGCTAATAACATTGTTAATATCATTTTTGTTGCAAATCTCAGAAGCAGTGGGGTGACGATCCGCCGCCTTAGCGGAGAAGCCGCCATTGGTTCGCTGACTACCAGGGGAGGAAGGGGCAGCTGGAGTTACATTCCACTACTACTGAGACCACTTGGTTATAAAGTATTCAGTTGAAACATTTTATATTTATCTTTGTGCAGCGCAACAAGCAATATAGCGCTAAGCATTAAATATTCCATCTGTTCTCCACTCCTTCTACAAGCTTTTTAGTATAAGAAGCCAGAGGGGCCTTTACCAATGGTCTGACTGATTAAAATCCCAATAACAGGAGCAGCTCTAATTCCCACTTGGAACATAACCTGATTAAAAAAACAAACTTTCAGCAATCTCCAATGATGGGGCTTAGCCCCCACGCGCTCTGTCTGCATGCTGTGTGTGCCACCGACTCCCCGCAATAACAGAATGCAGGTATACAGGTTTTTTCTGCTTTTGTGTATCACCTTTAGCCCAACTATAGTGGCAACTAGAGACATGCATTGGCGGTCGGCACAGGTAAAAGCAAGGGGGCAGGGAGGTGGCGGCGGCAGCAGGGCGGGTAAGTTGCCATACAACGGGATAAGCAAAATTAAATAAATAAATAACAAAACCACTTACCTTGCGCTCTCCGCATCGCCAATTCGGCAACGTGGCGAGCGCAAGCTAAGTGGTTTTATGTTTTTATTTATTTAATTTTACGTATCTTGTCGTATGTCGACCTACCCGACCCCCACCCGGCCCACCACACTTACCTGTGCCAGCCGCGACTGGAGATATGCCGAGAGGGAATACGTGTATACAGATGGAAATCATTGGTATAGCCGCTGACTTTTTTCTGCATTTAGTAAGGAATGGAGGCGCGATGGTCTCAAGATCATGGACTGTGATGACTCCTATCTTCTCGCCCTGCTTGATCTCGGTGTTCTTTGACACCGTGGATGAAAATAAACTGCTGAGCCCCTACACACAATGAAGATACTACAACAGCGCTGTTCTACAGTGCTTCAAGTTTTGTCTACAAGCAACTCCCAGCATGTTGTAATAGAGATCTCGAGTAACCTTCACCGTACTACAAAACGCCTTCCATTCATGGATGATCTTCACCTTATACAGGGAGACGCTGGAATCTTATTGAAGAACAAGAAATCAGTAAACACAATACTCGTTTTTTACCAGCTCTTCCGAAGGGTAACCTCAAGCAGAGACAACATCAGAAGAAAAGACATGCCCTGCCACCTCCCAAACCAAGATTTACAAGACACAACTCAGTGAAACATGAAGGGTTAGTTCATTGCAAAATGCCATAGAGAAACTCAGAGTCCAGTATTGGCTGGACTTCATGAATAGAAGTAACTTAATAGTAGCGGCCGGGTGGGGCGGGGGAAGTGAGAGGACAGGGGACGACGGAAAACCAAACCGAAAACGAAAAAAAAATTAAATAAACAACTTACCTGCCCCTCCGACGCTTCTCTCTGGCTCCGTGCACTGCACGCACAGGCTCCCAGAATCCCCTGTGGCCAATCCTGACGCTCTCTCAAGCCAAGAGCAGTACCAGGATTGGCCTGAGCACTCTGAATTTGTGCTCCGAGGTAGACTGGGAGCCCGTGTCTGCTGTCTCCAAACCGGCAATGAAGCTCGGGCCGGAGACCGCTTCAGTGTGCCAGACGGTTTGGCCGGCCTGAGACAGCCAGCCAAACTGTCATGCGCACTGACAACAGTGCATCTACCACTTCCCCTCCGCCTGTCATCTCCATGGCCCGCCCCCTAGACACAGCGCTATGGAGGGGAAAAATACAATCATAAACACAGATTTATTATCGTTTTTTTTTAATTTCTTTTTTGGCTGCTGGCAGGGGGGGGCTGTTGTAACTGAACACAACTCATTGACACCTGCAAGTCCCTTAGCTTCGGCCTTTACTCTACATTCAGCTCATCCTAACCAAGGCCCCCTGGCATACACAGTGCATAGTAAAGCAATGCCTCCTAGGAATCAGCTTCAGTACTGCCATCCAAGCACCACTCCTGCTTCACCTCAACAGTGCCAGTACCTTGCTTGCCGGCATCCCATAGTCTCATGTGATGCCCTGAAAATTGTTCCTCTGCAGTGACCTGACTCATTAAAAGCCTTCAAAGGTTCGAAAGAATCCCCACAGACCTCCAAGGACTACTTCTCATGAGGATCACCTCGAAGACCTGCTGGGACGTCTGTAAGACAGTCCGCGACTGGTTATCCAAGATGCAGATGTCAGACAAGCATGCAACAGCAGCATGGACTGTCCTGAAACCAGAAAATACAAGCTATATCTTTTTTAATTTATTTGTGCAGCACTGCGTTCACCCGAAGGCTACATGGCACTAGTAAACATGACAGGGGGGGGGGGGGGGGGGGTGGGTTTCGGAAGCAGAACGAAAAAATTATAGAAACCAAGCTTTCTTCGACTACGTTTTTAGATTCAGAATTCAAGAATGCGAAAATCTGCCAGCCCCCTTCACTCCAGAATGGCAGTGAATATTTTTTTTTAAGAGGAAAGTTTATTTCCAGGTTACCATAAGGTCACACAGGCATGAGAAGATAGACTGCATGAAATTAAGAACCGCTGCCTCACTCATCCGCACACTCCTCTCCTCCACAGGCACAGGCTCCCAGACTCCACTGCGGCCAATCCTGACGCTGCTCTCATGTCATGAGACCGGCATCAGGATTCGCGGAGCGCTCTGAATTGGTGCTCCCGGTGATATTAGGAGCCTGTGCCTGCTCTCTGCAACCCGGCAATGCAGCTCAGGATGGAGACAGCTTCAATGCGCAGACGGTTTGGCCGGCCTGAGACAGCCGGCCAAACCGTCATGCGCACTGACAATAGTGCAGAACACTCCTCCTGCAGCCTGTCATCCCCCGCCCCAAAGAATCGTCAGGAAAACAAAAGTAAAACATTGATAAAACGTGTTTATTATCGTTTTATTTTTCTTGGCTGCCGTTTTGAGGCGGCCGGCAGGGGAGGCGGCGCTCCTCCACCGTAGCTGAGGAGCCGACACTGTACATGACCCTGTTTTCTGCAACAAGATATCAGACTGACACACTGAGGAGCAAGACACTTCATTTAGATATGCCAAGAATGCATCCATCCTTTAATACAAAATGTAACCTCTAGTGGCACTTCCATGCCACTGCACAACAAAATAAAAGAAGGACATTGAATTCAGGGTTTTACTTCTTGCTTTGAACAAATGAAAGAGAGGAGTCTGAGGGCCTCTAAAAATATCAGCAACTACAGACGGGTCCTTGACTCTAGGTTGAAAACTCTTGAGAAAAGGCTACAGGGGATTGTGTTGGTAGTGGAGGAGAGAGAGGGAGATGGCTGTATGGAACAAAAACGTTTCAACGGGGAAGGAAAGACTCAGTGGAAAGGAAGCACTGGAAGCAGCAGCGGCTCATCCGCAATGGCGTAGGAGCATCGCCCCACTGGCTCAGAGCCAGCAGCCGAAAAATAAAATGATATTTTATTATTGTTTGATTTCTCAGCTGCTGGCTGAGCCTGCCTGTGCTGGCAGGGGTGGGGCCGGGCCATGGGAGGGGGGAGGATGCGTGGTAGGAGCACATGTCAGTTTGGCCAGCTGCCTTAGGGTGGACAACTGACGTTCACACTTAGGTTTCTCCAACCCAGCTGTTTTGCACAGCCAGGTTCGAGAAACAGCACTGATTTTCTGTGCCTGAGCGAGCGTTAATCCAGCCCACTCAAGCCAACTCCCAAGCTGCTTTCATGCTTGAGACCAGAACAGGGATTGGATGGGGAGTCCATGATGCTGTCCCAGGGACTGCTGGGACCAGGAACTGGAAGCAGAGGAGTGCAAGGCGGCCAGCAGCACCAGGTAAGTCTTTTAAAAAAACACAAGTATTAAACCCAATTTGTGTGCTTCCCCGGCGCACATACCCAGTCACCCTTGGTCTCTGCACCCCCTCCACCCGCCTCACCACTCTTTATCTGTGTCAGCCGCCACTGACTGCATGTCACAGTGGACAGGAGGAGTGTAGAACAGAACGGAATCCTACAGTGAAGAATAGACTGATGTTAGCAACTGTGAGGGAGGCTTTTGAGCTATGCTACTTCACACCATACAATGCCACTCCTCTCGATCCCCTTCCACTCAATGTTATTCCACTCCACACAATTTCTCTCCAAGCTATACGTCATTCTACTAATCTCCATGCCTTACAGTGCCTCTCCAATCCATACTACACAATACAACGCCACACCATGGCACACAGTGCCACTCTCCCTCACACAATGCCATTCAACACCACACAATCTCTCTACTCCACGCCAAACAATGCCACAATACACCACACAAGGGCACTCCTCACAGTGCCACACAGTGGTGCACAATTCCACTCTACTCCAACAAAGCCAATAAATCTCATACAGGCAAAACCTATTGGCTTTGCCAATGCTTACTGAAGGATGGTAAAGAGAGTACAACAACAGGTCTAAAACAATCCAACAGAGGGCGCCCCATGGCTCTTCCTTTTGAATTGGTAGGGCGTTATCTTCTAGCGGTTTCCTGTTAGTGTAGAACAGTGATACTCAAAGTATGGTCGGGGGGGGGGGGGGGGGGGGGTTCCACTTGTGGCCCTCTTGACCTTCACTTGAGCCCCACCCCACCCCCGTGAACAGCAGCACGAGCTACTATTAAGTTGCTGAACACTAATATTCAGATTTTTTTTTTTTATGAACAGATGAACAGGCAATTTATTAGACTGCAAATAATTGCATGCCTGTTTATTTAACATTTGTTTAGACCTCCTTACACAATCCCTGACCCACCCAGACCCCAAAATGCCACCCTGCTGGCATCAGTGCAGCCCGCAGACCGTACTTTGAGGCCCCTGGGCAAATATTTGTGAGAAATTATATTGTATTTTTAAAAAGTGCTTTTTATACTTTGAAAAGAACAAAAACTACAAAATATGCACATTACATTGCCATTATATTCACAAACCACACGCTAAAGGAGTGGAGTGTGGGCTTTGTATTAGAATACAGGAGCAGCCTTTGTACCTCTGAGCGGGCCAAGTCCAAGGGAAGAAACAAAAACTTACAACCACCACTTTTCATGCATAAAATAAACAATCCATGCCATTTTTTTTTTAACACAAAAGCAATTAGTTGAAAAAAGTCATGTAAGCCCCTTCTTTAAGTTCAGCAGAAAAATCTGCCAGTCCTTTCTGCACATTTCCCCTCCTCCCCACAGCAGGCATCCTTTCCCTATAACCCACCTCTTCCTGCCCCTCGCCCCACCACAAGCACTTCTTTCCCAACAAGCCTTGGACTCCCCACCGCAAGGCTTCTGTTCCTGCAAACGCCCCCTTCTCCAGCGCCAAGTCTCCACCCCCAGCCAGACCTCAGTCAGGGGATCAGACCTGGATATCCCCCAAGAGCTGGGATCACTAACAGATGATGGCCCCGCAGAGCAGTAACTTCCCCTCTGTGAGCGGAGGGTTCTTTAAGCCGCCACGGCTAAGAACTGCTCACAACGTGGCAGCTTATCAACGCCCCCCAGAGCCCAGCCGCTCCTTCACCTCACGTCCCCCATGTGCTAACCAAATGGATCCACTTAAAGTGTTAGCAACAAAGCTGCGGGACCTCCAGCAGATTTTTTTTTTTTTTTTTTTTTTAAAGAGTTCAGCGCGAACTCGACCTGAGGGTATTAGAGCGCAACACATGAGCACCAGTTGCGTTACAGACGGACACATTCATTTTGTTAGGTACGGAGAGATTAAGTGATTTGGCCAGAATCACAGGATGTTGAGCATCCATGCAGAGACTTGAACTCGGTTCCCGAGCTTCGAAGGCGATCGCTCTAACCGTTAAGGTTCCCCAGCTTTGAGGTCGACCGCTCTAACCGTTAAGGTTCCCCAGCTTCGAGGTCGACCGCTCTAACCGTTAAGGTTCCCCACTCTAACCGTTATGGTTCCCCAGCTTCGAGGTCGACCGTTCTAACTGTTAAGGTTCCCCAGCTTCGAGGTCGACCGCTCTAACCGTTAAGGTTCCCCAGCTTCGAGGTCGACCGCTCTAACCGTTAAGGTTCCCCAGCTTCGAGGTCGACCGCTCTAACCGTTAAGGTTCCCCAGCTTCGAGGTCGACCGCTCTAACCGTTAAGGTTCCCCAGCATCAGGGGTGACCGCTCTAACCGTTGAGGTTCCCAAGCATTGTGGGCAACAGCTCTAACCATTAGGCCACACCTCTGGTACAGCTGTTTACTTTCTGCAGGCAGAAGAGCCAAACCCCATTACTATAACAGTACTAGCACTTCAGGTACAGTGTCACAATAATGTAATTGTATACATATATATCAGATGTGCAGAGTATAATATGCCATTTATTACCTTTGTTGGCTGTAGGAGTGGCCTTCACTCACGAGTGGCAAATCTTGTAGTGGGCAAGATGCTGCCTCCTGACGTTTTACACCGTGTGCGTTTTCATATATAGTTTATGCCAAGGCGTTGTTTCATTTGCCTTTGTTTTACTCCAAGGAATTTCAACAAAACCAGGATGCAAGAGGCTGAATCTCTACAGCTCGGTCCAATCCCGTTGAATCACATTGGCTGTTAGCAGAGTTGGTTCACTGGCTGAGTCACTTAGACGTGCATTCTGTGGGGCAGTAAACTGTGATCTTTCTTATGTCCATTTCATGGAACTCTCAAGGCCTAAGCAAAATTGGATTTGGATTTGGACACATTTTGTCTTATGAACTTTTTCTGTTACTAATGACATTTGTTTGCTCAGGATTAAGACTTATCTTAGTATTATTTTCCTGTGAACTATTGTCCGCAGGAATATTTGGAAACGAGGGTGGCCGTTTCCCTTTTGTCCTTAGAGCAACCTATGGAATTATCTGATGGACTTGTCATTTTGATGGTAATGCGCAGACTCTAACTCAGCCACGTTCGTATTGTCTCTGTGGCAGAAGTAGTTAACACAGGAGATCCTTCAAATACATTGCAGAGATTAGTCCATATTTAGTCACGTGTCAAGGTTTTCTGACTTACAAGTGACTGTTCCTCAGCATAATAAAGCTCTAATACAAATAGACTCCACTGAGTCAGACGATATTCGGGGTCTGATTAATATCCAGCATGTTAGATGGTCGCCTGAACATGTATCAGCCTCCACGGGTTAGATTATACCTTTGATCTAGAAAGCATCTTACCTGACCAAATATTAAAACATGAGGAACGTCACAATACCATTGACACAGAGTAATATCCAGGGAGCGAGGCTGTGTGCAGTTCAGACCTGTTAGCTCTATCTAGTGAGTAGGACCTGGACACAGCCTAAAGTTTGGGAGTCATAATGATACTCAATGCACTGCTAAAATCTAGACAGAGAAAGTCAGAGAACCCATCAAAACTTTAGATGAGACCGTAGGTACAAACTTAAAAATACGGGGAGTCCGTGTATAAACTAGACGCATTAAAATCCTGCTAGTCAGAAGATACATTTGAGATAGGATCAAATTCAGCAAAACAGATAATACCGCAGATACAGGTAAATTCTTGGCAATACTTTGGACACAGATTCCAATCAAGGGATTCAGACATTATCCTAAAGATATCAAAGCTCTCAACTTTTCTAGGTCCATGGGGGAGTATCTTATCCAGTTCAGTTGTCTCCTTCACATCCTAGACTTTGAGAAAAATAGAAGAACAAATCAGTCCCAGATTGCAAAGCAAAAAACCTAGAGTAGAGGATCTCTTCACACATGGAACTGGGAAACGTAAGAGCTTTAAGATAGATTTAAATCAATGGAGGAGGTACCACTGAATGCAGATTGTAAAGTTCAGACTAAATGCACACTGTAGAGTCCACGGGAGGAGAAGGTACCTCTGGCACAGGTTGAAAGGGTATTAAGGGTATGCCCGAAGAGAAGCAGAAGATAGAGGTGGCCTCTGTCGGAGGAGTCCAGATAACCGCGGTGATGGCAGAACTATTGAATTAAGCAGTAAAGGATCTGATAACTAATGACACATGAGTAATATTTGCTGTTTTCATCAAACAAACTCCTTAGTTGCCTCAGAAGTCCCTTTAAGTATTTTCATAATCAACAAATATTTGACCCAGAGAGTTTTTGGGTGATCGGTTTGTGAGGGGACTACGGTGACCATTTTGAAGCTAAAAGATGTGACTCGGAGACCAGAACACTTTATTTCAAAGCACATATTGACCAATCAGTCAGTCAAAAATAACTTTATTTGGTTTTCACAAACCATAAAGCATATAAATCACATTTCATTAAAAAAAAAATTTCAGTTCATAAAATTCTACTTAGTTCCTTTGTGGCACCGAGCCTTCAGTCTTTGCCCACTTTTATAAGTAAGCTTTCTACCGCTATCATAAATTTTATCCCCCTACATATTAAAATGTTTGATGCGGCACCCATCCAACTTGTCACCGCCTGTCTGCAGGTGCGGATATTTAAATCATATTGACCAATCGTGGGCAGACCTGGCAGGAGGCGGCTGAAGGGTCATATGTTGCGGTTATCTGTTCAATGGATAGGTGCATGTTGTAGTGATGGACGGGTCATTGCCGCTATTTAGCAGGCCCTGGCACTTTTTTGTATTTTGAAAACCCTGCAGTTAACTGTTCCACATTTCAGGTGTTACAGACAAAGAACCAGTCGGATTGTCGCAGAGTTTGTGGAGGAGGACGGAGAGTGAAGTGTTAGGCTATAACAGGTTCGCTTTTATTTAATATCCATTTAGACTACTTTAAATAGCCTTTGATATCTATTTTTGCTATCACAAACACCTAGGGAGTAATAGCGTCACTTTGATGCATAAATTGAGTTGTGAGAAATAGTAACACACTTTTAATGAAGGTGTTTGTCACAGGGAAGTTGAGATTTACATCATTTAATCCCTAATGCACCTAGTTCTATTTTTAAGTGATTTTATTTCTTTAAAAAGCCTTGTACGAGTTCTATGTTTTCCCTTATATTAGTTTTAAGATTCACAAGTTTTGACACATTCAAAGGTGATGGTATATAAATGGGTAACGTTTTATTCACCGACTGCACATCCGTCGAAGGTGGGCAAGCTCTTCTCGAGTTAAAAAAACCCCCACTAAATAATAAAAAAAGCCTAATTCAGAAGTTTAGAGCTCAGTTATTATTGTGTGCATGCGGTCCCGGGGCATATCAGAATTGTGGAGAAGGTAGTTCCCAATCATGTTACAAGAACACTTTGGGCCTGAATAAGACTTTGGCAGTGCAGCGCTGGGTTCACCCCGCCACTGCAGTACCAATGCTGTGGTCAGACCACCCGCCAGATTAGGAGTTTCCTCCAATCTTGCGGGCTGGTTTTGGGTGTTCCTACGGCAGGGCCTCATAAAATGGGCACCGCAATGGGAATGCCAAAAACTGTTCCTGCACGGCATGGACTGTGTGCATCCACAGGGTGCAGAGGCACAAGGGGGCCTCAAGGGGGCCCCCCTTGTTGCCTCTCCGAGAGGGTTTTTATGGAGGGACTGCCATTAAAACCCTGGTGGAGAGGAAACTCCTAATATGCGTGGCAGGTCCGCACCGGTCCCCCTAAGCATATTGATGCCTCTTCTCTGCACCAACACCTCCAGGGAAGAATGTAGGACGTTACAATGCATACATTTACAATACATGCCTTTACAACGCAGTTTTTACATCGCAACATCCTTTACAACGCATTCTTTTACATCGCAAGCCATTACATCGCATTTTCAGAAACTACCTTTACAACACATTTCATTACATCACATTATACCTTTACAACGCATACCATTACAATGCATATTATTGCATTGCATTTAAGGTAAGTGTTGGATAGTATAGGGATAATAATTACTATTCTAACTCCAGTGAGTGCAACAGTAGGGTAAGTGTCAGATAGTGTAAGGGTACTATGCGTTGTAATCGTATGCGTTGTAATGACTTGCGATTTAATGCCTTCGTTGTAGTGACATGAGTTGTAGTGACATGCAATGTAATGGCTGCGTTGTAATGATATGCGATGTAAAGTATGTTGCGATGCTTATTTGTCTTATGCAACTTACAGCCATTGGCAAATCCTACAGACCTGACTTGTTGTAGGTGTAATGTTACTTGTTTTGTTTATATTTGGAATCAATGACAGAAGCAGCAAGATGGCGAGAGGCCTCAAGCTTTAACAACATAATTAAGTTGTATGTTCTAAAAGAGAGGGAAAGATAGAAAGCAGAGAGGAGATGGAGCGGGAGAAGGATGGACGAAGAAGAGAGCATTTGTTGTTTGCCTTAGAGCAGCCGCACATGACTGTTCAGAATCAGATGTTCAGCAACATCGTGTGAGATGGTCACAGGATTATAAGCCATCTTTAAACTAGGACAATGTGTGTCCACACTTCTCAGGAGGTTCAACACTTCATTCTCTTCAACACACCTGAATCTTTATGCGTGGCCTTCATTGTGTACCATCTTCAATGGGGCGAGCTTCCATTTGGTCCCCTTGATAATAGTAATAATCGAATGTTCATTAACCGGGGTCACTCTCTTCAAAAGAAGACTATTTATTCCACTACAGTATTCAAAGATGAATCAGCATTTCTTGTCTCGGGTCATGAACTCCACAACATGCGTCAGTGTGGTGAGCTGTGAACAAAGGCCCACTTGTGTGGGTCTGTCATATCCGGGGTTTGGCCACATGGTCCATCCTACCATCACAACAACTCATGACCAAAAGTCCTCTTGGAAGGCATCATTTCACTAAGCAAAACTGGCGCGGAGGTCATCAGGTTTCGGTCAGCAGGCCAAACTGACCCTCGCTGACTGAAGTTCGGAATCTGCAGATGGGCTCATTAGCCAGGGTCTTGGTCAATTTCCAAACTTTACCATTCGTGATCAAGGTGTAATAACTTGCCTGTCACTGTGCTAACAATACAACTTTTCAGTCCAAGCACATATTGCCCAACTCGCACAATTTCACAATTTTCTGGGGGAAGGTAGAACCTGGAGAGAATCTGGTTGGTAAAATAGCACAACATTTAGATGTGTGTACCGTAAATGCACATGTGCATTTGTGAGTGTGGAAATCCTAACACGTCTTCATATTCCGGGGTGCGCATGTTGTAATTATGATGTATGCCACCACGATTATTGTCTGTTTTGTATCTCCTGAAACCTGTGGACAAATAACCCAGGATAGGAAGTCTGTAATAACCCAGGGTATGCAGTCTGTAATAACCCATGGTAGGCAATCTGTAATAACCCAGGGTAGGCAGTCTGTAATAACCCAGGGTAGGCAGTCTGTAATAACCCAGGGTAGGCAGTCTGTAATAACCCATGGTAGGCAGTCTGTACTAACCCAGGGTAGGCAGTCTGTAATAACCCAGGATAGGCAGTCTGTAATAACCCAGGTTAGGCAATCTGTAATAACTCAGGGAATGCAGTCTGTAATAACCCAGGGTAGGCAGTCTGTAATAACCCAGGGTAGGCAGTCTGTAATAACCCAGGGTAGGCAGTCTGTAATAACCCAGGGTATGCAGTCTAGGCAGTCTGTAATAACCCAGGATAGGCAGTCTGTAATAACCCAGGATAGGCAGCCTGTAATAACCCAGGGTAGGCAGTCTGTAATAACCCAGGGTAGGCAGTCTGTAATAACCCAGGGTAGGCAGTCTGTAATAACCCAGGGTAGGCAGTCTAGGCAGTCTGTAATAACCCAGGATAGGCAGTCTGTAATAACCCAGGTTAGGCAATCTGTAATAACTCAGGGAATGCAGTTTGTAATAACCCAGGGTAGGCAGTCTGTAATAACCCAGGGTAGGCAGTCTGTAATAACCCAGGGTAGGCAGTCTGTAATAACCCAGGGTAGGCAGTCTGTAATAACCCAGGGTAGACAGTCTAGGCAGTCTGTAATAACCCAGGATAGGCAGTCTGTAATAACCCAGGATAGGCAGTCTGTAATAACTCGGGGTATGCAGTCTGTAATAACCCAGGGTAGGCAGTCTGTAATAACCCAGGTTAGGCAGTCTGTAATAACCCAGGTTAGGCAGTCTGTAATAACCCAGGTTAGGCAGTCTGAAATAACTCGGGGTATGCAGTCTGTAATAACCCAGGGTAGGCAGTCTGTAATAACCCAGGGTAGGCAGTCTGTAATAACCCAGGGTAGGCAGTCTGTAATAACCCAGGGTAGACAGTCTAGGCAGTCTGTAATAACCCAGGATAGGCAGTCTGTAATAACCCAGGTTAGGCAGTCTGTAATAACTCGGGGTATGCAGTCTGTAATAGCCCAGGGTAGGCAGTCTGTAATAACCTAGGTTAGGCAGTCTGTAATAACCCAGGTTAGGCAGTCTGTAATAACCCAGGTTAGGCAGTCTGTAATAACCCAGGTTAGGCAGTCTGAAATAACTCGGGGTATGCAGTCTGTAATAACCCAGGGTAGGCAGTCTGTAATAACCCAGGGTAGGCAGTCTGTAATAACCCAGGGTAGACAGTCTAGGCAGTCTGTAATAACCCAGGATAGGCAGTCTGTAATAACCCAGGTTAGGCAGTCTGTAATAACTCGGGGTATGCAGTCTGTAATAACCCAGGGTAGGCAGTCTGTAATAACCCAGGTTAGGCAGTCTGTAATAACCCAGGTTAGGCAGTCTGTAATAACCCAGGTTAGGCAGTCTGAAATAACTCGGGGTATGCAGTCTGTAATAACCCAGGGTAGGCAGTCTGTAATAACCCAGGGTAGGCAGTCTGTAATAACCCAGGGTAGGCAGTCTGTAATAACCCAGGGTAGACAGTCTAGGCAGTCTGTAATAACCCAGGATAGGCAGTCTGTAATAACCCAGGTTAGGCAGTCTGTAATAACTCGGGGTATGCAGTCTGTAATAGCCCAGGGTAGGCAGTCTGTAATAACCCAGGTTAGGCAGTCTGTAATAACCCAGGTTAGGCAGTCTGTAATAACCCAGGTTAGGCAGTCTGTAATAACCCAGGTTAGGCAGTCTGAAATAACTCGGGGTATGCAGTCTGTAATAACCCAGGGTAGGCAGTCTGTAATAACCCAGGGTAGGCAGTCTGTAATAACCCAGGGTAGGCAGTCTGTAATAACCCAGGGTAGGCAGTCTGTAATAACCCAGGGTAGGCAGTCTGTAATAACCCAGGGTAGACAGTCTAGGCAGTCTGTAATAACCCAGGATAGGCAGTCTGTAATAACCCAGGTTAGGCAGTCTGTAATAACTCGGGGTATGCAGTCTGTAATAACCCAGGGTAGGCAGTCTGTAATAACCCAGGTTAGGCAGTCTGTAATAACCCAGGTTAGGCAGTCTGTAATAACCCAGGTTAGGCAGTCTGAAATAACTCGGGGTATGCAGTCTGTAATAACCCAGGGTAGGCAGTCTGTAATAACCCAGGGTAGGCAGTCTGTAATAACCCAGGGTAGGCAGTCTGTAATAACCCAGGGTAGACAGTCTAGGCAGTCTGTAATAACCCAGGATAGGCAGTCTGTAATAACCCAGGTTAGGCAGTCTGTAATAACTCGGGGTATGCAGTCTGTAATAGCCCAGGGTAGGCAGTCTGTAATAACCCAGGTTAGGCAGTCTGTAATAACCCAGGTTAGGCAGTCTGTAATAACCCAGGTTAGGCAGTCTGTAATAACCCAGGTTAGGCAGTCTGAAATAACTCGGGGTATGCAGTCTGTAATAACCCAGGGTAGGCAGTCTGTAATAACCCAGGGTAGGCAGTCTGTAATAACCCAGGGTAGGCAGTCTGTATAGGGATCAACCTCGTCTTCCAAAAATATACTACCACTGTATGTCCTCTACCTACGGCTGTAAGTGGGATGAAAGAACTGTCTGGGGGGGTCTCTCAAAAGGGCGTGGCTGATGTAATTCGGGTGTGGCTTGAAAAGTAAGCAACAAACCTGTGCTTATCAAAGTGCGTTACCTGACTGGGAATTTGCTGCTTCTGTCATTTATTCCAGATATAAACTAAAACAAGTAACATTACACCTACAACAAGTCAGGTCTGTAGGACTTGCCAATGGTTGTAAGTTGCATTAGACAAATAAGCAACAGCTATGGCTTTGTTTTATAGAATATCGAAAATGCTTCAGTTCTGAAATGATGAGACAGTGAAAGAACTATAACAAGTCTCTTTATATCACAAGCAGTGAAGGGTGGTGCTGCTGCAGAGGTAAGATTCTTTTTCACCCTGAGGGTGAGGGCAAAAATGGAGAACCCGATAGGGACCCGTCTCAGCACCTGCTTTTTAGGACTGCTGGTGCTGACCACTTAAAGCCCTGCCCCATCAAAAGCTTTTCAGAGCACACTAAGGCAGATCTGTCGGGATCCTGGACGCTTCTGTCTGCTTTACCTTCACTGGCCAACATCACGTTAAACCAATTATTTTTCTCTTGGTTGTGATGCCAATTTCAGTTGTGGAGACAGGATTGTCCTACAATAAAATGAATGGGGAGGCAGAAGACAGAATGGTCCGACGTTCCTCCTGGGGTCAGATTCTACTTTATTTAAAAAAATATTTAAATAAAGGTGTATGACAGCAGCCATGAGCTAGGCAGTGGTTGATCGCCATAGGTTCACCAGGATTCACTACACACCATTTTCTACCACCATCCTGATCACACCCCTGCCAGGGTGGCATGATTAGTATTTTGTACGAAAGCAGAAATGAATGCGTGCTTATCTTTGCCCACATTTCATAAGTATCTGCGGTCTGGTTGTCAGAGCGGTACCATAGAAAGGCTCCCCACAATCAGTAACCACTGCTAAGACAAAACCCACAATCAAGAGTGTTTCTATGGAGGAATGCTTACATTAGCATAACATTATATCATCAAATCGCATTTATTTTTAAAGTGAATCCATTCTGGCAGCACACGAGACGGGGCAGTTTACTCGATCACAGAGATTGCATTGCGTCCATTTTATATATTGGGGGAACATGGCAAATTCAAGCACAGGCAGCCATGGACACCGATTCACAAAAATGCGCGGGGTAGCGGATGTGACATCATGTGGCCTTTGACCCTATGGCATCACAGGAAGTGACATCACCGCACCTTGAACACTGGATTCCAAACACTACTGAGAGAGAGCACCACTCTGGTCACACAGGCATGAAACAGAAAAACACTTCCCCAGGGCACAAGTCGGAAAAAAATAAGTGGGGGGACGCTGTCACCGGATGTGGCATCACGACAGGAAGTGACGTTACGAAAGGTGCAGAGCTCCTCGTCCCAGAGAGGCCAAAGAGTGAAGTCCAGCTATTTGGCAGGGTGATGGCGTCCCCCCGGTAAAATAAGTGGGGGGACGCCGTCCACCCGCGTGTTACCCCGACTCGAGCCCTGCACTTCCCACATAAGGCACACGGCAACTGACCACTGTTTCAACCAAGTACTCCCTCACTGTGCAGCATACTATCCATCCACTAATGTGCTTCGACTCCTCGGCAGGCATACGAAGCGCTATGTAACTGCAATTACAACAAAATGCTGCTTAACCTATATTAAAATTGAAAACCCCTACCACATACTGCACATATTATGTCTAATTTGCCTTTTCTTGCAACACTGCATAATTTGATTTTTCATTGCCACTGAATGTCATTGACCTTACAAAGAAGGCATTAAATCCTCACACCTGAGCAACCTGAAGATACGAAAACATCACAAATAAACAAAGTGAATGCTTGGCAGTGAAGTAGAGACCAAAGGAGGCAGCATAATTAAGCATTAGAGTAAAAGGAAAATGTCAAAAGAAAGCACTAACTGGGAATGTCTCCAATGATGGAACAGTATGCAGGGTGAAAAGTGATGCATTCTTAAACCCTTGGCAGCACAGCTCACAGGCCCACAATGGCAGCCGCTAGGTGCCAGCCCACTGAAGAAGCACTGCCTTTCAATCCCTACCTTTTCTGCTAAAGAGGAGTGGAGAAAACATCAAAATCCCTAGTCTGCAGGAGAAACATATTATACACAGTTTAATTTAGGGGAGTTTGGGGCTTGCAAGGCCTTGAAGGGCATAGTACTGGCTGACAAATCGAAACTAACACATTTCAACTGTTTTCTGTCCCACATTCAGCTGCACCTTCTCATTTTTAATGTTTTTTTTTACAAAAACGAGAAAGAAATTAAGCAAATGTACATTTAAAAACAAAATAAAAATTCTACTCTGTGAGTCCAACTCCCTTGTGATTGGTGCTGCCTTTGTGACCTCTGAGGTCAGGGTTCGCAAGAGCAATGCCCCCGGAAGCAAGGGGCAAGCCAGGGGTGGAGTTGTGTCCCTCAAATGACGCAGGTTTTCTGACAGGATAAACCATTAACCTCTTCCCTGTGGTAGCTAGGTCCGATAGGCAACCTATCAGGCGGCTGGATGTCAGCAGTCCGAACATTACACCTAAGGCTCGCAGTTTTATGGTATTTTTTTTTAACATTTCCGTCTGTATTTATCCATATTTATTTTTGGGCCATTTTATCTGTATTTATGCATATATATTTTGTGTTTTGCATACAAATGAAGTTGTAAAACTGTACATTTCAATATGTATTTAACTGATAGAACGCACACTCATACTTTGATGTCTGTCGTGTTTTAGCTATTTAAGCTGCCAAATAATACATAACAATACATCCACTGGTAAATACTAGCATTATACCCCAAATACCATTATTAAAGACATTTCATCCTGTTTTTTAATTTCCTTAAAAGCAGCACAATTTTATATATTTATCCACTTTTAAAAATAAATGCAGACACAAAATAAATTGTTTTCGGTCTGTATTTATCTGTAAAAATCCGTAAAAAAGGAAGACCGGGAGCATTAATTACACCCTATAAACCCCAATATCCTTCTCTCTGGGCACAAAGCAGAACCATGGAATGGACAGGGGGCTACGTTTCAATGTGTTGTGCGGGAAACATACATTCAGCACAGCTGCGTTAAGAGTCTTCCCCTCTGAGAAATCGAACGTTTTGCCGGGGCAGTAAGAAGTTATGAATATTTTAGCACCGTTTCAGAAAGCGTTTCCTGCTGGTATAAAAAGAAGGCACCTCGCTGCCGAGCCGAGGCATCCTTCACAGCTCAGAGAAGTCGGAGAGGGAAGGGTTCGTGGCTCTCTCTTGAGACGCACTGTCCGCCATTTTGGCCCGTCTGAGTCTCGGGCACTATGGCCGTGTTAATGCCCTATGCCCAAGGGAAACATTTCGAAGTTGTGAATTTTATTCTAGTTATGTCTTGCCTCCATTAGTTCTCAAGAGGGAAACTTGTATCACGAGACTAGTAGAACACAGTAGCTCATAAAAACACAAAGGTACCGACAACAGGATGAGCAAGATTTCAGTACAAGAGAAGATTCTTGCGAGAAACGTCAATCAATTTGGCATTACAAATATTTGTGCAAAGCCGACAAAGCTCCATTTTTCGTTTCTCCCCGGTAGGATAGCTCTGTGAGTAAAAATCTCTCTACTCTTGGCTTTTGTAACCGGCTGCTTGCATGTTCGAATGAGTCCAAGAGGTTGAAATGAGTGACATACTAGTCCTGGGTGTGAAATTCCGCCCCCTCGGAGTGTTTTTCCTGCTCTGCGTAGCACGCTCATGCTCGCCAATGTTAAGTTGGCGAGCGAGGGAAATCTTACTACAGAGCACATCCCGGAGAGACTTCTCAACGCGGGTGGTCGCGCATGGTTGCTACAGCTCGCGTTGGGAAAACTTCAGTTCGCGTTGAGGCAGCAGCACGAGTAGAAGATGTACTCGAGCGGCAGAAAGAAGCAGCACCCACTTGCATGGTACCGTACGGGCTGATTTTACTGCACGGACAAACACCCGGCGCTAAAAATCAGTGCAAACGGCACGACCTAACGCGCTCTGCTGCCTTTTGGTCACTTGGAACTCCACCCAGGCCTATAACATACAATGATACTCTGGAAGTTTAGGTTTGGAGGCTGGTCTGAGCTGTACAAAACCTTTTGTGTCCTGAGTGGGGTTTTTTGAAAAATAAGTAATACATTGCTGATGCGAAGGAAAAGGAAGTGACATTTTTATTTTATCTTAATTTTTTATTTATTTACTTTCCTTTTCTTGTGTCTTTTTTCCTTTAGGTCTTTGAGGAACTTTATTTTTCTTTCAGGAGTGGGAAAGTAGGCAGGCGAGTGACAGAATCTGATCTAGCAGAAAGTCAGTGGTTTCCACGGAGGGCCTATTTGAATAAAGCTTTTAGTCTTTAATAGTCACAGGTTTCGCAAATGAAATAAGATTAATCTGTCGCTCTTCTGACTCTTTTAAAAGCCTGAAGAGGTTCATTGTCAGTAGGGCTGTTTCTATTTAGGCGAACTGTGTGGCTGCCTTGCAGGGCAATTTCAACAGGGCTCAAAATCACCTCTAAATTATGTAGGGTTCCAAATTGAGGGAACATATTTTATTTTTAAAGAATATAAATGGGGTGGTTCGTCTAGAGCACCAATTGCTGGCAGCCGTGTTAGGGTCGCCCATGAATACAGAGCTCCTAAGGCATTTATAATGCATTGCGTCTCTTCTCCAGAAAAGGATGTAGCAACTGAGCCCGCTCAATATGCTTTTTGTGCAGAGGTTCCAACATCTATAGATTAGACTGTTCCCAACATCTGTAGATTATACAGAGGGGAGTTCTCTAAATCAGTGGTCTTGGAGGACTAAATCTGAGGTTTTCAGCTCACCCACTAATCATGAGTCCGATTCCTTTTTAGAAGCACTGTATGTGCATCTATCTCACATGAGGATAAAACACACATCTGGCCCTGCAGAAACAAATTAGACACATAGCTATAAATTAACCCAGTTCAGCAAAGACATCTATATTTAACAGTGCAGTTGACCCAGACATTGAGAGAGGTGTGTGTTATATCAGATCTAAACCTTGACTCATTGCTAAAGGGTCAGTTTCCACAGGGTATTACCTTTATGGCGAAATAGTTGTCTTCCACCCAGATACTGATAAAAAGCCCTCTCTTTCGCTCTTTCCAGCCTGGGTGAAACTGACTTGAGAAGGAAGAGGTGTTTTACTCATATAGTCTTATGATCTTAATCAATACTTTATCTCCTCCCCGCTCTTATGACATGCACACAATTATCAGCAGATCAACACGCAAGATAAT